>NC_059108.1:48982776-50182776 GCF_020740685.1 Jaculus jaculus | reverse complement strand
AAAAATTCTGAACAGAATATTGACAAACAGAATACAAGAACATATCAAAAAGATTATTTACCCTGACCAAGTTGGCTTTGTCCCAGGGATGCAGGGATGGTTCAACATACACAAATCAATAAATGTAATATATCATATAAATGGTCTTAAGGACAAAAATCACATGATCATTTCCAATAGATGCAGAAAAGGCATTTGACAAAATCAAACATCCTTTGATAGTAAAAGTATTACAGAAACTGGGACTAGAAGGAACATATCTCAACATAATAAAAGCTATTTATGACAAACCTACAACCAACATAATACTAAATGGCAAAAACCCAAAGCTTTTCCACTAAATTCAGGAACAAAACAAGAGAAATTGCAGAAGACACAAGGAAATGGAAAGACATTCCATGTTCTTGGACTGGAAGAATCAATATTGTGAAAATGTCAATCTTACCAAAAACAATCTACACATTTAATGCAATCCACGTTAAAATTCCAATGGCATTCTTCTCAGGGATAGAGAAAAACAATCCTAAAATTCATTTGGAAGCACAAAAAAAAAAACTCAAATAGCCACAATTATTTTGAGTAGCAAAGATAAGGCTGGTGGCATCACCATACCTAATTTTAAGCTATCTTACAAAGTCATAGTAAAAAAACAGAATGGTACTGGCACAAAGACAGACATGTAGATCAATGGAACAGAATAGAAGATGCAGATATTAATCCAGGCAGCTACAGCCATCTGAATTTTGACAAAAATGCCCAAAATATTCATTGGAGAAAAGACAGCCTCTTCAACAAGTGATTGCTGGAAAAACTCAATATCTATATGTAGAAAGATGAAAATAGATCCTTGTCTTTCCCCATGCACAAGAATCAAATCCAAGTGGATCAGGGACCTTAGTATCAGACCTGAAACTCTGAAATTGGTAGAGGAAAAGGTAGGGGAAACCCTTCAACCTATTAGCATAGGTAATGACCTTCTGAATATAATAACCCCAATTGCTCAGAAAATAAAACCACTGATCAACTACTGGGTTCTCATGAAATTACAAAGCTTTTGTATAGCAAAGGACACTGTCACTGTGAGTAGAGCAAATAGACAACCTACAGAATGGGATAAAAGCTTTGCCAGCTACACATCTGACAAAGGATTAATATCCAGAATATACAAAGAACTCGAAAAAACAGAACAATAAGAATTCAAACAACCCAATAAAAGAAAATGGACTATGGAACTAAATAGAGATCTCTTACCAGAAGAAATGCAGATGGCATATAAACATATAAAAAAGTGTTCTACATCCTTAGCCATTAGGGAAATTCAAATTAAAACTACCTTGAGATTCCATTTCTCTCCCTTTAGAATGGCTGCCATCAAGAAAACAAATGACAATAAATGTTGGTAAGGATGTAGTAAAAGGGGAACCCTTCTGCACTGTTAGTGGGAATGTAATCTGGTACAACCATTGTGGAAATCAGTTTGGAGGTTCTTTAGACAGCTAAAAATAGATATACCATATGATCCAGCTATAGCACTCCTAGGCATATATCCTAATGACTCTTCTCACTACCTTAGAGATACTTGCACAACCATGTTTATTGCTGCTCTATTCACAATAGCTAGAAAATGGAACCAGCCTAGATGCCCATCCACAGATAAATGGATAAGAAAGGTGTGGTACATCTACACAATGGAGTTATATTCAGTGCTACAGAAAAATATAATTATGAAATTTGCAGGGAAATGGATGGATCTGGAAAGGATTATACTAAGTGAGGTAACCCAGGCACAGAAAGCCAAATGTCATATGTTCTCTCTTATATGTGGACCCTAGCAACAAATGTATAGACTTATGTGTAATCTGGAACTAAAAATCAGTAGCAGAGGCCCATAAACTAGAGAAAGGCTATAAGGGAGAGAAGAGAGGGAAGGTCTTAAGAGGGTGGTATTGTACATATGTAAGAAGAAGAACAGATTACAGGGAGGGAAAAGGCCTAAGTGAGGTCAGGGGAAGAGATTGTATAAAAGAAAGGTGGGGGAGGATCAATCAAAATCCAGGATATTCCGAATAAGACATATAAAAATCTACTTTCTTAAATAATGGCACGTCCAGAAGCCATAGATTGTTACTAGAAAATTTTCAGTATCTAGAATGGGATATTTTCCTGTGAGTTGTTGGCCAGGGAGGTTCCTGATGCCTCCAAAACATTATAGACTATTGCCAAGGCTCTTGGTTCCCCATGAGAAAGAAATGGTAACACCCTATTGCTGAAGACTTCACATTCGGCAAAGTCACTGAGAAATCAAGGTGGTGCTGAGCATAAAACCTTCTCCCATCCAACTGTAGCCCAGCCAACTGAAAGCTGGAAAAAGTTGCTGCACTGTATGCAGTCTTATGGGAGACAGAAGTCATCAGCAATGAAACAGTAGACACTGGAAACCTCAAGTTTGGCCAGATAGGCCAAATGACTGAATGAGTGCAATAGTGGCATGTCTGCTCTGAAGGCCTATTCTATGTGAGGGAACACATGCCTAATCAAAAGCCTATGGCAGGGGAGGTCATGAGCCTTAGGGGTATAAAGCCTTCTCTTGTCTGGATAAATGTATATATTACTTTCACCAAATTTCCCTGAAAGCACTATACTTAATGCTCATACTCATATATTGATGCTACTCTCACTTCTGGTTACAGAAGCTTCTCTTTTCAGATGGTGATGACCACTGGGATGACCCAAAAGGCAACATAGTGCTGAGAAGAAGGGATGGAGGAGTGTCCAGCACTGAAACATCTCACACCCTCCAAGGCTCAGAGTCCATGGCAGAAGAGGTGGCAGAAAGAATGTAAAAGCCAAAGGAAAGGTACCACTCCTTACATATAACTGTCTGGACAGAATGGCCTCAATAACTAAAATCTCACATTGCCAACAATACCCATAAAAGACCCTCATAATAGGAGAAAAAGATGATGATGTCAAATTAAGAGAGAGACTAATTGAGAGAGGGAGGGGATATGACAGAGAGCAGAGCTATGAAGGGGAAAGTGGGGGAGGGGAGGGAAATACCATGGTTTGTTGTCTGTAAGTATAGAAGTTGTCAATAAAAATACACACACACACACACACACACACACACACACACACATATATATATATATATAATAAACACACATATATATATAATAAATAAGTCATTACCCAAAACTAAACAGAAGGGAGGAAATAAATGTGTGGACATGGTGGAGTAGAAAAAAAGCAAGCAAACAGTAAAATTGATGAAGTAAAAAAAAAAAAAAAGTGGTATTGGGGAATGTTCCTGCCTATAGACACAGCATACCAGTGCTGCCAAATGTTTATATCCATAAAGAGACAGGCGGACAATGGCCTTACCCAACAAAGAGTCCCCTTGCCACTCATCATGATGAGAAGTCTAATGGAAACAGCAGCATGGAGGAGGCTATTTTGGAAAGTTTTGCTTCACACCCAGAATTAAGAACTTACCAGTGATGTCCTCCAGAACTTTCTCACATCATAGAAGGCTTGGTGTCTACAGCATCCCACACAGTAGCTGCTCTCACATGTGGCTTTGAAACACTGAAGTGAGTCTCCAATGACTGAAGGATCAAGCATTTTATTTAATAAATTCAAAATTTTAAAAATTATGTATGGCTAATGACTTTATAATAGACAATGCCTTAAGTTTATAATTAAATAATTTATTTTCTTGATATCAGTAGATCCTTACTTTTGTAAGCTTCTAACATCTACAGTTTCACATGCTAGGAATGATCTTACCTGTACAACAGGAGGACTCTTATCCATAGTTTGGCCTGCCAAGAAGGGAGCAGAAGTGGGAAGTCTTTCCATTGATGGTAGTATCTGTCATCAAGGCAATGGTTTAGCGGTGGAGGCTCAGAACCAACATGGCAGTTTTAAGGAACAGACTCCCAAGAGGGGAAATAAAGCTATGTACCTATGCATACCCAACAGTAGAAACAAAGATGCGTGTGTCAAAGCATGAGGTGCTCCTGGAAGAAACTAATTGCTTTCTTTTATTTCTTTTAACTGTAGTTAAGATGCAGTTTAAAGCGGCCTTTGTGCTGATACCATTTAGCGCTTATGTTTGAGTGGCAGTTCTGATTATCAGGGTAACAAGACCTGCTCTTCCTCATGCATTACTGCTGACTTTTCGTGCCTTCTATGAACAACTCTGATGTCAGACTACCCCCTGCTGGACAAAGAGGGAAGAAAAATTAGGTACCTGTAAAAAGGACCAGGGCCTTTCTGTTTCCTAGCTGCGCGTTCATTCTTTCATGTTCACATTTCAGGAGCCTATCACTATGGACAGTTTGGCTTCTTCACCAATACCAGTGCAGGCATACTTGAGGAATATAGGAGAATGGCTTCCTTTGTTCACCTTTACCTCTCACTATATGAAGTGAACACAGAAACGTCTGTTTACCTGACAGATGTTTTACTAATAATGCCTGAAACAAATGCTTCAATGGTGTGAAGTGTTGCATGTTGTTGCAGTGGGGTGCCGAGGGCAGAAACAACCTGGACAAGGCTGGCTGTGCTCTTCCAGTAACGAGAAGTGCGCTCAGATATTGTCTGGACCTTAGCACCAGATACAATCCCATCCCCTTCAACTTCTCTAAAATGAGCAAATGCTGATCACCAACAGAAATAAGGCCATAGGGATGGAGAGATTGCCTAGTGGTTAGGGCATTTGCCTGCAAAGCCAAAGGACCCAGGTTCGATTACCCTGACCCACATAAGCCAGATGCACAGTGTGGCACATGCGTCTGGAACTTGTTTGTAGTGGCTAAAGGCCCTGGCATGCCTGTTCTTTCTTCCTCTCTCTCTCTCTCTCTCTCTCTCTCTCTCTCTCTCTCCATCTTCCTCCTTCTATATCTCTCAAAAATAAATAAAACAAATTGAAAAAAGAGGGCTGGAGAGATGGCTTAGCAGTTAAGCGCTTGCCTGTGAAGCTTAAGGACCCAGTTCAAGACTCGATTCCCCAGGACCCACATATGCCAGATGCACAAGGTGGCACATGCATCTGGAGTTTGTTTGCAGTAGCTGGAGGCCCTGGCGTGCCCATTCTCTCTCTCTCTCTCTCTTTCTCTGCCTGTCTGTTGCTCTCAAATGAAAATAAAAATAAATTTAAAAAATAAATAAATAAAAATTGAAGAAAGAAAGAAGGCCACAGTTCTTCTCGGGGGCCACCTTACTGCATGAACAGAGCTTTCTTGTCGGGCTTCTCAAAGCCCAGAATTATGAGGTAAAAACAGTAGTGAGCTGCATGTGATTTCCTATGATGGTTTCTAATGATGAAGACTTTACATCTCTTCAAGCACACTAGCAAAGGCTTGTATTCACTAAATAATGAGCCATCCAAAGGAAGAAACATGCAAGAGAAAACTACTTTAGGTGACAGTGATAAGAAGATATAAAATTATAAAACATTATGACAGAAATTCCTAAGATGCGCTTAAATCCATGGAATGAATAGGTCACTTCTAACCAATCTGTCAGCTAGGCCACCTTCATGATCAATGTAGATTAATCTTACTGACTTTGCATACTTCTGTAAGACCATGGTTTCCAAAAGGATCATATGAGCCACAGTCCACTTTGGTTATTCCATTCTAAACTACCTCTTGAATGACAGTTACACCTCCTGAACACTTGGTATGTGCTCATGATAGCCTTGCCAGAAGGTTCGTGTCTATTTCCAGTTTACAGATTTTAGGATTATCACTGTTATTCAGTGAACGTTAAAGTCTATACTCTTAACCCCTGAGACATTACTTCATGCAACTCACAGGATCTAGTCTTGGCTCACAAAGATACTGTATATATAAACAATGTGCAAACCTATGCATATGTGTGTCCCCAAACACACAGAGAGAGCTTTGGTACTTAAGAATAGTGGGCGACTATTTATTTCTAAGCCTTTAAAAGAAAGTTAATCTATGCATCTAGATTCCCTTAACAGCCAATGAATATCTGGTGCATTTGGCTTTGCTGGCCTGTATCTGAAATAGTGAAAATTTAATAAGATGAATATCCTTAGTAAAGCCCTTAGATGTATTTGTCTGCATATTATCACTATGTACTTCTATACATGTTAATAAAAGGGTCTTAATACCTCCCAACAATGTTGGTCAAATTTCATCCTCGAAGTTTGATTTAGTATGCCTGGTTACTAATTTAATACTCAAAATAATTTCAACTCAATAAATCTCTTTATAGATAAAGACTAAGAAAGAGACACAAGGATGTGTGTGCGTCTTTGTGTTCAGATATTGTAAGTGTGAGTTTAGTCAGACATAAAATTTCATTCCATTTTCTAAAACATATCATGTCAATGGGCCATCTCTTTCTCTATGACAAGGGTGATGTTAATTTCTTGTGTGTCACATGAGAAGTGACCAGGGGAAGAAATGTAATCAATCCATCCAGAACTTGCAAAGGTATTTGGTAATGGAATGGAAATACCACAGACTCTGCTTACAACTAAGGTCTTGACAACATCTATTCTGCTTGGCTCTGAGAAGATTTTTTTTTTTTTTAAGAGAGGAAAGGGGAGAAGGATAAAGTGGAAATCTAATTTTTAGAAATAAGGATTAAAGGTTCCATTATTCATGCTGTTTTCACTGTATATATTGAGTTAACAACATGTGATTTTACTGGATGAAAATGTGGGCCCCATGCAAGGAGAGTGTGGAGCAGATAAATCCCCACCGAGACAGTAATGAGTGAGAGTTAGTGTCTTGTCCACATGAGGCTGTAAACAGTCCTTGGTTTTGAGCTGGTGTAATAAGTGGAGATTGTTCCTGGACTTACTGGGGAGCACAGATAGTTGCTGCCACAGGAAAAGCAACACCCCCGCCCCCCCCATCAGAGAGGCACAGCATCGTGATCTCCCTGCTTTTCTGTTGTAATGTGTGAATTGTGGACCCCAACGTGCAAGATCCTGCAGGGGGCAGGGCTGCAAGCTCCTCCAAGTTGGCTGCCTACCTTCTTTTATTTATTTATTCTGTATACACACTGTTTTGTCAATATTGGAGAGGTAGGTGTTTCTTCCTTCCTATCCCAAGGGTCAGGAATCAAGAGAAGAAAAACCATTTAACAAGTTCAGTAAAGAAAATCCTGAGAACTCCAACTATGGATCATTCAATCCATTGTGATGGGACAAGAAGAAGAAAACCACAGAATAAACTGATTTTTGAGCCCCAGTGAGTCACAATCCAAGCCACCCTTACCTAGTACCAAAGCCAGACAGCTAAAGATAGGTCATGTACAATGGGGTATGGTGACAGCTTGTCATATCTCATAATGGGTTCACTAGCTATGAAGAGTGAGGACTTGACCTCAACAGGCTCTGGTGTCCCTGGTTTCAAAGAAACAGGAAAAGGATTTTACCCTTTCCAAGTGAATGCCAGCTACTAACTACATACATTCTAAAGCCTATTACTTTATGACTTCCTAATGCTCACTACTTAAATTTTTGTTGGTATTTTTTGTTATTTTTATTTATTTATTTGAGAGCGACAGACAGGGAAAGAGGCAGATAGAGAGAGAGAGAATGGGCACGCCAGGGCCTCCAGCCACTGCAAACGAATTCCAGATGTGTGCGCCCCCTTGTGCATCTGGCTAACGTGGGTCCTGGGGAGTCAAGCCTCTGACTGGGGTCCTTAAGTTTCACAGGCCAGTGCTTAACCACTAAGCCATCTCTCCAGCTCCTAATGCTCACTATTTAAATTCCTGCCCAACACCAAATATAGTGAAGACTGGATAAGTATCCTCAGTGGCTGCTAATAATGATACAGAGTAAGGTGTTTGTGTAGCCTTAAAGCACTCCAATAAACTTTAGTTATAAGGGAAAACAGTAATTGTATAAAGGGCAATTCAGGCAACATCTTGACCAAGTGATCAAAATTAGCATCACCTGTGAGGAGTGACGCCCATTGTTTGCCTCTGTGCTACAAGATCAGCTGTGGAATGTTCTGGCAAAAAAAAAAAAAAAAGTGCCCAAGTTTACCAGAATCTAACCATGAGCATCTGACAAGATGAAGAATATTCCATTAAAACTCAGGAGGCAGAGGTATAAAGATTGCCATGAGTTCAAGGCCACTCTGAGACTACATTATGAATTCCAGGTCACCCTGGTGTAGAGAAAGACCTACCTTGAAAAGCCAAAATAAGAAAAACAAGATGAGTTAATATTCTTTAAAAATGCCAATGTCCAAAAATAACAAGGTAGTGAAAATGTTCTTAGTTAAAAGAGACTAAGAATATGACCACTTAGTCACGCATAACTCTAGACTGGATCCAGTATGGAGAAAACAAAATGTCATACTGTCTGGCCAGTTAAACATGAAAACATGGATGCTAGCCTCTAGAAAAAACTGCCACTTTTCAGCAAGCAAATGTGTGACCTTCGATGTCATTTTACCTCCCTGAACTCTCCCTCTTCTCAGGCTCTTGACACTGTCTAGTCCTGGCTGTGAGCAAAGGAGGACGTAAAACACATCCAGAAAACAACTTGGATCTAGCTGGTGAGATCTTTGGAAAGAGTCAGAGAGGAGAAGGATGTGGTCTTACAGACATAGAAGAGAACGAGACCTCTCAGCAGACCTAAATGCATGTAGTCTGTTATTCAGCCTGGGGCTGTGGCACATTCTTCCTCACTCTTTTCCTCCTCTGGACTTGAGTGGTGCTTTTTGCCTTCCTTGATTTTGCAGGACTGGGAATAGAAAAGGCACTTCAGTTTCTCAAGGTAGCCTTTCCAATCCCACAAAGTGAAAAACAAGAAGATACTTTGTATCGTGGGAAGCTACAAAATAGCATTTATTGAGCACTTACTGGATGTCAGGCACTGTGCAAATACTTCAGTTTTAATCCTTACCACAACCTGTAAAAGTGGGTATCATTATTGTTTGTATTATACAGAGAAAGATAATAAGAGAATAATTTGTACCAACACACACAATAGTAAGTGATGGGTGAGCCGCAACCTGGAGCAGTCACCTGACATTTCCACAGAGCTGTCCACATACAAAGCACTCTAAAGACGGTCGTTCTACAGCTGGGTGGCCTGGTTCCCAAGAGGCCAATATGATCTCAACTCACTTCTTGTAAAGGTGAAACATTGCAGCCTCGGTCTGCTGCCCCCTTCCCTGTTCTGACTCTTGCTTACAGCACCTGCTTGCTGCAGCCTCCTGCCCCATGGGGAGGGCTTCTGTCTCCCTCCTTCCAGAAACAAGGGACAAACCCATATTTGATTTTCTTTGTACCAGATGCTAAGCTTGGTGCTACAACTCTGTATCTCATTTAATCACCATAGCCCCCCAGAAGGATGGTTTATTATCCCCATTAAATGTCTAAGGAAACAGTGCTCCTCCCACTGAACAGTTCAGGCACTTGTTTTGTCTATGGCAGCCCAGAGCTCAGAATCTTTGCTGAGCTGTGTGATTCTGACTGATCTGAGAGGGAAGGTTGCAGGTGAGATTTCACGAGGAAGCCACTTGGAGGTGCTTTAAAATCAGTGCCAAGGGCTGGAGAAATGGTTTAGCAGTTAAGACGCTCGCCTATAAAGTCAAAGGACCACGGTTCATTTCCCTAGGACCCACATAAGCTAGATGCACATGGTGTCACATGCATCTGCAATTCATTTGCAGTGGCTGGTGTGCCCATTCTCCCATTCTTTCTATCTCTAGCTGCCTCTCTCTTTCTCTCTCTTTCTCTCTCTCTCTAATAAATAAATAAAATTAAAATATTTTTAAAAATCAGTGCCAAGACCTAGAGGCCATGTTCTCAACTGTAAGAAGGCATCACGAGAAGAGTGCTGTGAGGGCTTGTCTCAATAGACTAGAGCTGTCTAAAAATAATGAATACTGCCAAATTTTGGAGTTGTCTGAAATAAGATGAGACACGATTTTTATTTCTAACATGAATAGAACATGATAGGGTTAAAACAATCAAAGTCTAGGCATGGAATCTACATGTAGAGCATTGGGACATGACACTTTCCTCGCCCCAAGCTGCAGAGTGCCGCTGAAGAAGGGTGGCTATGTGCAGTGTTACGGGGCAGCCTGCACTGGTTCCACATCTAGCAGGCAAGAGGGCTCCCCCTCAGGAGTTAAAGAGGAGCTTTAACAAATGTTAAGACATGGAAAATAAACTCTTTTCATGCCTGGTTATAAATAAGTGATGTCTGGGGACTCTTTGACAAGGAAATTAAAATTTTCTCTTTCATGATTTAGTGAAAAGAATGCTAATTTTTGATCAAGTTAAGGAGAATTCAAGCTATGTGGCCTTGAACAATTTGTTTAACCTCTCTGTGCTCTATGTCTTCATAAGCCTTACTGGAGAATCCTATGAAAATGCAGTTGAAAGATCAGGGAATGGCAATGTCACTCCCACCCCCTGTTCATGCTACCTTTCAGGATAGAGGTCTAGATCTCTAAGGCAGTAGTTCTGAGACTTTAGTACACAAAGAACAACATTGAAAAATAAAAACAAATCATTGTCCTTCTATGATGCAGTAATTAGTACTGAGGCCACAGGTCAGATTCCCAAATCACATCCTAAGGAACACTGCCACAGTCCTAACATTGTCCTTGTTGAGGCCAAAGCCACACTTGGATTATACCTCTCTAAAATACAAACAGGCCAACATCTCCCTGCATGGTCAGAATGCCTATTTTATTCCCAAGTGCTCTGTGATAATCAGGCATACAGAGGGTACTCCAGTTCCATAGCACCTTTCCTGTCTGGCCAGATTTATGCTGCCATCAGCTGCTTCCAAGGTCAGCCTGGGATAGAGTGAATCCCTACCTAGAAAAAAAAAAAATTGGGGGCTGGAGAGATGGCTTAGTGGTTAAGGCATTTGCCTACAAAGCCAAAGGATCCCGGTTCAATTCCCCAGGACCCACATAAGTCAGATGCACAAGGGGGAGCATGCATCTGTTCTTTTGCAGTAGCTGGAGGCCATGCACCCATTGTCTCTTTCTCTTTCTCTCTTTCCCCCCTCTTTCTCTCTCTGAAATAAATAAATAAATAATATTTTAATAAAAGAAAACAAATGACAATAAATGCTGGTGAAGATGTGGTAAAAGGGGAATTCTTCTACACTGTTGGTGGGAAGGTAATCTGGTACAAGCATTGTGGAAATTAGTGTGGTGGTTCTTGAGACAGCTAAAAATAGATTTGCCATATGATCCAGCTATAGCACTCCTAGGCATATATCCTAATGACTCTTCTCTCTACCTTAGAGATACTTGCATAACCATATTTATTACTGCTCTATTCACAATAGCTAGGAAATAGAACCAGCCTAGATGTCCATCCACAGATGAATGGATAATAAAGATGTGGCACGGTGGAGTTCTATTCAGTGGTAAAGAAAAATGAAATTATGAAATTTTCAGGAAAATGGATGGATCTGGAAAGGATTATACTAAGTGAGGTAACCCAGGTCCAGCAAGCCAAACATTACATGTTCTCTCTCATATGTGGATCCTAGCTACAAATGTATATACTTGTATGTGAGCAGGAACCAAAAATCAATAGCAGAGGCCCATAAGCTAGAAAAAGGCTATAAGGGAGGTAGGAGAGGGAAGGTCTTAAGGGGATGGTATTGTATAGATGTAAGTAGAAGAACAGATTACAAGGAAGGGAAAGGCCTAAGCGAGGCCAGGGGAAGAGATTGTATAAAAGAAGGGCAGGGAGGGGGAAAGGGAAGAGGAGGGTCAATCAAAATTCAAGATATTCTGCACAAGACATATGAAAATATACTTCCTTGAATAATGGCACACCAGAAGCCATAGATTGTTACTAGAAAATTTTCAGTGTCAGGGATGGGACACCTTCCAGTGAGTTGTTGGCCAGGGAGGTCCCTGTTGCCTCCAAAACATTACAGGCAATGCCCTTGGTTTCCCATGAGAAAGAGATGGTAAGACCCTATTACTGAAGACTTCACATACCTGAGCAGAAGAGTCACTGAGAAATCAAGCTGGTGCTGAGCAGAGAACCTTCTTCCTATAGCCCAGCCAACTGAAACCTGGAAAAAAAAAAAACTGTACTGTGTGCAGCTTTATGGGAGACAGAAATCATCTGTCCAACAGAATGGACACTGGAAGATTCAAGTTTGGCCAGACAGACCAAATGACTGAATGAGTACAGTAGTGGCATTTCTGCTCTGGAGAAAACCAACTGCCCTCTAATTGGACTGAAGGCACACTCTGTGGGAGGGAATACATGTCTGGTACTGAAAACCTAATCAAAAGCCTATGGCCGGGGAGGTCATGAACCTTAGGGGTATAAAGCCTGCTCTTGTCTGGATAACTGCATATATCAGTCTCACCAAATTGTCCTGAAAGCACTACAGTTAATGTTCATACTCATACATTAATGCTATTGTCACTTCTGGTTAGAGAAGCCTCTCTTTTCATATGGTGATGACCACTGGGATGACCCAAAAGGCCACATAGTGCTGAGAAGAAGGGATGGAGGAGTTTCCAGCACTGAAACATCTCACACTCTCTAAGGCTCAGGGTCCATTGCAGAATAGGTGGCAGAAAGAATGTAAGAGCCAAAGGAAGGGTACCACTCCTTCCATACAACTGTCCAGACAGAACTTGGCCTCAATATCCAAGACCTCGCACTGCCTAGCAATACTTACACAAGACCCTCATAATAGGAGAAAAAGATGATGACATCAAATTAAAAGAGAGACTAATGGAAAGAGGGAGGAGATATGATGGAGAACAGAGTTATGAAAGGGAAAGTGGGCGAGGGGAGGGAAATACCATGTTTTGTTGTCTATAAGTATAGAAGTTGTCAATAAATTTTTTTAATCAAATAAATAAAAATAAAAGTTGGGGTGGCTGCTGCTGCATAAGCTGACCAGACTGTTCGCAGAAGGATAGATAGTGTGTGAAAAATGTGAAAAGGAACTTGGTATAGTTATCACTCTAGATACATAGAAAGATGGTACAAGAAATACCACACAAACTGGTGGAAGAAAACTTAAAATATATTTAAACTTAAATTTTATTTTCCATGTCTTATATATAGTCAGTCCTTTTTATCATCCCAGGATTTTTCTTCCTCTCATTCTCCATCCTCACTCCTTACTTTCCTATTCACACATACTACTTTTCTCAGAGAAATTATTTCCTTTTCTATTTTTTCTTTTTTTTTGGGGGGGTGGGAGTTTGAAGTAAGGTCTCCTTCTATCCCAGGTTGCCCTGAAATACATTATTGAGTCTCAGGGTAGCCTTAAGCTCATGGCAATCCTCCTACCTCTGCCTCTTGAGTGTTGCAATTAAAGGCATGCACCACCATGTTCAGCATACTAATCTTTAATAAAAATTATACCAGGTATCTGGACCCTAATCCCGATAGGGCTCACCCTCCTGTCCTTAGCAGTCTTTCTACAAGCCAATGGCCTGGCCTCTGAGACAGTGTGTTTACAAACCATGAATTAATCAGATATATAGCACATTAACACAGATTAGTTTATTTGGCATCTCTCCCAAATAATGTCTTATCCCAGTTAAAATGCCTGTCCACATAAGATCCAGAAGTGGCCTTTAATGAAATCTGATAGTAGAAGGATCAATGGGAGTGGTAATCTAGCTTCCTAGGGCTTTTCAGCATCCCTCTAACTTCTCAGTGATAGTTGTCAGTGATAGCTTGTTACTTGCCACATTTTCAACATAGGATCCACTTTTTATACTATCTGGTTGATTTCTTCAAATTAGTTCAATTTAAGAAGTAAAATGAGGGCTGGGGAGAGGGTTCAGTGGTTAAAAGTGCTAGCTTGCAATGCCTGGCCTTCTGGCTTCAAATTCCCATGACGATACAGATACATAAATAAATACAATTTGAATGTGTTGGGGGCAGACATGTGGTACATGCATGTGTGTGTACAGATAAACATACACTGTGTGCATGCCAAAGCCAAACTTTGGGTACATTTCTCTATGTTCATCTAGGTGGTTTGTTTGTTTGTTGTTGCTGTTGTTATTTTGAGGTAGGGTCTTGCTGAAGCAAAGGCTGATCTGGAATTCACTATGTAGTTTCAGGCTGGCTTTGAACTCACAATGATCCTCCTAACTCTGCCTCCCAAGTGCAGGGATTCAAGATGTATACCACCATGTCCAGTTGGGTACCTTCTTGAAGCAAGGTATCTCTCTCAACCCCAAAATGCCCATTTCAGCCAGCACACAGCTTTATACAAGGGCTTGGGGGAGTCAAACTCTGGTCTCAGGCTCTCCCAGGCCCTCATGCTTAAGTGGCAAGTGCTCTTAACTGCTGAGCCATCTCCCCAGGCCATAAGTACTTATTTTTATTTGTGTCTTTCTACATGTTTTCCTCAGTTGTGTGTGTGTGTGTGTGTGTGTGTGTGTGTGTGTGTGTGTGTGTATGCTTGTTTGTGTGTGTGCCAATGTACATAAAGGCCAGAGGACAACTTCTGATGTCGTTCGTAAAACACCATCCACATTTTTTGAGACAAGGTCCCTCACTGGCCTGGCGCTCACCCAGTAGACTAGGCAGGCTGTCATATGCAATGGGATTACTAGCCTGTGACCAGGCTCAGGTTTTTTAAAAAAAATTTAAATATGGGGCCTGGGGATCAAACTCAGGTCTCATGCTCACAAAGCAAGCAAGCACTTATTGAATGAGCATCTCTCCAGTATTTTAAGTTGTTTTTAACAGAATCTGTATTCACAAGGTAACTCTAAGGTATCTTCAGGCAAGCACTATATTGTTTTCAGCTAAGGAAAAAAAAAGAAATGTCAGCAGGCTAAAAGCTAGAATGTCAATTACTGAATTTAAGGCACAGATAGCCAATGTGAAATTTTCAGGGTAAGTGGAATTGGAAAATTATTTTAGAAAAGAACTTGAAATGCTACTGGTTTATCTGGGGGTGGGGTAGTTGTTGATTCTATATATACCCTAGATGTATAGAGATAGGGATATTATAGCATTATCCTGACTACAGATCCTTCACCAGAATGCAACTGCTTGGGGGACAGAAGACGCTAAACTTTTACTGCTCCTCTATAAGTCCCCAACCCAGAACTCTACCCCCAAGGAGTACTCTTAAATACTTGGTGCCTGACTATGTATGTAGAACTGTGCTTCTCAGTCTATTACAACATAGATTATCCTGTTTTACCTGAAGGACTTTTCTAATTAGAATGTTATAATCAGAAGTTAATCAGGCAGAACACTCATAATGCTATCTATAATTTTACCGGGAAGAACTATATTTATTCTAGGCATCACTTTCTTTCTTAATATTTCTATCTTTTATAGCTGTGTAACACTGAGACTTTTTAATTTAAGACAACATTTTAAAACATAATAAAAAATGTTATATTTGCATAAAGGTTATTAAGGTGGTATCCTTTACTATCTTGAAAAATTATGATATTACTATTTTTCTTAATATTCAATTTTGATGAAAATCTTCAATTATTCCAAATATTTTACTTTACCATATATTTCTAAAGGTTTACTCAAAACAAGAATCATAAAAATTGTTAATTGCAGCTACAATTGTGAAAAAAGTGACAAATTCAATTTATACACCTTCCAAAGATGACTATATAATAATGAGCATTCAGAGGCATGCTCTAGATCTTAGAGCATTTGAAAGATTAAAGTTTTAGAAATATCAGAAATTTAGAGGCTATTTATTCTAATGACCCCATTTAACTGAAGAGGAAAGCCAGGCAGAGAGAGAAAGAGAGAGAGAGAGAGAGAGAGAGAGAGAGAGAGGTAGAGAGAGGGGAGAAATGAAGGGATTTGGCTACAAAGTTACAGCTCTTCTTAGATTAGTAAATAAATAACAGGCTTAACTTTAATCTATGTGACTCCAGTATTCCATTCCAGGCACCCTTCCTTAATTCAACATGCTCAATGTTCTGCATTAAATTAATGTGACCAAGAAATTTTTCAGTGCATACATCCCCTTCCCACTGAATTATAGTCCTACCAACATTTCTTTATAATAAGAATTCATTGACTATATTCCATGGCTATTTAGAAACATGAGCACTTTTTAATTCAGGTTCATTCAATGAGGATTTTTGAAACATTTGCACCAAAATATACATTCCTCAGACTAGGAGAGAAGATGACCAAAAAAGAAAAACAAGGAAGATTCCTCCCCAGACTTCCATAAGCTCATATTCTCTTAGATGAGACAGGAAATAAATATGTTAGTGGTTGGCAGACAATAAAAGGAACCTCACCAAAGCATCAGTAAGGCAAAGTGTTACAGGATCCATCAAAGAGCAAGGTGGAATACGGATAGCAGGCACCACAAAATGCCTCTTGCAAAAGATCATGCTGGATCAGGATCAGGTAAATGGTAAGAGAGAGATAGGAAAAGACCACAGAAAGCAGGCAGTAGATAGACAACATTACTACAGTAGTAGCGGAACACATTCTGCTTTCTCCTGACATTATTATTATTGGAAACAGATAGAGTTCTCTAATGAACCAAAAGTCATCTCAATCCTGAACTCCAGGGGTTCCTGGCATTCATAACCCTTCTTCCCACTGTGGATATCCAAGAAAGCAATATATTTTCAGCGCCAGTTTGCATCAAGCCTCTGTGGTACGTACCCTTTAGTGAGCACTGACCTTGAAGGATTTAGTCTTCAATGAAAACATCCCCTAGTAATAGAGAACTGCCCAATGCCCCCCAGCCAAAAAAAAAGGGGAGTGACTTACAGAGCAGTGCCTCCCATGGAAAGCCTTACTGGTCCCTTTGCATAAAAATGGACTCACTGGATCATCTCCCTCAGGACAACTGTAAGCCAGCTCCACAGGACCTAGCAAGAGGAAACAGCCACCATTTAGTGTTATCTGGCTATATGACAGGTCATTATATAAACATAAAGGTAATCCTCAACACAACACTCAATGGGAGCATCCCACAGAAACAAAGGCACTAAACATTTACACAATATGCCCAAGGTCATACCAGAAACTTAGCAAAGTCACATGGGCCTGAACTGCTCAAGCCAGCACTCAAACAAGTATCATCGCCTCCCTGAGGGACAACTCCAGGTAGAAATGAAGCACAAGCAGGACATGTTTCTTGTGGTCAGTAGTCAGCTCTTCACTAAACTTGGCAGGGGTTGAGAAATTCAGGAGATTCCTACTGACAGCAGAGTGACTGTGGAACTCAAGGGAAGCCTGGTAAGTTGAGAACTAAACAGAAGGGCCAGGCTGCCGTCCTATCCCCCATACATTCATCCAGGGCCGTCCATATTCATCCACCATCTTCAACAGTCCTCTTTCCAAGTTTACTCCATAGGATACTAATTTTCTCCAGGCCATCCTTTTGACATGCCCTTTTATTATTATTTTTTCTGGAATAGCACAAAATGGTGGTGATTTACTAAAACTGACCTGCAGACCACATTGGAAGGGTCACCTGTGGTACATGAGTTGCTGTTTCAGTAGGCTTTGCATTGCTGGCAAAACACACCAGACTGAGAGCAACTTAGGGAAGGAAAGGGTTTATTTTGGTTTAGAGATTTGAAGGGAAGCTCCATGATGGCATGAGCAGAGGCTGGACATCACCTCCTGGCCAACATCAGGTGTACAACAGCAGCAGGAGAGCATGCTAAACACTGGCAAGGGGAAGCTGGCTATAATACCCATAAGCCACCCTCAACAATACCTTACCTCCAAGAGGCACCAATTCCCAAAGTGCCACCAGCTGAGGACCTAGCATTCAGAACACGTAACATTTATGGGGATAAATCTGAATGAAACCACACAAGATCCTAGAAACTCCTTATAGCACAGGTCTCAGGTAAAAAAGGAGCCACCTCTGGTCATTAGCAGAGTCTATCCTAAATAAAATATTCTTGTGTCCATGGCGTGGATCTTGTAATTATATTCTAGTTCAAGTTTTCTTGGCCAAACCTAGTATTCATGAGACAGGGGATGGTACCTGGTACGTTCTAGTACTAAATCCACAACATCCTCAGACAGGGAGGACAGCCATTACAAAAGAATGTTCCTTCTGCAGCGGACTTTCACACTGATTATCCTTTCCTTTCTGCAAGCTTATCAGAAAAAAGTGAAAGCCAAGTATCCTAAGGAAATAACAGCAACTATCTACTAGACTGGAGCTATAATTTTTCAAATGATGAAAAATTATTCACAGGTTAACTTTCTACCTAGATATACATGTGAAAACTTTAAAAGCTGCAATACTGAAATGTAGGTGTAAATTGTTCTCTCCTAATGTTTATAATCTTCTGCTCATAAAATCTCCAAAGACAGAGAATTGAGGTAGAAGCTCTTCCTGCTGTCTCAGGTACAATCTATAATAAAGTTAATTGGACACACATGTAACAACATGCATGTGGTGATTTTTATGAAGCTGCATAGTGATGGGACATTAAGACTAAAAGATTCATGTAAGTTCTAGAACAATGGAAAAAGACACATTGCTTTTTCCTCTGTACCACTGGTTCCCAAATGCCTGCCCACAGGCCACTTATACCTGATCATCTGAAGATGTTTTTGAAATAATAAATCCATGCCTCCCTCCAACAGTCAGACCTAGAAGATCTGGGATATAAAGAGGCTTTGTACCACCCAAGGGTCTCAAGTTCAAATACCTTCACAGATTAACAAGAAAGCTTCTGAATAGGATAATGTAAGTTTACATATGAGGCAATAAATATGCCATCCAAAGGCCTTTCCAGTAAGAATATCTTTTAATTATGTGAACCATGCATGCTATCCATCGCCCACCTTGTACCCCTGGAAAAATGTATGTTACTGACTTGAGACTGGCATTCTGAAACCCTGGTGGCCTATATCATACTGTTCAGGTTGACTGTTTTTTCCTGCATGAAGTCAAAATGACACAGAAAAGTACTTTCTATTGGATATGCTACACCCTTCCCTTATGTCAATATAGCCTTATATCAATGCTAACTATATACCTTCACCAATTTTCTTTCTGTTTCTAAATTACATAGGGAACCCAATATGTGCCAGCACCAGTTTCAACACACACACACACACACACACACACACAAATTCAAAATTGAGTAACTAACTAGTTCACAGTTTGGAGAGACATATTTCAAAAATCATTCCAATGGTCAGAAATCACATCAAAATAGCCCTTTAAATATAAGCATGAAAATGAAATGCTCGCTGCTGAAAGACTATGGAAATAGACCTATAGGAGAATGTATCTTTAACAAATACTCCCCCATCTCCCATATTCCAAGACCCACACACAGAGGACAGGCCAACGTCTGAAGCTAGGAAACTGCAGTAGACATTACCTCATGCTACATGGCTTTCTTGTTTAGGGTGGCTCCAAGAGAAATGGGGCTTCCAGAACATTCCATCCTGCCAGCAGTTAGGTGATACATTTAAAATGGCCCATTTCTGGGGCTCTCTGAATGCCATTTATAAAATGTCCTTCTCCTCCTTGAACCAGACAATATTGGGATTTCTTTTGTCATGCACTCCACACCAGCCCTTGCTTAGTGTTTATATGGCCAAAGTCTTGAGCAAGTCACTCAGTTCCATTCCTGCACTCACTATTTCACTACTGATATACAAACTCCCTTGGGTAATTCCAAGCAATTTCTTTATCCAGATATCATTTCTGGCCACAGAGCAGCTCAGCTGCAACCCATACTTTGTGCACTGCATAATACTGTAATGTTTTCAGAGTCAGGGAAAGTTTATTCAGTGGTCAAATGCTTCAGCATCCTGAATCACTTGTGAGACAGTCTGTTAAAGAGGGGACCTTGAGGAAACTGAAAATATAAGCAAGAAGTGAAATAATCCTCTCTTTTCCTTTTAAACCATTAAACCCCTATAAGAAAATAACATTAACTTTTTATATGCATAGGAAAAATGTCTGGAAATAGTTTTTTTTTTAAATATTGAGAGTGCTTATCTGTAGAAGGTGAAATTAAAGGTATTTTTTGGCTTCTTTGATTGTTTTCTTTTGCTTTTTTCTTGACAATTTCCATACATGTATAAAATGTATTTTGAGCATAGTCTCTGCCAATAAACTTTAATTTGTAGTAAGAAAATATTCTAAGATATATAAATGCTATCCAGAAAACAAAAAAAACTTTGGTTGAAATAAAAGATACAATTATCAGGCAGATGCACTACTCACACAAAAGAGAGAAGGGCCAGATGTGGTAGTGCACGCCTTTAATGCCAGCATTCTGGAGGCAGAGAGTTCAAGGCCTACAGAGTGAATTCCAGGTCAGCCTCTGCTAGAATGAGACCCTACCTTGAAACAAACAAAAAAGACAGAATGGGGCTGGAGAGATGGCTTAGCGGTTGAGCGCTTGCCTGTGAAGCCTAAGGACCCCGGTTCGAGGCTCGGTTCCCCAGGTCCCACGTTAGCCAGATACACAAGGGGGCGCACGTGTCTGGAGTTCGTTTGCAGAGGCTGGAGGCCCTGGCGCGCCCATTCTCTCTCTCTCCCTCTATCTGTCTTTCTCTCTGTGTCTGTTGCTCTCAAATAAATAAATAAATAAAATTAAAATATTAAAAAAAAAGACAGAATGGTTAAGTATAACCAGGAAGTAAAGGGAACATGACATTTGAAATCAATGTTAGCAGGGATTGCTAACAATTTCACTTAATATTCACCACTAGGTAAAGGTATAAAACTTATCCTAGTTACTTAGGAGTCCAGAATTTGGCTAAAAATATAGTTCAGTGGTTAATGTGCTTGACTAGCATGTATTCTGGGTTTATTGCTAGTTATTCAAAACAAAAGTTTTGATTAAAAATGCAGAACCATCCTGTCTAAGGAGTGTGAAGACAGTACAGCTTTGAGTACAACTCACTAAGACCTTCCAAAATGAGTGTCTAATCTTGCCTATGAGCTCCTCAGTAGAAATGCACCTTCAACTCTGGTGCCAACTGAGTGCAAACCTGAAGGGCCGATGAAGAACTCCCTGCCTCCTCTAGTCTGTCCTTTCTGGAGAACAGATGCTTTCATGGGGAAAGAAAAGAGCTCATGACGGCTTGGGTGGTCCTTGAACTCAAGGTAAAGGTGAGCTGTCTCTTAAGTACGGACACATCTTTTCTCTGACTGTCAGGTGTGAACAACTACTTTATAAAGAAAATAAATTTGTTCCATAAGCCAGCAAGGGTATTTGCTTATTTAAGTGGTAGGATCCTAACCTTTGTCATTTGGCCTCTTGTGTACACAGTCAAGAGCAAAATGCTCCAGAAAGTGTAGCTTAGAATGAGCACCAGGAAAATGAGCAATCATAGGCCAGATGTGCACAGAGCACACAGAGGATATTCAAAGCAAAGGTCACCCAGCTGGATAAGAAGGAAAGAGGGTACTGTGGATTTTAGATGGTGATAAACTCCTGAAACCAGCAGATAGAGACAAACATATGTCTATAAAATCTCAGAGTACTAAGTAGCATCCTTGTCAGAAAACCACCATTCACTAATTGTGAATTTTGCTTAAACTTTTAATACTGAAGATGATCAATTTGTTACTTTTAAGTAAAAAACGGAATAATAATTAGAAAAGAAGAGCCTGTGTCCCTATTGTGAACTCAAATAGGTATTAGACTTAAAGCTGCTTATGGAAATTCAAATTAATTATCATTTTCACTGACATAATAAAAGTAGAGACAACTAGCTAGCTTTGATTATCTAGAATAAAAGGCACTCTGTTTAATTAATTTACTAATCATTTTTACCTGGTGGATATTAGCCAGGATTTGGTCTTTAATTATAACATATATAATCAACTCATCTAGAAAATAAAAAATCAGAATCAGTACTTAATATTTTTCTGCCAGTAAAGAAGAAAAGTAAAAGATAGACTTGAAAAAAAGAAAAAGAATATAAAAGAAGAACCAAACAAAGATAAGGCAAGAGGAGACATAACAATTCCATAGAATTATTTCTCTGTGACAGAATAGACACTTGTCTTGGAACAATTTGCTATTTAAGCATCCGTGCACCTCCCTCCCATGATGAGCACACCAGGCCTTATCTCCTGATCTCGACAGATGCATCAAGGGCAATACTTGGAAATCAGTGCACCCTCTGAAACAGGGCAAGATCAAGATTTTAAAGCTAGATACTTACACTTATGTGCCTTTAGATTTTTTAATCCCTTCAAAGGAATGTTTCTCTAATGTTATCAGATTTGACACTATTTCCTGTTGTTCTAATTGTGTCTTGTATTGAATTTGAATGCCAATTCAAGTTTCTTTTTTTTTTTTAACTTACCTCTTTTTATGTATTTACTTATTTGAGAGTGAAAGAGAGAGAAAGAGGCAGATAGGTAGAGAGAGAATGGGTATTCCAGGGCCTTCAGCCACTGTAAATGAACTCCAGATGCATGCGCCAGCATGTGTACATACACAAGGTGGCACATGCAACATCTGGCTTACGTGGGTACTGGGGAATCCAGCCTCCACTCAAGATCCTTAGCCTTCACAGGCAAGTGCTTAACCACTAAGCCACCGTGTCAGCCCTCTTTCTTTCTCTCTTTCTTTCTTTCTTTCTTTCTTCTTTCCTTCTTTCTTTTTAATACAGACAAAGGAAACAAAAAGAAAGAAGGAGGTGTTTCTTGGGGAAAATGTAGGCAGAAACCAGGCTTCCTCCCATTCTTCCACTCCACCTTCTATCAGTTATTGAAATTGAAAGATGTGCCCAAACAGACCACATTCTCCTGTACTGCAAGACCACCACCTCTGTGAACAAGACTGCCCTCTCCCTCTCTCTGACCCGGTCCCTCCCCTGCCCACACACACACACACACACAAACATCCCAAAGGCTACACATTTATTTGTTTCCAAATGATATATAACTTTATTTTAAAGATAATTAAATATGGGTTGGAGAGATGGCTTAGTGGTTAAGCTCTTGCCTGTGAAGCCTAAGGACCCTGGTTTGAGGCTCGGTTCCCCAGGTCCCACGTTAGCCAGATGCACAAGGGGGCGCACACATCTGGAGTTCGTTTGCAGAAGCTGGAAGCCCTGGCGCGCCCATTCTCTCTCTCTCCCTCTACCTGTCTTTCTCTCTGTGTTTGTCGCTCTCAAATAAATAAATAAATAAATAAATTTAATTTAAAAAAAGATAATTAAATATGTATTTTCATTAATAAATATATACTGATGTGTGATTTGTATAAGCCAAAGAAACTCTAGAGGATTGTAGCCAAGTGATTTTATACTATCAGATCAACTCCCCACTCCTGACATTCTGTATATCCCTCATGAGTTTTCTACTGGTTCACGATGCTAATGAGGCATTTTTCTTCTTTGTTTATTGATTCCTATCCCATACAAACTATTTTGGGCACACTTTTTCTTAGACTTACTAAGCTGTGATTCTAACTGCCATGTAAACACTTTCATACACAACACATTGTCTTGCCAGCTCCCACGCATATGCGTGTGTTACAATCTTTCTCTTCTTTCCATTTATCCATTTGGTAACCGTTTCATGCAGCAGTGACACACAGTCGCAAAACAAGCCTCAGCACGGTGCTTCACCAAGACACGCCGCAGCATCTCACTGAGGATGGCAGCGCTGGGCGACCTGCGGCGTAGCCTCAGTGAAGTGAAAACCATCTCGCTAGTGTCTTCTCAACTGTGACAAGTCTTAGTCAAAAGACCAGGGAGCCGCCTCCTTAGGTCTAGGAGCTGGCTTTCCATCTACCCCAGTCGGCAAGAGCCCCATGGTGGAGCAGGCTGTCCAGATTGGTTCTGTTGCTAACTTGAATGCCAACGAGTAGTTACCCAGCAAGGGCACTTCCGGAACGCAGCTAAACGGTCGCCAGGCCCACCCAAGCAGCAAGGCTGCCAGCGGGAACCCGCAGACAAGGAATCAATCCAGAGGGCAAAGCCGTCCCACGAATGTTAAGGAAAACACAATTAAGTTTGAAGGAGACGTTGACTTTGAGAGTGCAAATGCCCAATTCGACCGAGAGGAGCTTGATAAATAATTTAAGAAGAAACTGTATTTTAAAGATGACAAAGCTGGGATAGGGGAAGAAAAGGACTCCACTATAATGACCCAGAATGATGAGACTCCTGCTGAGGAAGATCTTCCGGGGCCCAACTGCTACTAAGACAAATCCAAGTCCTTCTTTGACAACATCTCTTCTGAACTCAAAACCAGTTCCAAACGGACAGCATGGGCTGCAGAGAGGAAGCTTAACACGGAGACCTTTGGGGTATCAGGGAGGGTTCTTCGTGGCCATAGTTCCCGTGGTGGATTCCGAGGAGGCAGGGGCAATGGGACAACCGGCCGCAACCCGACATCCCACCGAGCTGGAACTGGTCGTGTGTAAGGGTACATACATCCTAGGCTCCTACCGAAGCAGCAGAGGTGATGCTCTGCAGTGATGACATAGGAATGCCACACTCACAGGAGACATGGGTCCTGTTTACCAAATCTGGAAAATTTCCCACACTGCTACTTATGTTTTGGACGTAACTGAGCTTGGACATGGTCTAAGTTAGAACCACTTGTTTTGGGAAAGCATTTGTAGTTAGTCTCTTGGAGGTGTCTTGACCTACATTTCCTTGGTTGCACACAGCCTAAGTCTTAGGTTCTTGGTATTTAGCAAAAAGGTTTAAGGAAGGCTCTATCCTTACTTCATAACTGTTTTTCTTTTTCTTGTTTTTTATAAGACAGCTGTGACTTTTAAAATGGAACCAAAGCTTATTTGGCACATGTGGTGGCCAAATGCATCATTCTTTAGCCTGTCTGGCCTGGCTTCCTACTACTAAGGGTGGGTCTGAGGTATGTGGGGTGGGTGTCCCATGGATCATGTTATGTAAGGAACCAGTGACTTTGGGGGGGAGGGCTGACAGTGGGTAAAGTCATGAACAGTGCCCTGAATGTTGTCAGGTCATATGGAGCCTGGGTTACATAATCAGCAAGGCTTCAGCTCCATGGCCAGGTAGCCTGCCCCTGACCCTCTCTCCTGTCCCTGTCAGCCTCCAGCCCAGAGCACTCAGTGTTTGACTGAACACAAGGGTTCTCATCCACTTGGAAATGAGCCAGTCTTTTTTTTTTCGGGGGGTGGTCACTTGACCGTATTTCCTCAATTGTAAATAGTTCTGTGTTTATTTTAGAGGTGATGGAGGGAGGGCAGGAATATAAATTTGTTGCATGAGTAAAGATGGGTCTGACTTTAAGTATAAGCATGCATCCTCTGATTGAAAGGGCATTTTTGTGGAAAATAAGCACCTTGATAACTAAATTCCCTTCAAATAGCTGTAAAAGACTTTAGTTCTGTATTGAAGTCACACTGTAAAAGCTTGGATTTATTTTTGTAGAACTTCATGGCTGAGAAAAGAACATAGCATTGGGGCTACTCTGTCAGGGTAATGTAAGCTCTAAATAAACATGCAAATTTTCAAATTCAAAAAAAAAAAAAAACAGGGAGTGTGACCTGCCAATCACAGCACTGAGGGCCACAGGTGGCCCCCCTTCAGACTTTCAGCATGAGTATTTCCCAGTCAGCAGGCTTCTCTCACCCATGAGCTGCAGAAGCAAGCCTCTTTCCATCCTCACTTGTGACTTGTTTGGTCTGGAGTCAGGTGATTGAAATGTGAAACTTATTTCCCTTGTGGTGTCTGTCATTTGTTAAAATGGGCAATTATAGGTCTGCTTGATACAGACTTCCCCAGAAAAAATAACTGACCTCATTCTGAGAGAGTGGCAAAATATGTGGCATTTGTGACTGTGAGTCAAAACTCCAGGAAATGTGCCAGGGAGCGGGGATCACATCTCTCCTCAAATGAAGATCAGTCTTTAAATTGCTAAGCCACATTGCAAAACATCACAGGCTCTCACGACAGGTTAGGTAGGTCCAAGGCAGAAATGAGAAAATATGGGGGAATCCAAAGCGTCAGGAGAACTGCCGCTACTAGGACTCTTCGCTCTCGTCACTGACGCCTGGCGTGCTCTTGGGACACTACCCGAAAGGCCGAAGGCACTTGGGAAAAAGAACTTTGACCTTGACAGCTTATGAGATTTTTGAAATAGATACTTCCCCCATGACCTAAAAGTGTCTCAAAAACAGTTCACTAGAATTGCCTAGAAAACAGAGATTGCTGGGTACCCCCTAGGAAGTTTCTGATTCCAACTCTACAGGATCAGGTCTGATAATTACATTTTAACAAGCTCCTGTTCCAGTGCTCTAATGTAATAGCTGCTGCTTAGAGCTTTGTAAAGAAAAAGTACACAGGTTTGGAGGTTTAAGAGTATGACATGGCACAAGCATCTGCTCAGCTCTGGTGAGGATTGTCTTAGACATATCACATGGTTGATGGCTCATGGTCAAAGAATTCATAAGTGAAGAAATCATCTGATAAGAAGCCAGAAAGAAGGAATGGGGTGGGAGTCATCCTTGCTGTATAATATAATCTCAAAAAAATAAGGACCCCCAATAATGACTTTAATCCCCTCTGATGGCAGAGCCCCCACTGACCTAAGCTTGTCCCACATGTTTTCATCTCCTAAGGATTCTACCACCTCAACACTAGCACAGAGGACCAAGTTTCTAGCAAATGAGCCCTTCCTTGCGGGGGATAAACCACATCCTAACCATGGCTGTGAAGCTGGTTGTGCTTGTCTGGGGACCACTTTTTAAGAATCATAGCTATAAACCAAGGGACCTTCATTTATAACACTAAGTTTTATTTCAGAGAAGCAAAAATAAATTTATTATGTGGAGCAAATGTAGGAGGTGAGAAACGAGGGGACACTGAATGGTTGTACTAAGGAATGCCTAGGTTCTCTAGTTTGAATCTTATTTAGAAGAGGGCGAACTGCTGCTCTAATGGTGCTCTCATTTATCTAGTGCCATGAGCAGTTTTGTCAATAATAGAACAATACCACATTTCATTTGGGCATTATAAATGGACATTTTCCAGACACAAAATTGCCAGTAGTTAGATAAGAGACTTCCAGTCTAAGAGAAAGTATTTTCACTATTTGTGACAGAGAAAAAGATCTGATTTTCATTCTTTTTAAGGAAAAGTAGTGGCCAGAAAGTGCACTTCTCCATTGCACTAGGAAAGAACGGAAAAGGAGGCATCTGGAGATACAATACTGCCCAGTAAAACAAACACAGGCTGTCAAGGGCCAGAAATTTGCTAACCTGGCTTGGTGACTTAGGAGTTCACCTGGCATGATTTTCAAGCTCTCTGGCATCTTGACTTCCCTATGCAGGAGAGTCTAGGGCATCGCATTCCCAGGTGACTTCCAACAGCATCTGCTTTCAGCAAGCATTCCAAGTTTCCTTGTGCCTGGCAGACTGTGCTGTACTTGCCCAGAAAGCAGGGGCCAGCTCCCAGGACAGGAGGGAAACTCCACTCTTTTTAGGAGCATCTCCACATTAGAACTGTCTGGTATGCTGACCAGCTGCCACTCACTGCTGTTTAATCCTCTCTCCACTGGCTTGAGAGAATGGAATCTTCTCTCATATGCTGTGCAGATTCGAAGGTCCTCTTTGGAACTGAGAGCTCGTGATAGCCAGCATGCTCAGACCTAATTCAGGGTAAATGCATGTGCACAAATCTGAAAAGCAAGAAAAGGAGGTGTGAGAATATTGTATTATTCTGGCCAGCTATACAAGTCTTGTACCTTAGACATAGTAAGTATATCTTAAATTGTTAAATTATAATGATATACTGCAGTTAGGCATTTCTTTCCCTAAAAACAAAGGTATACCAATCCAAAAGTAGAAAAATAGCAATAATCCACAAAATTTGGAATAAACTGCTTCCTGGCAGCATGTGTAAATATTGTAGTTATATAGATATTATAAATATTATATATAAGTATTTTTATTTACATAATATAAATATTATCTCTGTACAGGTATTATATATAATATAGGTATTATAAAATATTGTCTATAATATAAATATTATAGTTCTAGAAAGATCTAAAAGTAAGTATTTCTACACATCTGCAGTTCAATCACCGCTGCCTATAAGACTAATAAAAAACAATTATATTGTTAGACTACTGTTTGATTAGCATAGCTGTACTACAAAGTTGGTTGTCTTTGTCACCACAGGAAGTCCCCAGCAGAAATGACAGCCCCTAACCTACCTTCGGATTCACCTCTTTGTATTGGGAAAATAAGGTTGGAAACACTGGTGCTCTGATAAATGCTGAGGAACTGATGTTTTGAGGAGAAAGTGCCATGATTTCTATAATTTATCAATTTATTTGGTGCAAATACTCTACCATAGCCAGTTTAAAGCTTCTGACATTTTAACAATGAATTTCAAATTTCCTGACCCCCTCCAAATGGCTCTCATGAATGGCTAGATGCTGGCACTCACTCTCACCCAACATTGGTTAGGAAAGAAATCACATGTAGCCAAATTATCCTATATTGGTAGGATATTCCCCATGCAGTAGGAGGAAAATATGTAGTAGTTTAGGGGAATATATTCTAGAAGCCAGATAAAAAGAATTATACTTACCAACAAAACAAGATAAATAAGTAAATGTCAACATGTGAGACAAATGAACTGATAATAAGGTTTGAGTCATTATTTCACATAGACAAAAGAGAAGTCTCCAATGTGCGCACTGTGATGTTGCCATCTGGAGGTCTAATAACAGGACTTTCCTACTTCTGATTCCATGACTCTACAGCTGGGTACAGCATTTTAAGTTACCAACACAGTATGATTCCATGAGCTATCCCAGCAACATCTGATGGGACAGTGTGCAGTCACAAATGAGCCCAACACTGACCCGATATGGGGAAGGCAAAAATACAGTGCTAGTTCTTCTGCCATGCCACTCCCCTGCCTTCCTTTGTCTTATCTATAAGTAATCCTAAATTTCCTTCTACCTCTAAAATTCTAAATGGAATTTGTAACAACTCACCTCAGCTTTTTTGAGTTTAAATTCTGCTCTTGCCAAGGTCCTGCTGGCAATAAAAACCTGCTTGAGTGACAACACAAGTGTTATTAGAGCTGCCTTTCTGAACCTGACTTGCAACTACCCTGGCAGTGAGAAGTAAGGGTCTGGGGTTCAGAAAATCCCCATCTATCAACTCCATGCCTATTTAAGACATTTTATTTATTTATTTATTTATTTATTTATTTATTTATTTATTTATTTATTTATGACAAAGACAGAGAGAGAGAGTATGGGTATGCCAGCACAAATGAACCCCAGATGCATAAACCATTTTATCTGCATACCAGGGAATCAAACCTGGGCCATCAGGCATTGCAAGTAAGCACCTTTAACCTCTGAACAATCCTTCCAGCATAATTCCATGCCTTCTTATAATTCCACTAATGGAAGAGTGAATCTGTTTCTGAACTTCATATCAATCCCACTGTAGTCACTGTTAATGGCCACATGCTCAAATATCACCCCTCCCCAGAGTCCATATAGCACATGTATAGTGGTCTTATACATGCAGACGAGTGTTCTCCTTGGTGTGAAGTATTAATTTTGCAAGAAAAATTTTTTAAAAATATTTTTGCACTTCAACTAGATATCATAATTATGAACAGCTTGTTTCTGGGTGTAGACAAATGTATACTATTCTCTGTTTATTATGTAGTCCAGTCCTGAACCTGACCTGGACTCTTCGGGAAGCTACTTCTAATCAGCAGCTTTGGGAGGTGGGCTGAGTGGGAGGACAGTGAGGAGACAGAGGAACTGGGAGTTGGAGGGAGTAAGCAGAATACTCAGAGCTGGCTACAGGGGCCTGTGAGTGTGTGTATGCAGATACAGATCACAGCAAATTGATCAAAAAATGATTTTGAAAGAGGATGTGAATTTTAGATTACAATGTATTTTTAATCTAGAATAGTTGTGAATTAAAACTGGAATTATTTAAGGTTGATGTAACAATATTTTGGTCTCCCTAATTTAATATCACACGATTAAGTCACATCTATATTCCTTTAAACAAGACAATGAGCACCATTTCACATCACTTTATCAGAAACAGGCTTCAGCTGGCTCTGTGGAGCCAGGAAATGAGGTAGTGTATAAGAAACATGGGTGAGGGTAGCTTTGGGGATAGAAGACGCTGCCACCAAATTAAAGGAAAGGTTACAGTTTTGTTTTGTTTTGTTTTTTGAGGCAAGCTTTTGGAACTGTTTTGAATGTATGAGTTTCCTGCAACAAGAAAAGCTTAGCTTTGAGTCTCTGTGATTATTAATTTTTTTTAAGAAAAAAAAAGAACTTTACTTAAATCAGGCCTGTAGCAGGTTGGCTGAGATCACAGCAGCTCTGGGCCTGCAGATGTCTGTGTGAGCTGCCACATGGCAGGGACTGGCCCTGGAGGTCTCAGGAGCCCAGCACAGGACCCAAAACTTCTTATTTCAGTACTGGATCCAATGCTCCTCATCCCTTTCCAGTTCATTACAATCGCCCATTGTTTACCACGTTTATCTGCCATCGCTGCTGTTTGTTAGCAAATGGAAGTGCGCTGCCAGGCCTGCGATCAGCCGCCCTCGGAACAGTGCAAGTGCTACAGGAATTGCTCGACAGATGGTCTTTGAATGATATACAGAACCTCTGCCCTTGGGCCCGCTTTGGAGGAGCTGTTTTGGATTGTTGCTCATAAAAGTGGAGGTTGTTGTGTGATATGTGATTATTCCATAATAATTTTAATTATTTTGCCTGTTATCAAACAATAGTCTCAGCCTTTTTAATTTGTACACTCACTGAGTTGTGACACAAGCTTTCTTTTGTCTGTGTTAGCAGGGATTAAAATCAAGCCTTTATCCCTTCCCATTCTCCAAATAATCCATGTTTAAATAAATTATCTCCATCTAGAAAACCAAGTGACATGGCATACACATTAGCAAGGAAAAATAAAATCCTTATTGTGGCGTTGGGTTTGAGACTGTGGCAGTAACAAGTTGCAGGAAAGCCTGCTGGCGGCCTCAGTGGAGCAGGGCTCTGGCAGAGGGAGCTTCATTTTCATGCATGTGCAGCTCCCGTTGGAGCTGCTTAGGTACAGTCCGAGGCAGAGGAAGTCAGACTGCATCCGATGTGCATGTAAATGAGGCTCCCAAAGTTGGGTGTGGGGTCGGAGAGACAGAAAATATGCCATCCCTGGCTCACCCAAATCCAGCAGAAACTTGGGAAGGTTATCTAAAGCAGCAGGAGCCAAGGCGATGCAGATGCCAAATTTTCAAGGCACTCAAAGACATTTTCCTTTACTGGCAAGATATATTAGTTGAGCACAAGAAGAAGGAGTTTGAATCAAGACTTAGCTTTTAGTTTCTTGAGCCAAAGAGCTCATGGATTTCAGCATGTATGTTCCACTCTTCCAAACCTAAGCTGGCTCTGAAGTTCACTGGTAGCCTTCAACTCTCAGCCAAAGGAAAGTGACACCCTGGTCAATCCCACAGATGCCAAAGGCTGTCCAAAAATAAAACTCGACAGTGAATCTAGACCACAGGAGCACCTGAAAGTGAGTTGTGCTCATAAGATGGCCCTTCAAGAAACATAAGCATGTGTGGTTTACCTGGAGTTCGTTGTTCATGAAATTCTCCTCTACAACTGAGCTCAGTATCTCCAAGCAAAATCAAGTTTTGGATAGCCTCCACACTGACTGGTCCAGCACTTCGGTAATAAGAAATTCTTCTCCTTGGTCTCCAGCTAAGTGATACAGTTATTGGAAAACAGGTCTCTTTTTTTTTTTTAATTTTTTTTTGTTGTTGTTTATTTATTTGAGAGAGACAGAGAGAGAGAGAGAGAACGGGCGCACCAGGGCCTCCAGCCACTGCAAACAAACTCCAGATGCCTGCGCCCCCTTGTGCATCTGGCTAACGTGGGTCCTGGGGAATTGAGCCTCGAACTGGGGTCCTTCAGCTTCACAGGCAAGCACTTAACCGCTAAGCCATCTCTCCAGCCCCGAAAACAGGTCTCTTTGATGAGTGGGTTTACTAGAAAAGAATAAAAACAAAACTCTGACCCTCTCAGTTGATGGAGAAATGCCTACAGATTCATAAGTGTTTCCCTACAACCATGGTTTTAATCCAATAAGAGCAACTACTCTAACAGAGAGAAACCAAACTCACAGTTAATAACCCAAATGAAATTCAGATACCTCCCCCTGTGTTGACAAAAGGGATTGGGGAAATGTCCTTCCTCAGGAAGATGCCTTTAGTGAGAGCCAGCCAGTGGGTCTTCCCAGGAAACAACCACACTGCTTCCTCCTGGTCAAGGGCTGTTGTGCAGAGATTTCTGGTTCCTGAGAACAAATTTTCAGAGAAAACATATAAATTAATGCTTAGCACCTCAAGAAGCCACAGCTACTTGTCTTTCCCAGTCTTCTTGTCTTTCTTTGGAGAATGCTACAAAGGAGGATTTGCACTGCATGCTGGGGTGGAGTGGCTTGTGTAAAAATGAGGTTGCTAAAAGTTTTCCTTATGGTGCACCATTGAAACAAGGGCTTTTACTGTATCAGTGATCTCATGAACAGTGGAGAGCTCTATTCACAACTTCTTAAAACACTGAGACCCCACTTGAAGTACATGTACATGTTAAAATCAGGTTCCAATATGGATTGTTAAACTGCATACACCTTGGATTCTATATGGATAGAAGGCACTTTATGTACATGATCTCTATGCTTTACCAAAACAGGGTAATTACTGTCCTCATTATATGATTCAAATGAGACAATGAGAGTTTCATGCGAATGAAATGATTTAAAGGGTGCATGTAATAAATAGATAAGTCAGGATTCAAACCTGTACTTGTTTAGTTCAAGAACCATTTTCTTGCCATTGACATATGCAGGCAGGTATGTATGTGTGGGGTGGAGGACAGGACATAAAGAGAGAGTACTCATATCAAGCAAATAATTTACAAAAATGAAGGCAAATTTCAGCACATTCTGGATTCCTGATGGAAACGACTAGGTATATCCTCAATTCCTGATGTGTGAATTTCAGTGAATACTTATGGACTGGAATATCCTTTCATAGGTACATAATTGGCAAGTGATCATAGCAGCTTTTCCTGCTACTTTCATTTGGATTATTTCACATGTTTACTCAAGGTGGACCTACATTTTGGAAAGTGTGCCTGGTTTGCTAAATGGGAGTCAGGGAACAAGTCCAGGTGTGGTAAGAGTTATATCATCATCTACTTCAGAAATGAAGTCCCCAAGTATCCAATAAAACCCACTGCATTGCCACAGCTAACTGCAGCTAAATCCATACCTTCTGACAAAGAAATATAACAAATCACATAATCTCAACACACAAAGGTTATGATAACCTGACTGTAAAAACAAAGCCACTTTATTTGTTGACTATACAACAAACAATAAGGGACAAGTGACTCTGCATTTAAATGTCCAGTTACATCTTCCATTTTATAAATCAGTACTCCAGTGTCTTTTTCCCTAATTCTTATGACTTAGAAAGTGATATGACTTTAATATAAACATACAAAAATCAGGGCTATTTGCCTCATGACAGCCACAGAAAGATTCCACTCAAGGTCAGGCATGAATAGAACAAGATGGGTTGAAATATGTGCACTTAATAAAAACAAAACAAAATATCAACTTTCAAGTCTTAGCTATTTTTCCAAATTCTGTAATTCAGCTCTTTCTTTCTTTTTTTTACAATCAGGAGTCAGAAGACTGGCATTCCATTGGGATCTCAAGGCTTCCTTGGATGACAATATTGACAGTTAAAAGATTGTACAAAGTGTTCTCATTCTGACTCACATGTGAATTAGGTTAAAGCATGAAGGAAAAATAAATTGGAATAACATAGCAACTCACAGAGGCATTTCAATTGAGGAGAAAGTACCACCATTAGGTCCCAAATGCAATTTATTAAGAGAGCATTTGAATTTTCTAATTGTTTCTGAAAAAAAAAATGAGGCAAATGGAATTACAGTGGAACTTAATCATATGTGAATTTGCTGACCAGTATCTCTATACATCCAGTCCGAAGCTGAACTTATATCTGTCACTTGCCAAACTTTACAGCAATAAAGCAAAGCCCTCTGTACCCTCTGGGGAGGAAGCTGGTGAGTCCATGTGCATCACGTTCCATGGTCAAATAGGATCAATTTGACACAGGTGTGAGGACACATGAAGCAGTCAGGAGGCCCTAGAGATTATCTGTGCCAGTCATTTTCAAATTATGAACCACTTTGGAACTATTCCCCATGTGGCCCAACCTCTCCCTCTAGTGGTCAGTCATGCACTATGGGAATGGCAGGGAAGGAAAACTTCATGAGTTGTAAGACAATCATGTCAGACGATGCTCAGACAAATGTAAATTATTGTTCCATACCCAGAACCAATGAGTACACTCTTTTGTATGACCATTTCTAATCCTGCCCTGTAAACCTCCCAATGGCCTGTACCTAAGATTAACAGTGTAGTCATATCAATGTGTGCTCAGAGTTCCATGTGTATACTGTTTCCATGGGTGAGAGTTGACTTCCATTCATTTCTCTCTCCTAATAGTTGTTAATTTTCAGATATGGCAATGGAGGGACCTCAGTACGTGGCCTCTAAAAGCATATTGGGTACCCAGGAAAACAGGGCAACAGCCATGAGAGTTCAACATGGGAATTGGTATGTATGTAACAGAAGCTATCCTGTCAGCGAACTTCATTCCAAATGCTCCCCACACTAAGGACTTTCTGTACTTCATGGTGGCTCCTGGCATCTCCTCTTCCATCAGACCACAATCACCTCTGATCTGGGACCCAGAGTTTTGCCTATGGCTCTGCGGGAGCTGCTTCCATGGTCATGTCAACCCGTGCTTTCCTCCTTACCTCTGTTGCCTCCACTCCCCAATCCTCCCTGGTCCAATGTCTTCTTGGCACTAAGGCCATCCTGTAGTCTTGCAGGAGGGTCATAGTAGGAGGATACTGCATCTGGGGGCCTGAGGAGGTTTGACAGGGTTTAGGGAAGTAACACGTGCATTCTTCCTTATCCAGCCAAACACTTCAGACCCATAGGAATGAAGCTCTGTGAGTGTGGCTGGGAGATATACTCAAGTCTCCCATGGGACTCCTAGACCTCCTTAGAAGGTCCTTGAGCCCATTCACTCTGCCAGACATGCAGGATCCCCAACTCTGCCAGAATCTGAAAGAAAACATAACTTGACTTCTTTTCCAGGAGGCTTCTCAGCTTCAGTGCCCAGACATTGGTGGTCAGTGCCCACACATTGGTGGGGTGAGTCTCTCTACCATCCTATCAGAAGCTTGTGTGGTGCATGTGACTTTCTCATCCACACTCAAGTCCAGCACTGCTGGAGCTGAGAAAAGAGTGCAGCCAGAAGCCCACTGAATACAGAGTCTGTAAAACATCTCTGAGGCTTAGCAGTCAGATAGCCAACATGTATGTTCAAAGTACTAGAACCATTTTTAAAATTTTGGGCCAGAGCATGATAGCACCCTCTATAGTCCTTGCATTCAGGAGGCTGAGGCAGGAGGATCCTGAGTTCAAGGCCAACCTGAACTACACAGAGAGCCTTTGTCTCATAAAACTAAAGGATGGAAATATGTCTCAGTGGTAGAGAACTTGCCTAGCATGTGCAAGGCTCTGAATTTAATCCACGCACCACACACATAGATACACACCCATAAAAATATTTTTTGTTTGGCAAGTGTGTAGTTAACAACTGGCTTGGGTAGAGGAGAAGCAAAATGGAAAACAACAGGGGTCTTTCGACATGTAATGCTTTTATAGCACACAAAAGATTTGTTTTATCATTTTTTAAGACAGGCCTTTAAAGAACTGGATTGTTTTCTGAATACATTCATCCCTTGAGAAGGTCACTATGTAATGATAATGGATTTATAGTTAGATAGATGAGGCTGGTGGAGGAAGGAAGAATGAAGAGATGGTAATGGAGGGACTTAGAAAGCAGAATTATGAGGTGGCTCCAAAACTCCAGCTGCCAGTGCCCATATTCTATATAATCCCCCTATACTATATGTTGGAAGGTAGGGGCAATAAACGTGATAGATGTCACATTTATGATATGGCAATGGTGAAGAAATTTTACAGATATAATTGAAGTCCCCAAGTTTTGGGTTCATCAACAGCAAAACTGGAGGCTGGAGAGATGGTTCAATGGTTAACGGCACTCATTTGAAAAGACTGACAGCCTGAGTTCTGTTCCCTAGTGCCCACAAAACCAGATTCATAAAGTAGCACATGCATCTGGAGTTCATTTGCAGAGTCAGGAGGCCCTGGAGCACCCATATTCACTCTTTTTCTCTCTTTATCTTTCTCTCTCTCAAATAAGTATGTAAAATATATCCTTGAAAGCAAAATTAGGGCTGGAGAAATAACTTAGTGGCTAAGGCACTTGCCTGCAAAGCCAAAAGTCCACAGTTTGATTCCCCAGCACCCACATAAGCCAGATGCACAATGTGGCACATACATCTGGAGTTCATTTGCAGTGTCTAGAGGCCCTGGCATGCCCATTCTCTCTCTCTCTCTCTCTCTCTCTCTCTCTCTCTCTCTCTCTCTCTCTCTCTTCCCCCCCCTTTCAAATAAATAAATAATTTTTTAAAGTAGTTCTGGATTAATCTAACTGAACTAGATAAACTCATAAGAGAGTAGCTAGACCTCAGAGATTAGAAGCAGCAGAGAAATTCTCCTGCTCACATTGAAGAAACATCCCATGCTAACAGAGCTACACTTATAGATAATAGGAGGAAATGAGTAGTATATTCAGGAGAGAAAACTGACAGTAAGTACAGTTTCAGTTTAGAAAAGGATGTCTCTGGGGTAAGTGGCTTGGGTTGATAGATCAACAGTTTTAGTTTGGACATGCTATATTGGCTATAGCTGAACAGCATTCAGGTGTACATGTCTATAAGGCCTTGGCTGTAAGGAAAACCATGGTCCAAGCCAAGGTGAACTGGGAGACCCTGGTATCCAGATCTGAAGGGCAAGACATAGAGTAAGGCCTAAATGTGGAGCCATAACAGACAGAGCAAGCACACACGGTGGCCAGTGGATATGGAGGAGGGAAGCAGCCAGCAAAAAGCACGCTGAGGAAGTCACCTGAAGGTCTCACAGGGACTCCAGTGTAACGGTCCAAAGATCACTGAAGAAAAACCCCAGACTCAAATAGTATGTACAAACAAAGAGTGTTTATTCTGCAAAATCAGCCAGCATGTGGGGGTCCACCATTGATACAGTGGATGCATGCAAGGAGTTAAGCCGGTGGTGCATGCAAACCAGGTTTCATTAGGGAGCACAAGGTAGGGCATACTAGCATTTGTGGTGATAGTATGTTTACAGAGATGCTTAAGGTGAGAGAAGCCATCTAGTTTTCCCCCTGTTCCTATCACACATAGCCCTTTTCCAGTTACAGCTTGAAGGGTAAGGACCAGGGACCTTCTCCAAGAGCATCTTGGTGGGCTTTCTGAAGGAGTAGACAGACAGATTTCCTGTGGTAGCCCAGCCAGTATACTATGGGGGCCTGAGGTCTAAGCAGAGCCAGCAGTCTTCTCTGGTGAGGCTAGTAGTAGAATTGAGGAAATTAAAGGTGAAATTGAGTAATCCAAATAAAATGGCCAAATCAGGGCCCCGCAGGGGGAGCATGATTAACCAGGGGGTGACTGGGTCCATGGGAGAGAAGGTGCCTGAAACTAAGACTGGTGCCACAGGTTCTGGAATGGGCAAAGCCAGAGCTGCTGGCCCTATAGCTATGGCGGGGGGGGGGGGGGCTGCCAGGATAGTCTGTTTCTGGATCTGAAAGAGGAACCCCCATCACCTCCTGATGCATATAACCAGGTTCAAGAGTCTCCTTCCAATGTCTTTTGACATGTACTAGGTCTCCCGGTCTGAACTCATGGGGTGTAGGGGGTGGTGTCTTTTCATAAATGGCCTACAGTTGGGGCCAGAGATATTTTTGCACCCGAAATAAAGCTTTGTAAGGAGGAGAGAAATCTCTCATCATCAAATTCAGTTAACATTTCTGTTTTTATATTGGGCAACAAGGGTGTGGTCTTGCATACATGATTTCAAAGGAAGTCAGCCCCATGGTATAGGGGGAGTTTCAAACTCAGAAAAGGGCAAAGGGAAGAAGAGACACTCAGTCACCACCAGTTTCAAGGGTTAATTTAGTTAGGGTCTCCTTTAGGGTCTGATTCATTCTTTCTAACTGTCCTGAACTCTGGGGACAAGACACACAATGGAGTTTCCAATTTGTCCCCACAATTTTAACTATGGCCTGGGTTACCTGTGTGATGAAGGCTGGTCCGCTGTCTGAGGTCAAAAGAACAGGTGAACCATACCTTGGAATGATGTCATCCAATAGTTTCTTAGCCACAGTTGTCACAGTCTCATTCTTCATTGGAAAAGCCTCAGTCCATCCTGAAAAGGTGTCTATAAATACCAGTAAATACTTGTATCCATATAAACCAGGTTTTATCTCTGTGATACTCCTGGTCATGTTCCTCTTTCCCTGATTTCTGACCGAGAAGCTCCACTTTTTGCATTTACCAGGCAGCAGGCATGGCATTGGGTTATGGCTTCCACAGCCTTTTGCCTCAAGTCAAAAACTTTAAGGTGGGCCTGCCTAAGTAAGTCCTCAGTCTTCTGTTGGTCTAGATGAGGACTGTGGTATATTTGTTGAATGAGTTGGCTAGCAAAGTCTGATGGGAGGATGATCCTTCTGTCAGGGGTTTTGTACCATACTTGTTCCTTATAGACTACTGTGCAGGTATTAATCCTCCATAGTTCTGAATCAGTATAACTTGGTGTCTTTGGCAAGGTTGGCATCACCATTGGAGGCAATTTTGCCATCAGGGTAATAGCAACCAGGAGGGCTGCCTCTCATGCTGGCCTTGTCAGCCTTGTTGTTTCTCTTTGAGGTTGGCTCACCTCCTCTCTATGCCCAGGGCAATGCATGATTGATACCTCCTTAGGCAGCCATATGGCTTGAGGAGTTCAAAAATCTCCTGTTTATTTTTAATGGTTTTTCCTTTTGCTGTCAATAGTCCCTCTCTTTATAAATGGCCCCAAGAACATGTACTGTTGCAAGGGCATATTGGCTATCAGTATAGATATTAAGTCTCTTTCCTTGGCCAAGTTATAAAGCCATGGTTTGGGCTATCAATTCAGCTTTCTGGGCAGACATCCCTGGAGGGAGGGCTTTACCATACAGTTGTTTCTTCAGTTGTCACTGCAGCTCCTGCATACCAGACACCATCTTTAAGTAAGCTGCTACCATCTGTATACCAGGTCAGCTCTGCCTCTTCAAGGAGAACATCCTTGAGATCTGGTCAGGTCCCTTGTAAACTGCTCAAGATCTCCAAGCAGTCATGTATGGGACTGTCACTTGGGGCTTAAATGGATTTTTGCCCCCATTTTAGTCAAGAGGTCTCCCCTAGGAGTGAGTATGGGCACCCAGGGATGACCATGAACAAATGGGTTACCCATCCCATTCCTAAGTTCACTTCTTTTCAGGTAGTCCATGAATATTGGTTAGTTCCAATTGCCCCTTGAACCCATGTTTTCTTGTTAGACAAGGGCCCCATAGGTTGTTTTAGGATAGAGTGTTGTGCCTCTATGTTGACTAGAAATTCTACTGGCTTCCCTTCCACCTATTTCCAGGATTTTGGAATGTTTGTCCCTTTGTCTTTTGGGAGATTCATGTGTGCAATGTCCCATTTCTTTGCAATAAGCACATTGATCCTTCTGGAGACAGGGTCAGTATTATCCTTCCCCTCCCAATCGTAGGGCTGGTTTGTTCCTGTCTTTCCCACAAGCCGTTTTTTAATTCCCTTGGGTCAGATTTTCCCACTGTGGCCAGTAGTATTTTGACTAATCCTCAAGTCTGTTTAGCTTTTGGAGTCTCTCTATATTGTAGACTTTTTCTGCTATTGCCACAAGTTCTGACATCTGCTTATGCACAAAACCGTCCAGTCATTTGAGTTTTCTGTGGATGTCTGGTGCCACCTGGTTGACAAAATCCATGTTTACAGCAGACTGGTTTTCTCTTGCTTCTGGGTCCAGGGGTGTATAGGTCCAGTATGCTTCTCTAAAAAGGCCCCTGGGCTTTCCTACTTACCTTGTATAACCTATCCTACCTTAGATAAAATTTTGGGCTTCCTTTCAGCCTCTCAGAGACCCCCCCATCAGTATCTGGCAGTAGACTCTCAGTCCCTCCTTAGCTGCAGGGCTGTTAGGATCCCAATCTGAGTGGGTTAAGGGAAAAGCTGCATCCATGTCAGCCTGCACAGTTGTGGGCTGACCATTAGGTCCAGGAACAAGCTTGCAGGCAGTGGCTAGAATTTGCTCCCTTTTCTCTGAAGTAAAAAGAACCTGTTTAAAAAAAAAAAACTGTAAGAGCTGCTGACAATCATCCCAAGTGGGCTGATGGGTTATCATTATGGAATCTAACAAGTCTAGGAGGCCTAAGGGCTTGTCAGAAAACTTTGGATTCTGCATCTTCCAATTATATACATCACTGATAGAAAAGGGGCTATGAGTCACGAACTGTTGGCCATCCTGATGGGGGGCGGGCAGATGCCTGTAGAGGTAGCCCAATTGTTGTGGAGTCTGCCTGTCTCATGGCCCAGGCCCATGTATGGGGAGGACTCGTCATGTTTTCTCTTCCTTCCCCTGGACCCAGATTGGCAGCTACCACTTGTGGTATGGGTTCTGGTGCAGGGGCAGGTACATAGGGAGGTGGGTAGAGAGCTCCTAAGGGACAGAAGGAGGTAGGACCACTGGGTTGCAGTCCTTCAGTGGTCTTGACTCCTTGACTGACAAGATTGCTGGGGCTGGTGGTAAAAAGGAGCTTAACCAAGAAGGGGTGCTTTCCACTAGATATGGCCAGGCTGTGATATATGGAACCTAGTCAGGATGCCCAGAACTCACAATACACAATACCTTTAACTTTATAAGTGGTGGGGAGGTGGAAATTACCTCCCTCTGGCCATCCCACACTGAAAGTCAGCCATTCATTCCTGCAAAAGATGGTTAGTTTTCCTGACCATACTGTTAAACCCATATTGTCCACCAGGAATCAGAAATCCTTGAAGTGTGACTGGACTAGGTCCAGTGGGGTGGAACACACTGTCTGTCCCATGGTGTCCCACAGGAAAGAAAAAAAGGACGAGCAAGACACAAATACACAGACACAGAAACAAATTTCCTGGGAAGTGAAAAAGAAACCAAAATGATGCTAATGGTGGCCTATCCCATGAACTGACTCCTCCAGATGGGTGTGATCCATCAGTATTTATCAAAACCAGAGTCAGACTAGAGCTCTCAGACTCCAACAGATGGGGGTCCAGAGTGTCCTCAGAAGCCCCTGGCCCAGAGGTGTTAATTGGTGCATCCATCCAACCTTTGTGGGTCTCCAGATTGTGTCTGGATATCAGATCTACCAGAGAAATAATGGACAGAGTAGAACAGAGACACACAAAACAGAGGAATACCCCAACTCACTAATCAGCAGAGAACCAATTGTTCCCCTAGAAATGCTCCACTGAGTCTGGGGGGATCCCCAGTGATCCCAAATGAGCCCCCAAATGTGAGGGTCCAAAGTTCACTGAACAAAGACCCCAGACTCAAATAGTATATAAAAACAAACTGCATTTATTCTGCTGAATTAGCCAGCATGTGGGGTCAACCATTCATACAAAATGGCGACCCCAAGAGGAGCTTGCAGGCTCCTTTTAAGCACAACTAGGGGAATTCCAGGAGGGCTAGGTAATCTTCTGATGTAATTGGCTAGGTAAGCAGCAGTTACAGTTATACATCTCTGATTGGTTGGGGAAAAAGCACACAAAAGGGACATGTTTGGGCATCTCCAGGAACTGACTCAGCCCCCAGAGCACAAAATGTTGGCTTCCCTGGCCTCAGCCCACAGGGTACAAAATGGAGGCTATCATCCCTGGCCACATGTCAGGGTCACCGTTGATTAACAGCCCACTCTTTGCTCGTGGTTTTTCCCAGAAATCTTGCCTACCTCTCCAGGAAACTGAAACTTAAGCCTAGTTAGGGCAACACCTTACTAAAGCCTGTCATGGCATCAGTTTGGTCCCTTTATCCAGGATCCAGTGTAACTCTCCTAAGGGTCTTCTATTCTCAGGTATTGTTTATAAGAAGAAAATCAAACCAATAGGTCCACAGTTAGAATGTGATCTCCCAAGAAATTACAAGGCAGAGGAAAGAAGGGCAAGGTTGAAGCTCAAAGACACATCCATGCCTTTGGTGGTTTGAATAGATGGCCCCCAATATATTCAGGGTTGTTTGGTTTTTTTTTTGTTTTTTGTTTTTTTGTTTTTTTGTTTTTTTTTTTAGTTTGTAGTTTGCATCTGCACCCACCTGGCTGGAGGCAGTTTCACTGGGTGGATCTTAAGGTGTGGTGTGGGGTTTGAGATTTAAATCTAAAGATATGCAAAGTGTGGTGTGCTGTGTGGCTTCTGGCTTTGGCATTGTGATTTTCTCACTCCGTTTGGACCTGTGAATGCAGGCCAGCTTCTTATGCCATTATGGGACTTCCCCTGGCTCTGTAAGATTCAATAAATCCCTTCCTCCATAACTGTGCCTGACCTGGAAATTTATCTCAGTGAACCTGAAGCTGTCTGCTACAGAAGTTAGTACCGACAATGGGCTAAGATGAACCTGACCATGTGGATGTTGATTGTTTGAAACTTTTGTTTTGGAGAAATGGGCATGGACTTGGTGCTTGCAACTGAAGATGCCTTCTGCAGTGGTAAGCCAAGTTTTATGAACTATTTTGATGAGTTTAAGAATACTGAGTTCAGACAGTATTGAACTTTGAGGCTTGGATTATAAGCTTTCTAAGGGAAAGGAAAGACTGAAGAGGACTTTGTTGGAACTAGGCCACTAGCATAAGGGCTGGCTGCATCCTGCTACCCAGGCCCAGAGAGTTTGATCAAGGTTAAATTTGTAATGGACTGATGTGCTTGGCTAAAGATATTGGACTGAGAGATTTAAAATTTTAAGCTGGAAAATCTCAAGCAAGTTAAAATCACAGGCACTGAGAGTCATCATAGGTTATCGAACCTGTTATAGTCAAACACATCAGCAATCTTAAAGAAGATGGCCCAACTCCTTTACATTAAAACAATGGAAAGAAGGCCTGAGGAAAGACTATCATAGAAATGCAAACTCTTTGGGAAGGAGTTGACTAGAGAAGGAACCTACTTTTCAATGTTATGATTTATTTCATCCCTGAATTAAGAATATGGCTGTATCCTTCACACCTGGTATTGGTTTCAGAAGCACGAAAAATGCAAGGGGTGGTCATGAAATGTACATAGTTCCAGGAGCCGTTGCTGAGATGCAGCATGGGGCAAGGCCTGATGCCCTGATAAGCTGAAAGAGCCTTTGGAAGATGGACCATGGTTTGCATGAAGACCTGAAGATGTTTTGTATATACCAGGACTATGCAAGGGCTACTATACAGCGCAATATTGGCTTAGGATGGAAGTGTTCCCTGGCTGCTCTGCCCAGCTGGAGGGGCGAATTGGAAAATCTGGAGACTATCAGTCTCTGGTTGTATTGAACTTGAACTGTAGAAGTTTGATGTTTGTTTGATGGTGCTTGAGTTTGCATTGTTTTAGACTCTCCTTGCTATGCATTATACCAGTTGAAAATGTTTACTCTGTGCCTTTATATGTTGTAGGAATTTAGCTATCTTAAATTGGTCAAAACTGTGGGGACCTTTGAAATTGAGCTGAGTACAATTTACAATGTGTGATGGCTATAAATCTATTAGAAGTCAGGGGAAGAATGGGGTGGTTTGAATAGATGACCCCCAGTATATTCAGTATTTTTTTAGTTTGAGGTTTGCATCTGCAGCCATCTGGCTGGAGGCAGTTTCACTGGGTGGATCTTAATGTGTGGTGTGGGGTTTGGGATTTCAATCTAAAGATATGGAAAGTGTGCTGTCCTATGCAGTTTCTGGCTTTGGATTTGTGCTTCTCTCTCTGTGTTTGGACCTGTGAATGCAGGCCAGCTTCTTCTGCCATTATGGGACTTCCCCTGGCTCTGTAAGATTCAATAAATCCCTTCCTCCATAACTGTGCTTGACCTGGAAGTTTATCTCAGCAAACCTGAAGCTGTTTGCTACAATGCCCAAGTGAGAGGAGAGAGGAGAAAAATGCCTTGAGACTCAGAAGAGGCCAAGAAAGAACAGGGTATATGAGGACAGGCAAATGTAGCTGTAAAACTCATGAAATAGGGCATTTTCAGGCAACATGCTCATATGTCTGGAGTATAATCCCATGAAAGCAGGACTGAGAATGTCCTGGGATTATTAAAGTAGTGGAATTTAATTTCAGCAAAAGTTGGAAGCTAAGTCCCAGTGGCCACATTAGAACAAATGCTTTACTTTCTTCACCTATAACATGACAGTAATAAGTGAATGTTAAATGGCAGCCTTGCTCTGCTCTGTGATTGGGAATTCTTTCCTCTTCTCGCTACCTTGTCTCACAACTGTTCCAATAGATGGGAACAAACCCTTCTCATCTTCATGGGCATAGGAAGACCAAACCTACCAGAGCTAAACAGATTTCCTAGGACTCCCTCTAATTCCTTTCTAAGAGGAGCAACTAGGAGACTAAATGCTTGCCGTAAATTCTTAATTACCAAGAAGGATGAGATATTGGAAGGCAGGGAAAGAGAACCTCATTTTTCTCTCAAGACACACTGGCACTTGTTTATTTGGCACTTGCTTTACTGTGAAACAGTTGCAAACCAAGAAACAAACAAAAGAGACCTCTGAGTGGCCCACATCTACAGCACAGAGCCTGCCCTTGTTAATGAGCTTGATGGAATAACATTTCCTGGCTTTTCCTTTCTGCCTGGCTTTTCTCCTCAGAGATTCTAACAGGCCTGGTGATACAGTTTACAAATAAACAGCCCAGGGAAAAGGGAGAGGAGAAAGGACCAGAAGATGCCCACCAGGTCCAATAACAGGCTTACTGATAGCTTAAGAGGGTAGAAAGTTAGAATAACTATAGCAGGAAACAAAAGAAATAAAAGTGTCCACAGCTTAGAATCATTTAGTGCAGAACAAAACATTCTACATCCTACAACATGTCCTGAGGGCACTAGAGCTCACTGTGATGGCCTAGGCCATCATAGAAAAGAAAGTTAAATTACATTTGGCTTATTCTAAAAAGGCAGAGACAATAATAAAACACAATGGCAGTAAAGTGAGATGTGTAGCTTAATCCATTTCTTCCTTACCAGATACTTCTTGTGGAGCAGCCATGTGCCAGGACCAAGCAAGAAAACATGAAGAAGCAAGAACATAGTAGCATGTGTCTTGAGTAACCCTCTACTTTGTGGGCTGTCCAGCAGGTGAGAGAAAAATCTCTCTGCAAACTGTTCTTTCCATAGCTCTTCAAGAGAAAATTTATTAAAATATCAAGGTGCTTAGAAAACCAAAATGATGCACACTTCCCTCAGCAGAATCAGATCTATTTCTTTGAGAATATATAACTGCTTTTGTTGAAAAGCAAAAAAAAAAAAAAAAAAAAGAAGAAGAAAATATGAATATGATTCTCCCAGTATGATGGCCACCCACCTTTTGCTTGTATATAAAACAAAAATAAATCTTCAATAACTGCAATGTTTGTTTTCACTAGTCAGATGGGAGGGCATTTGTTCACTTGGGAGTACATATTTGTCTCAAGTCATTAAAGTGAACCCCAACAGTGTTGAAGCTAAAAGAGGTAACATTTTAGGGCAGTGGTAGTAGCAGTTACTGACTCTTTCTAGCCAAAATCTTGTACTATCCATATGAAATCCTACAAAATAAAATTTAAACTAGTGGGTCCAATCTGTAGGTTGGCAGGTTGTAAGGAAATCCCAGAGTTTGGGCTCTGCTGCTCCCTCCTGGGATAGATTCTCTAGGAGGGGTCTCAGGTCTCCAGTTTTGAAAACCTCTCCAGGTGATGCTGACCTGAAAGCAGAACCCTTACAGCTCTGAAATTCTTGTGTAGAATGTATCAAATGCTAAATAAATAAAAGAATTTCTCCATAACTACTACTGTCCAAACACAGTGAAAACTCTACATTATACATGTCAAAATTAAATCTCATAATTAATGAGGACAATTATTATTAACAATAGAAATTAACTTTGTGATTTCTTTCATAACTTTGAGATCTACAGATTAGAAATGAGAGACTAGACTGAAAATATTTCAAACATAATTATATTTTGGCTACATAATCTTTATGTCAGCATGAATGAAACTTTGGAGTAACAGTAATAAAGTTACAGGGAACCTGAAACTTTTGTTGTGATATCAAATAAAGCTTGTCAAACTTGGAAATGATGATGTCTCTCCCTCTTCTCTCTCATTAAGTTTCTACTTTTGTAAATGCAAATATAGTGTAATATAAGGATGAAAGAAGAAAAATATGAAAGTCAGAAATACTCTCATTAAGTGGGATATAGAGACTGTGTGTAATGAATGTATTAGAAAAAGTGATATGATACATAACTGAGATGTCTAATGTTTATTTCAGCTCCTAGGGAACAGAGAGAAATACTTAGCTATTAATAACAATAGCTAAATCACAATAATCAGACTTCTTAGATCCCAAAGTGGTGGTTTTGTGTGTGTGTGTGTGTGTTGTTGTTGTTGTTGTTGTTGTTGTTGTTGATTCACTTTACTCTTAGTGAAGGGAGAGTTACCTGAGTCAGTGTCAAATGTTGATTTCCAAGCTAGAAGGCCAGATGGTTCCACATGAATGCTCCTTCCTCATCAGGGCCTTAAAGACCCAGAAAATTATGATGACCCCATATGACATATTAGTCTTCAGCAGGCCAAAGAAATTTGTATGTATTATCTTTTTCCTACCTAACATCAACTCTGTGCAAGATTCCCCTAGGCATTTGGCATAAGAAACAAAAGGGCAGGCCAAGTACCCCTGCACACAGAGCACTGTGTAAGGAGCTGCAAGAGGAGGGCATTCTAACATGACGGAAGTGTGGCTCTTGTCATCAACGAAACTAAAATCTAGCTGGGGAAAAGGAATCACAAACATCAAGTCATGATTCAGGTTAATTGATTAATGTCATAGTTGTTCATAGACGGAAAATTAAAATGAGAATTGAGGATGGGGAGATGGCTCAGCAGGTCAAGGTGTTTGCTTGTAAAGCCTGCCAACCTGAGTTTGAATTCCCCATACCCATATATAGTCAGATGCACAACATGGCACATGAATCTGTAGTTCATTTGCAGCAGCAGCAAGAAGTCCTGATGTTTCTCTTTTCCTATCTCTCATAAATAAAAAATATTTCTTGGGCTACAAGAGGGCCCACACCCACTAAATTCTCTCTAAACTAATAATTGTGATCCCACTTAACGTGTGCTGACTTCACTCTCCACTGGAAAAACCACTTTTCTTTTTCAGACAGAAACAGGACCTGAGGAGAGAAAGGACCAATCACACTTCACCACAGCCCCAGCTGAAACCACAGAGGAATTGGAGAAATGAGCAAGAGTGCTGTTTTCTCCGTGAACCTGGTATCAGCCCAAGGGTGAAAGAGATAGACACTGAGGACACTCAACACCTACCAAAGCAGAGACCCAGAGGCTCAAGCCCATCACTGAAGTAGACTTAAAACAAATCCAACATGGCTCAGGGAATTTCACAGAAAAGGGGGCAAGAAGATTGTTAGAGCCACAAGTTAGGGAAATTATGCACAGAGATACTGCCTCTCCTCCATAACTGACTGCTTCCCCACAATGCATGACCCACAGTCTCCACTGGGATAACCAGCATCCTCGATGAAGAGGGTCCACTGGAGAGGGGAAGGGATGAGAATAAGGATGGTACCAACATGTACTGTTTACATACCAAATATGTCCATAACTAATAGAAAAAATAGCATGGGGGCTGGAGAGATGGCTTAGAAGTTAAGGCACTTGCAAATGAAGCCTGAAGGCTCATGTTCGACTCTCCAGGTCCCACATAAGCCAGACGCACAAGGTGACACAAGTGCTCAAGGTCGCACATGCTCACAAGATGCACAGTTCTATTGCAGTGGCTGGAGACCCTGGCAGCCAATTCTTCCTCTCTCTCTCTCTCTGATAAAATTCTTTTTAATAAAAGGATTAAAAGAAATAACATGAGCTGGGTGTGGTGGCACAAGCCTTTAATCCCAGCACTCTGGATGCAGAGGTAGGAGGATCATGGTGAGTTCAAGGCCACCCTGAGACTCCATAGTGAATTCCAGGTCAGCCTGGGCTAGAATGAATCCCTACCTTGAAAAACAAAACAAAACAAAATAATAATAAATAAATAAATAAAATTAAAAAATAAAGAAAGAAAAGAAGAAGAAATAACAAGAGAATCAATGAGAAAAATCTTCGTGGGTTCTATCACTTGAGCTTTGAAGGATGGAACCAAACTAAACTCCAGTGTCTACATAAGGGAAGGGCTTGGCATTAAGACTTGGAATTCCATGTGTATAAATGACCTGCAGGGCCTTTCCCCTGCCTCTTACCTTTATTGACTAGTAAAAGAGGAGCACCTTTGTCCATGGTCATTATTATAGGAGGAATTATTTCCTAGACAATCTTCAATTCTCCCAACAAATTAAAAATAAGTAGGAGAAAAATAAAGAAAAAAATCTGCAAGCCATAAAAGTCATTGTATTCATTCAGTTACTGATTCATTCATTCATTTGTCTATTCAGAAACTGTTTATTGAGCACCTACAACTGCTTTAGTTGCTAAGGATACAGTTATGAACAAAAGAGACAAAGTTCCTACAGAGATTTTACTCCAATGCAAAGAACATTCTCCAGTTTAGATTTAAAAAAAGAATGAGATGATGAAATCCTTAAATATACATTGGTTCCAATTTCCCATGAGTTAGTGAAGAGCAACCTAGATTTTTTTTTTTTACTTTAAACAACATTTTTATTTTAAGACAAACAATGGTTTGACCCCAGGAATCAATCTCCAGGTATATTTGATACTTCTTTTTTTAAAAATAGTTTTTATTAATTACAGACATACTTAGTATGGATACATCATGTGTTAGCACCATCCTTTCCCTTGTCCCTGACCCCATTCTGCTGGTGGTCCTCCTCAATGCAGGTTTTCCCTGTGGGGTTATGGGCTATGCAATATGGGTACAGCAGTCAGCTATTAGGAGAGGCAGTGCCTCTAAGCATGATATCTCAACTTGTGGCTCTAACAATCTTTCTGCCCCCTCTTCTGCAAAATCTCTGAGTCATGGTGGTTGTGTTTTAAGTCTACTTCAGTGATGGGCTCTTAAGAGCCTCTGGATCTCTGCTGTGATAGGTGTTGAGTGGCCTCAGTGTCAGTCTCCTTCACCCTGGTGCTGATCACCAGGTTCGTCATGGAATCAGCACTCTTGCTCATCTCCCCAAGTCCTCTGTGGTTTCAGCTGGGAGTTGGCTGAAGTGTGTCAGGTAGCTTATCTCCTCAGGTCTCACTCCCAACTGAAAAAGAAAAGCAGATTCTCCAATGGAGAGTGAAACCAGGACAGGTTAAATAGGATAAGTGTTATTAATGTAGAGAGAATTCAATGGATGTAGTCCCTCTTTTAGCTCAGGATTAGTGGAAACTTGACATTAGAGAGCAAAAGCATTGTCTGTGTAGGATTCTGACTTGTTTACAAATTTTAGGTATGGGTTCTGTTCCACTGAGTTGTTCTCTTAGTCAATCAGAAAGCTTTTGGTTACCCACCAAGGCTATGTGCCACTATTGCACTTATGTGAGCATCACGTCAGCTTGTTTGCTTCTGAGTAGCTTAGACCCCGGGGTTGCTTAGACAGTTGTTGGCCACTTTCCCCCAGTAGCTCATGCAGCAATTTCTAGCAAGAGATGGGCTAACTGTCTGGGGTCTGGGGCCTAGCTCTCTTCCAGATTCCAGCCAGGCCTGTTTGTCCATGTTCCATGCTGGCAGTATATGGTGTCTTCAGCATTACAGTCTATTGTTATTTATTTACTTAATTAGTTTAAAGAGAGAGAGAGAGAGAAAGAGACAGACAGAATTGGCACACCAGGGCCTCTAGTAACTGCAAATAAACTCCAGACAATATGTACCACCTTGTACATACGGCTTTTACATGGGTGCTGGGGACTCAAACCTAGGTCCTTTGGCTTTTCAGGCAAGCACCTTAACAGCAAAGCTATCTCATCAGCCCTAATTTTTTAAAAATCTGTCCCACAAGGGAAACTCACCCATCTATAATCAAATGTAGATGCAGAGCTATTCTCCATGGTTTCCCTTTCATGCCTTCTTTTGCCAAGCCAATTCCTCCCTAGCTCTTGAGCTGGCCTTCCTCAACTTCTCCCTACATTTTGTTTGTTTCCCCACACTCCAAAAGGCAACAGTAAAACCCAAAAGTAAGTCAAGCCAGACCATGGGTCTGAGAGCTAAGAACTAAGCTTTTCTTTCACCTGGTGGAACCCAGCCTTGCTCTCAAAAGAAACTGCAGTGCTCTGCTAATGCATGGCCTGGGTGCACTTGAGGGGCTGAGAAAAGCACACGAGATGGCTTTGCTGTTAAGGTGCTTGCCTTAAACCCTTTTCTTTCCTATAATAAATTATTCCAGTTTTACTTTGAGGCCTTAGCGCCTGTTTTATTTTCAGTTGTCTTTTTTCCATAACTCCTTTTAGAAATAAAAACATTATCTAGCCCCTAGGAAGAAATATGTACATACATTGAAAAAGCAGTTTCACAGGTCTGGAGAGATTGCTTAATGGTTAAGCACTTGCTTGTGAAGCCTAAGGACCCCAGTCCAAGGCTCAATTCCCCAGTACCCTCATAATCCAGATACACAAGGTGGCACATGCATCTGGAGTTCGTTTGCAGTGGCTGGAAGCCCTAGAGCACCCATTCTCTCTCCTTCTCTCTGCCTCTTTTTCACTCTGTCTGTCTGTCACTCTCATAAATAATTTTTTATAAAAGCAGTTTCATGCAACCTTAATAACCTGAATTCTATTTCCCTTTCTGTACTAGATGGATGAAATTACTTTGATTATGCTGGCTCCCAATTACTCATTCACACCAAGAAACCTAGCCCTTGAAACCTAGTCACCTTGTTGATTTCTTTCCCACCTTGCCCTTCACAATCAGAAAATCAAAGAGCATTACAGCCAAAAAGAGCATCTGGGATCCCCAAAGGAAGGATTAAACTTAAAAGTCATACATATTGATTGACCCAAGTTTTCTAAAATTAAACTGGAGCAACTATTTCAATACTAATTTTGAAGCTGTAAAAGCTTATTTGGTGCTACAGAGTGCTATGGAAAGCTTGGTAAATATGTAACCTGGTTCCCATAGCACTGCTCTTTAATATATTAGGAAAAGACTGATTCCCACATATTCACGTAATTCTTTAATCCAAATCAGTGGCTTTCAAACTGTACTCCTCAGAATCTGAGATCTACAACCCCAGGAAGTGAAAAGGCACCATTTTGAGGACTTCACATCCTCTGTCCCTGTTCTGACCACACTCCTCATCTTGCCTCTTTTTTGTAGGTTGGGTTCTCAAGTACAATCATAGAAAATGTTAATAAAAATTTAAAAAAAATCAATTAGAAATGTAAAATAAAAAAATAAATAAATAAAATAAAAATTAAAAAAAATGAGTAAAGTTCCCTGTTAGGCAAAATTCAAAAACATATTTGGAAAGGAGAAAAGTGAGCTAGACAGATTAATCAGTGGTTAAGGTGCTTGCTTGCAAGGCCTAAAGGTGCCAGTGCAATCCCCCAGTACCCACGTAAAGCCAGATGCACAGAGCAGCACATGCTTCTGCAGTTCATTGCATTGGCTGGAGGCCCTGATGCTCACTCACTCTCTCTCTCTCCTTGCAAATAAACAAATAAAAAGAAAAGGAGAGAACTTATAGAAGTAAAGGGTAAAAGGTAATTATACAAAGTCAACCTTGATGCACACAAACTGAGAAGTTAACGACCGATCCCAGGATAAGCATTGGCTTGGCCTCCTGCTACGTGCTGTTCCCCATTCAACTCAAAAGTTCACCACCAACTGACCTAGGATCCAACCTACAGACCCAATTCTGACTCAAACAATGAAGGCTTCACAACTAAATACACAGTGCTACAGGCAACGCATTTTAGCCTAGTAGGAAGACAGACAAGCAAACAATTAAATTACAGTTTTTAAAAAAATAAACATTTCAGCAGTGGGGTATGTACACGTTCTACTCAGATGTCCAGAATAGCTATTCTTGGGAGGAGTCAGGAAAACCCTTCTGGAAGCAGCAGTTCTGATCAATGCACAGTGGGAAGGGAACAGGAAGGGGTCTGGTAAGCAGGTGCCAGATTATGAAGTCAGTCTAAGCAAAGAACTTTACATTCTACTCTGTACAAAATGGGAAGCTAATTAGCCAGTCACCTAGCATTACTGAACAAATAATTTTCAAATACCAACTGTGAACTAACCATTGCTCTAGTCATAAGGAGAACTCAGAATCATCTAAACTCTCAGCGGCTGAGGATCTGCTACCACCCCTCCCCTTCCACTCAGCCTGTGGAAACAGGCCACCCCTTGGATGTTGACAGAACTGCCCAGCATTCCCAGAGCAAGTAGTCTGACCCAGGATGGCAGTAGGTATCTATCTGGCACTGGGATTTTCCACCAGGAAATAGTAGAATTTTTTTTTAAGTGCAGAAATAGATAACACAAGTAAGGAAGAGTTAAAAAGGAGGCTCTTCAAAACATTTGAAATAGCTGCTCGGCACTGAAAATCAGCTTAAGGGATGGCAAATGCAAATGTGAGCTCAGGCAGGCCCAGCGCTGTTTTGCAAATCTTTTGGTAATGAAAATAGATCCACACTTTAATTTTTCAAACCATAAACCTCCCTGAAGCAAGTAAGAAAAGAGAAGAAACAGAAGGGAAATGTCCTACAAAGAAAGTAGATTTTGCATTTGATATTTTGACAGAACTCAGTCAGGACCAGCTCCTCACCCTGTGCAGAAGGTTGGGCCCTGGCTGCTACCCCAGATTTGCATCCCCCACTGTCTAGTCAGGTTAGGAGTGCCCCTTTCTAAAGACCTTCACTGCACACAGTCCTCTCCTCCCCCTCCTTCCCTCAACCATTACATCATACGCTTATAGGAAAGAGTACCTTCATGACACCAAGGTATAAATGATTGATAACAGCTTTAAAATGTCATTTCTTCTGGAGGGTATTTGCATTTTAACAGAGTACAAAACCTCCAACCTAGAGAAGCATCCTACAGATGAGAACATTAGAAAACAGTTTGTGACGGTTTTTGCCCTTTTCCCACAGACTCAAAACTCACCTGGCAAAACGTAGCTGCTTGATTATTTAAGAAGGGAGAAATTGAGATCTACAAACCACTGAGTTCATTCCTACTGTTCTCTCCTTGTAAACATAAAACAGGAGAGGGGGTAGTGCACACACACACAGAGGCTTCTGCAGTGCTCAGCTCCTGCAGATCCCTGGTTCCCCTCAGGAGCTCCACAGAGAGACTGGAGGTACTGTGCCTCCTCCCTGTAGGGATCCCCCACAGTAGCAACTCCTCTTCCACCCACTGAGTCACAGCCATGCCCTCTCCAACAAGGTCTGGATATCAGGCCTGGGGCTGGGGAAGGTGGGCAATGGCTTCCAGAGGAAGTTAGGGGAGGATAGTGAGCTGCCCTTCATACCTGCTATTCCTGAATCTTTAATGCTTTTCATATATTAGCTAATATCCCATTATTGTAGTATCGACTGAACATTATTAATTCTCCATGTTATACTTTCTCTACTCAAATTAAGCAAAATAAACAAAGGAAGGGTTTTTTGGCTTGCCTTGTCCTTAATATGTTACTACATTCTGCTCCCTTCTCCTGCTCCATTCTTGTACTTCTTCCCCTTCCCTCTATCCCAACCTCAGATGGCATTTGCTTTGGAAATAATTCAGATAAAGCAGGCTTTTTTTCTAATGCCCTGCTATAAATTTCTACAAATGCATTCGTCAGGGAGCATTGCCTCCCACTGATATTTCTGAGTATGTCACTTGCTTCATACCTTCCATACTGAAAAGGCTTCAAACAGCCTAACTTTAAAGGAGACAGCAGAGGTACACATATGATTGTAGCCTCCCTTTAGCACAGAAAACCTGCTACAGCTTCACCCATATCAGCCACCACTCTCACCCAGGTTTTCCCAACAAGCACCACTGACCACTTTCTAAAAACCTGACAGCTTCACTCAGTGTTCACCAGAGAAGCAAAGCAGAGCATGAGATGCCCTGAGCTCACTGTCCTGTCAAAATGAAAAGACCCACCTACAGCTTCACTGCAGAAGTCTGCTCAGTAGAATTGATGGACAGACTTTTGCCAACTCAGACACAAAACAGAAACGTAGTTCCCAGAGCTAAGTAATTAAAAATACTTAGACCTTTTCTCTATTACTTCAGAACAAATTATGCAAGCCTCATGGCTTCAAACAACATATTACCTTGATTACTTCATGGTTTTGAAGGATCATAACTTACTGGCCTAACTTAACTGGATCCTGTAGTTCAAGGTCACTGAAGAGGCAATCCACTGTCAGCCATGGCTAGAGCCTTGTAGCAAGGCTGAGTTGAGGACACATCTTCTGAAACCTCACAGAGCTGAGGAAGGCTTCACACACTCACAGGCTTTTTGCACTAGGGGTCTGTTCTTTTGCTGGCTGGCAGCAGAAGTCACCTTCAGTTCCTGACCCAGTGGGCTTTGCCATGGGAAGCTCACAATATAGCAGTCTGTATCATTTGAGCAGCAAAGGAGAGCTGAGAAGCCACATTTCTTCTTCTCTGATTCAGTATTCACTTTCTTTCTCTTCGCATTCAGTCAGTCATAATCCCAACACCATGGTGCCACTCAAATCTACCTCCTCTCCTCTCCAATGCTAAGACTCAGTCTACATATGGTTGCAGTCACTCTTTAAGGGGGTCTCTCTGCCCTTGTAGTATGCCAAGATGTGGAGAAAGACCTGACTTGTAGAATTTGCTGATTTTCACAGTGTAAAAGCCCAATCCTGACTCATTTCAAGCAACCACTGACCCACTAACCATAGTTACTCACCATTACCTTGTGATTCCACCACACAGAAAAGAATGGGTAAAAATAGAATCCTCAGGGCTGGAGAGATGGCTCCATGGTTAATGTAATTGCCTGTTGTTGGTCTCCCCTGGCAGGTAGTGCTGAGGAAGGACCAGGCCCACTGGTTCCTCCCAAGGGGTTGAGGAGGAGGATGAGTGTCGATGGCCAGGAACACACCACGGAGCCGGGAGTCTTGTCAAAGCAGGAACTCACTTTATTATAACAAGCAGGTGTTTATATAGTGTTGAGAACGAAGGCAGGGATCTCAGGAGGGGATAAGGTGTAAGGGCCAATAGCAAACCGTGACTTTTGAAATGATTGGCTCTAAACGTGCATGGGAACTCCAACTCCTACAGGAAGTAGCAGGCCAGAGGCCATTATGCATCCTGCTGAGTCCTAGCTGGCCAGAGACAGGTCGACAAACTTTAGCTAGGCTCAGGAAGTTCCACTAGGCCTCTCGTCAGGGCCTCTCAAGGCCCAACAGCCTGTAAAGCCTAACAACCGGTTCGATTCCCTAGTACCCACATAAAGCTAGATGCACAGTGGTGCATGTATCTGCAGTTTATTAGCAGTGGCTGGAGGACCTGATATGCCCATTCTCTCTCTCCCCACCCCTCCCCCAGCATGGTGACACATGTCTTTAATCCAAGAACTTGGGATACTGAGGTAGGAGGATTGTTGTTGAGTTCAAGGCCAACCTGAGACTACACAGTTAATTCCATGTCAGCCTGGGCTAGAGCAAGATCCTACCTTGAAAAACCAAACTAAAAAAAAAAATGTATAATCCTCAGAAACATGAACAATGCTAAAATGTAGTAAGATAACTGGGAACTAAAAAACTTATTTCTTTCTTGGTTCTAAAATGATATGATATTTAATAATGGCTGTATGTAACAACCTCTTCAGAAAATTCCTAAAAATCCAGCAACCTGTTTGGAAGCAATGTACCCATGTGATATGCCTCCAGACAAAACTAGCCCCACACTCAAGATGCTCTCCAAAAGACAACAGGCATTTTAATACAAATTTGACCATATCACCCTCTGCACTCTTTCTGGGGGGGGGGAGTTCATGTCCCAAATCCTCCATCTACATATGTGGGACTCCATCCTCTAGCAACATTTACAGCTCCAACTATATTTTGGGTAAAAATTAAACATGAGTGATAATAACAGTAATAAAACCTAATGCTTTGCTAAGCATTTCGCATGCATGCATTATATCTTTTAATATTGTCCACAATCATATGAGTTACTCTTATTGTCCCCAAAAAAACAGATGGAAAAACAAAGGAGTGATTAAGTGGCTTGTAAAAGTTCACACAGAAAAGTAATTAATGGAGCTAATTCAATAATGAACCCCAGATTCTTAAATCTCATAAACAATTCTTCACTTCTCACATAAACTATGCTCTTTCTTCTCACTGCAATGTCTTTTCCTCTTCCTAGATTGCCACATCACAAGTAGTGGCTTTGGTACCACTATTTTGCCCTTACCTACCAAGGAACTGATCCTTTAAGTACCTAGTTCAAGGATGCTGTAAACTGAGAAGTAGGAGAAATTTAGAGACTCAAGAGTATACAGCCAACCCCAAGAGTCTGGTCACACTGAAAGTTGTGCTGATGTGAGACAATCAGTCTTTACCACAAAAATAAAGAAGGGGCTGGAGAGATGGCTCAGCCATTAAAGGTGTTTGCTTGAAAACTGATGGCCTGAGTTTGATTACCCAGTACCCACTTAAAACCACATAAACAGGTGCATGTGTTTGGAGTCTGTTTGCAGGGACAAGAGGCCCTGGTACATCCATTTCTCTCTCTCTCTCTCTCTCTCTCTCTCTCTCTCTCTCTCTCTCTCTCTCTCTTTTTTCCCCTCTCCTTTTTTTTTCAAATTTTATTAACATCTTCCATGATTATAAAAAATATCCCATGATAATACCCTCCCTCCCCCCACTTTCCCCTTTGAAATTCCATTCTCCATCATATCCCCTCACCATCTCAATCAGTCTCTCTTTTATTTTGATGCCATGATCTTTTCCTCCTCTTATGATGGTCTTATGTAGGTAGTGTCAGGCACTATGAGATCATGGATATCCAGACCATTTTATGTCTAGAGGGAGCACATTGTAAGGAGTCCTACCCTTCCTTTGGCTCTTACATTCTTTCTGCCACCTCTTCCACATTAGACCCTGAGCCTTGGAAGGTGTGATTGAGATATTACTCAGTACTCCAGTCACTTCTTTCCAGCACCATGATACCTTCTGAGTCATCCCAAGGTCACTGCCATCTGAAAAGAGAAGATTATCTACCAAAAGTGAGAGTAGCATTAATATAAGGGTATGAATATTAAAAGAAGTGCTTACTGGGCAGTTTGATTAGTATATACATTTATCCAGACATCTACAGATATTATCCCTCTAGGGCTCATGACTACCCCTGTTTTAAGTTTTCAGTATCAGAGATGTATTACCTCCCATGGAGCAGGCCTCCAGTTCCCTCTCTCTTTGAAAGTAAATAAATAAAGAGAAAGAAGAAGAAGAGAGCAGGGATGAAAGAAGAGAATATGCAGAGAGAATAAAGCAGGTAGGAAGGATTCAGGGAGAGGAAGAGAGAATGCGTAATACCTTTCAAACATAAGAAGCTGCCCCTCTTTGCGGGGCACAGAGAAACCTAGAGTTTTGTTTGTTTTGTTTAATAAATCTTTTATTTTTTATTAATTAGTTTTGTACTCAGCAAGTACAGTCATTATTAAGTACCATTATTAGGCTTATTCATGACCTACCCCTCCCCTTGGCTCCTCCTTGTTGAGATATATGGGTCATGCATTGTGGAGATAGCCCACAGTTATAGGTAGGATAAATGTCTCTACATATCATGACCCAACATGTGGCTCTTTCCACCCCCTCTTCTGCAAAATTTCCTTGAGCCATGTTGGGTTCATTTTTGGTCTGCTTCAGTGATGAGGTGTTGGGGGCCTCTGGGTCTCTGGCTCTCTGATTTGGTAGGAGTTGATTTTTCTCTGTGTCGATCTCCTTCACCCTTGTGCTGGTACCCATTTCACTAAGAAAACAACATCCTTGCTTGTTTCGCCAATTTTTCATAGTTTCAGCCAGGGCCCTTTTGAGGTATGATGGGGTGGCTCTCTCCTTAGAATCTACATCTATCTGATAAAGAGAAGCAGATTCTCCAATGGAAAGTAGGTTAGCACCAGGACAAATGAGATAATCCTTACTTTTTTTATAGAGCATTTAATAGGTGTAGGCCCTCTTGTAGCCCATGATTGATGGTAGCTTAATACTGGGGAGTGGGCTTATGTTTGGATATGGTTCTAACTTGGTTCACAGCTCCAGCTATAGGTCCCATACCACTGAGGGGATCAGTTAACTGAATCAAGAGCAGTTGGTTCCCCACCATAGCTGTGTACCACTATTGCACTTGTGTGGGCATCACAACAGGTTATTTGCTGCTAAATAGGTTAGACCACGAGTTGCTGGACAGATATTGGTCATTTCCCCCAGTCGCCCATGTAGCACCTTCTGGCACTAGACACGCTGACTGTCTGGGGACTGATTCTCTTCCAGCTTCCAGCCATGCTGTCCATTTTATGTGTCAACCACATAAGGTGTCCTCAGCAGTAGGGTCTTACCACTAACTTTGGTGGGTCATCAAGTACTCGGACAGAAATCTGTCTTTCTTTTAAAAAACCTTGTAGGTCTCTCTGATAAAAAGCTCATTGTGGATGATAGCCACATGCTTGTACTTGGAGTTACAGGTGAGTGCCCACTAAGAAAAGGGGAAAAAAGATAACTAATATAAAAGAGTTATAGAGGAGAAAGAGAGAGGGAAGCTGTAGAAGATTAAGGTCTGTGTTCATCATACCCTCTCCAGTGTCTTATGGCTCAGGTGTCCCCTCTAAGGGCCTGATGAAGGTTCAACCATTTGGTCTGCCTTTTAGGATGTAGAATTTGATGGTACCATTGCCGTTTGGGTCTAGATTTGTGTTTCCCACCCCCTCTATTGCCCTCCCCTCCCTCCCACCCATCCTATTGTCTAGTCCATGAGATGCTTGCTGGGTATGTAAGGCATCTTGGATAGATTCAGGTTAGGTACTGTAGATGAGTGAGACTATGTGGCAATTTTTTTTCTGTGATTGGGTAAGTCCACTGAGAATTATCGGTTCCAGGTTCACCATTTATCCTCAAATTTCATTGTGTCATTTTTTCTTACTGCTGTATAGAATTCCATTGTGTAGATATACCATAACTTAGTTATCCATTCTTCTAGTGATGGACATCTGGGTTGTTTCCAGCTCTTAGCTATTACAAATTGAGCCACTACAAACATGGTTGAGCAAAACTATCTGGCCTGTGGTTTAAAGGTTTTAGGGGAGATGCCCAGTAAGGGAATAACTGGGTCTCTTAGTATCTCTGTAGTCAGCTTTTACAGGAGTCTCCATACTGCTTTCCAAAGTGGTTGTACCATCTTACAAACCCACCAACAGTGGACGAGTGTTCCTACTTCTCCACATCCTCACCAGTATTTATTTTCATTTGACTTTTTGATGTTTGCTGTTCTTATTGGGGTAAGGTGGAATCTCATAGTTGTTTTAATTTGAATTTCTCTGATGATTAGGGATGATGAACATTTTCTTAAGTGTATGTTTGTCATTTGTATTTCTTCCTCTGTGAACTGCCTGTTCAGCTCTTTGCACCATTTTGTAAGTGTGGTATTTGGCTTTTTACTGTTAGATTTTTGAGTTGTTTGTAGATTCTAGAGATTAGGCCTCTTTCATTGGATAACCAGCAAATATTTTCTCCCATTCTGTGGGAAATCTTTTGGCTTTGCTTACTATATGCTTGTCTGTAAAGGAACTCTTCAGCTTCATATGATCCCATGGGTTGAGTGCCTGTTTAAGATCGTAAACTACCGGGGTTTTGTTCAGGAAGTCTTTTTCCATTCCTACATCATGAAAAGTACTTCCTATATTTTCTTCCAGTAGTAGTCAACTTTCTCGTCTTATATTGAGTTCCTAGATCCAGTAGGACTTGAGTGTCATGCATGGTGAAATGTGTGGATCAAGTTTCAATTTCCTGTATATGGTTATCTAATTTGTCCAGCATCATTTGTTGAACATGCTATCTGTTTTCCAGCCTATATTGTTAGGGCCTTTGTCAAACATCAAGTATCTATACTTGTTTGGCCCAAAGTTTGGGTCCTCAAGTCTATTCCATTGCTCTATACTCCTGTTTTATGTCAGTACCATGCTGTTTTTATTACTATGGCTTGGTAATATAGTTTAGATCAGGTATGGTAAGGCCTCCAGTGGTATTTCTTTTGCTGAGGATATGTTTGGAAATGCAAAGCCTTCTGCCTTTCTTTATGAAATTTCAAATCATTTTTTCTATCTCTATGAAGAACACTGTAAGGATTTTAATTGGAATTCCATTAAATCTGTATATTGCCTTTTGTAGGATTGCCATCTTCACAATGTTAATTCTGCCTATCCAGGAGCATGGGAGGTCTTCCCATTTTCTCAAGTCCTCCTCAATTTCTTTTTTGAGTGTTTTTATGTTTTCATTGTATAGATCTTTCACTTACTTGATTAATGTTATTCCAAGGTATTTCAGTTTCTTTGTTGCTATTGAAAATGGGACCATGTCCCCTATTTCTCTCTGTATCTTTGTCATTTGCATATAAAAAGGCCATTGATTTTTTTGCATTGATTTTGTATCCTGCTACTTTGCTGTAGGAGTTAATCACCTTCAGGAGTTTGGAATGGAGTCTCTCGGGTCTCTTACATATACAATCATATCATCAGTGAATAGAGCTAACTTAACTTCTTCCTTTCCAAATTGTATCCCTTTTATTTCCTTCTCCTGTCTTATTGCTTGAGCTAGGACTTCCAGTACTATATTGAAAAGCAGAGGTGAGAGTGGACAACCCTGTCTTGTTCCTGATCTTAATGGGAATTTCTCCAGTCTCTCTCCATTAGGTATTATCTGGGCCTTAGGAGCTTTGTATATTGCCTTTATTATGTTAAGATATGAACCAACCATGCCAATTCTCTCCAATGCTTTGATCATGAAGTGATATTGTGTCTTGTCAAAGACCTTTTCTGCATCTATTGAAATGATCATGTGATTTTTGTGTTTAACCTTGTTTATGTGTTGTATTACATTGACAGATTTCCATATGTTGAACCACCCCTGTGTTCCTGGGATGAATCCCACTTGGTCAAGGTGGATAATGCTTTTGATGTGTTGTTGGATTCAGTTTGTGAAGATTTTGTTCAAGATCTTTGCATCTAAGTTTATCAGGGAAATAGGCCAGTAGTTTTCTTTTCTTGTGGCATCTCTGCCTGGTTTAGGAAGTAGGGTGATACTAGCTTCATAAAAGTAGTTGGATAGCTTTCCCTATTCTCCAATTGTGTGGCACAGTTTGAGGAATATTGTTTGAGTTCTTCCATGAAGGTTTGATAGAAATCAGCTGAGAAGACATCTGGTCCTGGACTCTTCTTTTTTTTAATTTTTAAATTTTTTTATTAACAACTTCCATGATTATAAAAATACCCCATGGTGATACCATCTCTCCCCCCACTTACCCCTTTGAAACTCTACTCTCCATCATACCCCCTCCCCATCTCAATCAGTCCCTCTTTTACTTTTTATGTCCTGATTTTTCCTTCTCTTATGATGGTCTTATGCAGGTAGTATCAGATACTGTGAGGCCGTGAATATCCAGGCCATTTTGTTTCTAGAGGGAGTATGTTGTATGGAGTCCTGCCCTTCCTTTAGCTCTTACATTCTTTCTGCCACCACTTCTGCATTATACCCTGAGCCTTGGAAGGTGTGATACAGATATTGCAGTACTGAGCACTGCGGTCATTTCTTTCCATCACCATGATACCTCCTGAGTTGTCCAAAGGTCACTGCCATCTGAAAAGAGAAGATTCTCAACCAAATGTTAGAGTAGCATTAATAAAGGGTGTGAACATTAACAGAAGAGCTTACTGGGCAGTTTGATAAGCATAGTATTCAGCTGAGAAGCATCAGGTCCTGGACTCTTCTTTTTGGGGATTTTTTCTTTTATTATTTTTTCCATCTCCACAAGCGTGATAGGTTCATTGAGGAGATTAATCTGCTCTGAGTTTAGCTTTGATAGATGGTATGTGTCCAGGAATTTATCCATCTCCTCTACATTATCCAGTTTTGTGAAGTACAGGTTTTGTAAATAAGTCCTGATGATTCTCCCAATTTCACTTATGTCTGTTGTGATCTCTCCTTTTTCATTTTGAATTTTGTTAATTTGAAGAATCTCTCTTTTTTTGCTTGATCAAATTGGCCAGAGGTTTGTCAATCTTGATTATTTTTACAAAAAACCAGCTCTTTGTTTTGTCAATTGTCTTAATTGTTTCTTAGTTTCCAATTCATTAATTTCTGCTCAGATTTTAATTGTTTCTTTCCTTCTGGAGCTTTTAGGGAGCTTTTTTTCTGGAGCTTTTTTCCTTCTGGAGCTTTTGTCCAGTGCCTTTATGTGGATGGTTAGGTTATTGATTTGGGATCTCTCTGTCCTTTTTATGAAGGCATTGAGTGCTATGAATTTCCCCTGAGGACCACCTTCATTGTGTCCCATAAGTTTTGGTATGATGTGTTCTCATTGTCATTCAATTCTAGAAATTGAGCAATTTCATCCACTATCCATTTATTGTTTAATAGTGTGCTGTTCAGTTTCCAGGTGCCGTTGGGATTCTTGGTGGGTCTTTTGTTGTTGATTTCTAGCAATATAGTGCTGTGATCTGATATCATGCTGGGATATATGTGGAGGCAGTCTTTGTGACCCACTATATGGTCTATTTTAGAGATGTTCCATGGGCTGCTGAGAAGAATGTGTAGTCTGTGGATTTGGGATGGAAAGTTCTGTAGATGTCCTTAGGTCTAAGTGATCTATGGTTTTGTTTAGCTCTCTTACTTCCTTGTTGAGTTTCTGTTTGGATGATCTGTCTATTACTGATAATGGTGTATTGAAGTCCCCAGCTATGATGGTGTTGGCAGTTATTTCTGTTTTATTGTCAAGTAGGTTTTGATTTATGAACTTTAGTGCCCCTGTGTTTAGTGCATACAGATTTATGATTGTAATATCCTCTTGATGGATCGTTCCCTTGATAAGTAGGAAGTGGCCTTCTTTGTCTTTTTTTATTATTTTTGAATTGAAGTCTGTTTTATCAGATATTAATATAGCTATGCCTACTTGTTTCTTACTCATGTTTTCATGGAATATTGTTTTCTACCCTTTCACCCTGAGGAAGTGTTTGTCTTTAGTGGTGAGGTGGGTTTCTTGAAGACAATAGATTGAGGGGTCTAACTTTTTGTTCCATCCTGTTAGCTTGTATCTCTTGATGAGTGAATTAAAGCCATTAATATTTAGGGTAATAATTGTGAGATTTTATTTGATCCCTGCCATATTGTGATGGTATATGTGGGTTGGTGTTTTCAGGGACTTTGAAGTTTTTTGTGCCTACTCTGATTTTGGTTATTGTGATCTGCTTCTTGTAGGCATTTGAGTTTGATTATTTGTTTCTTCTCTGTGGAGAATTTCCTGAAATACTCTCTGTAGGTTTGGTTTTGTGTTCATATAATTGTAAAGCTGAGTTTTGTCATGGAAAGTTTTTCTTTCACCATCTATTATGAAGGATACTTTTGCTGGGTAGAGTAGTTTGTGTTGGACACCATAGGTTCTTAGACTTTGAAGTGTTTCATTCCAGGCCCTTCTAGCTTTCAGTGTTTCCATTGAGAATGCTGGGGTAATTCTGATGGGGTTACCTTTAAAAGTGGGGTGCTGCTTTTCCCTAGCTGCTTTTAGGATTTTCTCTTTGGTGTCGATGTTTAGAGTCTTAATGACAATGTGTCAGACAGTTTCTCCTTTGGTCCAATCTGTTTGGAGTTCTGTTGGCTTCTTGTATCTTGATGGGCCTTTCTTTTAAGAGACTGGGGAAGTTTTCTTCAATTATTTTGTTAAATAGGTACTCCATGCCTTTGGTCTGAATTTCTTCTCCTTCTGGTATTCCAATGATCCTGATATTAGGACGTTTAAGTGTATCCCACAATTCCCTCATTTTCTGTTCACAGAAACTTTTGAACTTACTGAAATTTTTGAGTACTCGATCTGTTTCTTCCATCTTGTCTTTCAGATCAGAGTTTCTATACTCCACATGGCTGACTCTATTCTTGAGAGATTCTAGAGAGTTATGAACTTGTTCAATTAGGTTTGCAATTTCTACTACTTTTCTATGTATAATTTCCATCCCTCTGTCAAGCTCCTTCTTCACATCATTTTCTGATTTTCTTAATGCTTCTTGGAATTCAGCCTTGCATTTCTTTATGTCTTCATTTAGCATGGACAGCTGATTTTTGAGGTCTTCTTTTTTTTCATTCTCCTTCAAATCTCTTAACTGTCTTTAAACTCCTTCCATTTTCTTATCTATTAGTTCTATTCTAGTGATGGCAGCATCCACACGATTATCAGTGCTTTGTTGCTTTTCTGCAAATTCTACCAGGAGCTTGGTCAGGGTTGCACTGCTCATAGCTTCATTTTTTTAAATTTTTGTTTATTTTTACTTATTTGAGAGTGACAGACAGAGAGAAAGAAGCAGAGAGAGAGAGAGAGAGAGAGAGGAATAATGGGCAAGCCAGGGCCTCCAGCCACTGCAAATGAACTCCAGACATGTGTGCCCCCTTGTGCATCTGGCTAACATGGGTCCTGGGGAAATAAGCCTTGAACCAGTGTCCTTAGGCTTCACAGGCAACTCCTTAACCACTAAGCCATCTCTCCAGTCCTCATAGCTTCATTTTGGTGTTCTGATCCTAATGACTCTTCTATGTGTTGATTAGAGATGTTCATTGTAGGACTGGGTGATCTAACTGGATTTTCTTGCATTTGATTTTCCATGTTATTTCTTTTGCGCTGTGGTCTGCCCATCACAGTGTATGGGCATGTAGGTGGGTGGATCAGCCTGGACTCAAGCACAATGGGAATCTGAGGCAGCCTGAGGTCTTTGCCATGCAGCCTGGGCTTTGTATCTCACTGGCCAAAGCCACCTGAGCTCCTGCTGGGGCCCCAAAGTTGCCTGAGCTCTCATATGGTACTGTGCCAAAGCTGCCTGTGCTCGCACTATGAGGGACACTGAGGCACCAAGCACTGAAACAGCCCAAACTGTGGTGGGGGAACACTGGGACCTGGAAGCAGTCTGCACTCCCTTGCAACAGGACAATGGCGGACAGCCAGCATGACAGACAGTAAGGGTTGGCACCTGAGCTGGCACAAGTGACAGACACAGTCTGAGCTTGCATGTCAGTTGCTATGGGCCTGAGCTCATGTGAAGGTGTGACAGCCAGAGCAGTAAGTGAGCAAGTGGGCGGAGCAGTCTAAGCTTCCACACACAAGGATCGATACCCACCACCATACCATTTGGCAGGCAAACTAATCAAAGGAGACTGAGCTCCAATTGGCCAGCAGGTGAAGTCTGGCCAAGGTCACTTGTAGGCAGGGGTAGCAGGGCGATCTCCCCTGTGCAGTGAGGCAAGTGGAACTGTGTTGGCCTGGGACACTTTTCCTACAATAAGTGCAGGAGTTTCCTGAAACTGGGTCTATGGGTACAGCGGCTGCTTAGGGGGAGAAGTGGGCTACCCACCTGTGAGGGAATCAGCAATTCCCTGTTTTTCCCCCTTTGTGCCCTCCCACTGGCAATCTATTGCAGATTGCTCTCTCCTAGAAGACCCAGTGAACCCTTAATGTCTTGCCTTTCTTTCCCGGGGATGTGCGGCACAGCTAGGTGGTCACCATCTTGGCTGGAAGTCCCAAGCCTAGAGTTTTAGATGTTAACCTATTCCTCTCATATATCTTCTTTCCATCCCAAGATAATAATACCTAGTAACCAGACGGGAACTGGAAAGAAACAGAAGTGTTGATTCTCCTAGTCCTACAGACCAATTTAGGAGTCTATTCCATACATGTAAATTAGATAGGAGGTTTGTTTGTGTTTTTTTTTTTTTCTTCCATGTAAGAAAATGTGATGGGCTATGCTAGAGGTAGACTCATGGGTCAGTTGACATTGGGGGTTTTAGACATTTGTTGGTTCATTAACTCCCTCTCTTCAGTACAGCCAGGAGTGTGAATCTGGAGAATAAAAATGGTCCCTCTGGAGTCCATGGGATTGTCCAAGATGAAAATGTATAGAAACCAAATTAGACTAAAAGTGGAACATATAAGACTTCCCTGTGTTTGTGATCCTAACACTAGTGTTAACAGTGCACATTGAATAGCAGAAATCCAGGCTGTCTGTCAATAAACACTGAATCTAGATTAATCTCTACCCCCTCACTAAAATGTGTATAAGGACATAAAACAACAATCAAATGGTCACAAATTAAATAAACCCTACAAAATACAGGTATACCTAAGAGAAGGCCAAAACAATTTTATTAGAAGCAACAAACACAAACATAACTTAAAAAAGAAAAAAAAAAAAAAAGATTGAACTGGGCTGGAGAAATGGTTCAGAGGTTAAGGCACCTGCCTACAAAGCCTAACAACCCAGGTTCAATTCCCCAGTAACCATGTGAAACAAAATGCACAAAGAGGCTCATGAGTCTGGAGCTCATTTGCAGTGGCTGGAGGCTCTGTTGCACCCATTCTGTCTTTTCTTTTTCTCTCTCTGCTTGCAAACAAATAAATAAAATATTTTTTCAAAAAGCAAAGTAGAGCTAAAAATATATTTTAAAAAAAACCTGAAAGAGGGCTGGGGAAATGGCTTAGCAGTTAAGTCATTTGCCTATGAAGCCTGAGGACCCCAGTTTGATTCCCTGGGACCTATGCAAGCCAGATGCACAAGGGGGCGCATGCATCTGGAGTTTGTTTGCAGTGGCTACAGGCGCTGATGTGCCCATTCTCCCTCTCTCTCTCTCTCTCTCTCTCTCTCTCTCTCTCTCTCTGTGTGTGTGTGTGTTGTCTCAAATAAATAAACAAAATATATTTTTAAAAACCTGAATGACACATTTAAAGGGATCAAAATATACTACCCGAAACAAATAAAAAAGATGGTATCTCAATACATCATACTTAATTGTTAAGGGATTAAGGAAAATGAAAATGTTAAAAAAGGAACATACAGAATAATATCTCTAGTATGGCAGCACTTAAATACAAAAGAAAGCACGTACATATTCAAAATGCTACTATACATTATTCATGGATTATAAATATATGTAAAATTATAAACAAACAGTCTAAAAATCAAATTTCAAATTCTTTTTTCTAAAATATTTTTGTTTGATTTTATTTATTTATTTGAGAGAGACAGAGAGAGAATTGGCACACCAGGGCTTCCAGCCACAAATAAACTCCAGATGTGTGTGCCCCCTTGTGCATCTGGCTAATGTGCGTCCTGGGGAATCAAGCCTCGAACTGGGATCCTTAGGCTTCACAGGCAAGTGCTTAACCGCTAAGCCATCTCTCCAGCCCCCAAATTTCAAATTCTTAATGGTTGATCTTGAGTGGCCATAGAGAGGACACATAAGTGAAATGGGAAGTGAGCTCTGGTTAAGAGCACTTTAACCATACTTGGAATGTTCGTTAGGAAAAGAAAGAAGGAGGGAAGAAAAAATTGATGCAAGTATGACAAAATGTGTGTGCATTTTAAGTACTGCAACTAGTAAAATCTTCTTTATTCTTTGTAATTTTTTTTTTTTTTTTTTTGGTTTTTCAAGGTAGGGTCTCACTCTGGCTCAGGCTGACCTGAAATTCACTCTGTAGTCTCAGGGTGGGCTCGAACTCTCAGCGATCCTCCTACCTCTGCCTCCCAAGTGCTGGGATTAAAGGCATGCGCCACCACGCCCGGCTCTTTGTAATTTTTAATACTTCTAAGTTTACCTAAGAAGGAGGAGGAGAAATCCCACACATGGGGGAATTCCTACAAAGGAGAAATAAAGTCAGTCTGAGATCAGATGTCCCCTCCATACACTAAACCAAAAAGGGTAGACTTGACAAAAACAAAATTACTAAAATTATATACCTAGCCAAGTTGTCACTTGTTAAGAAAATATAAAAATAACCTGGGCTGGAAAGGAGGCTTAGTGGTTAAGTGCTTGCCTGTGAAGGCTAAGGACCCCAGTTTGAGGCTCATTTCCCCAGGACCCATGTTATCCAGATGCACAAGGGGGAGCATGCATCTGGAGTTCATTTGCAGTGGCTGGTGGCCCTGGTGCTCCCATTCTCTCCCTCCCCCCCACCTCTCTCAAAATAAATAAATAAAAATAAAAAATAACATTAGGCACACCTCTGAAGAGGAAGACAAAGTCCTTGATCATCAGTGAAATGCTAGCTGAGGAAAAGTTGTGAAAAGCAAAAAAGCAAACAGCATGAAACTTTAAGGAGGATATGAGCCACACAGATGACAAAAGAGACAAGCTATGTCCCCAAGTAGCAAATTAATGAAGACAAAGTATCAGTGATGAGTTAAAGCTAAAGGCATGAAATGAGGTGATACAAACAAGCACACTATCAGTGACCACAGAAACCAAAACTCATATAATAATAAAGGAGCATTTTTTAATGCTCAGATTGGCCATATTTTAAGAGACTGATGACTTCCAAAATGGACAAGAACTGCAGTACTGAGCATGCAACACTGATCACAGGGTGCCAAATGTGTGCCTGGACAGTGGCTGCTTTAACAGTATTCATCAGACCTCAAAGTGAACATATATACTACAGGAGTGGCACTCAGTAGCAATAATACATACTTACGTATTCACAGACATATATAGATATATGTGTCAATGTTTTAATGATTATTTTTCATCACTTTTTTATTTGTTATGTACAAAGTGTATACAGTTATGTTGGTACCAATGTTAGCCTCCTCCCTGCCCTCCCTTCCGCAGGGACACTCCTGGTTGGGGAATATGGGTCATGCATTGTGGAGTTATCAGTTATGGGGAAGGGACAACGTCTCTGTGCATAATGAACCAACATGTGGCTCTTATCATTTCTTTCCACCCCCTCTTCCACAGATTTCCCTTAGCCATGTTGGGTTCATTTTAGGTCTACTGCAGTGATAAGGTCTTTGAAGTCTCTGTGTCTCTGGATATCTGGTTTGGTAGGACTTGAGTGTTCTCTGTGTCTATCTCCTTTACCCTTGTGCTGGTACCAGGTTCACCAAGAAAGCAGAACTCTTGCTTATTTCCCCAATTACTCTTAGTTTCAGCTGGGCCCCTTTTGAGGTGTGATGGGCTGGTTCTTTCCTTAGGATCTGTGTGTATCTGAAAAGGAGAAGCAAATTCCCCAGCAGAGAGTAAAGGTAGTGTCAGATAAATGGGATAACCATTTTTTTTAGAGAGAATTGATAATGGAGAGTGAGCTCATTTCTTTGATATGGTTCTGACTTGTTTCCCAGCTCCAGCTATGGATTCCATTCCACTGAGCAGATCAGTTAGCCAAATCAAGAACAGTTGGTATCCCACTATGGCTGTGTGCCACTACTGCAATTGTATGAGCATCACATCAGGTTGTTGCTGCTGAGTAGCTTAGACCATGAGCTGCTTGGACAGATGTTTGTCATTTTCCCCCAGTCACTCATGTAGCACCTTCTGGCACTAGATGAGCTAACTGTCTTGGGACTGACTCTCTTCGAGGTTCCAGCCAGGTCACTCCATATTCTAAACCATCAGTATATGGTGTCTTCAACAGTAGGGTCTTACCACTAACATTTGGTGGGTCATCAAGTGCTATCACAGAAATCTATCTTCTTTTGGGAAGTCTTGTAGGTATCTCTGATCAACAGCTTATTGTGGATGTTAGCCACAGGCTATTACAGGTTAGCACCAAAGAAAAGGAAGAAAAGGATAGGTAATATAAAAGTTATTAGAGGGAGAGAGAGAGAGAGAGAGAGAGAGAAAAACAGGAGTAGATTAAGGTCAATCTTCATTATATCCTCTCCAGGGCCTTGTGATTCAGGTGTTTCCTCTAAGGGCCTGATGAAGGTTCAACCATTTAGTCTACATTTTAGGATGTAGAATTATATGGCACCATTTCCATTTGGGTCCAGTTTCATGTCCCTCACCCACACCCTTACCTTCCCCTCCCTTTCCACCCATGCTATTGTCCAGTCCTCGGCATGCTTATTAGGTATGTCAGCATCTCAGGTAGACTCAGTTTAGGAGCCGTAGATGAGTGAGACTCTGTGACTATTATCTTTCTGTGATTGGGTAAATTCACTGAGAATAATCTGTTCCAGGTTTGACCATTTTTCTTCAAATTTCATTCTGTCATTTTTCCTTACTGCTGTGTAGAATTCCATCATGTAGATATACCATATCTTGGTTATCTATTCCTCTAATGATGGACATCTGGGTTGATTCCAGCTCTTAACTATCATGAATTGAGCAGCTATAAATATGTTTGAGCAAATCTCTCTGAACTGAGGCATGGACCTTTTAGGATAAATGCCCAGTAAGATAATAACTGGGTCTGTCGGTAACTCTATAGTCAACCTTTTTAGGAGTCTCCATATTGCTTTCCAAAGTGGTTATACCATCTTACATTCCCACCAACAGTGTGAATGAGGGTTCCTATTTCTCCACATCCTTCCCAGCATTTATTTTCACTTGATTTTTTAATGTTTGCTAACTTTACTGGGGTAAGGTAGAATCTCATAGTTGTTTTATTTTGCATTTCCCTGATGATTAGGGTTGATGAACATTTTCTTAAGTGTGTGGTTGTGATTTGTATTTCTTCCTCTGTTAACTGGCTGTCCAGCTTTTTGCCTCATTTTGTGAGTGGGTTGTTTGACTTTTTATTGTTTAGGTTTTTGAGTTCTTTGTAGATTCTAGAAATTAGGCCTCTATCAGTTGGATATTCAGCAAATATTTCCTCCCATTCTGTGGGTAATCTATTGGCTCTGCTTATTGTAAATTTGTCTGTGAAGAAACTTTTCAGCTTCATGAGACCCTGATGGTTAAGTGATTGTTTAAGATCCTGAGCTACTGGGGGTTTGTTTGGGAAGTCTTTTCCCATTCTTATGTAAGGGAAAGTTCATCCTATTTTTTATTCCAGTAGCAGCAGAGTTTCTGGTCTTATACTGAGGACTTTGATCCATCTGGACTCAATTTTTGTGTATGGCAAGATGTGTGGATCAAGTTTCAATTTCCTGCATATGGTCATCCAGTTTGTCCAGCACCATTTGTTGAAGATGCTGTCTTTTTTCCCAGACTCTATTGTTAGGGCCTTTGTGAAATATCAAGTAGCTGTAGTTTCTTGACCCAAAGTCTTGGTCCTTGATTTTGTATCATTGGTCTTTGCACCTGTTTTTATGCCAGTACCATATAGTTTTTATTACTATGGCTTGGTAATATAGGATTAGATCAGGTATGGTGATGCCTCCAGAGGTGTTTCTTTTGCTGAGTATATGCTTGGATATCCAAGGCCTTCTGCCTTCCCACATGAAGTTTGAGATCATTTTTCCAGCTCTGTGAAGAACAATGTTGGAATTTTGATTGGTATTGCATTAAATCTGCCTTTGGTAACATTGCCATTTTCACAGTTTTAATTTTGCCTATCCTGAAGCATGGGAGGTCTTTCTGTTTTCTCAAGTCCTCCTCAATTTCTTTTTTGAGTGTTTTTATGTTTTCATTGTATAGGTCTTTCACATCTTTGGTTAATGTTATTCCAAGGTATTTTTTGTTGTTGTTGTTGTCGTTGTTGCTATTGAAAATAGGACAATGTCACTAATTTCTTTCTCTGTATCTCTGTCTTTTGGATAAAGAAAGGCTACTGATTTTTGTCCATTGATTTTGTATCCTGCTACTTTGCTGAAGGAGTTAATCACCTTTAAGAGTTTGAGACAGAGGCTCTCAGGTATCTTATGTACAGCATCACATCATCTGCAAATAGAGCTAACTTATCTTCTTCCTATCCAATTTGTATTCCTAATATTTATTTTTCCTGTCTTATTGCTTGAGCTAGGACTTCCAGTACTATATTGAAGAGCATAGATGAGAGTGGACACCCCTGTCTTATGCCTGATCTCAATGGGAATTCCTACAGAGTCTTTCCATTAAGTATTACTTAGGCTTTAGGAGCTTTATATATAGCCTTTTTTATGTTGAGATATGAACCATCCATGTTAAATCTCTCTAATGTTTTGATTATGAAATGATGTTTATTTTGTCAAAGCCTTTTCTGCACCTACCAAAATGATCATGTGGTTTTTGTGTTTAAGCTTGTTTATGTGGTGTATTGCATTGATAGACTTCCATATGTTGAACCACCCCTACATTCCTGGGATGAATCCCACTTGATCAAGGTGGATAATGCTTTTGATGTGTTGTTGGATTTGGTTTGTGAAGATTTTGTTCAGGATCTTTGTGTCTAAGTTCATCAGGGAAATGGGCCTATATTTTTCTTTTCTTGTGGCACATCTGCCTGGTTTGGGTATGATGGTGATACTAGCTTCACAGAAGGAGTTTGGAAGCTTTCCCTGTTCTCTGATTGTGTGGCACAGTTTGAGAAAAAATGGTTTCAGTTCTTCCATGAAGGTTTGATAGAATTCATCTGAGAAGCCATCTGGTGCTGGACTCTTTTGGGAGAGGTTGTTGGTTACCTTTTCAATTTCAATGGGTGTGATAAGTTTGTTTAGAGGATTAATATGCTCTGAGGTTATCTTTGGTAGGTGGCATGTGTCCAGCAATTCATCCATTTCCTCCACATTATCCATTTTTGTGGAGTAGAGGTTTATGAAAAAACTCTGATGATTCTCCCAATTTCACTTGTGTCTATTGTGATCTCTCCTTTTTTGTTTCCAATTTTGTTAATTTGAAACATCTCTGTGTCTTGCTTGTTCCGATTGACCAGAGGTTTGTCAATCTTGTTTAGTTTTTCAAAGAACCAGCTCTTTGTTTTATCAACTTTCTTAATTATTTTCTTAGTTTCCAATTCATTAATTTCTGCTCCATTTTAATTATTTCTGTCTGGAGTTTTTTGGGTTGGAGTCTTCTTGCTTTTCCTGTGCCTTTAGGTGGATAGTAAGGTTATTGATTTGGGATTTCTCTGTCTTTGTTATGAGGGCATTTTGTGCTATGAATTTTCCCCTGAGGACCACCTTCATTGTGTCCCATATGTTTTGGTATGATGTGTTCTCATTGTCATTCATTTTTAGAAATTTTGCAATCTCATCTTTTATTTTGTCCACAACCCATTTATTGTTGGTTTTTTTTGTTTGTTTGTTTGTTTTTTGGGGTTTGTTTTTTTTTTTTTTTTTGGTTTTTTGAGGTAGGGTCTCACTCTAGCCCAGGCTGACCTGGAATTCACTATGGAGTCTCAGGGTGGTCTCGAACTCAAGTCAATCCTCCTACCTCTGCCTCCCAAGTGCTGAGATTAAAGGCATGCACCACCACACCCAGCTCACAACCCATTTATTGTTTAAAAGTGTGTCGTTGGGCTAAAGGGATGATTTAGCAGTGAAGGTGTTTGCCTGCAAAGCCAAAAGACCCAGGTTCAATTCCCCAGGACCCATGTTAGCTGGATGCACAAGGAAATGCATACTCTGGAGTTTGTTTGCAGCAGCTGGAAGCCCTGATACGCTCATTTTCTTTCCCTCTCTCCCTCTCCCTCCCTCTCTCTCTCTCTCTCTCTCTCTCTCTCTCTCTTTCTGTCAAATAATAATAGTCTGGCAAGGACAGCATTCACACAATTATCGGCCCTTTGTTGTTTTTCTGCAAGTTCCGCTATTTGTTGTTCAGGGTTGCATAGCTTACATCTTCATTTTGGGGTTCTGATCCTATTGTTTCTTCTATGACTTGATTAGAGACATCCATTGTGGGACTGGGTGATCTTATTGGATTTACTTGCATTTGATTTTTTATGTTATTCCTTTTGCTCTGTGGCTTGCCTATCATAATGTATGAGCCTTATTTAATTTGGGAGGAAGCTTTAGTCTACCCTTGAAGTATTTTCAGTGATTATTCCTTTTATATTTGCTTCCACTAGGCTTCTGGTGGGAATTAGGAAGGCCTGCTTAGAGGGAAGGAGCCTGTGAGACTCTAGTGGAGGCCCAAGGGCCTGATGTGGAGACTTAGTGTTAACGTGATTTGGGATATTGGAGTGCATGCTCAGGTGGCCCAAAGTGGAAAGGGAGATGAGGGTGGTGGCCAGTGGTATGGCATTCCTGAGCCTGGAGGCATTTGTGGAACTACTCTTGTCTTGGGCCTGTGCAGAGGGGTGGGGGGCTGTGGCGAGTGGGATAGCGATCTGAGCCTGGAGGCAGAGTGTAGCTAATCTGGCCTGTCTGGGTCCATGCAAGGGGGTGAGGTGAGGTGGTGAGTGGGAGTACTATTGCAGAGCCTGGAGACATGGGTGGAGCTACACTGGCCTGCCTGGGTTGGTACACAGGGGTGAGGGGAGGCAATGACTGGCATGGTGATCCTGAGCCTAGAGGCATGGGTGGAGCTATGCTGGCTTGCTGGCTTGGGTCAGCACATGGGGATGGGGATGGGGGTCAGCTGGGAGTGGGATGGTGTTCCCGAACCTAGGTGCATGGTTGGAGCTATGCTGGCCCGCTGGCTTGGGCCTGGGCACAGGGTGGGGGGTGTTGGCAAGTGGGAAGGCATTGGTGCACGCAGCAGTAAGTGGGACAGTGTTGGTGTGCGGTGTGGGGGGAGTGGGATGGTGGTCACATAGGGCAAGGAGGGCATGCAGCAGCGCAGCTGAAGATACGCTGGCCTGGGTACCCTTGCCTGCAGTTAGTGCAGGAAGAACCTGTGGCTGAGACTATGGCTAGGAAGGCTGCTTGGGGGGGGTTGAGGAACTGGTGGACTACCGGAGAGCATGGGAATCAGCCAAGTCCCTTTTTTTGCCCCTCTGCACCCTCCCACTGGAGGTCTATTAGAATCTGCTCCCCCTAGAAGACCCAATGAAGCCTTAATGTCTTTCTTGCCTTTCCTTCCCCAGGAAGTGCCCTGTGGTTAGGTGGATGCCATCTTGACCGGAAATCTCCTTTCATCACTTTTAAAATGAAAATAACCTAAATGCCAATCACATGTATGATGGGAAACAAGTTGAGCTATAATCATTTCATCAATTCTTATCCAACAATTAAAATACCGAGAAGTACCTATGTAACATGACTTAGAAAACTCTCTAAGGCATTATCAGTAAGTTGGGAACAATGTGGAGATTGGTATGCATTGTATGCATCCATGTTGCTTAGTGCTAAATTCTGCACTAGTGTATTTGTGTGTATGTGAATATGTGGGAAAATATCTAGGAGGAATACATGTTAAACCTTCAGCAGACACCTCTGGGAAGGAGCAGTTTCCCACTTCTTAGGTCGTACATGTTTTTGTACACTTCGCACTTTTATATAGGTAATATATCACTTGGATGATTGTTTTTGCGCTTTGTTTCCTGAGTCAATACTGTAGTCTCCCCACCCCCTCCACTTACCAAAACAGGCACAAATACATGACAAGAATACTCAATGGATCACTGTCTGGAACCAAAAGAAATTTTCCTTGAAGCTGATCTAATAGAATAGGGGGATTTGGAAAAGTGAAGGATAAAGTGATACTTTTCACAAGCGGCCAAAGCAGCAGGGACAGAGAACTATCATGGGTTTCAGCTAGTTTTTTGCTCATTGGGCTAAGGCAAGATTGAAGTCATAGTGCCCATGCTTCCATTTGTCTTCAGGAACATGTGGACTCACCCACCTCTGTAACTGTAGTGGGGGTCTTAGTTCCAAGTCATGCCTTCTGGTGACATAATTGGACTATCTGAATCCCTACAGCAAGGAGTCTTATTGTATATAATTTAGGAAAACTCTGTTTATAACAGGAACATAACTGATCCATGAATAGAAGGCACACAGACCAGGAGATCTTCAGTGAGGTGTCTCGAGCTGATGCAGAGGAGCTGGCAAACACGTGAGTGTGTGTGACCATGCAAACATTGAATTAGCTGCCAGACAGAGCAAATGCCCTAAAACCAGGATGCATTTTAATATGCTTTTATTCTGAATATTTATTCATAGGTCAATTCTCATATTTCATTCATTAATGTGTTCATATTGCACCTGCTTTCTCTCCCTGAGGTGCTTTACATATCCAAATGAACAAATACAATTCATTCCAGGTTCCCTGGCAGTGTCCAAACTCCCACCCTCTGACATGCTCTTTCCCCTACAGCAGAGAATCCTGTTCCTTGGCTCTTCTCACTCCCCTACCAGTCTCATGTTCCCACCCTCAGCATTGCTCATGTAGCTCTTTATTTTGCCAACAATAGTCAAGCTGGAGATAATTTTTTTAATTTAAAATCCAAGTGTTAAAAAAGTTCTGTAAGGGCTGGAGAGATGGCTTAGTGGTTAAGCACTTGCCTGTGAAGCCTAAGGACCCCAGTTTGAGGCTCGATTCCCCAGGACCCACGTTAGCCAGATGCACAAGGGGCGCACGCATCTAGAGTTCGTTTGCATTGTCTGGAGGCCCTGGTGCACCTATTCTGTCTCTCAATCTCTCTCTCTCTCTCTCTCTCTCTCTCTCTCTCTCTCTCTGCCTCTTTCTCTCACTATCTGTCGCTCTCAAATAAATAAACAAAAATACCAAAAAAAATTTTTTTAAGTTCTGTCATATTCTCTCTCACGCGCAAATAAATAAAATAAAATGTTTTTAAAGTTCTATCAATTCAGCATAACTCATCATTTCTAAGGAGAAAATAATATAAGAGGGATATTAATTAAAAGTATAGTTTTTGTCGGGCATGATGGCACACACCTTTAATCCCAGCACTCAGGAGGCAGAGCCAGGAGAATCGCTGTGAGTTTGAGGCCAGTCTGAGACTGCATAGTGATTCCAGGTCAGCCTGGGCTAGAGAGAGACTCTACCTTGAAAAAACAAAAAACAGTGTAGTTTTTGACAAACTGTGATATTAATTTACATCTGCCTAATAACAATCAATGTTGGTGGTATTTTTTTTCTATGCTGATTGGTTATGGGAAGTATTCCTTTTCAAAATAATAGTTTGACTCATTTGTTAGGTCCATTTTAATTTGGGTTTTTCTTCTTTTCTTATTGATTTTTAGGAATTCTGAAAAATAAATTCTAGAGCTGAGGTAATAGCTCAGTTGGTAATGTCCCTGCCTTCTAAGCATGAGAAAGGATCTGAATTCATTCTCTAGAACCCACATAAAAATTCTGGGTGTGGTGGTATGCACTTAAAACCCCAGCCCTTGGAAGGCAGAGAAAAGAATGATCCCTAAGCCTCAGTGATGAGTTCCAGGCCAATGAGAAACCTTGCCTCGAAAAGGTGTATGTGCTCCTGAGGAATGACACCCAAGCTTGTCCTCTGACCTCCAAAAGTACATGCACATGTGCAAACACAAATGTGAGCATACATACATGCATGCATTAAAAAAGATCAAAATGGCCTGGAGAGATGGCTCAGTAGCTAAGGTGCTTGCCTACAAAGCCTAAGGACCCAGGTTCTATTCTCCAGAACCCACATGCACATGGTGGTGCGTGAGTCTGAAGTTTGTTTGCAGTGACTAGAGGCCCTGGCAAACCCATTCTGTACGTGTGTGTGTGTGTATGTGTGTTCCTTTCTCTTTCTCTCATAAATAAATAAGTATAAATTATTATTATTATTATTATTAATGTATTTCATATGGATACATCATGTGTTGGTACTTTTCCCTCATCCCTAGCCTCATTCCACTGGGGACACTCCTCAGTGGAGTTGCAGGTATTCCCCATGAGGTTGTGGTTTTATACATTGTGGGAGCAGCACTCAGGTTGTTTTGTTTTTGGTTTTGGTTTTGTTTTTTGTGGGGTGGGAAGCCTCTGGGCATGATGTCTAAACCTGTGGCTTTTACAGTCCTTCTGCCCCTTCTCCACAAAATTCCCTGAGCCATGGTGGGTGAGTTTTAAATCTACTTCAGTGATGAGCTCTTAGGAGCCTCTAGATCTCTGCTTTGCTAAGTGTGGGTATCCTCAGTGTCTGTCTCCTCCCTGGTGCTGATTATCAGGTTTACCTTGGAAGGAGCTCTCTTGCTTGTCTCCCCAGTTCCTCTGTGGTTTCATCTGTGGCTTCATCTGTGGCTTAGCTGAAGTGCAAGGGATGGTTTATTTGTTCTGGTCTCACTACCTTCTGAACAAGAAGAACAAGTTCTCCAAAAGAGAGTGAGTCCACGTAGTTTAAATGAGATTAGCATTGTTAATTTAGGGGGAATTTTATATATTTAACCCCTCTTTTATCCAAAGACTAGTGAGAGCTGGACATTGGAGAACATAATCTTTGTCTCCTTAGGGTTCTGATCTGGCTCCCAATTCCAGATATGGATTCCTTTACAGTGAGTGGATCTCTTAGCAAATTGGAAAGCTATTGTTTACCCACCAAGGCTGTGTGCCACTATTTCAGTGGCCTATGAATCCTGTCAGGGTGTTTGTTTCTGAGTAGCTTAGACCTCTGGTTGCTCAGACCATTCTTGGCCACTTTCCCCCAGCAGCTCATGTAAAAAATAAAATAAAGGTCATAATAAGTTCTTGATGCATTTATTGAATGCTCGGTCTATCACTGGCAGTATTATTTTAGAAGATGGTAGAAAATTTAGGAGGTGGGGCCTGCCTGGGAGAGTTAGGCTAGTGTGGGCATATGTTTTAAGATTTGACTTTGTCCCTGGTTTCTCTCTCTCTCTCTTTCCCTCTCTGCCTCCTTCTGTCCTTCCTCTCCATCTTTCTCCCTCCCTTCCTTCCTTTCTGCTGTAAGTTCCACCTTAAAGAACCAATCTCAACAGAACTAAGGACTATGGACTGAAATATCTGAAACTGTGAGACAAATAATTTCTCCCTTTCAGTTGTTGGTCTTTCAGACAGTTTGGTCATAGGTACAAAAACATAAAAAAATAAAATTAATACTGAGAAGTGCTATCATTGCTGTGACTAAACCATACCCATTGTTCTTTTGTCTTTGGAGCTCATTTTGTGGGAGGAATTTTGAAAATTTTACAAATTTTTTGTCTTGAGAATCCATAGAATACTGTAAGCAAAGTCTATTTCGCAACTCCATTGAGAGGTCAGAAAACAAGGATATTGATAAGAATATGGACAGTAGTTGACGGCTAACCTCAAAGATCATTTTAGGGTACAGAAATTTTTTCCTATTTTGATTGTGGTGGTAATTACATCAATGTACACACTTTAATCACAATTTGTTGGCGAGGGACCCGGCGGCCGCGGGCCCTCCTCCTTCAACGCCGTGCTCCCGCTTGTCCTCCCCCGCCTCCTCCTCCTCCCCTCACCAGGCCTCCACGAAGGCCTGACCTCCCGCGCCGCAGGGAGCACCCGGCAAGCCGGAGACTCTTCCCACCACCTCGGGTCGAAAATCCGATTTCAAGGCGTTTCCCGCTTGGAGCAAACGGAAAAAGGCCTGGGTTTGCGCTGGAGAACCTTAAGTATCAAAACAAACAAAAAAAAACTGGAAACTAATTCGAGCCTTACTCAAAGTCAGGATGGAACGGTTCGTCTCGTAATGGTTCTAAGACTGCTCTGCAGGTGCCGCCCTGGATCCAGTCACGGAATGTGGAGGCGAGCGTCGCGGAGACGAGGAAAACTGCCGCGCGTCCCGCAGTGTCCGAGCCCCGCCCGCAGGCCCGCCGAGAGAGACCTCGGGTCCAAGCCTCCTACCGGGACGGCGGGCTTTGAGGAGCGGCACTGAGGCGGAAGCCGCGGCGGCACCGCGTCTCCTCGGGGCTCAGGACCGCGCCCACAGAGAAGGTCGGTGTCGCCCGCCCGGACAGGGCTGACGGTCCAGCAGTGCGCGCTTTCCCGTCTGACCACGGGCAGACCGGAGCCTCCAGACCTAGGTCAGAGCAGCTCTGGAGACGTATCTGTGAAAATGAGAATCAGCTCCTCAGCTCACAAGATTGTCGACAAGGAGGTTATCACCACTGCGATCAAGATAAATAACGTGCAGTATTAAAGTTAATGTGTTGATTGTGTTCATTTTTATATTGATTTCATTTAAAATCATGTGATACAGAATAGTTTTGCAATGTGTATATAGTTGCAGGCAGAAAGAAAATAAGACCTCACTGCAAAACTATTAATTTTAGTCAGCAATGGTATAAAGCAAAACTTAGGTATAGAATGTACCTGATGGTGATCTTTAAAATGGATGGTTTTTCTCCTGAGCGTGTGCATCGAGGAATTGCCCTGCAGTTTTAGCCCATTGCCATGTATGACATTCTTTTGAGGTTACTTAGTTATTCGGATTGAAGAGTCTAGCCTAGGAAATTGAAGCTGCTGCTATGACATAGCACTCACAGTAACTTAAATGAATTACTTTGACTACAGGACCCTCTTTAAAATGGAACGGAAGGTAGAAAATGTTCATTTAGCTTGAGATCCATAAGGGAATGTACAAAAAGGTTCTTACAGCTTGAGATCCCTAGGAAAAAAATGACTTCATTTCAAACTGTTATATATATTTGACTTCACTATCCTTCACTTCCTGTCTCTCTTCCTCCCTTTTAAAGATGTACTGTTTTTAGTAGCAGCTTCGAGTGACTGAAAGACTAAATGGAGGATTTTGCAGTGACAAGATTTTAGTCTTACAATAAACACAAATTTTTGAACATGGCTTTCATATTAAGCATCATCTTGGATTTACAAACTTTTTCATGTCTTGGTGTTAAGTCTACGGGATTGATCTTTTAAATACTGCAATTGAATTTCCTCTGTACAGGGAATTAGTAGTTATTTTTTGGCCAACAGATCAAATGATAAAGATACTATCTAGACATCATTTTTCCATAAGATTTTTTTTTTAATTTTTATTTTATTTATTTATTTGAGAGCAACAGACACAGAGAGAAAGACAGATAGAGGGAGAGAGAGAGAATGGGCGCGCCAGGGCTTCCAGCCTCTGCAAACGAACTCCAGACGCGTGCGCCCCCTTGTGCATCTGGCTAACGTGGGACCTGGGGAACCGAGCCTCGAACCGGGGTCCTTAGGCTTCACAGGCAAGCGCTTAACCGCTAAGCCATCTCTCCAGCCCTTCCATAAGATTTTTGAAGGGTTTATTTAGGCAAATAGACTAAAAACAAAATTTACTTTCAATTTTATCTGCTTTGCCTCTGATGACAGAAAGTTTTTTAACTTGGACAAGTAAGCAGTTTTCTGGAAACTGGGGCAAGATTTTTTTTTTAATTTAATTTTTTTTAATTTAATTTATTAGTTTTCTTTTCATTAAATAGTTTGGTATCATTGTTCATTAAATTTAATTTCATTAAATATTAATTTAATATAAATTATATATAAATATAAATTTAATTTCATTAAATAGTTTGGTATCATTGTTTAGGCTCATCTGTGATCTACCCCCTCCCATTAGACCCTCCTTGTTAATGAAAATGGGTCGTGCATTGTGGAGTTAGCCCCCAGTTATTGGTATGATAAATGTCTCTGCAAATCATGACCCAACATGTGACTCTGACATTCTTTCCACCCCCTCTTCTGCAAGATTTCCCTGAGCCATGTTGGGTTCATTTTTGGTCTGCTTCAGTGCTGAGGTGTTGGGGGCCTCTGAGGCTCTGGCTCTCTGATTTGGTAGGAGTTGATTTTTCTCTGCGTTGATCTCCTTCCCCTTTGTGCTGGTATCCAGTTCACAGGAAAACATCACCCTTGCTTATTTCGCCAGTTGTCCTTAGTTTCAGTTGGGTGGGGCAAGATTTTTGTAGTATATTTTGTGCAGCCTAGTTGTTTGAGTCAGAAATAATCAGTTCTGGTTAAGGTCAGCCATGTCTAGTTTCTTAGAACCTCACTATACTATAAGGTTATCAAAGTTATTTAGCACAGATAAGACCTCTTCATCAGGGGGTTCAAATTTAAATAAGCAACTGATAAATAGAACTAGAGCTTTAATATTTTTAAAAATATATATTTAAAAACATTGGAGTTTATGTTTCTCTTACAAAGCAGTGGGATTTTATAACTTTATGTGACTTGGAATTATCTTTGATGTCATTGTGCCACAAATTTCCATTAAGTAAAAAGCTAACATTAGTAAGAATACTACAATTTGCATATTTAAGAAACAGTTGTCTATAGGGTCTTTTACAGACTGTAAACCCTAAGTCAGGCTATCAGAAAAAAATGACCATCTGCTTTTATATTTTTGTTTTCTGCTTTTAAAGCTTGATGCTACCAAAAAAAAAAAAATCACTTGTAAAAATTTGAAGTTTATGTTTTCCCCTGTTGGGCTATGTTCAAGCAGCCCCCACGATACCCGACACAGGCTGCAGCTGGTAAAGCACACGAGGCCACAGCTCACTGGGTTTGGTTTTCACTTCCTCAGGAAAGAATCACAGGAGACCATGTTTAAATGAAGATGGTAGGACACTGAAGAAGCTAAGGAAATAATTGAGTTTTATAGCACTATTTTCAGAGTAAAAAATAATCATTCTAGTTTTTCAGAATTCCATGTGATTTGAACTGTTCAGTATTGTCTGTATATTAATTAGTACTACCAACAAACATGGCAGAACAGCTGTTAGTCTAGTAAGGAGACTGATGATGCACTAGAAAGATAATTCGCATTTGAGTTCATTACTGACTTCATAGTCTATTCCTTTAGAAGTATTTTTCCAGGCTTGCAACTATTCCCACATATGAGTTTCCCCTTCTGTTAGGGGAAGCTAATGTTAATGTTCCTTTACTGATTATGAAACTTGTTCCCTGAAACTGGTTAAATTTGCTTAATAGTTAAGTGATTATATTAGCCTGCCCAAACAAAAATTTATGAGACCACAGTGTGTATATGATAACAAGAAAATGTCTAAGAGGCATGTGCTGCTTTGGAGGCAGAGAGAACATGTGTACAGAAGCGTTCAGTCTTAATATAGTGTTTAGTGTGATGCTATTCTTGGAAAAATAGCAGCCTTTTTGATAAGTTGTATGCATAACCATATGATATGTAATGTTTTATTTATAAGCTGCCTTCAACACATGCTTACCATTAGTGTTTTCTCAAAGTATAGGAGTATGTTTTCCAGAATTTCACTATATGCTTACATTAAATAGTTCTAGCTTGTTGAAATGTTGAACTTCTTGTGGGTTTCTTTTTAACTATGTGGAGCATATAGCAAGCCTGAAAGACATTGCAATCATTTTTTACAGGGTGAAAATTTAGAAAGATTGTGTATGAGAGCCTATATATTTTATCATTATCATCTTTGATTAGGGCTTTTTTATTGCTATTTAACAAATGCTACTTCCAGTTAATGACTGTGGCCCTACTGAATTTTAAGGGGCTGGAAAACTTTTAAAAAGTTTTACATCTGTTGCAGTCCGGTTAGCATTGCTGTTAGAAATCACCCAACCAAGAGCAGCTTCTGGGAAAAAGAGATTTATTTTGGCTTACGGGCTCAAGGGGAAGCTCCACGATGGCAGGGGCAAACGATGGCATGAGCAGAGGGTGGACATCACCCCCCTGGCCAACGTAAGGTGGAACACAGCAACAGGAGGGTGTGCCCAACACTGGCAAGGGGAAACTGGCTTTAATACCCATAAGCCGCCCCCAATGGTACACTCCCTCCAGGAGGCATTAATTCCCAAATCTCCATCAGCTGGGGAGCTAGCATTCAGAACACCTAAGTTTATGGGGGACACCTGAATCAAACCACCACATTCCGCCCCTGGCCCCCATAAACTGATTCCATACATGATGTAAAATACAATGCATTCAGTCTGACTTTAAAAGTCCCCATAGTTTTTTACCAATCCCAATGATGTTCATACATCCCCATAGTTCAAGATCTTTTAACTGAGCCATAATACCAAAATATAACCTCAAAAAACCCATAATGACACAGAATAAATATTCACACTGCAAAAGATGGCATTGGGCATAGCAAAGAAACATTCAACCAATACAAGATTTAAAACAACCAGGGCAAACATCAAACTCTGTAGCTTCAAGTCCAGCAACTCTAGCCAGTGACAAATCTTCAAGTCTGATAATTCTAACCAGCAACAAGTCTCTGGCATTCCAATTCCGCCCCTCCAGCTAGGCTACTCACAGTCCTGGAAAACTTCATCGGGGCCGGCAGCTCCTCGGCAGCCATCTCATGGTCCCAGCATCTCCACTGGGTCTCTACTGCAAGCCACGGTTCATCCTCATGGCTCCATGGGGTCTCTATGCAGGCAACCAACAAACCTGCTTCACACTTCCCATGGCCATTTCCAAAACACAAGACCGTGTTGCAAACTCAATGACCCTCTTTCCAGCATTACTTATACTCCACAATACCAGGTAGGGTGCCAATTTGTTAATCCAGGGGGGAATAAAGCAGACTTTGAAGAACAAGACACTCCTTGAGCACTCAGGCCCCTTCAAAAGAGTTGACATTCTTCTTGTTGCTCCAGCGCAGGTCAGCTAGCCCAGTCTCAAAGGTTGTAATCTCTCAGTTGCAGCTGAACGGGCAGCAGTTCACCCAAAGATTTTTCTTTCTGTGCCATATCCCTCTGCTCACACCAGTTCATTTCTACGCAAAGCAACCCTGCACAACTTCTTAGGACATGGGCACAAGAGTAAGCTTCTCACACAAACTGCTAGCCCAGTCCAGGCAAAAGCTCTTTCTCACCCTCATAAGCCAAACCTCACAGTCCATAGTTCTTACTGCCTTCAGGTCTTTCAGCTCTGACCAGGATAGACCATCAAGCTGTACTTACAGCACTGCAAGGCATCTCTTAGGCCAAGGTTTCAACTCCTTCCACATTCCTCTTGAAAATCAGCTACAAAAGGCTGAAGCCACATTGTCAGGTGTCTAGCAGCAACCCCACTCCTGGTACCACTATACTGTTGCAGTCCGGTTCGCAATGCTGTTAGAAATCACCCAACCAAGAGCAGCTTCTGGGAAAAAGAGATTTATTTTGGCTTACGGGCTCAAAGGGAAGCTCCACGATGGCAGGGGAAAACGATGGCATGAGCAGAGGGTGGACATCACCCCCCTGGCCAACGTAAGGTGGAACACAGCAACAGGAGGGTGTGCCCAACACTGGATAGGGGAAACTAGCTTTAATACCCATAAGCCGCCCCCAATGATACACTCCCTCCAGGAGGCATTAATTCCCAAATCTCCATCAGCTGGGGAGCTAGCATTCAGAACACCTAAGTTTATGGGGGACACCTGAATCAAACCACCACAACATCTTACTGTTGTAACCAGTTAAGTATCATCTTTGGATTGTCCTGAATTATTAATTGCATAGAAACTTTAGTAAGCATAGTTGGCAGGATTATTAATCTGAAACTTGCCTAAATTTGTATTTGAATGTTAATGGAAACACATATAAGCAAGATAAAATTTAAGGTGGCCTAAAAGAAAAGGATACTTAGCCTTTGTAAGGACTCTCCTTGTTTGACTTACCCCAATTTGCCAGTAAATGGGGACAGATCACCTTAAAACATGTTAACTTGGTCTATATTACATGGAAGATTTTGAAAATCTTAGCCTAAAAGATATTGCATTAACTTCTGGTCAGCACTGATTGAAATGTGACTAGTGAAGAGGCTATCCTAAAGCCTGATTTATCTCTACCCATGCTATCATAGGTTTCTGAGGTAAAAGCAGTCCTCACCTGGTGGTATTATACTCATATCCAGAATACTGTGTTAACTAAAAAATTGCTATGTTCCAAAAAAATATTGATGATTACACATGAATGATTATTTCTGTTATATGTAAAATTATGCCCCATTATATATGAGCTTTAAACATGTTCTTTTAATATTTACTGAACATTCTGCATTAAACACTGAATATTAAAATATAAATAGATGATGGGCTGGAGAGATGGCTTAGCGGTTAAGCGCTTGCCTGTGAAGCCTAAGGACCCCGGTTCGAGGCTCGGTTCCCCAGGTCCCACGTTAGCCAGATGCACAAGGGGGCGCACGTGTCTGGAGTTCATTTGCAGAGGCTGGAAGCCCTGGCGCGCCCATTCTCTCTCTCTCCCTCTATCTGTCTTTCTCTGTGTCTGTTGCTCTCAAATAAATAATTTTTTAAAAAAATTTAAAATATAAATAGATGATGAAAAAAGAATATGGACAGTAAATACTGTGTTCATGAGGTTTCAGATGAGAATAAGGATTCTATTGAGAATTTGACTAAAGGCATTTATAGTACAGTCTGACAAAAAACTTGTCTACATTCTGTCCATGCCCTGAGACTTTGTAGGAGGCTGAGTTCAAAGGGGATGTTTTTATTGTTCTGATAGAGGAAATGCCAAGTCAGTCCAGCATTCAGGCTGTGGAATGGTTATTACTAGCTGCTATTGCCAGGTTTACTGTAAAAATCAACAACAAAAACAGAAAGAAGACAAAGACCTTGTGATTTTGTCAGAAAACCAGTGAAAATTTTTGGCTAAGACATAAACTCTGAAGAAATTAACACATTTCAAAAGATATACATACTTTTCACTAAGATAAGAAAAAAGAGGTCAAGTGAGGGACTTACCATACCTTCACCATCAGAGAGAGGGAAGAGGAAAAGGGAGAAAGGCTTTCCCTCAAGAGAGAGCACCTCTAGGGAGCCCTATTCACACAGGGCCACAGTGGAAGTTGTTTACTCAGGATCTGTTTACCATTCTTAGCTACCCTTGTTCTCAGGGAACAATTCAGCCATGGCCCAAGTGAGCTTGGCTACCAATAAACTGGGTATAGACCTTGATGTCATTCATGTGATCCTAATTTTATAGGCAAGATAATGTGAGAATTATAGGATCACAAAACTTCTACACAGATTTCAAAAGCAGGCCCATGGGACTACAGTGTGTGGTAGGGCCAGTGTCCCTAGAGGCAGCCCAAGGGAGAGCATTTCATAAAGCTATCAGGATAAAGACTAAGCATCAGTAGAGAATTCTGGAGGCTAAAAATGCCAGAAACATGACATATCTTCAAAGGAAATCCTCAAACAATAAGTGGGACCCACCCAAGAGAGAAACTATGTGGGCTAAAAACATCCATGCCACAAGGGAAGGGCTTCACAAGCCATTAGATCTCACATCATAATCCCACATTCCCTGGACACCAAATATGGAGCCACAAGATTTATCATTTACCCTCCTGGGTTTCAGTCCCATGTTGATCTCATCATTCCTTTCTGTTCTATTCCTTTTTTGGAGTCAGAATGCTTCCGCTGTACCATTGAATTTCAGAAGTATGTAAAACTTTCCTTTTAGCTTTATAAAGGCTAAAAGGGATGTTGGAATTGTTAAGGAGTGTGGCAACTCTTGGATATTTCCTGGATATATTTCTATTATGAGATGGATAAGAGTCACTGGGGACCAAGATCAGAATGTTATGAAACCTACAAGGTTTCCTAAAAGAAAAGATTTCTGTCAAAGTGCTTGATTACACACCAAAGGTTAGTATTAAGACCCTACTGCTGAAGACACCTTATGTGGTTGACACATAAAATGGACAGCATGGCTGGAAGCTGGAAGAGAGTCAGTCCCCAGACAGTCATCGTGTCTACTGCCAGAAGGTGCTACATGGGCGACTGGGGGAAATGACCAATATTTGTCCAAGCAACTCATGGTCTAACCTATTTAGCAGCAAATAACCTGTTGTGATGCCCACACAAGTGCAATAGTGGTGCACAGCCATGGTGGGGAACCAACTGCTCTTGATTTGGCTAACTAATCCCCTCAGTGGTAAGGGACCCATAGCTGGAGCTGGGAAACAAGTCAGAACCATATCCAAACATAAGCCCACTCTCCATTATCAAGCTACCATCAATCATGGACTACAAGAGGGCCTACACCTATTAAATTCTCTATATAAAAAATAGTAAGGGTTATCTCATTTGTCCTGATCCATTGGAGAATCTGCTTCTCTTTTTCAGATAGATGTAAATCCTAAGGAAAGAGCCAACCCATCATACCTCAAAAGGACCCCGGCTGAAACTATGAAAAATTGGCGAAACAAGCAAGGGTGCTATTTTCCTGGTGAACCGGGTACCAGCACGAGGGGGAAGGAGATCAACACAGAGAAAAATCAACTCCTACCAATTCAGAGAGCCAGTGACCCAGAGGCCCCCAACACCTCATCACTGAAGCAGACCAAAAATGAACCCAACATGGCTCAGGGAAATTTTGTGGAAGAGGGGGGCGGAAAGAATGTCAGAGCCACATGTTGGGTCATGATATGCACAGACACGTATCTTACCCATAACTATGGGCTAACTCCACATTGCATCACCCATATACCTCAACAAGGAGGGGCTAGGGGGAGGGGGTAGGTCATGGATGAGCCTAATAATGTTAACAAACTGACTGTATTTGCTGAATTCAAAACTAATTAATAAAAACAAATTTTAATGTTATGGCTTAAATCTGAAATTTCCTTCATAGGCTCATGTGGTTGAATATTTGTTCCCTGGATGGTTGCACTATTTTAGAAAGTGCTAGGGCATAAACCCTAGGTGAAGGATAGTCAATAGGGTTGTAAACAAGAAGTTTCTATCACTTTCTACCTCTCTGCTTCTTATATGATATCAGCAGGCCCTGACACATGTTCTCACTGCCGTAATCTTCGGCCTCAGTACATACCAGGAACCAACAAAGCCAAGATGTTTGGAGTAAAAGCTCAAACTACAAGTAAAAGTACCTTCTATTCCTAGTTTGCTGGATATTGAACATTTTTTGTGTGAATTGGTGCTAAATTGTATCAAATGCAATGTATTTATTGAGATGATCATATTTTTTCTATTTTATCCTATTGAAATTCTGACATAATTCCATTACAGCCAGAGGACATATTATGTGTGATTTTGTTTATTTATTTATTTATTTACTTACTTATTTTGTTTTGTTTTTGTTTTTGTTTTTCAAGGTAGGGTGTCACTCTAGCCCAGGCTAACCTGGAATTCACTATGGAGTCACAGGGTGGCCTCAAACTCACAGCAAAACTCCTACCTCTGCCTCCCAAGTGCTGAGATTAAAGGCATGTGCCACCACGCCTGGCATGATATTTTATTTTTGAAATTTGTTGAGCATGCTTTCTGGCCCAACCCATAGTCAATGCCTCATGTGCACCTGAAAGGGTATCTCCACTGTCACTTAGTACCACGTTCAATTTCTGCAGTTAGGGAAACTGTGGATCATGTTGCTTACATTTTCTATATACTTACTAGTGTTTGTTAACCACCAAATATTTAGAAATGAAGAAATAAAAAGCCAATTGAGGGGCTGGGGAAATGGCTTAGTGGTTAAAGTGTTTGCCTGCAAAGCTTAGGAACCCCAGTTCAATTCCCCATGACCCACATAAGCCAAATGCACAAGAAGGCACATGTGTCTGGAGTTCATTTGCAGTGGCTAGAGGCCCTGGAGTGCCCATTCTCTCTTTCTCTCTATCTGCCTCTTCCTCTCTCTCTCTCTCTCAAATAAATAAATAAAATATTTTTAAAAATGAATAAAAGGTTAATTGGCAGAGCAAAAATAAGAAAAGGCCTTAAATGTAGTATTATTTTATCTTCTCTTTTTTTGACTCATTTAATGCTCTGTAACATCTCCATGTAACAGGGCTTCTCAACTGGAGATACTTAGCACTATGTGGAGATATTTTAGGCTGGCCCATCTTGGGGTAATATGACTGGGATTTAGTGAGCAAAATCCAGGGATGCTGATAACATCCTACAATACACAGGATAGTTGGTTCCTGCTGATGATGAATTCTCTGGCCCAAGATGTCAGTAGTGCTGAGTTGAAACAACATCTTGTCCCCAAATTTACTTGATTAATATTGATTGTTTTTATTTGGTGGTATGTTATAACTTTCTTACTCTTTATGACTTTCAGCTTTTCATGTGTCCATACAATGCTTGTCTTTGTAAAGTAGAGCATATGTGGAGTTTTGCACGTTCATTATAAACACCAATAAATTTGTGTTCAAATCTCCCTTACTTTTATTATTGTCTTCTTGGACCAATTATTTATACTTTTATTATTTATTATTTATACTTTTCCTCTTCTATTATCTTTCTTGTGGTAATTCAGGGATTTTTTTAGTTACTTCTCCATTAATGTTCATACATTCTTTCTTTCCTTCCCTTCCACCTTTTTTTCTCTTCTTCTCTTCTATTTCCAGGGCTGGGACCAAGCCCTGGGCCTTGTGCTTATGAGTTTCTTCTTTTGTTGCTTTCCTCGTGAGTTTATGAAAATTCTGAATTAGCTTATCTTTAAATATTACTTCTGACCCATTGGTCTCATTTTCTCTTTCTGGAGCTTTTTACCTATTATAGTCAGTGTTTTTACCTATATAGACCTTTTTACCTACTATAGTCAATGTTTTTACCTATATAGGCCTTTTTACCTATTATAGTCAGTGTTGCTGGTAAAGTCCAACAGAGTCCCATGTATTCTAGGTAAATGCTCTACAATTAAGCTATACACACAACCATATATACATGTGTGATTTTTTTTTTTACTGTACTGTTTTCTCTCTGTGAATCAGTCTTGACTTTGGTCTTGGTCAGGCTTCCAGTTCAGTAATCCTTTCATAGAGTTATAACCTGTTATAAAGTCATCCATTGGATGAAAAAATTCATTTGGAGGAATTTCAGTTATATAATTAATATTTAATTTATTCTTATGGATCCTTGTTCTTCTGTAAAACTCTTTCATTGTTGTTTTTATCCTGTTGAGCACATTAATCACAACTATTTTTAAGTAGGCCGCATCTGAGAACCCCAATATCTGAATCACTTGTGGATTTGTTTGGTTATTTGCTTGTTTTGTCAATTTTTTTCCTGACTTTTGTTTTGTTTTTGTGGTAGTTACCTAGTTGCTAGCACAAAGCACCTGAACAAAAGCAGCTGATGGGAGGAAAGTTGATTATTTTGGCTTACAATCTCAAGTGGAAGCCCCATGATGATAGGGGAAAGAGGGTAGAGCAGAGGCTACATCATGACCTTGCCACAGCAGATGGAAACAGCAGCAGCAGAGTGAGCCAAACTAACACTGGCAAGCTAGGGCTAATAAACCATCCAGGTTCACTCCACCAACACACTTTTCCAGCAAGGCTCCACCTCCCAAAGTACCATCAGCTGGGAACCAAACGTTCAAAACACATGAGTTTATAGGGGCACCTCACTCAAGCCATCAGTTTTATTGTTTTTGTTGTTGTTGTTGCTTGTTTGTTTTGTTTTGTTTCTGCCAATTGTGAATGGGGCATAGAATCTGTACCAAAGTGTACAGTGAAGTACTCATTGGGCTAGGAGTTCAGGTTCCCATGGCAACTACAGCTTGACAAAAGCCATGGATTATAGACATTTGCCACTGCATCTGTTATTTTACCTTTTGGTTTTAGTTTTGGTTATCTGGTCCTATTTCTTATTATGCCTAGTAATTTTTTAATGTGTAAAACATCATCTCACCGGGTTTCTGTCAAAGCACTTGGATGCCTACCTGAGGCAAAAGCTAAGAACCTATTGCTGAAGACGCCATATGCTGCCGATGCAGAGCATGGAGAGACCGGGCTAGAATACAAAAGAGAGCCATTCCCAGAGAGTTAGCCTGTTTAGTGCTGGAAAGTGCTACATGAACTACTGGGGGAAATTGGCCAACAACAATCTGAGTTCTAAGCTACTCAGAAGCAAACATCCTGACAGGATGCACATGCCAGTGCAATAGTGGCACAGAGCCCCAGGTTGGCTAAGAGATCCACTCAGTGTAAAGGAACCCATATCTGGAATTGGGAACCAGATCAGAACCCTATGGAGACAAAGACTATATTCTCCAGTGTCAAGCTCTCAATAGTCTTTGGGTAAAAGAAGGGTTAAATATATCAAATTCCCCTAAATTACAATGCTTATTTCTTTTAAACTATGCTGACTCACTCTCCACTGGAAAATCTGTTCTTCTTCTTCAGAAGGTAGCAAGACCCAAGCAGATAAAACACCCTCACACTTCAGCCAAGCCACAGATGGAAACCACAGAGGAATTGGGGAGACAAGACAGCCATTTTCAAGGAAAACCTGATAATCAGCACCAGGGTGAAGGAGACAGATGCTGAAGATATCCACACTTACCAAAGCAGAGATCCACAGGCTCCTAAGAGCTCATCACTGAAGTAGATTTAAAACCCACCCAAAATACCTCAGGGAATTTTGCAGAGGAGGGGGCAGAAAGAGACATCATGCCCAGAGAAATTCCCACCTCACACAAAAAATAAAACTGACTACTGCTCCCACAAAGCATATCCCACAACCCCATGGGGAATACCTATAACCCCACTAAGGAGGGCCCCCACCAGAATGGGGGCAGAGGCAAGGGAAAAGGGAACTAACACATGATGTACCCATATAAAAATATGTTAATTTAAAAAAAGACATCATCTCTGTAGGTAAATTTTCAGAGAAGATTTATTTCTACCTCCTGAAAGACAGATTAAGAGGTAGAAGATGGGACTGGGCATGGGGCACATGCCTTTAATCCCAGCACTCAGGAGGCTGAGGTAGGAGGATGGCATCGAGTTTGAGGCCACTCTGAGACTACATAGTGAATTCCAGGTCAGACTGGGCTAGGGTGAGACAGAGGTAGCAGACCATCTGGCCTTGGTTTACCTTACTCCTTATGCTTAGCTTCTCAGCAGTATCAACTGAAAACTCAACATTTTAAATTTTTTATTTTTATTTGTTTATTTGCAAATAGATCAAGAGAGCATTAGAATTAATAGGCATGTCAGGCCCTCTAGCTACTGCAAACAGACTCCAGATGCATGTGACACCCTAGGCATCTGGCTTCACATGGGTAGTGGGGAATCAAACCTGGGTCATTAAAGCAAGTGCCCTAACTGCTGAGCCATCTCTCCAGCCTAAAACCTCACTCTGTACTAGAGCTCCCACTTGGACTCTAATCAAGTTTCTCAGAAGCCTCTTGCAGAAACTTCCTGTGAGGATAGCAGTATCTCATCCCACAGGGGTACTTCTTAGACTGTGAAGTGACTGATGCAAGCAACATTCTGCACTCATGATTCTACAGCATTTTTCTTCTCGCCCTGGCTTCCCTGCCAGCTCTAGATAACTCAGAAGCCTGTAACTCTGGTATTTCACTCCCAGCCCACTGAGTCCGCACCACACACTTTGGGTTCAGATCCTATGCTTGCTCCACAAACAGCAAATTCCCCCAAAGTAAAATTTGACAGTGAATGTAGGGCTCCATGCATAGTACATTTTCCTTGCCTGAGACCTTGACTTTTCCAGGCCTGGCTGCTTTAATGTCCCTTTGTTGTTTATAAACATCTGCTTTATAGTTAGTGAGAAGGTTTATATATAGCTGGAGGGTTTCTATATAGCAAAAGGGTTAGTCTGATGCCAGATATTCAATCTTAATGAAAATCAGGACTAGTAATTACCTTTCAATAGCCTACAAGCAATACTAAGAACTAATTGGATTAACTAAATTATCTGGTTAATTAGTCTAATAACTACCTTGAATTTCCATAGCACCACTCTTTCAGGTATTCTAAAGTACTTTCCTACATTTACAAAAGACCATTACTAGTTCTCTCAGCTCTAGTTTGTAAGTTTTAAATTGGTGTAAGGAATAAAATAAATTCATAGGTGTATAATTTCCAGAGAAATAGGGTAAAAATTATATTAGCATGCCATTTTTCCACCATTAACAAAGTGGTTTGAAATCCCAAGGAATATACTCTCCATAAACAGGTGTGGCTTGTGCTGAGCATGTAACTCTCCATCACCTTCAGTGCTGGACAGGGAGATGCACAGTCCATAGTCTATGTGAAGGGCCAGCTTGATACTTCATTAAGCAGAGTCAATGGACAGGGATCAAACCCTCAAAGTTTTTAAAAGCATAATTCCAATGAACTTATTTTCCATAAGACTTATAAGACAACAATTACTTCAGTGTGACTAAGAATTAAGTTTCTCCTGTAAGTAACATAACAGCATTATAAGTCATTGCTGATCCTGCAGGCTTACAGCAGTGGTAGCCTTTGAAGTAATCCTTTACTCTGGAGATTTTCTCATGCCTCCTCTCCATAATTAGCATAAAACCTGTATTTCTTACAAATTCATTCCAAAAAGGCATATTCAATTTATAAAAAGAATCTGAAGATTAAAAAAAAAAAAAGAACTAAATAGGGAGAAATTCTACTAAATAAGCCAATAAGAACCATAGTGCTGGACCTTAACTCTAAATCATAGCAGGTTGTTATAAATGAAGCACAAAGTACCTAGTAAATACTTGAAGATATTGACTTCTTGCACCCTACAGTGAGTTTTCAGTATGACTTTGATAGTTTTGGGGTATCTCGTCTTAATACCTTGACACAGAAGGATATGACATAGCACTTCAGAGCACTTCTCTGGGATTTCAATAAAGAAACACCTCTAACCAAATGAGAGCAAGTGGGCCTCATAAGCCCCTTACTTGTGACTTGAGAGTTAATAAATGGGGCTACCATCTTTATAGCCAACTTTTATCCTAAATTAATGTGACCCTGTGTAGAGCTGACAGCTCCAAGTGAATTCATGAAGAGTGTAAGCCCAGCTAGAAGGAGACCCACAGAGCAAACATTAGCTGACACCAGTGCAGAGGTACAATAAAAAAGTGTGTTTCTTTCAAGACACAGGGTGCTTATATAGCCAGTGCACACCCACAGCAGCACTCCACATAATGAAGAATCGTGGTTATATAACAGCAACTATGTTTTATGCTCAGCTGGAAGTCAAGCCTATTTTAGGTAGATGCTTCTACAGATACTAACTGGATTTCCAACTTTTTTCAAAAGCTATGAAAAATATGGCTATGTTCATTTTATGAATCAGCAAGCACACAGAAATCAAATAATTATATAATTATTCAGTAAGTCCAACAGCATGTCCACTTCAGCTAGAAAAAGTGTCTAGGTATCCCCACCACCAATTCAATGACTATTGGTTAGTGTTGACTTCCTGTTTGTCATTACTCCACCTATAGTTTATTTCATAGACCAAATTCTAACTATTAGACTATTTCTAGTATAGCTATCCTACACAGTTACATTGTTCTTATGTTGTATATTAATTACATGTAGCACAATTCTTTTTGCATTATTTTATTTTATATATGTTATAACAGGATATACTTGTATGACCCCTCACCCCATCTCCCATTACCCTGGGAGCCCTCCTCAGTGGGGTTATGGTATTCACTGTGGAGTCATAAAGGCCTCAGTAGGTCCCTGTGGGGTAGCAGAAGGAACATGCTTCAGGGTATTTCTACACACCCTGTGGCTCTTACAATCTTTCTGCCCCCTCTTCTGCAATGTTTCATGAGCCATAAAAAGGTCGTTGGCAGTCTGATTTAGCATTGAGTTTTTTGTAGCCTCTGTATTTCTGCTTTTGTAGATTTTGATTTATTACCATGTCTGTCACCATCACCCTGGAGCTGACTCTCAGGCTAGCAGTAAGAACAGTATTCATGTTGTTGTTTCTCTGCATATTTCTCCTGGGCCTTGGCAGATAGCACAATGCTTGTATATACCACTACTCATTTGTGGTGTCACACTTAGAAATAAGCAATAATAAATATAGAGATGGCTCTGTAAATAAAGCATTTGCCATGCACACATAAGTACTGAAGTTTGAATCTCCAGAACCCACATGTGGTGGTTTGATTAAGGTGCCCCCCCATAAACTTAGGTGTTCTGAATGCTAGGTCCTCAGCTGGGGGCAATTTGGGAATTGTTGCCTCCTGGAGGCAGTGTATTGTTGGGGATGGGCTTATGGATGATATAGCCAGCTTCCTCTTGTCAGTGTTTGGCACACTCTCCTATTGCTGTGATTGCTGATATTGGCCAGGAAGTGATGTCCACCCTCTGCTCATGCCATCGTTTTCCCCTGCCGTCATGGAGCTTCCCCTCAATTCTGTAAGGCAAAATAAACACTTGTATTCCCACAAGCTGCTCTTGGTTGAGTATTTTCTGCCAGCAATGAAAACCTGACTGCAATATCACATAAAAGCCAGACATTGTGGCTCGGTTCTGTAATCCTAATACCCCTAGGGCAAGAAGAGAGGTGAAGAGAGGATAGATACTCTCACAGAGGTTCACAAGTCAGCTAGGCTGATGAACATAGCTGGAAATAACTACAGATCCTGCCTTGAACAAGGTAGAAAACAAAAAAATTAATACTCAAAGTTGTCTTCTGAGCTCTACATGCACATCACACACAAGTGCCCACACTCATGGACACATGTGCAACACACACACATACACACACACACACATGATCTCTCACATATAAAAAAAAAAACAAGAGAAATAAGCAATAAGGAAAAATAATGTGAGGACTAGGGAAATGGAGGGCTTCTTTCATTCTTGCATTTATACCTTCAGAAATAGTTCTCACCTTGTTGAATGTTTCTACTTCTATTCTGCATGATAAAGGCTATGGAAAGATGAGTGACAGGGCAGTTGACACAACAGTAAGAGCAACTGGACTCCAAACACCTGCATATTCATTAAGGTTAAAGAATCCAAAGGAGAAATTTCAGAAATTGAGTATTATCTGAGTTGGTACAATGAATAAATTGAATTCTTGCCATTTCTTTACACCAATATCTTAATTTCCTATTTTCCATAGTGATGGAAGACTCACAGAAGATGGTGCAAGATAATTCCTACTGGTTTCATCTGTCCAAATTCAATTACGCATTTGGTTCACAGCAGACAATATGCTGAACTTCCTTCAAAACCTTGAAACTGTCTCACCAGCCTCAGGGTAAAAGGGAATCATGTCAGTAGCAACCAAACTGCCAGAAGGAGCAGCTCAACTGTTTCCCAACATCCAGTCAACATCTGGCAGGTGCCTAGTGGCTGGACAAGCAAGTGTACCTGCTGCAAAAGATGTGAGAGATGGATAAGGTAAGCACATGTCCCATGTTGGAATGTTGCTTTGTTTTGCACATTTGAGCCGACAGTTACCTCCTTACATTTCTACAGCCTTTATCTATGTAATGTTTGGCAGAACACATGGCACCAACTATCACTCCAAAGGTGCATTGGTCAGCTCCCGTGGGCTGGGCAGACCACTTGTGGAGTTTCTGACCTGCTCCAAGCACCCTTCAGAGAGGAAGCATTTAAGGTCCCTCTGGCTCTTTTCCCATTCCACTGGTTCATCCCTTCCAAGAGGACTTTGTACTGGACACACTGCTCACCTCCCTCTACCACTGCTCAGGTTGCATTCAAAATCAGAAAAACCCAAGAAATATATTCACAGATGTTCCCTTGTTTATTTGTTGACTCTGTGTACTTGTTTGCCCTAATTTGTTTTTGTCTACCTTGGGACTTCCCATTTTAATTTCCCTTTCTCTGTTAACCCTCTTTGTGGAGCAGCGGTCTGTTAAGCTGTGAGAGGCACATGCCAAATTTAAAAAAAAAAAAAAACACAGAACTGCAGATTGTTTTAAGCATGGGCTGCCCCTGTGGGCCTGAAGGCCTTGCTTGAAGCCTGCACCTGCTTCTCCTCCTGAGACATGGGTCTCCTGATCTTTATCCCTTGCCTTTAAGCTGCCTGATTCCTATTATCCAAAGTCAAACAGCGTTCTCTGCATTCACGCCTCCAGTGCTTGGCATGAAATTAATAAGCCTGGCTGGTATATTTCCCTGGAAGCCTGCCACTCTTTAACAGTGGTGTTAGATTAAAAATTTTGGCATGGTTAATGAACAGGGAAAAGCTGAAGCCAAGTTTCATGTAGCAATGCAAAGATTTGGGGTTTCTGAAAAGAATACCAACTCTCCTCCTATTTTCTGAACGTCATCCTAATTACAGGATCAGATAACAAACACAACCAGTCAGTCAGCACTAGAAGAAATAGCATATTTCCAAGTTCTACCCATAGTTAGATTTTATCACCGTCTTTTCAGTCACATGGCCTTCTGTTAGACTGGGCCATCTAAAATTTTAATGATTCCTATCTGTGCTGTGAACCGGCCTCCGTCATCCCAGACCACTAGGAGAGGAGTACTGTAAATGAGTTTCAGGCTAAAACTTGATCCTCTTGAAGTGAAAGTCCATCCAGCAGGACATGATCTGGGGCATGTTAAAGTACACTGGCTAATGGGTAGAGTTATGCATTCATCTACAGCCAGACTCTGGATCACAGAAGCACCACCTCTCTACCACAGGAAAAATATGTGCTACCCAGATCCTCCAGTGCGTTTTCATCCCTCCTGAACACTGCGGGGAGCAATAAAAAATTAGGCTTCTCTAGGTGGCACAAAATGAGTGGTACTCACAACCCACCACTGGGTAAGTTTGGGTTTTTAGGGGTGTGGCAAAACCTAGACAAAGCCTCATACTCCCCCCGCCTTGCAGGGCTGTGGTGGTTTTAATAGATGGCCCCCAATATATTCAGTTGTTTATTTGTTTGTAGATTGCATCTGCAGTCACCTGGCTGGAGGTAGTGTCACTGGGTGGCTCTTAAGGTGTGGTGGTGGGTTTCAGATTTCAATCTAAAGATATGCAAAGTGTACCTAGCTTGAGTTGCTGAAGAGTGCTGTGCTGTTTGGCTTTTGGCTTTGGGCTTGTGCTTCTCTCTCTCTCTCTGCTTGAACCTGTGAAGGCAGGCCAGCTTCTTCTGCCATTATGGAACTTCCCCTGGATCTGTAAGCTTCAGTAAATATCCCTTCCTCCATAACTGTGTCTGGTCTGAAAGTTCATCTCAGCGAACCTGAAGCTGTCTGCTACAAGGGCCATCTCAAAGAAATAAGTTTTTGCTTTCATTTCCCAAATTGTGAGGTAGTAATAAGAAAAGCCTTCATGGGCACAGAGCCATTTGGTTGCTCGTTTCAGTAGCATCATCACTTAGGTAAGTGACTGAGGTTCTTCATTAGGGCACGGCGATTGGAGAAATGGCCTGAGACTTCTGCTTTGAGTGAAAGTGGCCCGAACCAAGCAGACTGCTCAGAAGTCTACTGGTGGGAACCCCACCCCCAAACGGCTGGCCTCCAAAGCTGCCAGGAAAGCACCCTCTGCTGGTGGGGAGAAGAAGCCTCGTGCTACAGGCTGGGACTGTGGCGCTTCCAGAGATCCGGCGTTACCAGAAGTCCAGCCGGCTGCTCATCCAAAGCTGCCCTTCCAGAGGCTGGTGAGAAAGATCGCCCAGGACTTCAAAACCGACATGAGGTTTCAGAGAGGGGCCATCTCTGCGTTCTAGGAGGCCAGTGTGGCGTACCTGGTGGGTTTGTTTGAAGACACTAATCTGTGTGCCATCCACGCCAAGGGAGTTACCATCATGCCCAAAGACATCCAAATGGATCACCGGATACGTAGAGAGAGCTTAAGTGAAGGCAGTTTCATGGCGTTTTGTTGTAAATTCTGTAAAATATGTTGGTGTAATTTGTGACTTTTTTGTAAGAAATTGTTTATAATATGTTGCATTTGTACTTAAGTCATTGCATCTTTCACTCAGGATGAATGCTAAAAGTGACTGTTCGCAGACCTCAATGACGTGAGCACTGTGGCTCAGGAGTATGCAGAAGGGATGGGTGATATTTCTTGCTTCTCATGATGCATGTTTCTGTATGTTTATGAGTTGTTAGGTAGCTATTAAGGTACTGGAATTGATAAATAAATGTGTACAGGGACCTTTTGTAATAAAACTGGTTATGACTTGATCCAAGTATTTAACAATTGGGGCTATTAAGTCTGACCATACATCACTGTGCTAGAATGTGGGCTTTTTCAAGGGTTGAAGATGCAAATCTTAACTGCAGTGTAACTTAAAGTTTCCTAAATAAAATAAAAAAGAAAAGAAAGTAAACCTAGCAGCTATAAAATATGTGCATTTATACTAGCCATTTTATATATTGTAGTGTCTGTATTTTTAAATTAAATGTTTTACATCCACAAGTGGTGGGGAGTCTTGTCATTAAGGTGTGTACAATTTAGAATCCAGTTGGTTTTACTCTAATTTGACTGCACTTGTTTTCATAGCAGCAAAATGCTATGTGTATTATACCTTACATAAGTCCTCATTCTACCACATGGTAACTAACCCTCTATCTGATAATGCATACACTAATGGGGGAATTTTATTTATAAGGGTTCTGGGATAAATAAGTTAGTCACACCAGCATCTGTTACTAATATTCTAAACTAGTTGGTGCAGCTTTTCATTGTGTTGTTGTCTCATAGCTAGGTTTGAGGGGTTTTGTTTATTTTTTCCCCCTTTATAAGGAATTCACAGGAGAACTTGTGGAGTTTTAGTGTGAATGTGTTGGAGAGGAGTGTAGCTCCAGGTTATTGGACCTCTGCCACGTAAGATGGTATGGAGTCAGGGTTATATCTGGTTACTGTCCTGGGGAAATTCCTTTTATAGAGATGGCCTTCCAAGTAGTCTTTAAATTTATCCTACTGAAGTTTTTAGGTCAATTATGTATGTTGACTAAATTTACAAATAAACTTGTTTATCCAACTAAAAAGAAAAAGAAAAGGCTTCATATCAATGACACCAACATCACTCAAAAGTCCACTTCCAACTGGAAAGAGGTCACCCAGATACAGATGCATGGAAATTGTGTCACCTCCACTTACACTGCCTAATGTGACAGTCTTTCTGGCACAGATAGCCCATCCAGTCAATGTCTTGATAGAGAAATATAAATGGTGAGTGTCCATTCCAGGGCTAAAATAGGAAGTATGAGTAACATTCCATTAGAATGAGGCAAAAGGCTTTTTTAAAGCACATGATGGTTTCATGAGGAGAAAAGAGTTGATTCTTGGTAGAGGCAAGTCAATTTCATAACAGCCCATCACACTAGGCATCTACTGTATTCATAATTTCAGGATACTCCAAAGCTTTTTCTTTTTCTCAATATAAAGAAAACATAAGGAGATCAAAGCTCCCAGACCAACTTGTTCTCTGCCTGTAAGACAAATAAGTTAAATATATTTGCAAATGTCAACTTCCTCTTGCTGCTTCTTAAATCAGGTCAGTGACTCTGTTTTGGAAACAGAAGTATGATGACTCACAGATACATACTTGGCTCATTACCCAGGCTTAAATAACAAAGCAACTCAATTTTACATACACTGGAGTTTTCTTCCTATGGTCTACATCCTTAGTACATGGTTTCACTATGACCATTTGCATTCATGGCCTGGACTCAGTAGCTTAAGTTCTCAGGGTAGAGGCTTATTGCTCAAGCCTTGATTAACATTGGTCCAGCCCACAGCAGCTAGTGTAATCCTTAGATCTTAGAAGACTACTAGGAGCAGCAGCCAGTGTTACAACCCCTCAAACATTGGATGTCAGGACCATTGGCCCACATCAGTGAGTCATGTTGGGCCTTGGACCTTGTGAACCTTGGCTCTCAAGGTTTGGCAGCTCTCTGGAACATTTCCAAGAACCAGGGCTTGTTATCTCATCTTCAACTCTTCACATCCTTCTTTCTGCTTTACATAGTGCTGTCTCTGTGCCTTACCTTATTAGCTCTATTCTAGCATCTTTTGTCATCCCAGCTGCTCTTGCTATGTAGTTTCTGCTCCTGGAGTGTTCTGGAACTCATAGCCACCTTTTCACCACTACTGTTGTGGCTGCTGTTATTACTACTGTTATCACTATTGCTGCTGCTACCACTGCTGTAATTGCTATGGAAAAGACTGTTTGGAAAATTCTTTTATTAGGCTTTATGTCATAACACCAGAGGCAGCACACAAAACAGAATCTCCCAGCTGACTTGAGAAATGTAGGGAGTAGCCTGGCAATATAGCTAGAAGGGGATTATGGCATGGGTGTAACGTGCAATTACAAGACTCCTATTTGCACCAATCACAGAATAACTTCTGGTGTTAGGCAGGACAAGCCACCACCATCTTTTGCAGTGTGAATGTTTATTCTGTTCCATTATGGGTTTTTTGAGGTTATTTTTTGATGTTATGGCTCAGTTAAAAGACCTTGGATTATGAGGATTATGAACATCATTAGGATTGATAAAAACTAGGGGGACTTTTGAAGATAGATTGAATGCATTGCATTTTACATCATGGATGGTTAGTTTATGGGGACCAGGGGCAGAATGTGGTGGTTTGATTCAGGTGTCCCCCACAAACTTAGATGTTCTGAATGGTAGGTTCCCAGCTGCTGGAGATTTGAGAATTAACACCTTCAGGAAGTAGTATATTGCTGGGGGCAGGCTTATGAGTGTTAAAGCCAGTGTCCCCTTGCCAGTGCCTAGCATATTCTCCTGTTACTGTTGTCCACCTGATCTTGGCCAGGGCATGATGTCCACCCTCTGCTCATGCCATTGTTTTCCCTGCCATCATAGAGCTTCTCCCTTGAACCCATAAGCCAAAATAAACCTCTTTTTTCCTCACAAGCTACTCTTGGTTGGGTTATATCTACCAGCAATGTGAACCTGACTGCAACAGGAGCATTACAAGGAAAGACCAGACCATGTCCTGCAGGGCAAACACTACATTCTGCAACTCCATATTGGGTATTTGGGATTCATAATGGAATCATTGGGTTTAAAAACACTTGAGTAGCCTCCTTCTTCCAGCTCTTTTGCCTGTACACGCATTGCCTCTTTATCTGGTCAGATCCACTCCAAGAGTACAGCTTTTCTCAGCATCTCCCATATGTTGGGATCCCTATTGCAATTGAGGGTTAATCTTCACAGATTCACACAAGGGCCTCTCAAGGCTCCTTGCATGATTCCAATCCTGCCTCACACGGTTTAGTTTCAGCAGCTGTCTGAGCCATGGAGCAGGATGCCATGGTCCCCTCAGTCTTGTCCCTTTAAGCCCATACAGTCAGTACTATGTGGATGATATTCCAGTTTTGCAGCTAGCTCTGGATGGACCTGACCCCTCTATACCAAAACTATAATGGCATTTATGCACCTTGGTTGATGATTCTGTGAAAACACTTGCCTAGACAGTTGTTTTAAAGCAAGGAATCCCTTCTGTTCCAGACTTTGCTTGGGCTTTCTCTTTTCAGAAGCTTCATTCTCACAAGTTAGAGCCTTCAGCGGGTGTAGTCTTGTCCTCAGGTACCTTCCTGTTGTCCCAGTTTGAAGAGTGAGGGTTCTCTTTCATTACCTCAATCTCTTTAACAATTAAAGATGCTTTGTTGACATAGTCTCCTTGTCTAGAACTTTAAATTGCCTTACAAACCTTTCCTATCCAAATTTCACATTTTCCTATCTTTTTTGCTCTCTTTTACTTATCTTGGGCTCCAATTTTCATCTTCAAATCTAACAATATCAGACCAACTGTATCACTGCTTTTTCTCTCTTCTATCCACCCCTTCCACATATAAGGACTCAAGATTGCCTAGATAATCCAATATCATCTTCCCACTCCAATGCCAACTTATTAGCAAACTTAATTTATATGCAACTTAAAATCCCTTGGCCATAATCACAAGTTCCAGAGATTAGGACATGGATATCTCTATGGCCAACCTACCTACCTTTTATAAATGTAAGAACAAAAGCAGAAAAGACTCAAAATCTAGGGAGGCATTGGGTAAGGATGGAGTAGCAAGGGTCATAGAATTTGAGAGCATTCCAATGGAGAGAATAAGGCACCAGCTCTACTTTTCATCAGATGAGTCCATCAGTGCACCTGCCTCTAAAGTGGCTTCATCACCCCTTTCCAGAATCACTGTGAAGTGATGACCTCATTTGTACAAAGTAACTACCATGTTCTTTCTATGACACCGAAGCTCCCAGGGTAGGGACCTCATTTAATGAAGACGACTTACCAGTGGTAAAATTTCAATTAAGAAATTATTTACATGAATTTTCAAAATATAACATGAACTTGTTTCTCAGCCCACCTGTGTAATTAGGCTGACCAAAACAAAACAGTCAGATTGTAAGATCATCACATGTGGGTGAGAATAAGAATGAGACAGATGACAAAAAGCCCAACAAATACACAGACGCATACACAGACACACAGACACATGCACATGCAGATGCATAAGCTTGCTTGTAAGTTCTTAGATATCAGAAGAACCTTTTTCTCACATAGAAATTTAAACATGCTTGGGGCTGGAGAGATGGCTTACTGGTTAAGGTGCTTGCCTGCAAAGCCTAAGAATCCCAGTTCAATTCCCCAGTATTTCATAAGCCAGATACACACGGTGGCACATACATCTGGAGTTAGTTTGCAGTGGCTGGCATGACCATTCTCTCTCTCTCTCTCTCTCTCTCTCTCTCTCTCTCACACACACACACATGAATAAAAATAAAATATTTTTTAAAAAAGAACTTTCTGTTACAATTTTCTCTTCCTGCCCCTTAGGCATGCCAGCATGAGCTGGTTAATGTCCTGTGACAAGCAGAGGTAAGAGTCTTTATGGGGTAGTGTTTCTCCTCACCAAATGCTTTCCAATATTGACTGAGAGTGTTAACTGGTATTTCAGGAGTCAGGAGGGGAAAGACTTCCTCATCTAATGTCCCCCTACCCTCAACTAGTAAGACAACACATATCTAAATGCTCATTATTTGTGCTGATCTACTGCTTAGCCAGAAAACAGGCCCCGCTTGGAATGTGCTGTATGTCAGCCTTACAGTTTTTCTGTCTTCTAGTTAACTTAGGGTAGAAAAGAGGAAAGAAGTTTTGTTCTTATATATGGTGACTATACAATAAAATGAGTGTGCTGGGTGTGGTGGTGCATGCCTTTAATCTCAACACTTGGGAGACAGAGGTAGGATGATTGCCAAGAGTTTGAGGCCACCTTGAGACTACATCATGAATTCCAGGTCAGCCTGAGCTAGAGTGAGACCTTACCTTGAAAAAACAAGATAAATAAAGAAATAAATAAGAATATATAAAGTGAGTGTGACTTCACTGAGGTTCATGCTGTTGGAAGTCTAGTTGGATGTCGGACATCTTGGCTCAGTCCTCTCTTCCTAGGAAGAGTTCCATTCTGCCATCACTTTCCTATCCCTCATCTTACAATCCCACCTTCCTTCACAGTCATTAATAATCATTCCTTCCTCAGTCTCTCAAGGTCTTTGCCTTCTTCCCTTCTTGCCTTCTAAGTCCTATTTCAGAAAGCTTCTTATTCTCTTATTTGTTAGGAGCCGTGCAGACGCCATTACAAGTTGGCGCCGGTTTCCGGCCTCTTCTTGGTCACAGCTGGTGTAAATCAAGCACAGTGCGCATGCTCCAACCCGTCGTGGGCCAATGCTAATGAGGCATCCAGAAAGTAACCAATCACTGGTGGCCACATATCCTCAGTTGACCAATCATTTGTGGGTAGGCAGCCTAAAACCCTATATAAACAGTTGCCTTTCGTGGTTCTGGGTCTTCGCATCTAGCAGCTTGGCAGTCCCTAATAAAGTGTGTTCAGAAGAATCCTGATTGTGGCGTCCTCCTTGCTGGTGAGGCGGGCGTGACACTTATTCTCTGTTTCAACTTGACAGGATTTATAATCACTATGGAAACAAATCTCTGAGCATGTTCTAGATTAGGTTAACTGAGGTAGAAAGGTCTACACTAAATGTGACTGGGGCCATGTCATGGGGTTTTGCTCCTGTACTGCATAAAAAGGAGAAAGCTGCCTGAGTGCACACATTCACCTCCATCTGATTCCTGACTGTGAACTGAATGTGAACAGCTGCTTCATGCTCCTACCTCCATATCTTCCCCTCTATGATGGACTATATCTCCTCAAAATGTAAGCCAAAATCAACTCTCACAGTCATGTTAGCATTGCTGGTAGAAATCATCCAACTAAGAGCAGCTTGTGGGCAAAAAGAAGTTTATTTTGTCTTACAAGCTTGAAGGGGAAGGACCATGATGGCAGGAAAAATGATGACATGAGCAGAGGGTGGATACCACCTCCTGGCCAACACCAGGTAGACAACAGGAATAGGAAGGTGTGCCAAACACTAGCAAGGGGACACTGACTATAGTACCCATAAGTTTGCCTCCAACAAAACACTGCCTCCAGGAAGTGTTAATTCCCAAATCTCCATCAGCTGGGAACCTAGAATTCAGAACACCTAGGTTTATGGGAGGCATCTGAATCAAACTACCACATAAACCCTTCCTTGAGTTGTTTTTGTCAGCCATTTTGTTACAGCAATGAGACAAGTAAGTACTAGTTTCCAGGAAGTTCTTTTTTCTTTTTGCTAGTTATGTATATATTTATTTGCTTATCTTAATTAATTTGCTTGTGAACTTTACTAAATAAACATATTGTATATTGGTCATATTTCTACCTCAACAGGGTTATCAGTATATATTGTGGGGTCATGAATTTAATAGCCAGTCTCTGTCACAGCTGGACGGGGGGTAGGGGCAATGCCTCAGGATGCTCCTTCCCACCCTGTGGCTCTTATAATCTTTTCATCCACTGTTCTACACTGTTCCCTGAGCCTTGCTGGGCATGCTATAAGTCTGTTCTAGTGTTGAGCTCTTTGTACCTCTGATTTTTTTTTGTTATTTTTATTTATTTATTTGAAAGTGACAGACAGAGAAAGAGGCAGATAGAGAGGGGGAAAAAGAACGGGCATGCCAGGGCCTCCAGCCAGTGCAAATGAACTCCAGATGCGTGTGCCCCCTTGTGCATCTGGCTAACATGGGTCCTGGGGAGTCAAGCCTTGAACCGGGGTCCTTAGGCTTCACAGGCAAGTGCTTAACCACTAAGCTATCTCTCCAGCCCTAGCCTTTGATTTTTTGCTTTGATGAGTTTTGAGTCTCTTCAGTGTTTACTGTCATCTCCCTGGAGGAGGTTCCCAGAGTAACCATGAGAGCAGCACTTACATTTAATCTTCTACTTCCTCTGTAATGACTCCTTGGCACTGGCAGATGTGACAGATAATGACTTATCTCATGCTTGGCAGCCAGATTTCTGTTCTTGTTGTATTGATGGATCTTGGGCTCCCCAGGATTCATTACCATCTATAAAAACTGATTCTCTAACAGCAGCACTATCAATGGCAATAAGCATAATCTTTTAGAATACTTTTTGACAGGCATACCCTCCCATTTTAGCCAAAGAACTGTCAGAACTTCTCTCTAGAGTCTAAGACCTTCCAAGCTATAGGCTTCTGACTTGGTTCCCAGTACCAGGTATGAATTTCCTCCCACTGAGCAAGCCTCACATCCAATTAGAGAGCAGTTGATTCCCCTCAAAGCCTGTATGCCACTACTGCACTGGTGTGTACATCTTACCTGACTGGTTGACATTGTAACTTGCATGACTATTCATTATATTGGTGATCATTCTCCTCCAGGAGTTCATATAGCATGTTCCAGCACTATGAGCACTAGCCAGCAGGGAGCTGGCTTTCTTCTCAGTCCTAGCTTGATCACTTGTCGTATTTCTCCTGTTCAACAAAAAGAAAAAAAATATGTCTTATCTTCCAGCAAATTCTTAGCCAAAGAGGCCCCCAGTGCCCCATAAATATTACAGGCTATTGCCAAGAACTAGTTGCCCACCATACTGGAAGGAAGACCCTATTAAGGAGACTTTACATGCTCGGGCTGCAGGGCACTGAGAAATCAAACTGGAGCTGAGCTGGAAACCACTGCCCTGTTAAGTAGTGGTCAGGATGCTGGAAAGAGCTATGCACCACACAGCTGTGAGGAAGAGAAAGGTCTTCAATGGTGTTAACAAGCAGTGGACCCTGCAAGTTCTATAGCTAGCCAGCAGAGTCAAATGTGGCATGTCTGTTCTGGGAGAAACTAATTGCTCTCTGATTGGATTTTAGGTCCACTCCACAGGTGGAAATTCATACCTCATACTGAAAACATAGTCAAAAATCTATGGATGAGGAGGACATAAGCCTCAGGGGAGATAACACTATTATCTGGATAAATGGATATATTATGAACACACACACCCATAGGCAAGTTAGAAGGTGGAGTAGTTGGAAAGAATAAGAGGTCGAGGTTTAAAAAAAAAAAAAAAAAGCCGGGCATGATGGCACACACCTTTAATCCCAGCACTCAGAAAACAGAGGTAGGACGATTTCTGTGAGTTCGAGGCCACCCTGAGACTACATAGTGAATTCCAGGTCAGCCTGGGCTAAAGTGAGACCCTATCTCGACAAAAAAAAAAAAAAAAGAAAGAAGGAAGGAAAGAAAGAAAGAAAGAAAGAAAAGCAAGGTAATGGAAAGTGATTATGGTCCAAATATATTGTACACATGTATAGAAATTGTCAATAAATTTTAAAATACAAAAAAAGAAAATAGAAATTTGACTTGTTATTATCTTTTCAAAGTGGATATATTTCTTCTTTTCTAGGCTGCAAAACAGGCTAAGTAAGAACATTCTGGAAAGGAACAAGATAGACACAATAACCTTTCTAAGATCTTTTAGCTTTCTATAAGATTGGTTGGCTATAAGAACTCATTTTAATCTTGTATATAAATAGTCATTTTAACGTGTCCTGGCTGCCAGCTTGTTTTAGAAGAAATTCATTCCTAGAGCAACCCTTCAAGGCAGCAGTGAGGTGAGACCTGGCCAACCAGACTCCTGAAAGGCTGATGCCCTCACCTCTTGTTACCCAACTCTCAGAATACATGCTGTCCTGAGCATGAGCCCTCTTCACTGGTCTACTCCAGGCATCACATTGTTATATTGTCATTCTTTAATTAAATATCATCTGTTAAGGTGTCAGTGACCCAGCTTGACAACTAGGAAGTAACATGTAAAAGTTAATTTCCTGAGGTTCTCTGTCTCTCCCTCTAAAACATATAATAATAATAATAATAAATTTTTATAAAAGAAGTGTGCATTCATTTTTGGCCTACGGGCTCCGGAAATTTTGCAGAACAGGGGGCGGAAAGAATGTCAGAGCACAAGTTGGGTCAGGATATGCAGAGACATTTATCATACCAACTGTGGGCTAACTCCTCAAGGCATGACCCATATACCTCAACAAGGAGGGCCCAATGGGGAGGGGTTAAGTCATGGATGAGCCTAATAATGGTACCAAACTGCCTGTATTTGTTGAATAGAAAACTAATAAAAAAAAAAAAAGTGTGGGGCTGGAGAGATTGCTTAGTGGTTAAGGTGCTTGCTTGCAAAGCCTAAAGACCCAGGTCCAATTCCCCAGAACTGTCTCTTCCACAATGTTCCCTGAATTTTGGAGGGTGTGTCATAACTCCTTTAGTGTTGGGCTCTTTGCATACTCTAATTTTCTACTTTAATGACTTTCTTACGTTTATTATTATTGTTATCAACAACATAATTTGTATGGATACTTCATGTGTTGGTACCCTCATTTCTCTCATCCCTGCCCACATTCCATTGGGAACACTCCTCAATGAGGTGGCAGGTATTCCCCATGGGGTTGTGGTAAGTGTCTACTGCTATCTACCTGGAGGAGATTCTCAGGCTAGCCATGACAGCAGCACTCATATTTAATCTACTATTTCCTCTGTAATATCTCCTGGACCCTGTCAGATGTGATAGAGATGACTCATCTCATGCTAGGAAGTCAGCTGTCATACTGATAGATCTTAGGTCTCCCAGGTATTTATTGCCACTTGTAAAATGCAGATTCTCCAAGCAAGAGTGAGAGCAGCACATTTCAAAAGGGATATACTTAGTTACTTAAAACACTTTTTTACAGGCATATCTTCTCATCTTAGCCCAGGAACAGTGGGACCTTCTCTCTAGAGTCTACATAACCTTCCAAGCTATAGGCTTCTCAGATGTGAGGGTGATTTGGCTATAGCATCTGTCACCCCATTGATTACCAGTGTTGATTTGGCTCATCTGGCTGGCTAGGCAGGTGTCCCCTTCCTCCCTCACTGTTCCATGTATATCCTGCCCAAAGCTACATGCTCAGTCTAAGAGAATGACCTTCCTTGAATGGAGGATGATGGGTCTTGGTTAAGGTTATATGAGTAACTGTGCTCCCTGCTAGAACCTCTAAGCAAGCTCTCAAGCTATAGGCTTCTGACTTGGTTCCCAGTACAAGGCATGGATTCCCTCCCAGAGAGCAGGCTAACATATCCAATCAGAGAGCAGTTGATTACCTCCATAGCCTGTGTGCCACTATTGCACAAGTGTGTAGATCTTACCCAGCTGGTTGATTTTGTGGCTTGCAGGATCCCCTACTTGTTCATGTTATTGGTGACCAGGATCCCTCAGCAGCTCAAAAAGCACCTACCAGCACTATGAGGGCTAGAGAGCAGGGAGCTGGCTTCCTTCTCAGTTCCAGTGTGATCTCTCAGTGTCCTGTGACTGCAGTCTATGATGTCTTCATCAAGAGGGTTTAGACCATTTAGATCTGGTGGATAACAACAACAACAAAAAATCCCTTTAGTCTTTTAAATGGAATATTCAGGTAAATCAATAAAGTAACAGAAAGTATAGCTACCAACCAAAGTGGAACAGAAGAGATCTCACACTCCCTCTCCTGAACAAGAGTTTGCAAAACTGTTTTCTGTCCTTAACCAAGCAGATTTGACTTATATATTTTTATTTTCTCATCACTGCTCCCAACATCTCAACAAAAGTACAAGGGGTGAAGCTCATTGTCTGTGTAGGATCCCTTTTACCAGCTATATATTTAAATTACCAGCTCTTTTAAGGCGAAACATTTTAGTCTTTAGCTACTTTTCTGAGCTGTGTGGCATTCTAGCTCTCTTTTGAAATTAAGAATTTCGCTCTGCTTGTTTTCTGAAGGCATAAATATACAGTACCACCTCCATCACCCAATTGCTTCTGAGTTTTTCAACTTTCTCACACTCCCAAGTCAGACTAAGGTGCACACCCCAGGCCACTAAGCATCTGGTAGCATTGCCTTCCTCAGAGACTTCTCAGAATCTAAGACCTGAGTGAGAAATGGCCCCAGCCAAGGCAGCACCTCAGGCACTGTCCAAAGCCTGGGACCAGGACAGGCTCTGAAGAATTAGAAGTAAATGACTCTGCACCAGTGTCTGCTCTGAGCAGGAAGCTGTGGCATCTATCTATTCCTACATGTGCCTTTGTCATAGTCAAGAAAAGGAGCAGCCAGTTAATTACTTATTAATAGTTTATTAATGTGATACATAAAACACTACCTGTTTCAAGAACACTTTACCACTTAGTACTCCTCTCCAAGCTATAATGAAAATGAGAAAAAAAGAAAGAAAAACAGGGGAGACAAGACTATTAAAGGAAAGTACTTATGTTTGGGTACCATTGTGACTTCACCTCTCATAACTCTCCTAATAGTTCTAGGTCAGCATTATTGTTCCCAAGAACAGGGAAGGCAACCAGGGCTGTGCTTGCTCAGGCAATGTGCATGCAGTGCAGACCAATATCAGTTCCAAATCCATTCCTTGAGAGCAGTTACACTGAGCAGACACTTGGCATGCTTTTTTTTTTTTTTACTTGTTCTCTTTTTTTTTTTTTTTTATTAACTAGAAACTTTTTTGTATGGACAAATCATGTGTTGATCCAATTCCCTTCTCCCTGCTGCCATTCCACTGAGGGACCTCCTCAGTGGGGTTACTGGTATGCACCTGTAGGGTTATAGGCTGTGAGTTATGACAGCAGCAGTCAGACATGGGGTGGGAGCAATGCCTCAGCATGCTGCTTTGAATCCTGTGGCTCTCACAATCTTTCAGCCCTGTCTTCTGCACTGTTCCCTAGATATTGAGGATGTGTTATAAGTCTACTTTAGTGTTGAGCTCTCAGCAACTTCTGGATTTCTGCTTTGATACTTTCTGAGTGTCCTCAGTGTCTTATTGCCATCTCCCTGGTGCAGGTTGCCAAGCTCACCATGAAAGTAGTACTCATGCTTAACTCACCAATTCCTCTGTGGTTTCACCTGGACCCAGGCTGATGTGGCTCATCGCATGATATGGAGTCAGCTATATTTTCTTGTCATGCTGGTGGATTTTGGTTCTCCCTGGTTTTTGCTGCCTTCTGTAAAACAGAAAATGGATTCTCCAATGGACAGTGAGAGGAGCATGGGTTAAAGGGGATAGGCATACTTAATTAAGAGAGATTTTGATGGGTGTATCCTCTCTTTTGGCCAAAGACTAGTGGGTGCTTCTCACTGGAGTCCATTACCCTCATCTCTATAGTATGCTGACTTGGTGCCAATACGAGTTATGAGGTCTTTCCCATTGAGCCAGTCTCCTACCCTATCAAAGAGTCACTGGTTACCCATCTTGGCTGAATGTTACTATTGTACAGGTGTGCTCATCTTATTGGGCTGTTTGATTTTGTATGTATCAGGATCCCATGCTTGTTCACAATGTTGTGGCCGTTTTCTGACAGTAGCTCATGTAGTATTTTTCAGCACTATTAAGCCGCCAGGGAGCCAGCTTCCTTCCAAATTCCAGCATGACATCTCGATGTTCTGTGTCAGCAGCTTGTGGTGTCTTTAGCAATAGGTGCTTACCTTTTTAGCTCAGGCAGGTAATCCACTTGAAGCATCTTAGTGGCCTTGTTTCCACCCCTCAGTTTTGGTGGTGTGGTGGTTTGATTCAGGTGTCCCCCATAAACTTAGGTGTTCTGAATGCTAGGGTCCCAGCTGATGGATATTTGGGAATTAATGCCTCCTGGAGGGAGTGTATTGTTGGGGGCAGGCTTATGGGCTTTATAGCCAGTTTCCCCATGCCAGTGTTTGGCACACCCTCCTGTTGCTGTGATACACCTTATGTTGGCCAGGGGGTGATGTCCACCCTCTGCTCATGCCATCGTTTTCCCCTGCCATCGTGGAGCTTCCCCTTGAGCCTGTAAGCCAAAATAAATCTCTTTTTCCCAGAAGCTGCTCTTGGTTGGGTGATTTCTAACAGCAATGCAAACCGGACTGCAACAGTAAAGTGGTACCGAGGAGTGGGGTTGCTGCTAGACACCTGACTGTGTGGCTTTGGCCTTTTGGAGCTGATTTTCAAGAGGAATATGGGAGGATTTGAAACCTTGGCCTAAGAGATGCTTTGTAGTGCTGTAAGTACAGCTTGATGGTCTATCCTGGTCAGAGCTGAAAGACCTGAAGGCAGTAAGAACTATGGACTGTGAGGTCTGGTTTATGAGGGTGAGAAAAAGCTTTGCCTGGACTGGGCTAGCAGTTTGTGTGAGAAGCTTGCTCTTGTGCCCATGTCCTGAGAAGTTGAGCAGGGTTGCTTTGCGTAGAAATGAACTGGTGTGTGCAGAGGGATATGGCACAGAAAGAAAATCTTTGGGTGAACTCTTGCCCGTTCAGCTGCAACTGAGAGATAACAACCTTTGAGACTGGGCTAGCTGACCTGCGCTGGAGCAACAAGAAGAACATAGACTCTTTTGAAGGGGTCTGAGTGCTCAAGGAGTCCTGTTCTTCAAAGTCTGCTTTAATCTCCCCTGGATTAACAAATTGGCACCATGCCTGGTATCGTGGAGTATAAGAAATGCTGGAAAGAGGGTCATTGAGTTTGCAACACGGTCTTGTGTTTTGGAAATGGCCGTGGGAAGTGTGAAGCAGGTTTGTCGGTTGCCTGCATAGAGACCCCATGGAGCCATGAGGATGAACCGTGGCTTGCAGTAGAGACCCAGTGGAGATGCCGGGACCATGAGATGGCTGCCGAGGAGCTGCCGGCCCCGATGAAGTTTTCCAGGACTGTGAGTAGCCTAGCTGGAGGGGTGGAATTGGAATGCCAGAGACTTGTTGCTGGTTAGAATTATCAGACTTGAAGATTTGTCACTGGCTAGAGTTGCTGGACTTGAAGCTACAGAGTTTGATGTTTGCCCTGGTTGTTTTAAATCTTGTATTGGTTGAATGTTTCTTTGCTATGCCCAATGCCATCTTTTGCAGTGTGAATATTTATTCTGTGTCATTATGGGTTTTTTGAGGTTATATTTTGGTATTATGGCTCAGTTAAAAGATCTTGAACTATGGGGATGTATGAACATCATTGGGATTGGTAAAAAACTATGGGGACTTTTAAAGTCAGACTGAATGCATTGTATTTTACATCATGTATGGAATCAGTTTATGGGGGCCAGGGGCGGAATGTGGTGGTTTGATTCAGGTGTCCCCCATAAACTTAGGTGTTCTGAATGCTAGCTCCCCAGCTGATGGAGATTTGGGAATTAATGCCTCCTGGAGGGAGTGTACCATTGGGGGCGGCTTATGGGTATTAAAGCCAGTTTCCCCTTGCCAGTGTTGGGCACACCCTCCTGTTGCTGTGTTCCACCTTACGTTGGCCAGGGGGGTGATGTCCACCCTCTGCTCATGCCATCGTTTGCCCCTGCCATCGTGGAGCTTCCCCTTGAGCCCGTAAGCCAAAATAAATCTCTTTTTCCCAGAAGCTGCTCTTGGTTGGGTGATTTCTAACAGCAATGCTAACCGGACTGCAACAGATGTAAAACTTTTTAAAAGTTTTCCAGCCCCTTAAAATTCAGTAGGGCCACAGGCATTAACTGGAAGTAGCATTTGTTAAATAGCAATAAAAAAGCCCTAATCAAAGATGATAATGATAAAATATATAGGCTCTCATACACAATCTTTCTAAATTTTCACCCTGTAAAAAATGATTGCAATGTCTTTCAGGCTTGCTATATGCTCCACTTTTAAAGTCAGACTGAATGCATTGTATTTTACACCATGTATGGATATCAGTTTATGGGGGCCAGGGGCGGAACTTTACTGTTGCAGTCCGGTTTGCATTGCTGTTAGAAATCACCCAACCAAGAGCAGCTTCTGGGAAAAAGAGATTTATTTTGGCTTACGGGCTCAAGGGGAAGCTCCACGATGGCAGGGGAAAACGATGGCATGAGCAGAGGGTGGACATCACCCCCTGGCCAACATAAGGTGTATCACAGCAACAGGAGGGTGTGCCAAACACTGGCATGGGGAAACTGGCTATAAAGCCCATAAGCCCGCCCCCAACAATACACTCCCTCCAGGAGGCATTAATTCCCAAATATCCATCCATCAGCTGGGAACCTAGCATTCAGAACACCTAAGTTTATGGGGGACACCTGAATCAAACCAACACAGGTGGTCTTATCCCAACATACACAAGGAAATGACACTTCTACCAATGCAGACCTTGGAGTATCAACACAGCCCACCAGTATGAAAATATTTTCAGCAGCTTAATGTCTGAATTGGGGTCTCACAGCCTTCAACACTATTATAACCTAGAGAAGTGTCTGGACTCCCCTCCTCCAGTTCCAGCTGAGTGGAGCAAAGACCCAGACCTTCTGCCCCTGGAGGATTCTTCAGGCTCCCATTGGGCCCCAGGGCACTATGCGAGGACTATAAGGCTTCCTAGCATTGGTTCAGAGTACTCTGAATTTTTTAAAAACTGAAACTTGAGTTGGTTTGCTACATCCATGGGCAGCTGACAGCTGTCAGAGAAACAGGCCTCCCTCTAGCCTCTAGCCCATCCTGAGGCTCATTCACAGAGATAGGGACAGAGTCCAAACTGTTCTGACTGCTCCTGGGAGGTCCTATCTAACTGGGTTTGCCTGAAATCAGCCTCAAACATCAGCAGAACATGCAGTCTTCATAAATACTACTGGATCAACTGGCCATGAACAGAGAGGTCTGATTTAAAATGCTGTTGTTGGAGCTATGGAGACATAGACGTAGATTATGATCAAGTATTAAGACCAGAGTTTAGATCCTAAGGACCCTCATTAAATGCCCCATGAGAGTGGCAGCTGTAATCCCAGCACTCAGGAGTCAGAATATCATGCTGGAACCAAAAGAGAAACTAGCTCCCACCTGGCAGGCCCTCATAGTGCTGGAGAGCCCTATGGGAGCTTCTGGAGGAAAATGGTTACCAACAGCTTGAATAAGCAGGAGATCCTGAAGACTATGAAATCAACCAGCCAGTCAAGAAGTATACACTTGTGCATTAGTGGCATGCAGCCTCTGTAAGTAACCAACTGTTCTCTGATTGGACATGATGCCTGCTTAGTGGTAGTAATATCTAGTAACGGAAACCAAGCCAGAATGCCATATTCAGGAAGCTCATAACTTCACAGAGAAGCCACCACTGTTCTCTGAAGAAGAGTGAGCTGCACACACACACACACACAAATAAAAAAACTCTTGAATTTGCATACTCCCTTTAACTCAAGCAGCTCTCACTCTTGTTTGGAAAATCTGCTTTAATTTACAGATGATAGACAAAACAGGATAACCAAGATCCAACAATAAGACAAGAAGTTAGCCAGCTGCCCACAATGAGATGTGCCACCTCTGCCACACCTACCATGGTGCAGGAGAAATTGCAGGGGAAATGGTGACATGAATACTGTTCTTACTGTTAGCCTGACAACCAGCCCCAGGTTGATGGTGATCAATAAAAACCTATCAAAACAGAAATCCAGAGGGTAAAGAGAACTCAGCAGTAAATCAGACTGCCAATAGGCCTGCCATGGCTCAGCAAACATTGTGCAAGAGGGGATGGAAAGATCGTAAGAGACACAGAGTAGATAGGAACGTCCTGAGGCAGGCCCCCACTACCCCACAGGGACTAACTGAGGCCTTCATGACCCCACAGACCATAACCCCACTGACAAGGGCCTCTAGGATAACGGTAACTGGAGCAAAGGGACAAAAGAGAATGACCTGCTATATTTATATAAGATAAAAATAAATAAAGTCCAAAAAATACTTCTAACATGTCAATAATGATTCTTGATGTTTGTAAAAGCTTCTGAGAAAAATCAAATTAAATGACTGTATCAAATGTCATAGCAGAACCCTTTCGTAACTTCTACTGTAGGAGCTGTCTTTCTTGTATGCATTTCTTTTTTACTGTATTCCTGTTCTGCCTCTTGGTTTCTCTGGAATTAGAACCTTTCCCTGTAACCCAAGAACTCACTGGGACATTGGCCTCTATGTAGGAACAGCTCCCACACCAAGACTGGTGGATGCTAGAAGGCCACAGAGCTCACACACTGACACCACTGTCAGCGACTTCACTCACTCTTCACTTCTGCCTGGGAGTAGATCAGGGACTGTCCATCCCCATATGGGCAGAGACACACAAGCAATGTGGAGGCTCTGGGCTTGCATACAGATTAGAAACTTTCTCTTTAATGTCACTTTAATTCTGTAAAATAAGTAATCATTTGTAGCACAAGTATTAATTTCTGTTATATCCAAAACACTACTGCTACCTTACATGTCTCTTGCATATATCTTGATGATCTTTGCATTTTCATAGAGGAAAGCACATTCATTTAAAAATGTGATTTGTCATTCACTCATTCAGCAAGAACCCTTTTCTGAGATCATGCTAAGAGAGAGCAAGCACAGGTGATCATAGCGGTTTGTGTGGGCTGCATGGAAGTAATATAATTTTTCCCCTGATGAATATTGAGGCAGGATTATGAAATGACTAGAGAAAAGAGGGAGTTTTTTGGTTTTTTTTTTAATTTTTTTTTGTTCATTTTTTATTTATTTATTTGAGAGTGACAGACACAGAGAGAAAGACAGACAGAGGGAGAGAGAGAGAATGGGCGAGCCAGGGCTTCCAGCCACTGCAAACGAACTCCAGAAGCATGCGCCCCCTTGTGCATCTGGCTAACGTGGGACCTGGGGAACTGAGCCTCGAACCGGGGTCCTTAGGCTTCACAGGCAAGTGCTTAACCACTAAGCCATCTCTCCAGCCCAAGAGGGAGTTTTTAAATGCAGTATTGAAAGGGCAACAGTGGTAGTATTTAATTCACTAATAAAACATAATCAAGCCAGGCATGGTGGCACACATCTTTAATCCCAGCACTTGTGAGGCAGATATAGGAGGATCACCATGAGTTTCAGGCCACCCTGAAACAACATAAAGAATTCCAGGTCAGCCTGAGCTAGAGTGAGACTCTACCTTGAAAAAAGAAAAAGAAAATCATCATCATCATCATCAATCCCAAGCTGGAGAGATGGCTTAGCAGTTAAGGTGCTTGCCTGTAAAGCCTAAGGACCCAACCCAGATTTTATTCCCAAGTACCCACGTAAAACAGATACACAAGATGGTGCATGCATCTGGAATTAGTTTGCAGTGTCTGGAGGCCCTACTGCCTCTGTTATTTCTCTCCCTCTCTCAACTGCCTTTCTTTCTCTCTCTCTCTCTCAAATAAATAAATATTTGAGGCTGAGGTAGGAGTATCACCATGAGTTCAAGGCCACTCTGAGACGACACAGTGAATTCCCAGTCAGCCTGTGCTTTAAATCAATTTATCTTTTTAAATGATTTGCAAAGGGTATAAAACCATAAGAATAGGTACAGATCTGGTTTTTTGTTTGTTTATTTTGGGGGGTTTTGTTTGTTTGCTTGCTTGTTTTTGTTTTGTTTTGTTTGGCTTTGGTTTGGTTTGGTTTTTCAAGGTAGGATCTTGCTGTAGCCCAGACTGACCTGGAATTCACTATGTAGTCTCTTGTGGTCTCAAACTCAGAGCAATTCTCCTACCTCTGCTTCCCAAGTAAATTAAAAACACGTGCCACCATACCCGGCCTATATCTGTTTAAAAAAAAAAAAAAAAAAAACATGGCAGAGGATGCATCTACATTTTTACCATCTCTCTAAACAAAGTTTCATGATTTTATTTCTTTGCAAGGATCACTGCTGCATCTTAAAATTCTCCCCACATGTCTAACTTCTCGTGATCTTCAGACCATCCTATTCTTTACCAATCATCTCAGACTTTAATCAATCAACTAGGTCAAAATGCTTGAGTTCTCAAAATCTTTAGCAAAGAAGTAGGAAAGCCCAATGGGGAATATTTTGCTAAGACTCCTACCAACACTGAAATGAAGACCCAATCATCCCTGGCACAGCAGCCCCCTGGCAGGACCCCTGGTGTTCCCTCAGCCAGCTCAGCATCATTGCCAGCTCTGAATGAAGCTGAGGTGGAAGGGAAGAGATGTCCCTCTGTGCTTCCAATCTAGCCTGATACACTGCACCACTTCCCTCCCAGAGGCAGGCAGGGCTAGCACTACTCACAGGCAAAACCACGCACAGCGAGCCAGCAGTAAAGGCAGATCCCCAGGTTTGTCTGACTCCAAGCCTGGGCCACTCCCACTGCATCACATGGCATTGGTAAATCTGGTAACCTTTACTCTGCCCTTGTGCCATGTGTCCATCTTCTGTGGGCCTTCACCTGCTGGTGGTACCCTACCACTCAGGGACTGACCTTGAACAGGGGCTTCAGAACGCTGCCACTGAGACTCCCCTTCTAGGAGTCTGCCTCTCTGCTGAGGTGACCTGATACTTTCTCTTGGATCCTTTTTGTCACCTGTGCAACTGGCCTGTGCCAGGCCATTTTCTTATCCTTGGAATCTTGGCTGCTTTGCTCAGAACAATCCTCCCGTGGCCTCTGAAGGATGGCCAGGCGCCCTTCTAGATATCTTAGTTCCCTCAAACCGCCCCCCCCCCACACACACACCCACTGCATCTGCTCTGGAGCACCTTGTGTGAACAGCACAGATCCTCAAAGGATCCCAAGAAAGTATCCCAATAATGCTGTCAGTCAGAGACTGGAAGAACCACTTCAGAGGGGCCCAGCAAGATTTTTGCCTAGAACATTCTAAACTGCTACTATGAGAAGCTGAAAAGTGTTCAACGCTCTTCAAACTTGACTTAGAAATTCACTTACCAAGTACAACCAAAGCCAAACCAGAAACAAGGGCTGGAGCGCTAAAGCAATTTTCTGGATAGCAGCGATGAAATGAAGCTGCACTCCAGGCAGTTCCCGGCTGGTTTTCATCGGGGTGAGGAAGTGCCCACTCCTCTCTGGGGCTGGGGGGAAGCGAGTTGATGAAAGCCATATGCCGCAGGTTCCTACCCCAATTTAGAAGACAGGTTCTCTCAAAGATGGACCACTGCCTCGGAAAGCGCTCTGGCCTCTGATTGTCTTTAAGACATGACGGAGTGGTAGGAATAAAGCCAACTGTTTTGCTGCAGCGAATCTCTAATAAATATCAGCCAAGGCAGATGTTTTCTCTCTAACAGCCTGGTAACAGCCGTGGCCAGCATCATCAGAAATCACACTTTTTTTTAGCACATCAAAGCCTATAATTCACCCCAAAAAATGTTCACAGATAATTTTCTCAAATCGAAGGAAATAATGAGGTAGGTTATTTGGTACTCACCGTGTGAGTACAAAGCTTCCGGTTCGGGCTGGAGAGATGGCTTAGCGGTTAAGCGCTTGCCTGTGAAGCCGGGTTCGAGGCTCAGTTCCCCAGGTCCCACGTTAGCCAGATGCACAAGGGGGCGCACGCGTCTGGAGTTCGTTTGCAGAGGCTGGAAGCCCTGGCGCGCCCATTCTCTCTCTCTCCCTCTATCTGTCTTTCTCTCTGTGTCTGTCTCTCTCAAATTAATAAATAAAAAAAGAAAAAAAAAAAAGAAAAAGTATGGGAAAGCAGAAAGGCAGAAAATTTTAAATCAGTTACAGCCCATTCAATCAGAGACAACCACTATCATCATTTTGGTTTTTAAAAACCAACCAAAATGGTATCTGGTATCTGGTATCTGGTATCTGGTATCTGGTATCTGGTATCTGGGCTGGAAAGATAGCTTAGCAGTTAAGGCGCTTGCCTGTGAAGCCTAAGGACCCAAGTTCAATTCTCCAGGTCCCATGTAAGTCAGATGCACATGGTGGCACATGCGTCTGGACATCAATTACAGTGGCTAGAGGCCCTATCATGTCCATTCTCACTCTTCCTATCCCTCTATATCTCTAGTAAATAAATAAAAATAAATCTTTTCTTAAAACTCCAGTATCTTTGTGCATTTATATTTGTCTCTCCTTGTTATTTTTTTATAAAAATAGGAACACACTGTACATATAATTTGTGTCACATTTAAGTAGTTTCCCATGGCATTGGTTTATATTTTACAATATAATCTTCATTATTGTATAGAATTTACTGTTGAATATTAAAGTAGTTTCTAATATTTTATTGGAAATAGTATGAGTAAAAAAAGTTCTTGTGCATAAAACACCCTATATATGCCTCTTTCTCATTTCCTTAGAACTAATTCCTTGAGGTAGACAGAGTCAGAGAATTTGAATGTCATTTTTCATCTTATTTATTTATTTGTTTATTTGAGAGAGAGAAAGAGAGAATGGGCATACCAGGACCTTCAGTCACTGCAAATGAACTCCATATGTATGTGCCATCTTATGCATCTGGCTTACATGGGTCCTGGAGAATTGAACTTGGGTCCTTTGGCTTTGCAGGCAAGCACCTTAACAGCTAAGCCATCTCTCCAGTCTGAATTTCAGCATTTTTTATGAGATTGATAATTATAAATAAGTTCCCTATCAAAAATCATATACACCTGCAAAGTGTCCTCCAATTCCTGAACCTTTGTTACTATTATTCTCTTGTGTTTGATAAATGAATGCATAAAATTGAAAATTCACAATCTTAATTGGTGTTCCTTTGCTTACTAGTGAAATTGAGTGTTTTATCTTATCTATTAATTTGAAGTCATTTTTGCATTAAAAATATTAATCATAGCTGGGCACAGTGGTGCACACCTTTAATCCCAACACCCAGGAGGCACAGGTAGGAGGATCACCGTGAGTTCGAGGCCACCCTGAGACTATACAATGAATTCCAGGTCAGCCTGTGCTAAAGTGAGACCCTACCTTGAAAAAAACATAAAAGAAAAAGAAAAAGAAAAAAAATATTAATCTTTATGTTGGGCATGATGGTGCCCTGCATGCCCAGCACTCATGAAGGAAGATCACTGTGAGTTCAAGACCAACATGAGCTTACCTAGTTAGTTCCAGATCAACCTGGAATAGAGCAAGACCCTACCTCAACTTGGCCTACTTTAACTGTTACCAATACTTTCCCTAGGCCATCATTGCTTTTTAATATTATTTTGCATTTCTTCATTGCTTAGAATTTATTTGATATTTTGAATGCACTCAGAGTCAGAAATAAGAACCTTCCTGCATACTGACCCTAACAGCCACCAATGGGCTGCAGTCACACGGGAAGTGGTTTGAGCAATATCACTGCAAGGCACATCAGTACCCAGGGGCCCTTGAGACAAGCACACTGTCCAGAAAAACTGAAAAGGGAAAAGAAAGTAAAGCAACTGAGACTACCTCTTAAAGTGTCTACCTACCTAGCTGACATGATGTGTGATACAGGACAGTGCTTTCAGTAAAGACTGTAGGTCTTGAGGACTTAAGGCTGTCACCTTTACCCACATCTGCTTTGGTAGCATGAAAACGGCCATAGGACATACACAAGTAGGGCTGGAGAGAGGGCTTTGTGTTTAAGGTCCTTGTCTGCAAAGCCCAAGGACCTATGTTTGACTCTCCAGGTCCCACATAAGCCATTTGCACAATGGGACACAGCACAAGGTTGTACATGCACAGTAGGTGACACAAGCAACTGGAGTTTGATTGCAGTGGCTAGAGGCCCTGGTGGACCAATTCTCCCTCCCTCCCTCTCTCTCTCTCTCTCTCTCTTTCTCTCTCTGATTAAAAATAAAATAAGGGCTGGAGAGATGGCTTAGCAGTTGAGGTGCATGCCTACAAAGCCAAAGGACCCAAAAGACAAAGGACCCAGGTTTGATTCTCCAGGAGCCACATAGTCATGCGCACAAGGGGGCACACATGTCTGGAGCTCATTTGCAGTGGCTAGAGGCAATGGCATGTTTTCTCTCCCTCTCTCTCTCCCCTCCTCTATCTCCCTCCCTCCCTTCTCTCAAATAAATAAATAAAATATTTTTAAAAAGAAAAAATACACAAGCAGGTGCTTTACCTAAATAAAACTTAGTTTTGTTTGTTGACTTTATTTGTTGCACTTTATGTACCCTTTTATGATGAAACAATTTTATTTCACAGTATTAAAAATGTAAGCACCATGCTTTGCTCACAGGCATTGGGCAAGATTCAGTCCATGAGCATTAACTGGCAAGTGCCTAATCTCCACCAAATGTTTGCATCATACACAACAGCTAAAGAAGCCTGGGAGGGGTGTCAGGGGCAGGCAGGGAGCACGTGTCAACTTGTGAGCAGAAAATATGAGCAGCACTTCTGGGCAGGGTCCTCAGAAGTCATGACATGGTTCTACCTACTACCCCTTGACTCAGATCTAAGGATGCCCTTGCTGGTCAGTCTGGATCCCAGAGTGAAGACATGTGGAGCACAGCTAACTACCATGAACATGAAAGGAACTACCATGAACAGGACTGAGGAATAAGATTGCACTGATACAATCCACATGTACTTGGTGCTCATGTTGCTACTGCTTATTCACACCTCCACAGATAATTTCAAAGTTCTTTTTAGAGTCACCCGAGCTTTAGTTATTTGTCAATATATTCGTAACACTGTGTACCTTTATAAGGTTGTTACAAAGATTACCAAGAAATAATTTACATGAAAAATTCTTTGTAAGACACAGCACTATAGAAAAGTTTTTATTACTTTTATTATCAAATTGTCATAAAAAAATAAGACAAATCTTGGGCTGGAGAGGTGGCTTAACAGTTAAGCGCTTGCCTGTGAAGCCCAAGGACCCCAGTTGGAGGCTCCATTCCCCAGGACCCACGTTAGCCAAATGCAGAAGGGGGCACACACACATCTGGAGTTTGTTTGTAGTAGCTGGAGGCCCTGGTGCCCCCATTCTCTCTCTCTGTGTCTCTCTATCTGCCTCTTTCTCTCTCTGTTACTTTCAAATAAATAAATAAAAATAAACGAAAAACAGTTTAAAAAAAGAAAAATAAGACAAATCTTACAATGTGCTACTGAAAAAGTAAAAGATGCTGTAGTGAGGGAGGGACTAGGTATTACTAGGATCATAGAAGTCTCTAAGAGAAAGTAACATTAGAATGAGAAAAAAGGAAGTAGATATTGAAAGAGTAGATTCCAGCAAAAGCATGCACACAGGAAGGTGGGGACTGTCCAATCTTGGCACAATCTTGAATTTCTTGTGTCCTGCCCTTCTTTGAGATCCTGAGACTGGTATCAGTTCATTTAATCTTGAGAAAGAAAAAAGTTCTATTGCAGGTGTGAAGATAATTCTGAAATGTTAATTCTAAAGTTTGATGTTATATTTCAAATTATTTCATTTCAATTGAGTGAGGGCAATCCAGAGGAGTTAGTGACAGAATTGTTCCTTTAGCAATCCCAGGCAACCTTTGCACATTTAATTATTCCATAATTACTCATACTGATGGATCATGGAAATGATATGTGGATTATCAATCTTTACGATGAATACAAAAGAAGAACAGTCATAATTCTGTTCCCAGAAGGTTTCCTCCCCTTTGGAATGAGGACACACAATGCTCTCTGGGCAATAAGGAAAGTTGAGGACAGAGCTGGAGACCAGAAGTACTGCAGTTGCAATATTGGAGTCTTCACAAAGGGGAAAGGTACAAATACTCACCCAGTCCCAGTGAAGATTCACAACCACAAATGCTCCCTGGGGGGCCCAACTGTTCACTTAAAAAGAAGGGGCTGCAGAGGTGGCTCAGCAGTCATGCTTGCAAAGCCTGACAGCCCAGGGTTCAATTCCTCAGTAGCTATGTAAAGCCAGATGTACAAAGTGGCATGTCATCTTGAGTTTAATTGCAATAGCAAGATGCCCTGGTGAACCCACACTCTCTAACTCTGTCTGTCTTTCCATCCTTGCAAAGAAATTAGATAGATGATAGATAGGTAGATAGATGATAGATAGATAGATAGATAGATAGATAGATAGATAGATAGATAGATAGATAGATAGAAAGAAAGAAAGAAAGAAAGAAAGAAAGAAAGAAAAGAAGACTTGCAAGAACCAACTTTTAAGACCATCAAGAGCCCTCCAGCATTCCAGCAACATTTCTGTTCCTGTCAGTCTGTTTCAGAGCTCACTTCCACATCATAACAGTCAACATTAGCTTTATGTGTGCTGAATCCATGACTAGATCTGATCACTAGGCTTGATCGTTTTATCTTCAGTCAGGCTTTAAGCTTCTTCTGCACCACTGCTCTGCAAAGGAGAGGCAATCAATGACAATTAATGGACAATTCCACAAATAACATCCATATATTGTAAGCTTACCCATCATGAATCCTCAGTAGCCAAGATCATGCCAAAAAGAAAGGGAACGACCTACTCCTAGCTGCCACTATCACTCACAACAATTGGTTTTGTGTTCCTGTGAGAACGCAGGTTTTCCACAACTCTAACGTTTTCTTGTGCTTCATAGAATAACTTGAAGAGGGTAGGAGTTGTGTAGACCAGTATTTCACAGGTGAAGGAGCTGTCTGTCTGCTTTCAGTGTTAAATCACAGACCTTAGCCATGAGCATCCTAGTTGCCCACAGAGTGCACCACTTATCTCGTTGTCATTCTCTTAAGAGTCAGCAAGTGTAAAATACAGCTCTCAACCTCTTATCCCTTCAGCCTCTTCAACTGCAGCTGTGGACCATTATTCACATCCAAAGCCTTGACCCTCCTGAAGCTTCTCTTCCAGTGAGGGAATAATACTGGGAATGCTCATTAAGAAAGAGCCAAAGACTTGAGTAGCAGGGAAAGGCAACTTCAAAGCCATACAGGCATAAACAACTGAGGAGCAGTTCTTTAGTATACGAACAGTGAAATCTCTAGGCTCTAGAATGGCCATAGGGCTACGTGGGTGGATGGAGCTTTTGGATTTTTTTTTTTTTTTTTTTGCCTTTGTGATGAAATGGGATGCCAACATTCCCAATATGCCAATTATACCCTGTATCTCAGAGAAGGGCTGTAAGCCTTGGAGATCAAGACACCTTTTGCAGTTGTACAGTACAAGATACCAGGGAAAATGCAGGCTAGGGCCCAAAATTGAAGGATCAAGGAGAATGGGCTATGTGTTTCAGACACTAAAGTAGGTGTGAGCACTTAGCATGATCCTCAGCTGGGCTCAGTAGCCACTTAAGACTTCAACATCAGTTTCTTAGCTTTTGAAATGGGGGTTACAACACCTCATAGCACTGTTCTCAGAATAAATGACTACCTATATGTGTAAATAGGGCTTGTGAGTACGTTTCAGGAATGAGTTAGTTATAATTTTATTATTTTTGGTAATATTCTATCATCCCTGCTGTGGGGTTTCATGACCTTTGAACATGGCCACACAGGCATATTTAATTTATTCTCTGGGTTTTGTAGACTAAAATATGCATGATTTTCTTTGCTCAGAACACCTAGAGACCTATTTCCTCAAAATAGAAAGGTGTGGGGCAGAAAAAGGACCCCAGGTGAAAGCCCCTGTGAGCCCTCCCCAACCATGAAACCTGCTTCCTGCACAGTCCTCCCTTGGCCCCTGGATCCAAGTGTCTTGCGGTTCTAGCCTATGTACAGTGATTGAAATGGACATCCTCTGAAACAAATGGGAAACTTTCCTAAAGGGAAAAAGGGCTGAACTTCCACCATATAAATATTACTAGATGGCCTCAGGCTCAAATGTCATTCACAAACTCCTCTAGATGCGTGTTCACAATTTATGACATTTAACAGAGCCCCTGGAGAGAGCTACAGTCCTGCCTGTACTCGATAGCCAAATATTAGCCTCCTTGTGTTAATTAGGCCGAGTCAGGGAAGAGGAAGAAGAGCGACCACTTGAGTGTTTCTGCTTGTTAACTCTCATCCCTCTTCTCTCTCCTCTTGCCTCCTCCCTCTCTCTGTGATTCCCTCCTTTCTGCTCCACAGTGAGAACTGGAAGCTTTGAGGACAAGAATCCAGTATACCCTGTCACCAAGCCACCAAGGCCACTGTCTGGCTCTGGCATCTGAGTATCCCAGACTACATACTTTCCAGGCCCCAGAACACAACTGGAAGGTGTGCAAGCAGGCAGAGTCCAAAGATGCACAAGTCGGTACATGTGTCTGGAGTTCCTTTGCAGTGGCTAGTGGTCCTGGTATACCCATTCTCCCCCTCCCTCTCTCTCTCTCACTCTCTCTCTCTCTCTCTCTCTCTCTCTCTCTCTCTCACACACACACACACACACACACACACACTCTCTCTCTCTCTCTCTTTCTTCCTCTTCCTCTCCCTCTCCCCACCCCTCTCTCTCTCATATAAATAATAAAATACAAAAATAATAAAGGCAGAGCACAGAGGAGGCCACTGGCCTTACCCAGGCCTGCATACACCAACTTTTTTCACTACAGTTCCTAATCAGGTGTGTCTCTGCTGGAAGTAACTCTTAGGCTCTAAGCAAGTGAGAGGAGCTGACCTACTGTACAGACAAGACAAGAATTACTTAGCAAAGATGGCACTTTTCATTCCTACCTCCTTTACCCTTTTAAACCTGTCCTCCTCTTGGGCGATGCAGTTGTGCTTTCCAAGCCCAGGACTGACAAAGATAGCAAAAATGAGGGAAGGAATAATATTAGTATGTTCCATATAATATTTGAGTCCAATTTATCCAAAAATTATGCTTTCTTCATTTAAAATTCAAATATGGGGCTGGAGAGATAGCTTAGAGGTTAAGGCACATTTAAGGTACTTGCAAAGGCTAATGACCCAAGTTCAATTTCCAAGCACCTACATAAAGCCAGATGATGCATAAAGTGGCACGTGCATGTGGAGTTCACTTGCAGTGGATGGAGGCCCTGGCACACAATTCTCTCTGCCTCTCTTATCTCTATCTCCCCCTACTTGCAAATAAATAAATAAAATAGTTCTAAAAAACAATATTTTTAAAATTCAACTATGACTAGGTATCGAAATCTTACCCATCTGCCCTGTTAGGGCCCCAATTTATGATCATCTCTAACTGGAACATCCAACTACATCAATGCTTTCCAAACCTTTTTTCTGTCTTTTGGTTTTTGTCTTGTTTTAGTTTTTGAGACAGTGTCTTAAACTTACTACATATCCAAGGATGCTTGAACTCCTGATCCTTCTGCCTGTACCTCCCAGGTGCTAGGCATCTGACAGGCATGTAGCACCACACATGGCTTCCTTTCTTTAATGCTGGAGAATTGAATCTATGACCTCACATATGCTAAACCAGTGCTCTACCATTAAGATACACTCCCAGCTCTCAAACATTCTTAAAGACACAGGTCCTTTGCTAAAAGAAAGTTCACCTTGATACACAAGTTATGAAGTCTATCAGAGTAAACCTCCCTGGTTAAGTCAGAAGTGAGCAGAGCCCTCCTCCCACCTTTAGCCCAGCACAGGTCTGTGTTGGTTTTGCTTAGAAAACAAGGGAAGTCCTAGACAACTCTAGGCTACTGGTGGCTCACACCAGACTTCTTCACATGTACACTATAACAGGAGAGGTAAGAAGCTTATTTTAGATCTCCCAAATCTTCAAATCGACAAGACCCAGACAAGGCCTGTGCTGTGCATTTGTGCCATGGAAATATAGTGTCACAGAGACTGTAGCACGATTGCACATGGCAATGAGAAAGCAAGGGCCCTGAGACTAACCCTGCACTGTTTTGCCATGACCTTGTGTCTTACTCTCTGAAGACTGGTCTCTTGACTGGTATTTTGTTGTTATTATGATGGTTAAGGAAATGTTCATCAAAGAATTTCATGAATGAAAAAAATATAGTCTCTCAGACCTTCCCCCAAAGAGTAGAATATTGTATAAACCTGTTTACATAAAATCCTTTTTTAAAAATGCAAAATAATTTATGGCAACAAAAAAACAGATCAGTGGGTTCAGGGGATGAGGTAGGAGGAAGGGACCTGGAAGGAACCAAGGAAACTTTGGGGAGTCAATTCACTTGCTTGTTTGCGATGGCTTCATGTTTGTGCACAGGTATCTAACCTAACAAAGTGAAGTCTTAAATATGATAGCTTACTGATTATCATGTATGCCTCAAGAAAGCTGTGAGAAATAAATATTTAAAATATTCTAAAAGAATGCACATATGGTCATTATTATTAGGCCTATTTTGTTCTGGCAGAAGATTGACACTTTTAGCCAGACATGGTGGAACACGCCTTTAATCCCAACACTCATGAGGTAGAGGTAGGAGGATCTCCATGAATTAGAGGCCACCCTGAGACTACATAGTGAATTTCAGGTCAGCCTGGACTAGAGTAAGACCCTACCTCGAAAAACCAAAAAAAAAAAAAAAAAAAAAAAAAAAAAGTCAACACTTTTCTCCTTCAAATCAGGTACGTTACAAAAAAAAAAATGGGGGCTGGAGAGATGGCTTAGCGGTTAAGCACTTGCCTGTGAAGCCTAAGGACCCCAGTTCAAGGCTCGATTCCCCAGGAACCACGTTAGCCAGATGCGCAAGGGGGCGCATGCATCTGGAGTTCGTTTGCAGTGGCTGGAAGCCCTGGCACGCCCATTCTCTCTCTATCTGTCTCTTTCTCTCCCTCTCTCTCTGTCACTCTCAAATAAGTAAATAAATAAATGGAAAAAAAAAACCACTAATTTAAAAATTAAAAAATGGGCAGCATAGGAATCACGCCAAACTAGCCTAGTGAGGAATTTACACAAAACCACAGCAAAATACACTCTTCTTCAAAAAGTGAAGGTGTATAGGTTTTTATTAGCCACATCACAGAAGAAGGAGAGACCAAGATCCACCAGCAAGGAGGAAAATGGCCAGAATCAAAGGCATATTGTAGCCCCCATCTGCAAGATCCACACACCCACCAAGCACCACCCACCCAGCACCAAGCTGCAGAAGCAGAGACCAAACAAGGTGATTTTCCAACCTCATCAACCTCCTTACAAAGTCAAGAAATCTGAAGGGGAGACAGCAGAGATGAGTTAAGGAGCTACTGAAAGGGATACAGGTGGGACAACCTGAGCAGTTCCAGTACAACTCCAAGCTTCCCACACTTTCCCTTGCCCAACCATCGGAACCACAAACCTCCAAGGAATGCGTTCAGTGCCCAGTGGCAGGGCATCCAGCACAGCTGATCAGAATACCAGCTCCACAGCACAACATGGCGGGATCGAGGTAGGCATGCAGCATTGGTGAGACTGGAAGCCACACCTAAAGGAAATGAGGATGACTGACAAAAAAAGCAGGTATATACACCTGCACTGGAAGTGCTAATCTCTCTTTTCATGTCAGAGCTGGTTATGGGTACATATTCTTAGTTGGCTTTACCATTCTCAATTAAGCTGTATTTTGGAGTTGACTATTATTGCCTCTGATACTTTCAGATTTATAGGGCCTTTGTCTTTTGCTTCTGGCATTATTGGGGGCATGGTCTGATTCAGATCCAGGCTGACCTGGAGCCCAGTCGAGAACAGAATCCTCAACCACCCAGCTGGCAGGATTAAGGGTGAAGTGCAACACATACCACTAGGGTTTTTGATTTCCTAAGGTTATCCATTTGTTTCAATCTCCACACTTGCATACACTGTGCTGGTTTTTATTGAATGTGTACATTTCTCAGTTGGATTTTAGAAATTGCTCCACCCAGCCTACTAAAATACTTGAATAGTAGGCAAACTCAACACCTAGGATTACTTCTGCGGTTGGACTGGAGAAAAGAGCTACACTTGGCACCATAAACTCCTACTGTGAAGGTACATAAAGATGGATATCCAAATCTAAAAGCTCAATAGATTATTAGAAAACCCAAGCATCAAATCAACTCAGGATGCAAAATTATAATACAAGAAACACAAAGAATCAAGATAATACAATCCCAATAAAAATTCTAAATCCATCAGAAATGGCCCCCAATGTGACTCTTGGAGATGAAATCCCTGACAAAGATTTCAGAAAAATGTGATTTTATCTATACTCAAAGAAATTAAAAAACGAAAACAAACTCCTGAAGGAATTCCAAAAGAACACAGTAAATCAGCTTAATGAAATAAGGAGATTATTACAAGATATGAGTAAAGCAATAAAAATGCTAAACCAGGCAGAAATTCGAGCTTTGCAAAACATAGTAAAATAAAAAACTCTGTGGAAAGTCTCACCAGTAGAATGGATAAAGGAGAGAATAGAATATATAAACTAGAAGACCAGTTGGCAGATCTAATACAGTCCAACAAAGAGAAAGACAAGCTAATAGGAATGTATGAATGGGAATTTTAAGATATCCAGAACACTACGAAAAGATCAAATATAAGAATTCAAGATATAGTAAAAGAATTTCAATCCAGATGCTTAGTAGGCATTTTCTTTTTTGTTTTTGTTTTTGTTTTTCAAGGCAAGGTCTCACTCTAGTCCAGGCTGACCTGGAATTAACTATGTAGTCTCAGGGTGGCCTCGAACTCATGGTGATCCTCCTACCTATGCCTCCCAAGTACTGGGATTAAAGGTGTGTAACACCACGCCCAGTTCAGTAGGCATTTTCAACAAAATCCTAGGAGAAAATTTTCCCAAAATTGGGAAAGAAAGGCCAATGCATATGCAGGAAGCTTTTAGAACAACAAACAGACAAAACCTGGAAAGAGCCTCTCCTTGCCATGTTATAATTAAACTATTAAACACACAAACCAAAGAAAATATATTGAAAGCAGTTATAGAGAAAAAGCAACTTGGGCTGGAGAGATGGCTTAGCAGTTAAGCACTTGCCTGTGAAGCCTAAGGACCCCAGTTCCAGGCTCAGTTCCCCAGGTCCCACGTTAGCCAGATGCAGAAGGGGGTGAATGCATCTGGAGTTCGTTTTCAGAGGCTTGAAGCCCTGGTGCACCCATTCTCTCTCTCTCTCCCTCTATCTGTCTTTCTCTCTGTGTCTGTCGCTCTCAAATAAATAAATAAATAATTTTAAAAAAAGAAAAAAAGAAAAAGCAACTTATCTACAAAGGCAAGCCCAGCAGATTACTTAACACAAACTTTAAAAGCCAGAAGGGCTTGGAATGATATATTCCAAATTCTAAAAGACAGCAACTGTCAACCAAGATTACTTTATCCTGCAAAGCTATCTATCCAAATTGGTGGATAAATGAGAATATTCCACAACAAATACAGGCTAAATGAATTTATGACACCTAAGCCAGCTCTACAAAAATACTTGGAGTCCTTCACACTGAAGAGAAAGAAAAACACATACATGAGGAAATGTGAAGAAAAAAAAATACTCAAATAGCAGTTAAAATAAGCAAGGAAAGGGAAAATAGGAAACACTACAAAACAAGAAGAATGGCAAGAATAAATACATATGTTTAAATAATAACTCTTAATATCAATGGCCTCAATCCCCCAACCAAAAGACACAGGCTTCCAGACTGGATTAAAAGGCAGGATTCTGCCATTTGTTGCCTCCAGGAAACTCATCTCTCAATAAAAGATAGACACTGTTGAAGGGTGAAAGGATGAAAACTGGTATTTCAGTCAAGGGTTGCTATCCTAATATCTGACAGGATAGACTTCAAATCAACATTAGTGAGGAAAGATAAAGAAGGTCATTTTATACTGATTAAAGGAATATTCCAACAGGAGGACATTATAATCCCAAACATATATGCACCTAACATGCGGGCTCCCAATTTTATCAAACAAACACTACTAGACTTTAGATCACAGATAACACCAAACACAATTGTAGTGGATGACTTCAATATCCAACTCTCATCAATTGATAGGTAATACCAGCAAAAAATAAGCAGAGAGACATCTGAATTAAATAATGTCATGTAACAAATGGACTTAACAGATGTCTATAAATATTTTTCTCAGCAGCACATGGAACATTCTCTGAAATAAAACATATATCAGGACATAAAGCAAATCTTAACAAATACAGGAAAAGTGAAATAATCCCTTGTATTCTATCTGACCACAATGTGATTAAACTACAAATTAGCAACAATAACAACAACAAAAAAACTAAAGAACATACACAAATTCATGGAGACTAAACAGTACACTATTGAATGATGAATGGGTCATTGAAGAAATCAAAAAGGAAATCAATAAATCCATAGAATCAAATGATGATGAGAATACAACATACCAAACCCTGTGGGACACAATGAAGGCAGTCCTAATCTGGAAAATTGTGGCTTTAAGTGTCTATATTAAGAAATTAGAGGGTTCACAAGTGAACAATTAATGCCTTAAGGCCTTATAAAAAGAAGAATAAGGCAAACCAAAAATCAATAGACAAGAAGAAATAATAAAGATAAGGGCAGAAACTAATGAAATAGAAACCAAGATCTGGAGAGACGGCTTAGTGGTTAAGCACTTGTCTGTGAAGCCTAAGGACCCCAGTTCAAAGCTCAATTCCCCAGTACACATGTAAGCCAGATGCACAAGGTGGCATAAGCATCTGGAGTTCATTTTCAGTGGCTAGAAGCCCTGGTGCACCCATTCTCTCTCTTTCGCTCTCTCTATCTGCCTCTTTCTCTGACAGTCACTCTCAAATAAATAAATAAATAAAATAAAACTTTCTTTTAAAAAAATACAAAGAATCAATGAAACAAAGAGTTGGTCCTTTGAAAGGATAAAAAAGATTGATAAACCATTAGCAAATCTGACCAGAAGAAAGCAAAAAGAGACAAAAACTTAATAAAATTAGAGATGAAAGAGCTCCATTGCAACAGATACCAAAAAAAATCAGAAAATCATAAAGACATGCTTTAAGAATATATATGCCTCTAAGTTTGAAAACCTAAAAGAAGTGGATGATTTCATTGCCTCACATGACCTACCAAAATTAAATCAAGATGAAATCAGTCAATTAAATAGACCTACTACAAGGACAAAGCTCCAAGCAGTTATAAAAAGTCTCCCAACTAAAAAAAGTCCAGGCCTAGATAGATTCACTGGTGAATGCCAGACCTTCATGGAAAAACTAACAACAATGCTTCACAAACTTTTCCATAAAATAGAAAGGAAGGAATTCTACCAAACCTTCTATGAAGCAAGCATCACCCTGATACCAAAACCAGACAAAGACAGAACAAAAAAAAAAGAAAATTATAGGCCAATCTCCCTCATGAATATAAATGCAAAATTCTCAACAAAATATTAGCCAACAGAATACAAAAATATACCAGAAGATTATTCACCCCAACCAAGTATACTTCATCCTAGAAATGCGGGGAGTGGTTCAACAGATGCAAATCAATAAAAGTAATACAGTATATAAATGAACTGAAGGACAAAAATTGCATGATCATATAAATAGATACAGAAAAGGAATTCGACAAAATCCAACATCCCTTCATGGTAAAAGTCCTGCAGAAACTGGGACTAGAAGGAACTTATCTCAACATAATAAAAGCTATTTATGACAAACCTACAGCCAACATAATACTAAATGGGGAAAATCTTAGAGCTTTTTCACTAAATTTAGGTATGAAACAAGGGTGTCCACTGTCCCTACTTTTATTTAATATAGTAATGGAAGTCTTAGCTGTAGAAATAAGGCAAGAGACACTCATAAAAGGTGTACAAATATGTAATGAAGAGATCAAATTATCATTATTTGAAGATGATATGATTCTAAACATAAAAGACCCTAAAGAATGTACCAGCAAACTGTTAGCACTGATAAACACTTTTAGCAATGTAGCAGGACACAAAACAAACACACAGAAGCAGTAGCTTTTGAATATATTAACAACAAACATGCAGAGGATAAAATCAGGGAAATCTCCCATTCACAATTACCTCAAAAAAAAAAAAAAATCAAGTACCTTGGAATAAACTTAACCTAGAAAGTGAAGGATCTCTACAATGAGAACTTTAAAACATTGAAGTGAAAAAATTGCATAAGACACTAGGAAATGGAAAGACATCCTGTGTTCTTGGATTGGAAGAATCAATATTGTAAAACTGCCAATCTTACCAAAAGTAATCTACACATTTAATGCAATCCCTGTTAAAATTCCAATGACATTCTTAGAGAAATAGAAAAAAAAATCCTAAAACTCATTTGGAAGCAAAAAGAAAAACCTTGAATAGCAAAAACAATTTTGAGCAACAAAAATAAGATTGGTGGTATCACCATACCTGATTTTAAGCTATAATACAAAGCCATAGTAACAAAACCAGCACGGTACTGGCACAAGGACAAACACATTGTGGTAACTTGAATAGATGGCCCCCAATATATTCAGTTAGTTATTGTTTGTAGTTTGCATCTGCAGCCACCTGGCTGGAGGCTGTGTCACTGGATGGATCTTAAGGTGTGGTGGTGGGTTTCAGATTTCAATCTAAAGATATGCAAAGTGTGCCTAGCTGGAGTTCCTAAAGTGCGCTATGTGGCTTTTGGCTTTTGGCTTGTGCTTCTCTCTCTCTGCTTGGGCCTGTGAAGGCAGGCCACTTCTTCTGCCATTATGGAACTTCCCCTGGATCTGTAAGCTTCAATAAATCCCTCCTTCCATAACTGTGCCTGGTCTGGAAGTTCATCTCAGTGAACCTGAATCTGTCTGCTACAGAACTTGGTACCAAGGAGTGGGCTGAGATGAACCTGACTATGTGGATGTTGATCTTTTGGAACCTTTGTTTTGGAGGAATAGGCATGGACTTGGTGCTTGCAACTGAAGATGTCTTCTGGAGTGGTAAGCCAAGTTTTATAGACTATTCTGATGAGAGTCTGAGAATTCTAAGTGCAGACAATATTGAACTTCGAGGCTTGGCTTATGAGTGTTCTAAGGGGAAGGAAAGACTGCAAAGGAGTTTGTTGGAACTGGGCTACTGGAATAAGGGCTAGCTGCATCCTGCTGCCCAGGCCCAGAGAGTTTGATCAAGGTTAAATTTGTAATGGACTGATGTGTTTGGCTAGAGATATTGGACTGGGACATTTAAGATTCTAAGCTGGGGTAGAGAGGTGGCTTAGCAGTTAAGTGCTTGCCTGTGAAGCCTAAGGACCCCGGTTCGAGGCTCGATTTCCCAGGACCCACGTTAGCCAGATACACAGGGGGCACATGCATCTGGAGTTCCTTTGCGGTGGTTGGAAGCCCTGGCATGCCCATTCTCTCTCTATCTGTCTCTCTCTCTGTGTCACTCTCAAATAAATAAATAAAAATGAACAAAAAAATATTTAAAAAAAAAAAGATTCTAAGCTGGCAAACCTCAAGCAAGTTAAAATTACAGGCACTGAGACTGGTTTTAGATTACTGAATCTGCTATTGTCAAACACATTAGCAATCTTAAGGAAGATGGTCCAATTGCTTTACCATGGAAAGGATGCCTGAGGAAAGACTATCATAGAAATGCAAACACTTTTGGAAAGAGTTGACTGGAGAAGGAACCTGCTTTTCAAGGTTATGATTTATTTTGTCTGTGAATTAAGAATATGGCTGTGTCCTGCACACCTAGTATTGCTTTCAGAAGCAAGAAAAATGCGAGCAACAGTCGTAACTTGCACACAGTTCCAGGAGCTGCTGCTGAGATGTGACATGAGGTAGGGCCTGATGCCCTGATAGGCTGAAAGAACCTTTGGAAGATGGACTGTGGTTTGCATGAAGACCTCAAGATGTTTTGTATAGGGCTGGAGAGATGGCTTAGCGGTTAAGCGCTTGCCTGTGAAGCCTAAGGACCCCGGTTCGAGGCTCGGTTCCCCAGGTCCCACGTTAGCCAGATGCACAAGGGGGCGCACGCGTCTGGAGTTCGTTTGCAGAGGCTGGAAGCCCTGGCGCACCCATTCTCTCTCTCTCCCTCTATCTGTCTTTCTCTCTGTCTCTGTCGCTCTCAAATAAATTTAAAAAAAAAAAAAAAACTCAAAAAAAATTTAAAAAAAAAAAAAAAGATGTTTTGTATATACCAGGACAGTGCAGCGGCTACCATAGAGTGCACTGTAGACCTAAGATGGAAGTGTTCCCTGGCTACTCTGTCCAGCTGGAGGGGCAGAATTGGAAAATCTGGAGACTGTCAGTCCCTGGTTGTATGGAACTTGAACTGCAGAAGTTTGATGTTTGTTTGATCATAGTTGAGTTTGCATTGTTTTAGACTCTCCTTGCTATGCCTTATACCAGTTGAAAATGTTTACTCTGTGCCTTTATATGTTAGAAGTGTTTAACTTGTTTGATTTTACAGGCTTTAATATATTAAATTGGTCAAGACTGTGGGAACCTTTGAAATTAAACTGAGTACAACTTACAATGTGTAATGGTTATAAATCTATTGGGGACCAGGGGTGGAATGTGGTAGTTTGAATAGATTGCCCCCAATATATTCAGTTATTTATTGTTTGTAGTTTGCATCTTCAGCCACCTTGCTGGAGGCTGTGTCACTGGATGGATCTTAAGGTGTAGTGGTGGGTTTCAGATTTCAATCTAAAGATATGCAAAGTGTGCCTAGCTGGAGTTCCTAAAGTGTGCTATGTGGCTTTTGGCTTTTGGCTTGTGCTTCTCTCTCTCTGCTTGGGCCTGTGAAGGCAGGCCAGCTTCTTCTGCCATTATGGAACTTCCCCTGGATCTGTAAGCTTCAATAAATCCCTCCCTCTATAACTGTGCCTGGTCTGGAAGTTCATCTCAGTGAACCTAAATCTGTCTGCTACACACATAGATCAATGGAACAGAATAGAGGACCCAGACTTTAACCCAGGCAGCCAAAGCCATCTGATTTTTGACAAAAATGCTAAAAATATTCATTGGTGAAAAAACAGTCTCTTCAACAAGTTGTGCTGGGAAAACTGGATATCTATATGTAGAAAGATGAAAATAGATCCTTGTCTTTCTCCATGCATAAGAATCAAATACAAATGGATCAGGGACCTTAGTATCAGACCTGAAACTCTGAAATTGTTAGAGAAAAGGTAGGGGAAACCCTTCAGTATATTGGCATAGACAATGACTTTCTGAATATAACCCCAATTGCTCAGGAAATAAAACCGCTAATCAACCACTGGGATCTCATGAAATTACAAAGCTTTCATACAGCAAAGGGTATTGTGAATAGAGCAAAGAGACAACCTACAGAATGGAAGAAAATCTTTGCTAGCTATACATCTGACAGAGGATTAATATCCAGAATATAAAAAGAACTCAAAAAATAAAACAATAAGAAATCAAATAACCCAATTAAAAATGGACTATGGAACTCAACAGAGAGTTCTAAGTGGGAGAAATACAGATGGCATGTAAACATCTAAAAAAGAGTTCTTACATCATTAGCCATCAGGGAAATTAAGATTAAAACTACTTTGAGATTCCATCTCACTCCTGTCAGAACGGCTACCATCAAGAAAACAAATAACAATAAATGTTGATGAGGATGCAGAAAAAGGGGAACCTTCATACACTGTTGGTGGGAATGTAATCTGGTACAGCCATTGTGGAAATCAGCATGGAAATTCTTGAGACAGCTAAAAATAGATATACCATATGATGCAGCTAGAGCACTCCTAGGCATATATCCTAATGACTTTTCTCACTTCCTTAGAGATACTTGCACAACCATGTTTATTACAGTTCTATTCACAATAGCTAGGACATTGAACCAAGCTAGATGTCCTTCAATAGATGAATAGATAATAAAGGTTTGGTACATTTACACAATGGAGTTCTATTCAGTGGTAAAGAAAAATTAAATTTGCTGGGAAATGGATGGATCTGGAAAGGATTATACTAAGTGAGGTAACTCAGGCCCAGAAAGCCAAATATTGCATATGAGGATCCTAGCTACAAATGTTTTGACTTGTGTGTGAGTTGGAACCAAAAAAATCAGTAGCAGATGCCAGTAAGCTGGAAAAAGGTTATAAGGGAAGTAGGAGAGAGAAGGACTTTTAGGGTTGGTATTGTATATATGTAAGTAGAAGAATAGATTACAGGAAGTAGAATGGCCTAAGAGAGGCCATGAGAAGAGATTGAGTAAGAGAAGGGGAAAGGGTCAATAAAAATTCAAGATATCCTGAATACAACATATAAAAGCCTACTTCTTTGGATAATGACACATTCAGAAGCCATAGATTGCTACTAGAATATTTTCAGTGCCAGGGATGGGATATCTACCTGTTGGCCAGGGAGGTCCCTGTTGCCTCCAAAACATTACAGGCTATTGCCAAGGCCCTTGGCTTCCCACAAGTAACAGATGGTAAGACCCTATTGCTGAAGATTTCATATGTGTGGGCAGCAAGGTCACTGAAAAATCAAGGTGGTGCTGAGCTGAAAACCTTCTCCCTGTAGACCAGCCAACTGAAAGGTAGAAAAATCTGCACTGTATGCAGCCCTATGAGAGACAGAAGTCATCAGCAGTGAAAACAGTGGACACTGGAAGCCTCAAGTTTGACCAGATAGGCAAATGACCAAACAGGTGCAATAGTGGCATGTCTACTCTGGGGGAAATGAACTGCTCTCTAATTGGACTGGATGTCTGCTCTATAGGAGAAAATATATTCCTGGTGCTGAAAACCTAATCAAAAGCCTATGGCAGGGGAGGTCATGTGCCTTAGGGGTATAAAGCCTGGTCTTGTCTGGCTAAATGCATATATTATTCTTACCAAACTGCCCTGAAAGCACTACATTTAATGTTCATATTCATATATTAATGCTACGCTCACTTTTGGTTAGAGAAGCCTCTCTTTTCAGATGGCAGTGACCACTGGGATGACTCAAAAGGCAACATAGTGCTAAGAAGAAGTGACTGAGGAGTGCTCAGCACTGAAACATCTCTATCACACCCTCCAAGGCTCAGGGTCCATTGCAGAAGAGATGGTGGAAAGAATGTAAGATCCAAAGGCAGGGTACAACTGTCCAGACAGAAATTGGCCTCAATATCCATGACCTTGCAGTGCCTCGCAATACAAGATCCTTATAATAGGAGAAAAAGACGATGACATCAAAATAAAAGAAAAACTAATAGAAAGAGGGAGAGGGTATGATGAAGAACAGAGTTGTGAAGGGGAAATGGAGGAGGGGAGGGAAATATCATGGTTTATTATCTGTAAATATAGTTGTCTATAAAAAAAATTAAAAATAAGAAAAAAAAATCAAGCCAGGTGTGGTGGCACACACCTTTAATCCCAATACTCAGGAAGCCAAGATAGGAGGATCCCTGTGGGTTCAAGGCCAAACTGAGACTACATAGTGAATTCCAGATCAGCCTGAGCTAGAATGAGACCCAACCTTGAATAAAACAAAGTCAATTTTGTGTAGCCTTGTACATGCTCAAGGCTCACACAGTTACTATCAGGCACGCAAAGGATTTTCAACTAGAATCTAGGCCAACCTTCTTTCAGTGCACCCTTTACTTGACTCCAACCCCTAAATCCAAGTTCTGATCCTCTCCAGCATAAATGCCATCTCTCTCTCTTCAGCTCTCCACCTCCACTCATCCAGCTCCCATCCTCAGCCCATCCTGGCACCCTGGGGTCTTGCCTGGACCAGTGCAATAGCCTCTGGTGATCTGAAACTCCATGCTCATCCCTAATCCATTACCCAGAGCAGCAAAAGCGATCCTTCTAAATGCCAATTCCATTGTGTCACTTTGCCATTTAAGCCCTTAAGTTGGTTCCACATTATGTTAAAGCCCTCAACTCTCTACAGTGGACTATAACAACCATGGGAGTTGGCCCTTGCCTGCCTGACCAGCCATAGTCTCTGCCACCCTGGTTTCCTCCATTTCAGCCCATCTCTATGCCTTTCTTCGACTATGTTACCCTCCCCACCCCAGGCCTTGCCACGTTTCTCACAAGGTATGACTTCTACCAGGATTACCCATTGTACCCCCTCAAGCCAACTGTTCTTTGGGTTTTAGTAGAGGCACTCCTTTTTCAGAGAAGCTTGTTATTTCCCCAGACAAGTTCTAATCTCCCTATTGTAAATTCCTAATGCATGATATCTTTCCTTTTGTTAATTGTGTTATATCCACCTTCCTTCCCTGAGAAGGATGTAAGGAATGACATAGATGTTACTCACCTCTACAAGTTCAGCATCAGAATCTTATGCTTAATAAGTGCTCAAAATTGCTGCAGATTTAATTAATTAATGCAGAACTTTCTACTATATCATTTAACATTATGTTGTGGCCTATGTATAATCCTTCAAGCTTCCTAAAATGCTGCCATAAAGAAATTTTAGAAATAATCATTGACTACAGAAACTAGAATCAACTTATAGCAAGTCTTAAGTGTATTTTACTATATCAGTTCCACTGGTAGTAATGCATCTTTCAAACATATTCACATCACTGTACACACACACTCAAAAAAAAAAAAAGTACCTTGGCCTGCCGGCCCATTTGTCAGCAGGATCACAGCTGAGTTTCCCCAGTGCTCCAGCTCAACTTTGCTCAGCGCTGGAAATGCTCATCTGTGCCTCTGACTCCCTTCCAGGCGTTTGGGCTCGCCAATGCCACGGTGACTTGGAGTTAGTATTTCTTTGACTTTCCTTCACATGTGAGTCGCAGGCTTCTGTTTTCGAATTAAGGAAAAGCAGAGGAGGAAAAAGTATTGGTAGATTCAAGCAAGTGGCTTTCTTGATTAATGATGGCTGTGGGTCCAAATTAAAAAGTGATTTCTCGCCGGGCATGGTGGCGCACGCCTTTAATCCCAGCACTCGGGAGGCAGAGGTAGGAGGATCGCTGAGAGTTCGAGGCCACCCTGAGACTACATAGTGAATTCCAGGTCAGCCTGGACTAGAGTGAGACCCTACCTCGAAAAACCAAAAAAAAAAAAAAAAAAGTGATTTCTCTACCAAAGCAGTAGACTATTCTTCATACCACCTCTGGAAGCTCATTTCGGTTTGGAGGAAGGAGAACAAGTTGAATACAGAAAACTAACAAGAATAACACCTCATTTTGGAATTCTTTGTCTCCTTGACTCCTATATTTGCTACTTGTTATAATATTGCTTTGAATTTATAAATAGTAAAGACCAAAGAAATAGAGTATATGTTTAGGAGCTTTTTACCAAGAAATTTGCCTTGAAAGCTGCTATTCTGTGGTTTCCTGTCAGACTTTTTTAAACTAGATTTCTTATGAACTTAGAATTTGAACATTAAGGCAAAATCTATGTAATCATACACTGATTTTAGCAGTTATGTAAAGAACAAGACTTCTGTTTTAAGGGCTTTGTCACGTTGATGTTTTATCATTGTAGTTGAATACTCAGATCTTTTATAGTGCTATACTACTACGTATTTGATCTATTGCCTTGATGACATTTTTTTTTGCCCATACCTGAGACCATCTCTCTCTCTAGCTATGACCTTGTTATGAATAGTGTTTGCACTCACAGTGCAAATGTTTATGCATCACCTATTTAAGCGAAATCATAGTGCTACTACTCAAGGAACTTGGATGAGGTAAACATAGATACAGCTTTTTACCCTTTCCCCCCTTTTTAAATGTAACAAATACTTTTTATGTTCCCCTTCTCCTTTCCCCTTCCCCTCCCCACTTTCAGAAACGTGTCAGGAACTAGGTAGTTTGGAGTGAGCAATTGAGACGATCAAGAGAGTGAGCCACTCAGAGCTGGCTGCTTTGTCATTCATCAAAAGGTGTGTTGCTGGCCAGGCTGCTATTTTCACAAGAAAACCACATGGAATATCCAGTTGGCCATTTCACAGAGTTCGGGAAACAGGACCACAGAGGTGACACCCTGGGATCCTGGCCATATGGTTGGATGCCTCATTTTGCTGAAAGTAGACACTGACCTAAATGGCACAGAATGACTTTGTACCTGCTTGGCTAAATTTCTCAACACCACAGTCAGTTAAGTCTCCTACAACCACCTTTGAAAAACACAGAGAGCACCTGTACAGTGGAGAAGGTAGATTTGGAATAAGCCGACGACAACATAATTCCTCTGATGGCTTTTATAACAATGGACCTCTATGGACTGCTGGATATTCCTGGCACCAACCCTCCCTGTTCTGCCATGATTCTGTGGACTCTGGTGTCCCTAAGGAACATATGCTGGAATCACAGGGACCCCGCCTGGTTAGTATGGCTCTTCCCGCTGTCATGATGGCATATGTCAGCTTTGTGGAGGTGGCCCAGGGAATCTTCAATGCTGGAATGGCAGCTTCCACTCCTGGAAAGGCTGTGCCTTTTCAGAAAAGCCACCTTCAGAGATTAGAGATAAAAAGAAGAAGAAGGGGGGGAGGAGAAGAAGGAGGAGGAGGAGAAAGAGGAGAAGGAGAAGGAGGAGAAGGAGAAGAAGGAGGAAGAGGAGAAGAAGAAGACAATGACGACAAGGTGGAACAGTTGCAGTTTGAAGAGGAAGACTTTCCTTCTTTGAATCCAAAAGCTGGAAAACAGAACCATCCATGCAGACCTATTAGTACCCTGTTGCAGTCTGGTTCGCATTGCTGATAGAAATCACCCAACCAAGAGCAGCTTCTGGGAAAAAGAGATTTATTTTGGCTTATAGGCTCAAGGGGAAGATCCACAATGGCAGGGGAAAATGATGGCTTGAGCAGAGGGTGGACATCACCCCTGGCCAACATAAGGTGGACCACAGCAACAGAAGGGTGTGCCAAACACTGGCAAGGAGAAACTGGCTTTAATACCCATAAGCCGGCCCCCAACAATACGCTCCATCCAGGAGGCATTAATTCCCAAATCTCCATCAGCTGGGAACCAAGCATTCAGAACGCCTAAGTTTATGGGGGATACCTGAATCAAACTACCCCATACCCCTTCTGGAGCGTGGGAAAACCCACCTAGTGCCAAGCAACCTCCAAGATGCTAGTCATCAAAAAAGTTTCCAAAGATGATCCTGCTGCTGCCTTTGTCTGCTGCATTCATCTCACCAGGGTCTCCTAATGCAAATGGAAACAAAATCTCAACCATGGTCCCAAGTGCCTTTAAAAACCTGTTTCCTAAACCTCCACCACCTCCTTCTAAGCCCAATGCATAGAAAGCTAACAGAATGGAGCACAAATCAGGATCCCTTTCCTCTAGCTGGGAGTCTACTTTTACCAATCCTATCTCTGTTACTAAACCAGTGATACTGACTGGTGGCACAGTTTTAAGCTCTCACAAAGAGAGTCCTTCGAGCACTACCCCTCCAACTGAGATGAGCTCCTTTGTCTGACCAAGTTGACCCGCTGAACCACGGACAGGAAGAGTGAGTTCCTGAAGACTCTAAAGGATGATGGTAATGGAGACTTCTCAGAGAACAGAGACTGTGACAAGCTGGAGGATTTGGAGGGCAGAAACACACGTGAATCAAAGGAAACTGGGGAAGAAAGCTGCTTTCAGAATGGTCTTGGTCTTCCCATTGTGGAAGAAAAAGAGGTCTTCTCACATTCTCTCAAAGCAGAGCACAGGTTATTGAAAGCAATGGGATGGTAGGAATATCCTGAAAATTATGAGAATTGCCTTCCTCTCAAAGAGGATCAGCTCAAAGAATTCCACATGAAAACAGAGCAGCTGTGAAGAAATGGCTTTGGGGAGAATGGTTTCTTGCAGAGGTGCAATTCCACCCTGTTCTCCCTGTGGAGAAGCACTTGCAAAGCAGTTTGAAGACTCAGACATGGAAACCAGTAGCAGTGAAACATCAGGTGATGATGCCTGGAAGTAGGCATGGAAATGCTCACAGTTAATCTGACCCAGTAAACTCAGATTGTCTGTTTAGAGATATAAAAAAAGAAATCGCTCTTTTCCTTTTCTTATGTTGAATATTTTGTGCACAAGAGAAATAATCATATCCCAAAGAGAGAGCAATTGTCTTGCTTAGCTTTTGTTGTTCTTCCTTGTTACCTGCTTAGTTGAGAGAAGTATGTATGGCAGCATTTTTAAAGTACATACAGAGAATATGTGGGGCGACACACAAGTGGGAGCTGGCAATGCAGAGACACAGAGAGGAGACACTGGTCTGCTCGACAGCTTCCACTACCAGCCCTCGGGACACTCGCCCCATGCTCAAGCAATTATTGTCAATGACAAAGTGACTAATGAAGTTATAATTGTATTAAATTAATGCAATAATTTGGATATTTTATTTTTGTCTCGTTGTTTAACTTTAGCCCTTAACCAAGCATATGTGGGGTTTTTTGTTTGTTTGTTTGTGTTTTCTTTTTGGGGTACAGCTGTAAAATATTTGGATATAGGAAATATTGATATTCTTGCAGCTTTAATATTCAGGATGGATTGTAAAATATAAATTTTGTGAGATTTCAAAGGTTAAGATTATTTTGATAATAATCTTTACAGATTTAAAAGATATGGTTATCACAAGCCTCTTGAGGGGAAAAACTACTATATGAAATAACTAACTAGGAATAAATATTTTGCATCAAAAAAACAATGTACCTTAATCAGATCCTTAGAACCTTAGTTAGGTCCTTAGAGGGAACATCTGAATCACAGGGCCCTGGAGAGGGTATGATGAAGACTGACCTTAATCTTCTCCTGTTTCTCTTTCTCTTTCTCTCTCTCTCCCTTCCTCCCTACCTCCTCTCTCTCTTCTCTCCTTCTTTTTTATATTACCTAACTTTTTATTCCTTGTTTTCCTTGGCACTGGCCTGTAAGCCCCAGTACCTGCATGCAGTTAGCATCCACAATGAGTTGTTGATCAGAGAGACCTACAAAGTTTCCCAAAAGAAGACAGATTTCTGTCAGAGTACTTGATGACCCACCAAGAGGTAGTGGTAAGACCCTACTGCTGAAGACACCATATGCTGTTCATACAGAACATGGAGTGACCTGACTGGAATCTGGAAGAAAGTCAGGCCCCAGACAGCTCGTCTAGCACCAGAAGGTGCTGCATGAGCAACTGGGGGAAAATGACCAATACCTGTCCACGCAACTCGTGATCTAAGCTACTCAACAGCAAACAACCTGAAGTGATACTCACACAAGTGCAATAGTGGAAGACAGCCATGGTGGGTAAGCAACTGCTCTTTAACTGGCTAACAGATCCACTTAGTGGAACAAAACCCATAGCTGGATCTGGGAAACAAACCAGAACCATATCAAAAATAGAGAGCCAGCTCTCCATTAGCAAGCTCCCACCAATTGTGAGCTATAGGCCTACACCTATTAAATTCTCTATAAAATAATAATGGCTATCTCATTTATCTGGTGCTGACTTCACTCTCTATAGGAGAATTTGCTTCTCTTTTTCAGATGCATGCAGATCCTGAGGAGAGAATCAGCCCATCGCACCTTACCAGGGTCCCAGTTGAAACCACAGAGTAATTGGGGAAATGAGCAAGAGTGCTGCTTTTTTGGTGAACCTGATAACAGCACAAGGGTGAAGGAGATAGACACAGGCAACACTCAACTCCTACCAAACCAGAGATCCAGAGACACAGAGGCTTGCAAGACCTCATCACTGAAGTAGACCTAAGGCAAACCCAATATGGCTCAGGGAAATTCACAGAAGAGGGGCAGAAAGATTGTTATAGCCACATGTTGGGACTTTATGCACAGAGACATTGCCTCTTTGCCATAACTGATGGCTAAACCCACAACGCACGACCCACATTCCTTAATGAGGAGGGTCCCTGTGGAGGGGGAAGGACAGGGAGGAGGCTAACGATGGTACCAACATGGCTGTATACAAACTGTGTACATAACTAATAACAAAAACATTAAAATGTATTACTTAACTGTTTATAATAGAAAAAAACTAAAAACAAGCCAGATGTCCACTCAAAGGACACTACTCAAACACCAAAGTATGGTATATGTATATCGACTAAATCTTAAATTGCTAAAAAATTAAATGTATTAGCAAAGATAAAGGTCCAATATATTACCAAATGTAGAAGTAATAAACCCAATGACTGGTGAAATTTGTTTAAAAAATGTTGACTATGGGCTGGAGAGACGGCTTAGTGGTTGAGGTGCTTGCCTGCAAAGCCAAAGGGCCCAAGCTCGGCTCCCCGGAACACATGTAAGCCAGATGCATAAGGGGACGCACACATCTGGTTTTGTTTGCAGTTCCTGGAGGCCATGGAATACCCATTCTCTCTCTCTTTCTACCTGCCTATTTCTGTATTTCTGTCTCTAAAATAAATAAATAAATAAATAAATAATTTTTTTAATGCTGACTATGCATGAGGGGGGAAATCTGGAGAAAACATACTAGATTGGAAAAAACTCAGCACTTTTCCCTTTTCTGTTATAAATTTCAGTATAATTTAGGAAAAAAGTTGAGATAGGAAATTTACTACTTTTCCAGGCTGACCTTGAACCCTTGGATTTAAGTGATCCTCCTGCCTCAAACTTCACAAGTAATTGAGATTATAGCCACCCCCCCACTTTGCCCCATAGAGTGATTTTAATGTTTATATCAATATATGTTAATTTTGGAATAATATAAGTTGATTTTTTGTGTATTTTTATTTATTTATTTGAGAGTGATGGACACATAGAGAAAGAGGCAGATAGATAGGTAGAGAATGGGTACACCAAGGCCTCCAGCCACTGCAAACAAACTCCAAATGCGTGCACCACCTTGTGCATCTGGCTTTCGTGGGTCCTGGAGAATCAAGCCTCAAACTGGGGTCCTTAGGCTTCACAGACAAGCGCCTAACTGCTAAACCATCTGTCCAGCCCCTAAGTTGATGTGTTTTTAAAAGGAATTTGGAAACTAACTAATTTAATTTCTTTAACTGGTGAAGAAACCTCAACTCCAAGAATCACACAAGGATTAATGAGCATCCATCCCAACATTTATTTCCTTTGCCTGACTCCAGCCTCTTCTTTGAATGGTGCCCCTTCTTTCTGATGGGACTCTCAAACACAGAAACAGATGCATGATTCTTTCTGGCCCTTCAGAAAAATCTGCCCTCCAGGACACTATTTGAATGATCTCCAGGAATCACTGTGGACCCAGCAAGAAAGGATTTCATACTATTTATACTACATTGCTGCACATAAGGAAGATCTAAGTGACCAAAGCTAATCAGGCATATATTTTGACTTTGCAACTTGAAAATAAACCAAAAAGATATTGTTGCTATCAGTAGAACCACTAGATTCAGTTGTGTTGGTGGCATGGTCCACTTCCTGGAATTCCCGTTTTTTCTGACTAACTTGGGGTGTTTTGTTGTGTTTTCATTTTTACAGAAAATACTCACCACAAAGCTGGGTCTGGTGTCGCACTCCTTTAATCCCAGTACTTGGGAGGCAGAAATATATTGCTGTGAGTTCACAGCCAGCCTGGAGCTACAGAATAAGTTCCAGGTCATCCTGGACTGAAGTGAGACCCTATATCAAAAGCAAGCACACACAAAAATAACCACCACAGATGGCTTCCAACATCAGAGTGCAGAACTGTGGGGTTCACTCCCAACTGATGCCTGGTTTACCACTCTTGCTCCATCACAAGGCTTTCCAACACTATCTCTTTGACACAAATACACACAATACACACTGTGTAAATTCTGGAAGGCTACTTGTGGATAATAGGCCTTCAAAAATACCTTCCCTTGGGCTGGAGAGATGGCTTAGTGGTTAAGGCACTTACCTGCAAAGCCTAAGGACCCAGGTTCAATTCCCCAGTACCCACGTAAGCCAGATGCACAATGGGGGCACATGCATCTGGAGTTTGTTTGCAGTGGCTAGAGGCCCTGGCATGCCCATTCTCTCTACTGCTGCTCTCCCTCCAATAAAGAAAATACTTTAAAAAAATATACCTTCCCTTTATTAATATGACAAGTGAATGAGCTGAAAAATGATCTTTTTAAAATAATTTTATTTATTTATTTTCAAGAACAGAGAGAGAATGAGAATGGGCATGACAGGGCCTAATACCACTGCAAACTCCAGATATATGTGCCACTTTATGCATCTGATTTTATGTGGGTATTAGGAATTTGAACCTGGGCCATTAGGCTTTACAAGTAAGGGCCTTTAACTGCTGAGCCATCTCCCCAGCCCAAATATGATCTTTTTGGTAACTATATTTCTCATTGGACTCCTTACCTCTAATTAGGAAATAGATCCTAAAAAAAAAAAAATTCCAAATTAGCAACAAAATTTTGGGGAGAAACATGCTCATAAAAAGTAGGAAAAAGTAAGGTGTCCAAAGGGATAACACTGATGCAGCAAGTTATGAAGCATCTGTAGGACAGAATTTTAAGCAGTAATTTTTAAAAGTTGGTGCACATTCATGAATCTCAATGACAAATAAATACTTAAGGTGACATGAAAAGTTATGGCTTATTTGATTGATTCCAATTCATTCCGTCTGATGTACCTTAGAAATGTTGCACTGAAACTGCCTCTAGTTTTGGAAAGGAAACTGACACAAGATAGCCACGCGTTAGGTGTGTGGTGCAGAACCCCGCTGGCAGATCATTATTACTATTTAGCTGAAATAATATCAGTACATACAAAATATGTCACTAAGCACATTTCTACTCATATCAAATATCCCTCACATCCTGGCCACCACAGTACTCATGAATTGCTTACAAAAGTCTTTAAACAAGTATTTCCATAATGATGCCCTTGAGGCAAACATGGTGAAAAGAGGTCAGGGAAGAGATTGAGTAAAGGAGAGGGTGCGGGAGGGCTAATCAAAATCTAAGAGGGTATGAATAAGTCATATGGAAACCTACTTTTTTGTACAATGGAACAACCAGAAGCCATAGACTTTTATTAGAAAATTTTCAGTGCCAGGGATGGGATACTCCCAGTGAGTTGTTGGCCAAGGATGTCCCTGATTCCCCCAGCATTACAGGCTATTCCAAGGCTCTCGGTTTCCTGAAGAATGGGAAATAACCCACTGGATTCACAAAAATATTGTATGCTAAAATGAAAGATCCAGAGTATGCAGAGTGACTTTCTTTTTTTCATACTTTTTTTTAAATTTTTTATTTATTTATTTGAGAGTGACAAACACAGAGAGAAAGACAGATAGAGGGAGAGAGAGAGAATGGGCGCGCCAGGGCTTCCAGCCTCTGCAAACGAACTCCAGACGCGTGCACCCCCTTGTGCATCTGGCTAACGTGGGACCTGAAGAACCGAGCCTCGAACCGGGGTCCTTAGGCTTCACAGGCAAGCGCTTAACCGCTAAGCCATCTCTCCAGCCCTTTTTCATACTTTTTAGTTATTTCAGAGAAAGAGACAGAGAAATAATGGGTGCTCCAGGCCTCCAGCCACTGCAAACAAACTCCAGACACATGTGCCACCTTGTGCACCTGGCTTACTGGGTCCTGGGGAATTAAAATGGGTCCTTTGGCTTTGCAGGTAAGTGCCCTAACCACTAAGATATCTCTCCAGCCCTAGAGTAGACTTTCTTTTCCAGCCCAGGTCCACACCTCTTATACCCATATCCAGGTCCTCGGCAGCCAAGTAACTCTGCTTCCAGCTAGATAATGAGGAAAGCTGAAGTCATGTCTCCCTGTCCCTAAATGTAAGCGGTTTGCTCATATGGAAAACAGTCCTTTCCCATTTGATCAGCTGCTGGTTGAAAAAGCCTTCCTCACATCAGTATTCCAAGAGGCCTTGATGTTGAGCAGTTGTTTTGGTTTGAGCCCATTCTGTGTTTGTAGCCCCCAGCATTGCCTGCAGCAGCTTGCACTTGCTTAAAGAGGATCATTTACTACTGATGTTTGCTGGAAGCATCAGCAAGATGTGATGGTACTGCCTTTGCTTACCAAATAAGCCCAGTTTCAAAGAAGGGAGATGTTGCAGTCCGGTTTGCATTGCTGTTAGAAATCACCCAACCAAGAGCAGCTTCTGGGAAAAAGAGATTTATTTTGGCTCACAGGCTCAAGGGGAAGCTCCACGATGGCAGGGGCAAACGATGGCATGAGCAGAGGGTGGACATCACCCCCTGGCCAACGTAAGGTGGACCACAGCAACAGGAGGGTGTGCCAAACACTGGCATGGGGAAATTGGCTATAAAGACCATAAGCCCGCCCCCAACAATACACTCTCTCCAGGAGGCATAAATTCCCAAATATCCATCAGCTGGGAATCTAGCATTCAGAACACCTAAGTTTATGGGGGACACCTGAATCAAACCACCACATTCCGCCCCTGGCCCCCATAAACTGATATCCGTGCATGATGTAAAATACAATGCATTTAGTCTGACTTTAGAAGTCCCCATAGTTTTTTACCAATCCCAATGATGTTCATACATCCCCATAGTTCAAGATCTTTTAACTGAGCCATAATACCAAAATATAACCTCAAAAAACCCATAATGACACAGAATAAATATTCACACTGCAAAAGATGGCATTGGGCATAGCAAAGAAACATTCAACCAATACAAGATTTAAAACAACCTGGGAAAACATCAAACTCTGTAGCTTCAAGTCCAGCAACTCTAGCCAGTGACAAATCTTCAAGTCCAATAATTCTAACCAGCAACAAGTCTCTGGCATTCCAATTCCACCCCTCCAGCTAGGCTACTCACAGTCCTGGAAAACTTCATCGGGGCCGGCAGCTCCTCGGCAGCCATCTCATGGTCCCGGCATCTCCACTGGGTCTCCACTGCAAGCCACGGTTCATCCTCATGGCCCCATGGGGTCTCTATGCAGGCAACCAACAAACCTGCTTCACACTGCCCATGGCCATTTCCAAAACACAAGACCGTGTTGCAAACTCAATGACCCTCTTTCCAGCATTTTATACTTCACAATACCAGGTAGGTGCCAATTTGTTAATCCAGGGGGGAATAAAGCAGACTTTGAAGAACAGGACACTCCTTGAGCACTCAGGCCCCTTCAAAAGAGTATACATTATTCTTATTGCCCCAGCGCAGGTCAGTTAGCCCAGTCTCATAGGTTGTAATCTCTCAGTTGCAGCTGAACGGGCAGCAGTTCACCCAAAGATTTTTCTTTCTGTGCCATATCCCTCTGCACACACCAGTTCATTTCTACGCAAAACAACCCTGCACAACTTCTCAGGACATGGGCACAAGAGCAAGCTTCTCACACAAACTGCTAGCCCAGTCCAAGCACAGATCTTTCTCACCCTCATGAGCCAAACCTCACAGTCCATAGTTCTTACTGCCTTCAGGTCTTTCAGCTCTGACCAGAATAGTCCATCAAGCTGTACTTACAGCACTGCAAAGCATCTCTTAGGTCAAAGTTTCAACTCCTTTCACATTCCTCTTGAAAATCAGCTCCAAAAGGCCAAAGCCACATAGTCAGGTGTCTAGCAGCAACCCCAGTCCTGGTACCACTTTACTGTTGCAGTCCGGTTCGCATTGTTGTTAGAAATCACCCAACCAAGAGCAGCTTCTGGGAAAAAGAGATTTATTTTGGCTTACAGGCTTGAGGGGAGCTCCACGATGGCAGGGGAAAACGATGGCATGAGCAGAGGGTGGACATCACCCCCTGGCCAACATAAGGTGGATCACAGCAACAGGAGGGTGTGCCAAACACTGGCATGGGGAAACTGTCTATAAAGCCCATAAGCCCGCCCCCAACAATACACTCCCTCCAGGAGGCATTAATTCCCAAATATCCATCAGCTGGGAACCTAGCATTCAGAACACCTAAGTTTATGGGGGACACCTGAATCAAACCACCACAGGAGACAAGCTACCTTGCAAGCCAAAGTCACTATAGGAGAAGCTAGAAGGAAGGCTTAGCCTTATAGAACTAGGTTCTATGGTGCCTTAGCCCACAGCTGTGTGAAGCATGTTGTAGCAGTATTGATTGCCCCTGAAGCAGAGTGTAGGGCTCACAAAGGTTTTTTGTGGGTTTTTTTGAGTGCTTTCCTAAATATCTGGCTCCTTGTGCTTAAAAAAATGCCAAAATGAGCCATCTAATTCATTTTTTTGTCACTGTTAAGGCCAGCTGTGTTGACAAGTCATCCCATTTCATCACCCTTGAGGAATGTTAAGACCTCTCTTCTTTTTAAGCCTCAGTGGCCCACCCTTGTGAGTGAGAATGAGACCAGCTATTTTGCAGGTTAGTTGTGGGAAAGAAAAGACATTGGTGAGCACACAGAGCCAAGATGCAGTGGGTCTACAACAAATGAGAGCAGTGTTCAGAGTTTTATCCCCCAACAAGTCAGGCACATCAGCAATCTGTGTGTTACTGTTGCTTTACACCTGGCGACCATGAATACTTCATTCAGCCATCTTCACTACATGAGACAGATACAGTACCCACAACTGGCTGCTTGCCATTAGACCCAAGTAAAGTGTTTCCTGTTAAGGCTGGGTGAGTTCCAATGGACAAAGTCCTCAGTGTCACCAGAAAGGATTGACTTGGAAACTCAAGTGGAAATGAGAGAAGTTCTCTCTTTTTCTAATGCTATAATTTTTTTCTTTTTTTTATCAGTGTGTACACAGTCATATTGGTACCATCATTAGCCTCCTCCCTGTCCTTCCCCCTCACCAGCAACCCTCCTCACTGGGGAATATAGGTTGAACATTGTGAGGTTAGCCATTAGTTATTGATAAGAGGCAATGTCTCTGTGCATAGTGACCCAAAGTGTGGCTCTAACATTCTTTCTGCCTCCTCTTCCACAAATTTCCCTGAGCCATGTTGGGTTCATTTTAGGTCTGCTTCACTGATAAGGTCTTGGGAACCTCTGTGTCTCTGGAAATCTGATTTAGTAGGAGTTGAGTGTTCTCTGTGTCTATCTCCTTCATCCTTGTACTGATACCAGGTTCACAAAGGAAGCAACACTCTTGTTCATTTCCCCAAATACTCTTAGTTTCAGCTGGGGCTTTTTGAGGTGTAATGTGCTGGTTCACTCGTTAGAACCTGTGTCCATCTGAAAAGAGTGAATTCAGCACCAGATAAATGGGATAACTTTTGTTTTCTTAGAAATAATTTACTAGGTGTAGGGCATATTATAGCCCATGATTGGTGGGAGCTTGGAATGGAGAGCGGGCTCCTTTTGGATATGGCTCTAACTTAATTCCCAGCTCCAACTATGGGTTCCGTTCCACTGAGCAGATCAGTTAGCCAAATCAAGAGCAGTTGGTTTCCCACTGTGGCTGTGTGCCACTATTGCACTTGTGTGAGCATCACATCAGGTTGTTTTCTGCTGAGTAACTTAGACCACAAGTTTCTTGGACAGATTTTTGTCATTTTTCACCAGTTGCTCATGTAGCACCTCCTGGCACTAGATGAGATAACTGTCTGGGGACTGACTCTCTTCCAGATTCCAGCCATGTCACTCCATGTTATGTACCAACAGCATATGGTATCTTCAGCAGTAGGGTCTTACCACTAACCTTGGGTAGGTCATCAAGTACTCTGACAGAAGTCTGTCTTCTTTTGGAAAATCTTGTCTCTGTGATCAACAGCTTATTGTGGATGTTAGCCACATCCTGGTATTGAGATGCTTTAATTTTTGTTGACAGTTTTCATAAACGTATTTTGATTAAAATCCCCTCCCAATCAGAAGTCATCTTTTTAACATGTCCTAATGGCACAGACCCAGATCAGCTACTCAGACAGCCAAGGCAGGAGCACCAAAACTTCAATACCAGCTGTGCTACACAGTGAGAACCTGTCCCAAAATAAACATAAAAAGAACTAGGAATGTAGTTCGGTGATAGAGTGCTTCCCTTGCATATTCAAAGTCCTAAGTTAAACCTTTAGTGAAAAAAAAAAAGTTCTTTCAGAGTTCAAAACATCTAAGAACTTATTTCCATTTCATAACACTTCCCAGTACTTGCAATTACAGGCTGGCTTCAGAGAGCAATGTTGTAATTTTAAGGACAGACTATACCAATATTTCTTGCCCTATATGAAACCATGTAAGTACACAAGAAAATATGGGACCCCATAAGATTTACAGATCAATTTTCTAAACCAAACTGGTTTGCATAGGCTTTGGATAAGATCTGAAATCATGTTTTCTTATCTGAGCCAGACCACACTCCGGGAGAAAGATACTGGATGTGCTTTCCAGGGAGTGGTCTCCAGCAATATAAGACCATGGAAAACAATTATCTGGAAAATGAGTGTCACAAATCAGCACTTCCTATACAGAGAAGACATGATGCTGTAATTCATAGAGCTTGGACATGTACTCCTGAATAACTACTATGAAGCAAAGGAAAAAATCACCAACTGAACTCAAGTTACAGCATTTATTTGGACCCTGGCTGCTACCTCCCAGGTTATGATGGCAGGGATGTGATAAGAGGAGATACTATCTGAACAGTGGCCAGGGCTGGTTGGGCTCATAAATTTACAGAGGTGCTAACCTCCCATTACAGTATATTCACACCTCTCACTATGGAAGTAATGGTGGCCATGAGGACGATCAACCTCAGGTGAAAAAGCAACAAGAATGCTGCTTAGGGTCTGGAGGGATAGCTTAAAGTGTTTGCCTGCAAAGACAAAGGACCCAGGTTTGATTCCCCAGGACCCACATTAGCCAGATGCACAAGGGGGTGCACGTCTGAACTTCATTTGCAGTGGCTGGAGGCCCTGACATGCCCATTCTCTCTCTCAATATCTCTCCCTCTCTCTCTCTTCCCCTCCCTCCCTCCCTCCCTCCCTCCCTCCGTCTCTTTTTCTCTGTCAAACAAATAAATATAAAATATTTTTTACATGCTGCTTTGTTACAGCCCAGGCTACCAATTTCTTGCTCCCCTCACTGAGGAGTGTGCCCCCAGAGTGGACAGAGTTGTGTTGAAAGGTCTAGAAGCATATTTTTAGAAGTAGAAGTAACCATACAGGGCTTTGAATCTTCCATATTGAACTGGAAAAATGAAAGCCATACCATTTAAGAAAAATGGTAACATGTCATAGTCAACATTAAATGAGACATGGTTCTTGGTGTGTCCAAGTATTTCTCAGCCTTACTTGAGAGAGAGAAAATGGCACACAAGGGCCTCTAGACCTGCAAACGAACTCCAGACATATGTGCCACCTTGTACATGTAACTTAGGTATGCCTTGGGGAATTGAACCTGGGTCCTTTGGCTTTGCAGGCAAGTGCCTTAACCACTAAGACATCTCTCTAGCCCTTAAACATTATCTTGGTCTTCAAATGAATTCTGATTGACAGTAACATCTGTCCATAATCTCAAAGTAGTTTCATAAATTAAAAAGTTCCCTGCTTCCCTCAGAAATGAAACTCTGAGGCCATTTTAAAGAGTCTGCTACTAAAATGAAAGCCTAAGCAGAGAAAGTTGAGTGGGCAATATTTAAGAAAACATTTGAGGGCTGGAGAGCTATGTAGTGGTGACAGAGTTTGCCTGAAAATCCTAAGGACCCAGGTTTAATTCCCCAGTACTCACATAAGCCAGATACACAAGGGGGCACATGCATCTGGAGTTCATTTGCAATGTCTAGAGGTCATGGTATGCCCATTCTCTATCTGTTTCTTTCTCTCTCAAAACAAATTTTAAAAATTTTTTTAAACACTTGAATTGATCTTTCCGAAATTGAGCAAAACAGATAGAACAAACTATGAGACAGCTCTTTCCCACACACTTCCACATGCCCACCTTCTTGAAAAGACATTTCTTTTTTTTTTTCAATTAGTAAAAGTACTTTATTTTCCTCTTGTATTTGCTTTATATCTTGCTTTACAAAGTTATGAAGTTCACAGCTTTATACCAAAATGTAAAAGGCTAGGCTCTTTGTTTATAAACACTTTTCAGTCATGTTGCCTGACTTTTCTTCCAACCCATATTCAATTATTTAGAAAAAAATCAGAATCCAAGGATGCTGGAGCAGCTCTAGGATATCTACTTCTCTTTAACAGCCTTTCCTTCTTCACCCCTCTGCCTCCCATTCATTTCGGCTACTACCTTAAGGTCACAGCAGATCTGGAAACTTTAGTCACCACATGTCCTAGCAGAGCTGTGCTAGGACACACTGGGGTGGAGGTGAAGCTAGAGCTTATTATCTGCTAACAGCAGGTCTGGTTTACATGAGGAACTCGTATCCATCTGCAGATGGAAGTGAGTATAGACAAAGCTCCTCTGCCATAGCGGTTTCCTACCCATCAGGCACCTTCTCTTGGAGGAAACCACCATCTTACATATACGCAGGCAGTGAAAGGACATTTCCTTACTATGTTTCAACGACCTGCTAGAGACTCACCCACAAGGTCAGAGCTGTCCAGAGAAACATAACCCCATTTCATGTGCTCTTCAGTACCACCTCCAAGCATCACATCCTAAAACTTGTCTTGAAATTCTCCTTTCTGCTAGATTCTTCTCAACAGAAAGCTCTGGCAAACCTGGTCTTGGTAGACGTACAGATTTCAAACCTCACTCCAAACTACTAAATAAGATCCACATTTTATCAGGATCTCTGTGTGATTTCCTTGCACATAAATGTTTGAGAATTTGTCCTCAGATAACATCCTTCCTATTAACATCCTTCTTTATTCCTAAATCCCTCTCTCTTCTTTTGTTAGTGCCCCTAAAGCTTCCTTTAGTGAACTTGTCACAATCTCAGTTACAAGTTTTTCCCCTGTCACTATTCATCTCTTCTCATCTCCCACAGTATATGAAGCTGTGTTTGGGAAGATCTTACTTTTACTTTCTCTTATGCTTTTCATTACATGAGCTTATCGAGATTTACCCTGTCTCCTTCATTGCTCATGCAGTGTGATAACTTCTCTCCACTCTCCAGTCAGTGCTGTGGTGATAATACTCCTCCTAGAGACACAGTACAAAGAAGCAAGATCACTCCTGCCATTCTTCCCAGCAGCAGGCTCTGCTATGAGTTCTCATGAGCACCAGCAGCTGGGACGAGAGCTCTACCAGCCAAGCAGAGCGAGACATTGTAGCCATTATAGGAAAATCCTCTATATTTTAATATTTTATTTATTTATTTAAAAGAAAGAGAGAGGCAGATATGGAGAGCGAGAGACAATGGATGTGCCAGGGCCTCTGGCTGCTGCAAACAAACTCCAGACACATCTGCCACCTGGTGCATCTGGCTTTATGTGGATAGTGGGGATCTGAACCCAGGTCCTTAGGCTTTGTAAGCAAGCTCCTTAACTACTGAGTCATCTCTCCAGCACCAAAAGATCCTCCTTAATTAGGAATGATTACTACTTCTCCTTTCTCTTCTTGAATTAGAGAGCAATGCCCAAAGTAAAAAAAAAGACTTCCAGGCACTTGCCTCTCACTGATGCCTCAGTTGAGTCTGTTGCTCCACCTGTTGGTTGACTTTCAATCACTACAAGATGCCTGAGAAAGTCAGCTCATAAAGAGAAAAGGGGGGCTGGAGAGATTGCTTAGCGGTTAAGCGCTTGCCTATGAAGCCTAAGGACCCCGGTTCGAGGCTCTGTTCCCCAGGTCCCACGTTAGCCAGATGCACAAGGGGGCGCACGCGTCTGGAGTTCATTTGCAGAGGCTGGAAGCCCTGGCCCGCCCATTCTCTCTCTCTCCCTCTATCTGTCTTTCTCTCTGTGTCTGTCGCTCTCAAATAAATAAATAAATAAATAATTTTAAAAAAAAATAAAGAGAAAAGGGTTATTTTTATCCAGAGCTTTCGATACTTCAGCCCATGACTGACTGTCCCTATTCCTATGGGCGGAAGCACATAGCAAAGCAAGAATGCTCTGCATATGGTCAGACTGCAAAAGAGAGAATGGAAGGGACCAGAGTTCCATAATCCCATCCAACAGAATGTTCCCAATGACTTAACAACTTCCCATTAGGTCCCCTTTCTTAAAGACTCCACCATTTCCCATAGTGCCACCCTGGGGACTAAGCACTTATTATACGGGCTTTTGGAGGATTTTCCAAATTCAAACTTTAACACTTTATAATGAGTAGAAATGATACTATGGTCTTCGGATCAAGATGGCATCCAACTAATTATGCCGCAACTGCCTGGAAGGTGAGGCAAGGAATCAAGGAGTCACTGGGACTTTTAGGGGAGTACAATCTCTAATTGATCACCAGTGGGAGGGTGCAGAGTGGTAAAAAAGGGAAGTGGGACTTCTGTTTAAGATGGTGGCATAGGTAACATGCCAAAGCAGCCTAGGGGGGAAAAAGGCCAAAAAAATTCTAAGCAAAATACACAATTTTACTAAAAAGCGGGGTGTATAGGAAATTAAAACAGCAGGAGAGAAGTAGAAGAGGTCCAGAGCATCCAGAGCCTGCACAGTCCAGCAAAAGTGGCCCCGGCAGGTCCGCCAACCGCAGTGGCGGTGGCACACCAGAAAGCCACCAGGCTCAGCTTGAGCTGCAGGAAAATCCAGGTGAGGGGAGCTTCCACTCACACCGAGCTCTCCGCAACTCAAGAAACGTGAAGAAAGAGTGGCAGTGAACAACAAAGGAGCAGATAGCAAGGTAGAAGAAGATGTGGAACAGCGAGAGAACTAGAGCAGTCTCCCCTCCCCCACTGTCTGTGCCCAGCTCCAGCGAACAGACCAGCAGTTCCAAGACCTGGCCATGCCAACTTGAGCCAACAGCGGGACCCAAGCAGGAGCAGAGTCTGGCAGAAATATCGCTGGTTCCGGCACCAGCAACAGCAGCCCCAGAAGTGGCAGATCCAGCAGAATCAGGCAGTGACAGCTTCAGTGGCAGCAGTGGTGGATCCAGCAGTAGCAGCTGCAGCAAAACCAATAGTGTTTCCAGCAGTGGCAGCAACAGTGGTGGATCCAGCAGTGGCAGCTACAGCAGCAGCAGCAGCAGCAGCAGCAGATCCAGCAGCGGCAGCGGCAGATCCAGCAGCAGCAGCTTCAGCAGTGGTTACAGCAGTGGGGGTGCCAATCTGCAGGGCCACAGTTGCCAAGTTCAGTTTGCCTACAGGAAAAGCCAGTGCCTAGCTCCAGAAATCAGAACAGTGGCCCAACGACCCAGCCAGCAACTTGAATGAGACCAAAATCATCCAAAACAGTAACTGGGATTGCACCAGAGAAGGGTCTCACTTGGTCACAAGCTGACGAATCCCTCAACAGACCAGAAATATTAACCTCTTGGTTGATAGAGGATCTGGTTGTTATAATAACTACTCTTGCATAAATACTCGGTACTGTTTTTGATTGAATGTATAGTGTTTAGTTAAATTTTAGAACCTAACTGTATTTTATTCCACTCAGCCTACTTGAATACTCCCATAGCAGGGAAACTCAACCCCTAGGAACACCTTTGAGAGTCTTAAGAGCCACACCTAATACCTTAAGCTCCTACCCTGAAGATATATAACATCAAATCAATTGATATAGCTAAGAATACCCAGCTAGCTAGAAAATCCAAGCATTAACTTAATCCAAGATGTAAAAATATATACAAATACATACATTATAACACAAGAAACACTAAAAAGCAAGACAATATAAATCCACCTAAAAGTATTAATGCATCAGAAATGACCTCCAGTGAGAAAAAGATAGAGGAAATGCCTGAGAAAGATTACAAAAAAAGATTGCAAATAAGTTCAAAGAAGTCAAAGAGCAAATCAAAGGAATCAAAGAGGAAATCAAAGGAATCAAAGAAGATGCAGGAAACCAATTTAATGAAATAAAGAAGGCAATACAAGACATAAATAAGGAAATAGAAATAATAAAGAAAAACCACTCAGAATTATTAGCAATGAAGAACACAGTTAATGAAATAAAAAACTCTGTAGAAAAATCTCACCAGTAGAATGGATGAAGGAGAGGACAGAATATCTAAGCTAGAAGACCAGGTGGCAGATCTAATACAGTCCAACAAAGAGAAAGACAAACTTATAGAAAAGTATGAGTGGGAATTTCAAGATATTTGGGACACTATGAAAAGATCAAATATAAGAATTCAGGGCATAGTAGAAGGAGAAGAATTTCACTCCAAAGGCACAGTAGGCATATTCAACAAAATCAGAGAAAAAAACTTCCCCCAAATTGGGAAAGAGGTGCCAATGCAGATACAGGAAGCCTTTAGAACCCCAGCCAGACAAAACCTGGAAAGAACCTCTCCTCACCATATTATAATCAAACTACCAAACACACAAACCAAAGATAAAATGTTGAAAGCAGTTAGAGAGAAAAAGCAAGTTACCTACAAAGGCAAGCTCATCAGGATTACAGCAGAGTATTCAAAACAAATGTAAAAGACAGAAGGGCTTGGAGTGATGTACTTCAAGTTCTGAAAGATAACTGTCAACCAAGGTTTCTTTATCCTGCAAAGCTATCCATTCAAATAGATGGAGAAATAGGGCATTCCATGACAAAAGCAGGTTAAAGGAGTATCTGAAGACAAAACCAGCTCTACAGAAAATACTTGAAAGAATCCTCCATGCTGAAGAAAAGTAAAACCACACATATAAGAAACCTGAGAAAAACAAAATACTCAAATACTAGTTAACAGAAGAGAACAAAGGTAGAACCAGAACCACACACACACACACACACAATGGCAAACATAAATACACACCTTTCAATAATATCTCTTAATATCAATGGCCTCAATGCCCCAACCAAAAGACATAGGTTTGCAGACTGGGTTAAAAAGCAGGATCCTACAATTTGTTGTCTCTAAGAAACTCACCTTTCTACAAGGGATAGACATTATTTTAGGGTGAAAGGTTGGAAAACAGTGTTTGAAGCAAATGGGCCTAGAAGACAAGCAGGGGTTGCAATCCTAATATCTAACAAGGTAGACTTCAGTCCAATGTTAGTCAAAAAAGGTAAGAAAGGTTACTTTATATTGATTAAGGGCACACTCCAACAGGAGGACATTACAATCCTAAACATATATGCACCTAGCATGGGGGCTCCAAAATTCATCAAACAAACACTATCAGAGCTAAGGTCACAGTTAACACCAAACACAGTGGTGGTGGGTGACTTTAACACTCCACTCTCATCAATTGACAGGTCATCCCAGGAAAAAATAAACAGAGAGGCATCTGGACTAAATGAGGTCATAGAAGGAATGGACCTAACAAATATATACAGGACATTTCATCCAAATGCAACAGAATATACATTCTTTTCAGCAGGATATGGAACATTCTCTAAAATAGACCATATATTAGAACACAAAGCAAATCTTAACAAATTCAGGAAAACTGAAATAATTCCTTACATTCTCTCTGACCACAGTGGAATTAAACTACAAATCAGTAGCAAGAAAGGCCATAGAGCATACACAAAATCATGGAAACTAAACAATACACTACTAAATGATGAATGGGTCAATGAAGAAATCAAGAAGGAAATCAAAAAATTTATAGAGTCAAACAATAATGAGAACACAACATACCAAAATCTCTGGGACACAATGAAGGCAGTTCTAAGAGGTAAATTTATAGCTTTAAGTGCCTATATTAAGAAAATAGAAAGGTTGCAAGTAAACGACCTAAAGCTTCACCTTAAAGCCTTGGAAAAAGAAGAACAAGGCAAACCAAAAATCAGTACATGGGAAGAAATAATAAAGATTAGGGCAGAAATTAATGAAATAGAAACAAAAAAAAAAATCCAAAGAATTAATGAAACAAAGAGTTAGTTCTTTGAAAGGATAAACGTTTGATAAACCCTTAGCAAATCTGACTAAAAGAAAGAGAGAAGAGACACAAATTAATAAAATTAGAGATGAAAAAGGTAACATCACAACAGAATCCAGAGAAATTCAAAAACTTATAGGGACATATTATAAAAGTATATACTCCACAAAGTATGAAAATCTGACAGAAATGGATGACCTACCTAAATTAAATCAAGAAGAGATTAATCACTTAAATAGACCTAGAACAAGCATGGAGATCCGAACAGTTATCAATAATCTCCCAACTAAAAAAAGCCCAGGCCCAGATGGATTCACTGCTGAATTTTACCAGACCTTCAAGGAAGAGCTAACACCATTGCTTCTTAAGCTCTTCCAGGAAATAGAAAAAGAAGGAATTCTACCAAACTCCTTCTATGAAGCCAGCACCACCCTGATACCAAAACCAGGCAAAGATAGAACAAAAAAAGAAAATTACAGACCAATCTCCCTCATGAACATAGATGCAAAAATTCTCAACAAAATATTGGCAAACAGAGTACAAGAATATATCAGAAAGATCATTCACCCTGACCAAATAGGCCTTATCCCAGAGATGCAGGAATGGTTCAATATATGCAAATCTATAAATGTAATACATTATATAAATGGGTTGAAGGACAAAAATCACATGATCATCTCATTAGATGCAGAGAAAGGGTTCAACAAAATCCAACATCCCTTCACGATAAAAGTCCTACAGAGACTTGGAATAGAAGGAACATATCTCAATATAATAAAAGCTATTTATGACAAGCCTACAGCCAACATATTACTAAATGGAAAAAAACTGGAAGCTTTTCCACTAAAATCAGGAACAAGACAAGGGTGTCCACTGTCCCCACTTTTACTTAATATAGTTTTGGAAGTCTTAGCCATAGCAATAAGACAAGAGACACACATAAAAGGGATGCAAATTGTAAAGGAAGAGATCAAGTTATCATTATTTTCAGATGACACGATTCTATACATAAAGAACCCTAAAGACTCTACTAGCAAACTATTAGAGCTGATCAAAACCTACAGCAATGTAGCATGATACAAAATAAATACACAGAAATCAGTAGCTTTCATATATGCTAACAACAAACACACAGAGGATGAAATCAGAGAATCACTCCCATTCACAATTGCATCAAAAAAAATAAATAAAGTACCTTGGAATAAACCTAACCAAGGAAGTAAAGAACCTCTACAATGAAAACTTTAAAACACTCATGCGAGAAATTGCAGAAGACACTAGAAAGTGGAGAAACATACCTTGTCCCTGGATTAGAAGAATCAATATTGTAAAAATGGCAATCTTACCTAAAGCACTCTACACATTTAATGCAATCCCTATCAAAATTCCAAAGGTTTTGTTCATGGAAATAGAAAATAACAATCCAAAAATTCATTCGGAATCACAAAAAACCTCAAATATCTAAAATAATACTGAGCAACAAAAATAAGGCTGGTGGTATCACCATACCTGATTTTAACCTATACTACAGAGCCATAGTAACAAAAGCAGCATGGTACTGGCACAAAAACAGACATGTAGATCAATGGAACAGAATAGAGGTCCCAGATGTAAGTGCAGGCAGCTAGAGCCACCTGATATTCGATAAAAATGCCAAAAATACTCACTGGAGAAAAGACCCCCTCTACAGAAAATGGTGTGGGGAAACCTGGATACATATATGTAGAAGGATGAAAATAGATTCTTCTCTCTCTCCATGCACAAGAATTAAGTCCAAATGGATTAAAGACCTTAACATCAGACCTGAAACTGAAACTGCTAGAGGAAAAAGTAGGGAAAACCCTTCAACATATTCATCTTGGCAAAGACTTTCTGAATACAACTCCAATTGCTCAGTCAAGAAAACCACAGATTAATCACTGGGACCTCATGAAATTACAAAGATTTTGCACTGCAAAGGACACAGTGAAAAAAGCCAAGAGGCAACCTACAGAGTGGGAAAAAATCTTTGCCAGCTATATGTCTGATAGAGGGTTAATATCTAAGATATACATAGAACTCAAAAAGTTAAATAATACGGAATCAAACAAGCCAATCAAAATATAGGCAATGGAGCTAAATAGAGCATTCTCAAAGGAAGAAATATGGATGGCATATAATCATCTAAAACATGTTCAACGTCACTAGTCATCAGGGAAATGAAGACTAAAACTACATTGAGATTCCATCTCACTCCTGTCAGATTAGCTACCGTCATGAAAACAAATGATCATAAATGTTGGCAGGGATGTGGAAAAAGAGGAACCCTTCTACACTGCTGGTGGGAATGCAATCTGGTCCTGCCATTGTGGAAATCCATATGGAGGTTCCTAAAACAGCTAAAGATTGACCTACCATATGACCCAGCTATAGCACTCCTAGGCATATATCCCAAGGACTCATCTCATTTCCTTAGAAGTTTGTGTTCAACCATGTTTATTGCTGCTCAATTTATAATAGCTGGGAAATGAAACCAGCCTAGATGTCCCTGAACTGATGAGTGGATAATGAAGATATGGCACATTTATACAATGGAGTTCTACTCAGTGGTAAAGAAAAATGAAGTTATGTAGCCAGGCGTGGTGGCGAACACCTTTAATCCCAGCACTCGAGAGGCAGAGGTAGGAGGATCGCCAAGAGTTCGAGACCACCCTGATTCTCCATAGTGAATTCCAGGTCAGCCTGGGCTAGAGTAAGACCCTACCTCGAAAAACCAAAAAAAAAAAAAAAAAGAAAGAAAGAAAGAAAGAAAGAAAGAAAGAAAGAAAGAAAGAAAGAAAGAAAAGAAAAATGAAGTTATGAAATTTGCAGGAAAGTGGATGGATCTGGAAAGGATTATACTAAGTGAAGTAACCCAGGCCCAGACAGCCAAGTGCCAAAATTCTCCCTCATATGTGGATCCTAGCTACAGATGATTGGGCTTCTGTGTGAGAAGGAAAATACTTAGTAGCAAAAGCCAGTAAGTTAAAAAGAAGATATAAAGGGAAGAGAAAGGAAGGGAGAAGGGTATTTAATAGGTTGGCATTGTATATATGTAAGTAGAATGATTAAGATGGGGAGGTAATTTGATGGAGAATGGAATTTCAAAGGGGAAAGTGCAGGGTGGGGGAGGGAGGGTATTAACATGGGATATTTTTTATAATCATGGAAAATGTTAATAAAAATTGTGAAAACATAAAAAAAAAAATTTTAAAGAAGGGAAGTGGCTGACTCCCATGCCTCAGGTAACCCACCTGTCCCCCAACCACCCCAAGTGGCCTTGCTAACCAGATTCCCAGCCTCAGTCTACTCTTGCAGTAAATGCAGGCAAGGAGACCCAGGCCAGTAGTTCCACCTGCGCCCTGAAGCACAGGCAATTGCCAGGATCCACACCTCCTCTCCCCCCTCCCATGAGGCCACAGATTCCCCACCCCCCACTCCCTGTGCATCTTCAGACCCTACTTGCTCCCCATTCTGTCCCTCTCCACCCCACCCCCACCCGCCATGACTTCAGAATCTCTCCACTGAGCCCCACCCAACCCTCGACTTCCACCTACTCTACTTAGCCCACCCCTGACCCAGGACTTCATATCTGACCTGCACAGCCCCAACTCCATGAAAATTCTGACCCCCTCCACTCTGCTCCACCCCCAAGCATGCAAATTGACTTCTCCAACAGAGGACTTCAGACCTGCTCTGCTCAGCTCTGCTTGACCTGCCCCATCCCCACCCCCTTCAACTTCAGACCTGCTCTGCCTCACCCCACCTCAAGCCCTGGCTAGTCTTGACCCTTCCCACTCTGTCTCAACATGACAGGCCCCCAAGCTCCACCCTCACCCTTCTTGACTGCCTACTCCACTCTTCTGCCCCCCCCTAGACTTCCACCCACCCCACCCTGGGTCTTCCCTCTATCTGCTCTGCTTGTCCCCACTGCCCTCCCCCCTGCCCCAGCAATGTCAGATCCAACCACTTGGCCCTGCCCCCACACAAATTCTGACCCCTTCTGCTCTGCTCCACCCCCAACCCACTGGACTTCAGACCTGCTCGGCTCTGCTCAGCCCAGCACCTGCCCCCTGAGAATTAAGACCAACTGGGCTCCAACCCGCCCCACCCCCAAGTGAGTCTTGACCCTCCACTCTCTGTCCAGACCCCGCACAACCCACCCCCAAGCTCCACCCCTACCCTCAAGCCCATCTCCACCCCAGAAAATTGCACTATCTCCCATGCCTGGGTAGACCACAGTCCCATTCTCCCTGCTCCCACACTGTGATGGGCAGACCACACACAAAAGAAATAACATAAAAAATCAAATGCAAGTAAATCCAATAAGATCTCCCAGTCCTACCATGGAAGTCTCTAATCAAAACATAGAAGAGACAATAGGATCAGAAACCCAAAATGAAGTGATGAGCAATGCAACCCTGGCCAAGCTATTGGTAGAACTTGCACCAAAGCAGCAAGGGATTGATAATCATGTGGATGCTGCCATCACTAAACTAGACCTAATAGATAAGAAAATAGAAGGGGTCCAAACACAGTTAAAGGATACAAAAGGTGAGGAAAAGGCCTAAAAAAAACAGCTGGCTATGCTAAATGAAGAAATAAAGAAATGCAAGGAGGAATTCCAAGAAGATCAAGAAAAATCAGAAAATGATGCAAAAAGGGAACTTGACATAGGGATGGAAACCATACATAGAAAAGTAGTAGAAGATGCAAACCTAATTGAACAAGTCCTTAGAGGCTCTCAGGAATATAGTCAGCCATGTGAAGGATAGAAACTCAGATCTGGAAGACAAAACAGAAGAAACAGAGAGTGCAAAAGTTTCAATAAGCTCAAAATTTTCTGTGAACAGAACATGAAGGAAATGTGGGATACCCTCAAATGTCCCAACATTCAGATCATGGGAATACCAGAAGGGGTAGAAATTCAGACCAAAGGCATGGAGAGCTTATTCAACAAAACAATTGAAGAAAACTTTCCCACTATCTCTAAAGAACGGCCCATCAAAACACAAGAAGCTAATAGAACTCCAAAAAGATTGGACCAAAGGAGAAACTCTCTAAGACATATTGTCATTAAGACTCTAAACATTTACATCAAAGAGAAAGTCCTAAAAAGCAGCTAGGGAAAAACAACATATCACATTTAAAGGTAACCCCATCAGAATCACTTCAGACTTCTCAATGAAAACCTTGAAAGCCAGAAGGGCCTGGAATGGAACTCTGCAAACTCTTTCAACCTATGGCTTCCAACCCAATCTACTCTACAAAGCAAAAGTATCCCTGATAATAGATGGTGAAAGAATAACCATCCATGACAAAAGTCAACTTTACAACTATATGAACACAAAACCAAACCTACAGAGAGTATTTCAGGAAATTCTCCACACAGAAGAATCAAATAATCAACCTCAAGTACCTACAAAAAGCAGATCACAATAACCTACCCCAGAGAAGGCACAAAAAACTTCAAAGTCCATGAAAACAGGAATATTGACATAATCCCCTGCATGATTTCAGCTCACAATGCTATATTGCCAGAAATTAACAACAAAACACCCACCAAAAATATCATCTGTTCCTGGAAACTGAACAGCACACCTTTAAACAATAAATGGGTAGTGGACAAAATAAAAAATGAAGTAGAGAAATTTCTAGAAATGAATGACAATGAGAACACATCATACCAAAACTTATGAGATACAATGAATGCAGTCTTCAGGTGAAAATTCATAGCACTAAATGCCTTCATAAGAAAGACAGATCCCAAATCAATAACCTAGCCATCCACCTAAAGGCACTGGAAAAGCAAGAACAATCCAACCCAAAAAGCTCCAGATGCAAAGAGATAATTAAGATCAGAGCAGAAATTAATGAATTGGAAACTAAGAAAACAATTAAGAAAATTGATGAAACAAAAAGTTGTTTCTTTGAAAAAATAAACAAGATTGACAAACCCCTGGCCAATTTGATCAAGCGAAAGAAAGAGGCACTTCAAATTAACAAAATCAGAAATTAAAAAGGAGAGAGCACAAGACATAAGTGAAATTGGAAGAATTATCTGGTCTTACTTCAAAATCCTTTACTCTACAAAATTGGAAAATATAGAGGAAATGGATAAATTCCTAGACACATACCATCTACCAAAGCTAAACTCAGAGCAGATTAATATCCTAAACAAACCTATCACACCCATTGAAATTGAAAAGGTGATAAAACCTCCCCCAAAAGAAGAGTCCAGGACCAGATGGCTTCTCAGCTGAATTCTATCAAACCTTCATGGAAGAATTGAAACCAGTCTTTCTCAAACTATGCCACACAATTGAAGATGAAGGAAAGCTCCCCAACTCTTTCTATGAAGCTACTATCACCCTAATACAATAACCAGGTAGAGATGCCACAATAAAAGGAAACTACAGGCCTACTTCCCTGATGAACTTAGATGCAAAGATCCTGAACAAAATTCTTGCAAACCGAATTCAACAACACACCAAATCTATTATCCACCTTGATCAAATGGGCTTCATCCCAGGAACACAGGGGTGGTTCAACATATGGAAATCTGTCAATGTAATATACCACATAAACAAGGCTAAACACAAAAACCACATGATCATTTCAATAGATGCAGAAAAGGCCTTTGACAAAATATAACATCACTTCATGATCAAAACATTGGAGAGAATTGGCATGGTTGGTTTATATCTTAACACAATGAAGGCTATATAAAAAGCCCCTAAAGCCCAAATAATACTTAATGGAGAGAGACTGAAGAAATACCTATTGAGATCAGGAACAAGACAGGGGTGTCCACTCTCGCCTCTGCTCTTTAATATAGTACTGGAAGTCCTAGCTCAAGCAGTAAGTCAGAAGAAAGAAATAAAGGGGATACAATTTGGAAAGGAAGAAGTCAAGTTAGCACTATTCACAGATGACATGATTCTACATGTAAGAGATCCAAGAGCCTCCATTCCAAAACTCTTAAAGGTGATAAACTCCTTCAGCAAAGTAGCAGGATACAAAATTCAGTAGCTTTTCAATATACAAATGACAAAGATACAAAGAAAGAAATAAGTGATATTATCCCATTTTCAATAGCAACAAAACAAATGAAATACCTTGGAATAACATTAACCAAGGAAGTGAAAGATCTATACAATGAAAACATAAAAACACTCAAAAAAAGAAATTGAAGAGGACTTAAGAAAATGGAAAGATCTCCTATGCTCCTGGATAGGCAGAATTAACATTGTGAAAATGGTGATCCTTCCAAAGGCAATATGCAGATTTAATGCAATTCCCATCAAAATCCCAACATCATTCTTCACAGAGATAGAAAAATTGATCTCAAAATTCATATGGAAAAGCAGAAGGCCTCAGATATCCAAGAATATCCTCAGCAAAAGAAACACCTCTGGAGGTATCACCATACCTGATCTAAAGCTGTATTACAAAGCCATAGTAATAAAAACAGCATGGTACTGTCATAAAAACAGGAATGGAGTATGAGGACCCAGACTTTGGGTCAAGTAAGTACAGGACTTGATATTCAACAAAGGCCCTAACAATATAAGCTGGAAAAAAGACAGCATCTTCAACAAATGGTGCTGGACAAACTGGATAGCCATATGCAAGAAATTGAAATTTGATCCACACATCTCTCCATGCACTATAATCAAGTCCAAATGGATCAAAGACCTCAATATAACACCAGCCTGAGCTTCTAGGCATGCCTAACGACCCCCAAGCTACAGGAGGCCACTCCCTCTCCAAGCCCAGCACACCTAAACGTAGGCTCCGCCCCTCTCCTGAAGGTTCCAGCCTATGCCTGGAAGTGCCTGACACCCCCCCCTTTGTTTTTATAATGTGACAGTGTCATCCCAAATGAGTTTTTAAAAAAATTGACCATAGGTCCAGATAGAGTTAGGTGGTGTACAAGGACCTGATTAATAGCAACCTCAGCAATATGAGTTATTTATTATCTGAGAAATTTGATGAGACCAGGGGCTACAAGCAATAGGATTTCTATAGTAAGGAAGGGGCTAAGGAGAAGCCAAGTAACTAAAGGGTTAGAGAACCAGGTGGTGGGGTCCTCAGGCTTGTAGCAGTCAAGCAGCTTAACAACATTTGATCCGTTAACAAAGAAAATAATAATCTTATCCCAAGACCATACATGACCCCCAAGTTCACCAGCAATGAAGTTTTGAAGTATCACACCCGCGAGAAAGTTCAATAGCCTCTGGAGAGAATCAAGGCTGTTGGTCACCAGAGGCACCCAGAGACAGAGTCATGCCACAGCCCACCAGCAGAGGGATGACAATCTCTTTCAGTTAGTGTAGGCAATTGGCTTAGGTGGAGTTTGTAGATGTTTTTGTAGAGATACTCCTGTGAAGCAATCAAGACTGGGGAATAATAAGCAGGAGAATAAATATTTATGTATGGAGTGGTTACTCCTTTTACACCAAAGGGGAGCCAGTTTCTTGACACAACTGGTCCTGATTATGGAAATATTGAGCAGGCATTCAGCTGTGGTTGGCTTAGAGCTGGACAGGCAGAGAGACATAACTTGACCTGCAACAGAGGGGGGGAAGCCTTCCTTTGCAGAGCCAGGGACTCAGAGCACACATGGAAAAACAGTTCTTTGGAAATGGGAAAGAGATAAGAAAATCCTTCTTATCATTTTTACCTTCAGGAGTGTAGTCACCCTAATTCTATCCCCCTTTATTTCTCCCTCTCATGAGAAGATGCTGTAACTGCTTTTAGGGGACTGGAACAAAGACATCAGATCATATACTATTTCCTGCTAAATAAGGCATGAAGTGGGGACTTGTTGCAATTATAGTCTCTCCCAGAGAGGGAAACTATTCTAATGGACCCCAGAGTGTAGGAAGATAGTCTTGGAAGAGAACACTGGGGAGAAAGAATAAAAGTAAGGAGTTAATGAGAAGTGAGCACACAGCAAACTTTTTGAGGTTGAGGGAATTCAGGTAGACAAGCTTGTATTGTCTCAGGACCATCCGAGGATGAACTGGCTAAGATTTTCTTCCAAAAATGTTCATTAAATGGCACAGTAGTATTTGACATGGTTTGTAAAACATGAGATATTAGCAAAGCTATCAGAAACATATACACAACATTTAACCTTGATAATAGAGAGCCATTGGGTGTCATTAAAGGCTGTAGAAATACGTTTTTTATTATTATATAATTGGAACTATGGGGAAAAGATGTCTTAATGTTTGTTTGTTTCCCCTCTTGTAAAGCTCCTGTTGTATTACTTAATAGGCCATTCATATATTTAAGATATTCTTTATATTTGGTTATACATTTCTCTCTGCGTGTTTATTTAAGACCATGCAGATAGCCAAAAATAATTAAAAATTAATTTTTGAGGTCACTAATGGCCCTCCAAAGAGACTGTAGGGACCCAGGAGTAGTCCTATAGCTTACTGGTGTTTTCTGTGTTAGGATGAGCCAGGGCCATGCTGGCCAAGTAGTTTTCCCTTCTTTGGGAAGTCAGGAGGACTGATTGCTCCACAATTATGACTCTCCTGTTTTAGACTGTACACCAGTGTTGTTTGGGTCTCCATATTCTCCCTGCTCAGGAAGACAGGTGACTCACCAGGGGGCCAGTGAAGAAATGTTCCATCATCTCCAGTGGCCTCATGACCTGGGGGCACAGACCAAAATATGGGCCCCTTTTGCTCTGATTATTCCAACAGGCTTTGGCTTCTACATAGGTAATTAATACACTTAGAAAGGAAATTACACCAGCCTGGATGTATGTACATATAGAGCACATTTGATAATTGAAATAGATTTAGTTAAAGAATGGGGGCTGGAGAGATGGCTTAGCAGTTGAGCGCTTGCCTGTGAAGCCTAAGGACCCCGGTTCAAGGCTCGGTTCCCCAGGTCCCACGTTAGCCAGATGCACAAGGGGGCGCACGCATCTGAGGTTCGTTTGCAGTGGCTGGAAGCCCTGGTGCGCCCATTCTCTCTCTCTCCCTCTCTCTGTCTTTCTCTCTGTGTCTGTCACTCTCAAATAAATAAATAAAAAATGAACAAAAAAAATTTTTTTTTTAAAAGAATGGTACAAGGGCTTCTAAAATCATTTTGTCCAATCTTTAAATTTTTGTTGTACTGTGGCAGTATAAGGCATATAAATTCTAATATAACCATTGATAAACCTTTTTGAAACAAAAGACATCATTTGGCAACCAATGATTTTGGCTTAAACTTGATAGCTACTGATTTTATGCACCATAGAAATTTTTATTGGCATAAAACAGTATTATGTTTTACCCATGACTTAAATATGATAAAGCTTACACAAACTATCCCAACATATTTTAGCCTGAAAATTAGTTTTTTCTTCCTTAAGAATTTGTAAACATTTGAAAAATCTCTAACTTTAGCCATGGTGTTTAGGTTTAGCCTGAAAATTCTTTCCTACATACACACATCTTTATCCACATACTTTTAACATTCTGATGTAAGTAACACTCAAAAAGCATTTTTAACAAGCATTCTATGTCCCAACATTGAAAAATTCCTTCCCCGTTCCTTCAGTCAACTCATCTCACCCCATTATTAAACAACTTTCTTATAAGGCTATTAAGAAAAATGACACCAAATTGATTAATCCTATTACTGACTGAGTCTAAAGACAATTTTATGTCATTAGTACCAATAACACACTTGGAAATGATTTTATTAGGAGTAACTAAGGCAAATTTTGTTGCTATCTTGAGGCAGGCTGGCCTAGAAGTCAGGTCAGTTGCCTCCTCCTTTTAAGTAACAGGACATTACAATCTTTGTTTTTTAATACCTGGAAAATTATAAGTTACCACTTCAGAGAGAATTCTGTTGTTTTCAATAACCCTCTATGTAATAAAGTATGACATTCTTTACATAAATCTTTAGTTTACCATAGACTTTAGTTAAACATGACCTGTTTTTTCTTGCTGTTTTTTTGGTGCACTGTGGCAACTGGGAGGGGCTTGCATACAACTTAGATCAGCCATGCCCAGCTCCCAGGGTCTCACCCAGGGTCTGGTCTAGTGCACATGGAGGTAATGACTGAGGCTGGCCGAGATGACTGCTGGAATCCAAGGACTCTGGCTACCTGAAGGGGAAAGAAGGGAGAGGGGTGCCCTGGGACCATTAGGAAAAGAGGGGGCCTCCAAGACCGATAGGAGGCCACTGAAGAAGGAGGGGGCCCTCTCGGGGTCTGCTGGGAAACGAGGCTGAGACATGGCGCCTGCATGAGCCGAGGTGCCATTGTCTGTCTGCTGCCTGACTCTGACTCCAACTGCTTTGGAGCACTTGCAAAGCAGTCTTGTAGTTTCACTGCTTAAAGGGAGTGAGGGGAATTTCCTTCCTGAGCTTTTCATTTCCTAGCCAGATAAGCAATGTGGGTCCATGTGTCTAGGCCACATGGATGCCCAGAAATCCAGGGGGTGACCTAGAGGACTTTTTCCCAAAAGGAGCCAGCCTCCCTCTGGGGGAGCTTAATTCCCTTAATTTTCAGAAGAGCTCTTATTCCATGAACCTGAAATTTCTTTTGGTGGGAGGCAATGTTACCCATGACAGAGAAAGATTAGAAATGCAAAGACCAGAGGGCAATGTTTCCAAGGGCTGATTAACACACGGAGGATTCCCCAAAGATCCAGGCATGAGCCTGTCCACAAGTTTAAGAGGCCAGTGACCTGCCCTACAAGATTTTAAGAGGTCAGTGTGTTACTGGTTTTTTGTGTCGGAGAGAAATAGATAGAGGGTTTTTACCAACACCCAATGGGATGTCAGGGTCCAGGCAAAGGACGGCTGGCCTTCAGTCAATACAAGTCAGACAAGAGATATCAGTTGTCTGTTCGTCATGTCTGGTCCCACGCAATGGCATGATCCAAAAACAAAGTGAGGAAAAGAGAAACCTGTCAGCCCTCAAAAATGTGGAGGCAAGGCTGCAGGAGCCAATGTCTCCCAGTCCCTCTGGGAGAGGACTCACCTACTCTGTCCATCTCATAAGGTCCCTGTTCAGGGGCCAGCTGTGGGTTCCTGGATTCTTGTTCCAGGGTTCGGCAATGGTCCTCCCTCAAAGGCATCCAGGCAACTAGGGTGAGTGAGCACATGACAAGAGAAACACTCCCAAGAGAAAGTTCATCAGCTGTCTCAGTTTATTGTCAGTGAAATGGGTTTATAAGCATCTGAGGGTGGGGGAAAGGTCCTAAGGGGATTGCACATACCAAGTTCATTTCTCATGCCTAATTAGTATGTGGGGACATTCATTCCAGCACTCAAGCAATGGCAGGGGGTGTGGTCAGGTGATCTCGGGTCTCAGGAGGATGGGCTGTGTGAAGGCTGATAAGGAGTTTCCTAGGCAACTGGCCAAAGGTTACAGGGATATGGGCAAAGCCTAAGTTCAGATGTGCTGGGCTTGGAGAGTGAGTGGCCTTCTATAACCTGGGGATCCTTAGCCATACCTGGAAGCTCAGGCCCCTCTCCTGAAGGCTCCAGCCTGTGCCTGGCAGTGCCCGACAGCTCTCAATTTGGCTAACTGATCTGTTCAGTGGAACAGAACCCATAGCTGGAGCTGGGAAACAAGTCAAAACCATTTCCAAAAATGAACCCGCTCTCCATTAAACTATCTCAAAAAAAAAAAAAATGGTTATCACATCTACTTGGTGCTAACTTTACTCTCCATTGAAGAATCTGCTTCTCTTTTCAGATAGATGCAGATCCTAAGGAGAGAGAACCACCCCATCATACCCCAAAAGGGCCCCAGCTGAGACTTAGAATAATTGGGGAAACATGCAAGAATGAGGTTTTTGTTGTTGTTGTTTGTTTGTTTGTTTTTTCAAACCACGAACCAGCACAACGGTGAAGGAGATAAACACAGAACAATCAATTCCTACTAAACCAGATATCCAGAGACACAGAGACGCCCAAGATCTCAACATGGAAGCAGACCTAATATGAACCCAAACATAGCTCAGGGAAATTTGCGGAAGATGGGACAGAAAGAATGTTAGAGCCATACGTTGGGTCATAACACAGAGAGACATTTCCTCCTACCGGAAACTAAAGGTTAACCAACCCCACAATGCACGACCCATATATCCCAACAAGGAGGGTTCCTGTGGAGGAGGGAGGACAGGGAGGAGGCTAACACTGGTATCAACTTGACTGTATTCACTGATTACAAAAATAAAAAATAAAAAGAAATGACACTTTGGGGCTAGAGAGATTGCTCAGTGGTTAAGGCACTTGTCTGCAAAGTCTAATGACCCTGGTTTAGTTCCCTAGTACCCACATAACCCAGATGCACAAAATGGCGCATACATCTGGAGTTCCATTTGCAATGGCTAGAGGCCCTGCTGTGTCCATTCTCTCTCACTTTCTCTCTCTCTGTCTCTCTCTCTGTCTCTCTCTCTGTCTCTCTCTCTCTCTCTCTCCCTCCCTCCCTCCCTCCCTCTCTCTCCTTACAAATAAATAAATACAATATAATAAAAATAATTCTCAGAAATGACATTATGTCACTTGTAGGCCTGGAAACTTCCACTTTTGCTCTCTTTGGAGGTCTGAGCCACAATGTAGAAAATTTCAGTGTACTACTGTATAGAAGAGAGACCCATGATGATGGAGACATGGAAGAAGCTGAACTTCTGATATTTCCCAGCATGCCCCTCTAGCCAACAGTTGACTCCAGTTCCATTCACCAATAAGCTACAGTCAGAGGAGACTCTAACAACATGAGTAGCTGAGCACAGTCAACCTACAGAGCTAAATGGGAGAGATCAAAATAGTCCCTGCTTTGATCCTTTAAACTTTGTGGAAGTTCATCACACAATTAATAATTGAAGCAATGGACTTCTGATAAATCAGACACAGCTTTGGCACCTCAAAAAACTAAGCTAACCACACATGAAATAAAATTACCAGTCCTTCCAGATAACCAGCCTATAGTCAACTGATAGATCATGTAATCTCAGCAGAGCAGGGAGGGGTGGATGAACACAGCACACTTAGCTAAGAGAGGCTGATTGATAAAGGGCAGGTGACAGGTCCTTCAGAGGGAGACGAGGGTATTTTCAGGTGTGACCAGCCCACTGAAATAACCTGCCACTTCCCTCCATCAACTATCAACCACAACACTTTAGGATGCAATTTTATTTTATATACACTGAGAGACAAAAAAAACTACCAACTAATTGGATGTCACCATAGATTGTTCTTTTCTTCAGAGTCATTAAATGTGAGAAAACTTACACTTATCACTCTTATCACTCTTATTGATGCTGAATTCCAACTATATCACAATGCCAAAGAGAAGAAAAATAAGAAATTGGTCAGACTTCCTTCATAACTGCCACTCTGTCTAGGAATCACACCAGAGGGGAGTCTATTGACATGTACAGGGAAGTAAGTTGAATCTCCCAGAATAGAAAAGAATCAAGAGTGTTCACCCACTCCCTGCCAATTCCATAGGAAAAGCAGTGCACCAAAACCTGAGAGACTATAGTATCATCTGTCACAAGGTCTTACAGCACAGTATGGGGAGTGCAGAGTACATTACTCAGGGCAGGTAGACTTGAGATCCTGCTGATGAAGGTAACAATATGTAGCCAGTCAGCATCTCACCAAGTTCAACAGAAAGCTAAGATGAGAAAGGTCTACAAAGTCCTATGCTGCTGCAGCATCTATCTGCCTCACATGACAACACATGGAGTATCAATGGGCTGATCTGCCTGAATTACTATTTTGAAATTGGTGGCACCTAACCCATAGCTGGCAACACACTAGGGAAAGACACATACAAAGACATATATCAATGTGCTGGAGAGATTGCTTAGTGGGTAAGGCATCTGCCTGCAAAGCCAAAGGATCCTGGTTCAATTCTGCAGGACACATATAAGTTAGATGCACAAGGGGGTGCATACATCTGGAGTTTGTTTGCAGTGGCTGGAGGCCCTGGCATGCCCATTCTCATTCATTTTCCCTCTCTCTCTCTCTCTCTCTCTCTCTCTCTCTCTCTCTCTCTCTCTGCCTCTTTCAAATAAATAAATAAAATATATTTTAAAAAGACATATATCAATATATAATCAACTAAAATTATAGGAGAAATTAAGTTAATTGAGATATATTTATATGAAACTTACTATTGCCATTGAAAGCATGATAAACACTCATAATATAAGGCTTCCTAATTGAGTGACTTGGATATGTGGCTTGAGTTTTCTGTGTATGTGTTTCCTTACCTATAAGCAGGAGTAACAGCTGTATATCTCCTTAACTTTAAGATGTATGTTTTCTCACATTTAATGACTCTGAAGAAAAGAACAATCTATGGTGACATTCAATTAGTTGGTAGTTTTTTTTTTCTTTGTCTCTCAGTGTATATAAAATAAAATTGCATCCTAGAACCTACAGCATCTTGGACTTGATGATGAGGTAAGTTGCCAGGAAGTAGACAGTGAACCTATCAATTTATATGATTAGATGTGGCAATAATTAAAACAGTCAGAGTTACTACAGGCAAGCAAACTTAGAACTATGCCTTATACAGGCAGTCACTTAATGTGATATGAAACTGAAAAGGTGACTACTAGGGACTGAAGGAAGAAATGGAAAGGAAAATCAACAAAAACAACTGTTTGAAACTGCCATAATATAACCTAATATTTTGTATAGAAATTGTTTAAAGCTATGTTATTGTTATCAAACAGGTATGCCATTGCACACAGGTCTCACCTGACAGGCCCAGTAACCTACCTGCTAGAGAAGGCTGAGCAACACTGACTAGCAACCCAAACACAATCTACTTCTCTCTTTACTTCTGTATCTGGACCTCCTTCCCATACCCAAAAGCAGAGTTTTTAATTCAGGATAAAGAAAGACCACCTGAGGACCTTTCACAAATTCTAACTCCTGGGACACTGCCTCCTTTGCACCCACACACAGATTTGAATGGGTAGGCTAAGACCCTGGCATCATAATTTTAAAACTCCCTATATACATTTGATGTGCACTCACATCGGGAAGCTATTACACTAACATAAGATCTTTAGGACTAATGGACTTTCTAGGAAGAAAACCAATAGCAGAGCAGTCAGGACTAGAGTCAGTCAAGTCTGTATTTAAGCCCCTACTCCTCCTGTTGACTACTTAAGTGACAAATTGTTTAACTTCCTGCAGCCTCAATTTCTTCATTTGTGCATTAGAAATGATATCTACCTTATAAGGTTGTTTGGGGAATAATGAAATGCCATCAGATGAGATAAGCACAGACGTGTGGTAAGTAAGTTATTGGTGGTATCATTTTATGGCCCTTTGGGCATCTACCCAATGATTTTTCCAGGGTAAGTAGCTAATAAATATTCATTGATTTGAATTTGGAGACTATAGCAAAACCTCCCATGAGAGAAAAGAGCATAGAAAGGGGGAATGAAAGGATGTCACGTAGGGTCCAAACTCATAATTCAACCTAGCCCTGCCTGTGCCTCCCATGGTGGACACAGAAGTAATGAAGTGCACTCACTGGCAGGGTGGCAGTCAGCTCTACCACCCACAAAGACAAGACCTCTGCCCTCAGGACACCTTGTTTGTCCTCTAGACTGGTTAACTGGCAACTGCTTGGTACTTGATCATTAGGTAAAGGGGTATAAATGAGGCCTTTTATGGCCCAGGTATTGAAAAATAAAACAACATACATGCTCTATCAGATGTAGGGTGACAATGTTTCTTCCCTCAGAATTAAGCCTCAAATTCTGAGCTATGAACAGGCACCATTCTTTCAGCACTCCATCCTCCAAGCCCAGGCCAGGAGACCAGCAGCCAGCACATGCCATGCTCCAGCCATAAGATGTATCAACAAGGAGATGCAGGGAAATGAATCCGGGTTCCATTCCTCCCATCAGCATCAACTTTTGTATTTCTTGACTAAATAGAAGCTCTGTGGAAGTGAAGCAAAATGATTTTGAAAGGAAACAAAACTAAATTGGAAATCATCTGCTGCCCTCTTGTGGGTGACTGGCTGTCCTATCCTGCCTGTTTTCAAGACCTGACAGGTTCTGGGGAAAATACACATGGTGTCCTAAAGTGCTCTTCACCTCTGCAAGGACCTAGCAAACAGCACCTCCTCCTGCTCTCATTCATCCCACATGTGCCTGAAGTGGAGGTGCCCAGAGGAGGGCTGGCTTAGATACTTAGTCTCATGGGAAAATATGAGGGAGGAGAAACAATACACAGTCTAACCTGATGTTGTGTTTATTGGTTTCCTGTAGTACAAATCTGAGCTTGGGGTCCTGGCCTAACCCTGTGTCACAGTCAGCTCTTATCAAAGAGAACTAGGTATGGTTGGAGGGATGGCTTAGCAGTTAAAGCGTTTGCCTGCAAAGCCAAAGGACCCACATTAGCTAGATGCACAAGGGGGCACAAGTGTCTGGAGTTCGTTTGCACTGGCTAGAGGCCCTGGTGCACCCATTCTCTCTCTCTCTTTCGCTCTTTCTCTGTCAAATAAATAAAAAATAAAATACTTAAGAAAAATAAAAGAAAGGATAGAAAACTAGGTAGGAGATCCTTGGCCTGGGCCTGGGCCTGGGCCTAAGAGTCACATCTTCTCTAGTGTGGTGCTGGTCAGGGGCTTAGATCCACTACAAAATCCTGGTTCTGGTGGAATATAACATCAAAGTAGGCTCCCGGGAGTTGCAAGAGGCAAGACCAAATAGTGAAGTTCCTTCCCCAGGGGCCAGGCAAGACGACAGAACACTGCCACCTATAGGAATTGGTCTTGTCTTTAGGAATGTTGAAAACTAGCCTCCCTGACTTGGAATATATCCAAAATTTGTGTAAGTCAGAATCCCTCTAGGGATCAAACTATGCTAATAAAAGATTTAAGATTTCCCCGTTAGCCACAACACCATTAGCAACCTAAAATGAACCAGAATGGATTTTTTTTTTTAATTATTACACTCTAGCCAGGCATGGTGACACATGCCTTTAATCCCAGCACTCAGGAGGCAGAGGTAGGAGGATCACCATGAGTTCAAGGAAACCCTGAGACTATACAGTGCATTCCAGGTCAGCCTGGACTAGAGTGAAACTCTACCTCAAAAGCAAAAATTATTATACTCTTAAAATGTACATGAAGATATTGGCCGGTGCGGCCCGAGCCGTCAACAACAAAACGTGCGCGGGCATTCGGACCAGCGCGGAGACGCGGGGCCGCCGCGCAGCCGCCCGTCCTCGCCGCCGCCGCCCTCGCGGCCTGGCCGGTCTGCGCCCGGCGCGCCCGCCGCTGGGGGATGTCTTACAAGACGAGCTGGACCGCGCACGTGCCCGCCGCCGCCCTCAACGCCGCAGGAAGCGCCCACTCGCCTTCCCCTAGCCTGGCGACATCCTCCCAGCACCGCCAGCTGCTGAGTGACTATGGGCCACCATCGTTAGGCTGTACCCAGGGAACCGGGAACAGCCAGGTGCCTCAGAGCAAATATGCCAAGCTGCTGGCCATCACTGAAGAACTGGGAAAGGAGATCAGACCCACATTTGCAGGGAGCAAGAGTGCCATGGAGCGGCTCAAACGAGGCATCCTCCACGCCCGAGGGCTGGTTCGGCAGTGCTTGGCTGAGACAGAACGCAATGCCTAGTCTCATTAGATCTGAAGGGCCTGTCTTTCTACAAGATGGGAGGTTACAGTTCATCTCTCTTGTTGAGACAGAACTCTTTGTTTTCAAAATGATAACAGTTTAGTTTTTTCTACCATGGTTCACTAAGCTCTATACCTACACCCTCAAAGATTGGGGAAAGATTTTGCAGTAAAATTTGCATTTTAAGTTGTTAGGATGACCCAAGGTTTTTTTTTAATTTCATTATTTTTAGCATTGACTTAAAGATGCATGTGACATTACTTTACCGCAAACTGTCCTAAAGCCAGTGTCTCCCTCTAACCTTCTTTTGAACACATTTGCATCACCTGAATTGGTCTGCTCCTATTCATAAGCTTGTCTGACTCTGAGGACTCGTAGCGCACACTGACAGCGCTTCACTCCTAGCTGGCTCACCTGCCACACCGCAGATCCTGCTCAACAGAGCTTTGCTTAAGCATTTGCATGACTGAGTGCTTTGAAGTCAATCTTAAAGATGCACAAGTTATAAATACAAAGAAAGAGCAATCTACCAAACCTAACATGCACCCTGAACATTTTCATACTAAGAGTGTAGATTTCAGTTCTATGTTTATTGTAAGTTGATCAAAACATCGGGAAGAAAGTGACTAAAATTGTTTGCCTCTTTGCATGTATTTTTTATTTGATGTAATAAGGCTTATTTTCATTAAAAAATGTAAATGAAAATTGAAATATCTTACAGAAAATGCAATAGCATATGCTAAGACTCTGAGGAAAGTACAAAACAATATTTTATTGGATATTATATTTTTCAAATTTTTTAAAATTTTTGTTCATTTATTTGAGAGAGAGAGAAGAAGCAACAAGAAAAAGAAAGAAAGAGAGATCCAGGCATGGTGGTGCACGCCTTTAATCCCAGCACTTGGGAGGCAGAGTTAGGAGGATCACTGTGAGTTCGAGGCTACCTGAGACTACATAGTGAATTCCAGGTGAGCCTGAGCTAGAGTGAGACCCTACCTCCAAAAACCAGAGAGAGTGAGAGAGAAAGAGAGAGGGAGAGAGAAAGAGAGAGAGAGAGAGAGAGAGAGAGAGAGAGAGAGAATGGTCATGTCAGGGCCCCCAGCCACTGAAAATGAACTCAAGATGCATATGCCACTTTATACATCTGGCTTACATGAGTCGTGGAGAATCAAACCTTGGTCCTTTGGCTTTGCAGGCAAGCACCTTAAATGCTAAGCCATTTCTCCAGCCCAGGGTATTATATTTTTATTGATATACCACCACACAAAAGCACAATCGCATTCACAATGGAAAGCAGCAATGTCCCCACCCCAATGGTGCGTCACATCAGAGAAGCTTATTCATGAGAACCCTCCATCCAAGGTCACTTTCATTCTCATTGAGCTAAATGTAAAATTGATCATTTATGTTCTCCTTACTAGATTAACTATTCTAGTAGCATTGCATGGCTACAGCTTTGTATTAATAACTCTTCAAATGGAAGATACACTGAACTCATACCTGACAGTATCTGTCCACACCAGAAAAACCAGAAAACAAACTCACATGGCACTCACACTTTCAGCTTTCACACTCAGTATGGTAGCCCCTAGAGCCACATTTGTCCTTTCAAATTTATGTTCTAACACCACTAACATTAAAATGCCTCCACTGACTAGCCATATTTCAGTACTTAGTAGATACATGTGGCTTCCAATTTTGACAACACAAACATTGAACATATCCAAAATTGCAAAAAAAAAAAAAAATGCTCTTGAACATAGATATTGTTGAAAATGTTTGACAAGGCAAACAAAGTTGGTTCTTAATCCCTTCTGCCTTGTCCTCCAAGTCTCTTCATACGAGGCCCAAATCCCATCACACTGACAGATCTCCCTGGGATGTCTCCTGCTTCCCATTTCTACTACCTGTGAGCTACTGACTAATCCTTTAAGACCCAGGTTAGCTAGCACCTCCTCTCTAGTTTTCCAAGATCCATATTCCCCTACCATACAACTACAGAGGATCTTTGACTTACAGTGGAGTTACATCCTGGTTAACGCATTGGAAATTGAGATATCCTAAATCCACAATGCATCTAATAACCCTTATCTACCAAACATGACAACTTAGCAACCCAGGACCCTGTAAAAATGTCAGTTGTTTTCTCCCATGACCATTGAGAGCTCTGACTCACTGATGTCCAAAGTGTAGGGAGGGAATCCCAGGAAATGATTGAAACTCAAAATCTGAAATATAAACCAGGCGTAGTGGTACACGCCTTTAATCCCAGCACTCAGGAGGCAGAGGTAGGAGGATCACCGTGAGTACAAGACCACACTGAGACTACATAGTGAATTCCAAGTCAGCCTGGGCTAGAGTGAGGCCCTACCTCAAAAAAAAAAAACCCTGAAATATAAGTTTCAAGTGAAAGCAATTTTATATCACCATAAAGTTAAACATATGGTAAGTTGAACCATGATAAATTGAGGACCATCTGTATATGGTTAAGTGGTCTCTTTACATGTATTATTTATTTACCCATGTGCATATATGTATGTGTGTGTATGGGCACACCAGGGTCAAACAAAAACCAGATACTTGCACTACTTTTTGCATCTGGCTTTATGTGGCTATTTATGTGGCTTTGTGTGGGAAATTGAGCCCAGACAGCAGGTTTTGCAAGCAAGAACCTTTAAGCACTGAGCCATTTCCCCAGCCCCTAATTGGTCTCTTTGAGTAAATCCATAGCTGTTTATTTTTATAAAATATTTATTACTTTTTCTACGGTTTGTCCTATGGTTTGTCCCAAAAAGATTCCTGTATTCTACACTTGATTCCCAATGTGGTAGTGCTGAAGAAGAAACTTTAAGCAATGAGTCCTAATGAAAAGGAATCAGGTCATGGGGCTTCACCCTCATGATGAATTCATGAGAGTCTCCTGGAAAGGGTTTCTCAGGAGTAAATCAGTATTAATGACAGCAATTTGTAATAATCTGAATCTACCCACCAGACATGGCTGACCCTTCTTCACGTGGTTCTTCCCCTTTCTACTTTCCTGCTATGCTGCTGCACAGCTAGGAGGCCCTCACTAGAGTCCCAGCACCACGTCATTAGGACTCTCCAGCCACTGGGATCAAGAGCTAAATAAACTTTGTAAGATACATGGAATTGGGTATTATGCTATAGCAAAACAAAATGATCTAATAGAACCTGATAGTTGTTCTTGATAGTATGTTTTGCAATATACAGTATGCTTTCTTTGGCATATTATTGATAATATTAACTTATAAACTTGGAGAATTATTATTTTTAAAATAAAGATGACCTTTGATCTCACCATAGTTGAATTAGAGCTCTCAAAAAAAAATTGTATTCTTTCATGAGAGCCAGTAGTCTAAAAAAAAAGAGAATTGAACTGGGAGGTAAAAAGCCTGGAGTCAAAAACTGGCTCTTCCCACACTGGCTTCAGATATTAAGCAAGACAATAAACCTCTCAGTTTTGACATTTATGAGGGAAGGATTTGTGTCTGGTCATATGAGTTCTTATGGACCCTACAACTAAGAACAGGACCCACAAAAGTGCAAACAGCCCAGAATGGGACAATTGAAGGACCTTAATGCCAACTTCATGAGGAAACTTCAGAAACTACACCTAAATCTCTGCTTACTTCTCCCCATCCATTACAATCTGGACCTCAGTCTAGGTTCCAGTCCGCTGACTGCTTCCAGCCCAGATAGCTTGGCTCTGGAGCCATCCCTGAAAGCTGGGCTCAAATACTTAGATCTGTGACAACTTTCAAATACCAGCATGTGCTGGTTTGAGTCAGGTGTCCCCCATAAATTTTTGTGTTCTGAATGCTAGGTGTCCAGCTAGTAGCAACTTGGGAATTGGAGCCTCCAGGAGGCAGTACATTGTTGGGTGGGCTTATGGGTGTTATAGCCAGCTTCCCCTTTCCAGTATTTGGCACACTCTCTTGGTGCTACTGTCTATGTGATGTTGGCCAGAAGGTGATGTGCACCCTCTGCTCATGCCATCATTTTCCCCTGACATAATGGAGCTTCCCCTTGAATCTTTAAGCCAAAATAAACTCTTTCCTCCCACAAAGTGCTCATGCCAGTGTTCTCTGCCAGCAGCGCAAAGCTGACTATAAAATAGCATTACTGGGGAAACTTAAAGGTACTGAAAGACTCAAAATAATACAATATCATTGGCAGCTCTAGTCTATTCATTTAGCTGTCACCAGGGATGCTGAGGTGAGGGCTCAACTCACACGTAGTCTCCCAGAAAGACTTCCCTGATTTCATGAGTGTCACTCTTCATAGCACCCTACCATGCTTTCTTTGTATCACCATGACTTGAACTTATCTTTTGCTTGTTTTGTGACTATTGTACCCATGCACATACACAAAATCACAAGGTCCATCACAGACAGACCTATATCCAAGTTGCTCTTAGCACTTAGAATTATAGCTGGTATGTAGCAATGATAATAAATTAGTGAATGGATGAATAAATGAGATTAGTAAAATAATGGCAGAGTCACTCATACCGTGTAAACGGGTTTTGCATTGTCCTCAAACCTCTCACTGATCCCATGTTTGCCCCTTAGCACAGTGTAGCTATTTTAGAAAATCTCTCTATTGTCCTGACCTTCCTTTCTCATACACAAACAAGGGTGCATTCTCCTATGTTTCAGTCAACATCCTCTCCCATTGGCATCCTCTTTACATGATTAGGAGTGACTCGCATGTAACACCTCCTCTTCAATGGGAAGCCAGGACACACAGGTACCAGTGATTTTGTGTAGGTATAAGAAAAATCTTGAACTTCTGACCTCATGACCCAGAGTACAATGGGACAACCAAGAGTGGGGTGGACAAGAGCCAAGGGAGTTCCAAGGACCTTAAATTGGACCAATCTGATTATTTCATGAAGAATTTTGAAAAGCAAAATGGAAAAGGTTGAGGTCAAGTAACTCCAGGAAACATAATCACGGGTACCCGTCTATCCTGGCTTCCCAATGAAGAGAAGATGTTACATGCAATTTACTCCTAATCATGTAAAGAGGATGCCAATGGGAGAGGATGTTGACTGGAACATAGGAGGGACTGCAGATGCATAGAGAACAGGAAAAGGGAAAAGGGAAAAGGGAAAAAAAGTCTGGAAAAGAGAAGACAATGCATGTACAAAATCACAAAACAGATTTTTTTTTGTCATCAGAAAAGAAGAAAGGCAAGTGAAGATGTGTGAAGCTCTGCCTTCCCCCAAGACCTTCCCAAGTTTGCTGAATCGCTCCTTGATGGCCTCTACTTGTTCAGCTACTTTGATAAATTTCACCTGGTATTAATGTAAAGCATGTGTGTAATACCAGCATTTTAACATCTAATTCAATTTTATTACTAAAAGTGTCTTTTTGTCCAAACAAGGATTTCTCTGAGACTCATTACATTCACCCTTTATATTCATAACATACTAAAGATTTCTAGCAGCCCCTAACTTTCCTACTTATGCTGATGCTCCCGTTTGTTATGCTGAAAGAGCTTCATTGCTGTTTGTTAGGAATGAGCCACAACAGTATTGCAGTGGCTTTCAGCAAACAGCTCCTGACTTCCTTCCAGGTGTCATTACATGCAAGTTAAACTAAATGGATGAATTCTTAGCGAGAATAATGTAGCTCTTGTTGACATTATTCACTGTTTTCTCAAGAAGACAAGTATTAATCAGATAACACTCAGGTAGGTCTCAGGATATAAATATTTGGGTGTCTGGCTAAACAGAGCCCTGACCTTTAAAAGGCATATAGACGTTGTGCTTTAAATAGGATCATCAATATCAGTATAAAGGGTGATTTTTCTTTTTTTTTTTTTTGGTTTGTTGTTGTTGTTGTTTTTCGAGGTAGGGTTTCATTCGAGCCCAAACTGACCTGGAATTGACTATGTAGTCTCAGAGTGGCCTTGAACTCACAGCAATCCTCCTACCTCTGCCTCCCGAGTGTTGGAGTTAAAGGCATGAGCCACCATGCCCAGCTGCCAACAATGATTTTGATAACTGAGTAATCACAAAGTTCTACGGCTGTTTCTATCAAAATCGTGTAGCCAGGAGTAGCAGCACACAAACCTGTCATCCCAGCTACTTAGGAAGCTGAGCTGGAAGAATCACTTGAGCCCAAGAGTTTGAGCCAGGCAGGACAACATAGTAAGACCCTCATATCCATATTAGACCAAACTTCAGTCATCTGTCTTTTCCTTTATATTCCCACTGCCCTGACCTTAAGTAGCACGTTTATTAACCACTCCCAACAAAGAAATTGTTTTTCAAAAAAATTCTGGAACCCACATGTTCTTTTGTGACAGCATGCAATTTAGTCAATCATATGTAATACACCACTGGAAATAGGTAGAAAGTGAGTAGGCACATCCCAGGTGCTATATAAGCAGATGGACAGTATTTGCTTCTGAAGTTTGAAAGGGACCACTTCTCAGAGTAGGAAGACTTCCTGGAAGCATGGACCTGATAGAACACAAGTAGACTCCCAGAACAGGAAAAGGAAGAAGGGGGGAAAGGAGTCTGCAATGCAAAGAAAAAGCAGAGACTAAACAAAAGCCAGGGAAAGAATGTGTTCCAAAAGAGAAGAAAATGTATTAACAAAGTCACAAAAATAGAAAAAAAAATCCAAAAATTCATTTGAAATCACAAAAAAATCTCTAATATCTAAAGCAATACTGAGCAACAAAAATAAGTGGTATCACCATATCTAATTTTAACCTACACCACAGAGCCATAGTAACAAAACAGCATGGTACTGGCACAAAAGCAGATGTGTAGATCAATGGAACAGAATAGAGGACCCAGATATAATTCCGGGTAGTTATAGCCACCTGATATTCGATTAAAAAAAATGCCAAAAAATACTCACTGGAGAAAAGACAGCCTCTTCAGCAGATGGTGCTTGGAAAACTGTATATGTATCTGTGGAAGGATGAAAATAGATTCTTCTCTCTCTACATGCATAAGAATTAAGTCCAAATATATTAAAGACCTTACCATAAGACCTGAAGCTGCTAGAATAAAAAGTAGGGGAAACCATTCAAGATATTGGTCTTGGTAAAGACTTTCTGAATATAACCCCAATTACTCAGGGAATAAAACCACAGATTAATCCCTGGGACCTCATGAAATTACAAAGATTTTTTGCATGGCAAAGGACACTGAATAAAGCAAAGAGGCAACCTACAAAATAGGAAAAAATCTTTGCCAGCTATACATCTGATAGAGGAGTATTATCTAGGATATACAAAGAACACAAAAAATTAAATTATAAATCAAACAACCCAATTAAAAAATGGGCTGTGGACCAAATAGAGTGTTCTCAAAAGAAGAAACTTGGATAGCATATCAGCATTTAAAAAAAAGTTCTACATCCCTAGTCATCAGGGAAATGAAGATTAAAACTACATTGAGAGGGCTGGAGAGATGGCTTAGCGGTTAAGTGCTTGCCTGTGAAGCCTAAGGACCACGGTTCAAGGCTCGGTTCCCCAGGTCCCACGTTAGCCAGATGCACAAGGGGGCGCATGCGTCTGGAGTTCGTTTGCAGAGGCTGGAAGCCCTGGTGCGCCCATTCTCTCTCTCTCCCCCTCTATCTGTCTTTCTCTCTGTGCCTGTCGCTCTCAAATAAATAAAAAATAAATTTAAAAAAATTTAAAAAAAAAAACTACATTGAGATTCCATCTCACTCATATCAGATTGGCTACCATCATGAAAACAAATGAGCATAAATGCTGTTGAAGATGTGGAAAAATAGGATCCCTTCTACACTATTGGAGGGAATGCAATCTGGTCCAGCCATTGTGGAAATCAGTGTGGAGGTCAGCTAAAGATTGATCTACCATATGACCCAGCAAAAGCACTCCTAGGCATATATCCTAAGAACTCATCTCATTACCTTAGAGATACTTGCTCAACCATGTTTATTGCTGCTCAATTTATAATAGCTGGGAAATAGAACCAGCCTAGATGTCCCTCAACTGATGAGTGGATAATGAAGATAAGGCACATTTAAACAACAGAGTTCTACTCAGTGGTAAAGAAAAATGAAGTTATGAAATTTTCAGGAAAATGGATGGATCTGGAAAGGATTATACTAAGTGAGGTAACCCAGGCCCAGAAAGCCAAACATTTCATGTTCTCTTTCATATGTGGATCCTAGCTACAAATTATTGGACTTCTGTGTGAATAGGAAGAAAACTTAGTAGCAAAGGCCAATAAGCTAAAAAAGAGATATAAAGGGAAGAGAAAGGAAGGGAGGAGGGTACTCCATAGGATGGTATTGTATATATGTAAGTAGAAGAATAGACTAATGGGGGTGAAAGGGCCCAAGTGAGGTTAGAGTAAGAGATTGAGTAATGGAAAGGTGGAGGGAGAGCTAATAAAAACCTAAGAGGATATAAATAAACCATATGGAAACCTAATTTTTTGGACAATGGAACACTCAGGAGCCATAGATTGTTGCTAGAAATTTTTCAATGCCAGGGATGGGATACCTTCCAGTGAGTAGATGGCCAGTGAGGTACCTGATGCCCCCATAACATTACAGGCCATTGCCGAGGCCCTCGGTTTCCCACCAGGAATAGATGTTAAGACTTCCAGTTAAGATGGTGGCTTAGGTACCACGCCAAAGCAGCCTAGGGGGTAAAAGACAAAAAAAACTCAGCTAAATACACACTTTTACTAAAAAGTGAGGTATATAGCAAATCAAAACAGCAGTGGAGAAGTAGAAGAGATCCAGAGCCCACACAGGCTGGCAAAAGCAGCCCCGGCAGGTCCTCCGACTGCGGCAGTGGTAGTGCACCAGAAAGCCACCAGGCTCAGCTCCAGGCACAGGAGAAGCCAGGTGAGAGGAGCTTCCACTCACACCAGCACTCTCCACAACTCAAGAAACGTGAAGGGAGAGCGGCAGTGAGCAATGGAGGAGCAGACCACAAGGCAGAAGAACAAATGGAACAGCGAGAGAACTAGAACAGCATAGGCTCCCTTCCCTCCCCCACCACCTGTGCCCAGCTCCAGTGAGCAGAGCAGCAGTCCTGGGACCCGGCCACGCCAACTTGAGCCAACAGCAGGACCCAAGCAGGAGGAGAGTCCTGCAGCAACATCAGCGGCTCTAGCACCAGCAGCAGCGGCACCAGCACCAGCAGATCCAGTAGCGGCAGCAGCGGCAGATCCAGCAGCAGCAGCTTCAGAGGCAGCAGTCACAGATCCAGCAGCAGCAGTGGAGGATCCAGCAGTGGCAGCTAAAGCAGCAGCAGTGGCAGCGGCAGCAGCAGTGGACCCAGCAGAGGCGACAGATCCAGCAGCGGCAGCTTCAGGAGCAGCAGTGGCGGTTCCAGCAGTGGGGGTGCCAATCTGCAGGGCCACAGTTACCAGGCTCAGTTTGCCCCACAGGAAAAGCCAATACCCAGCTCCAGAAATAAGAACAGAAGCCCAACGACCCAGCCAGCAACTTGAATGAGACCAAAATCATCCAAAAAGGTAACTGGGATTGAACCAGGGAAGGTTCTTACTTGGTCACAAGCTGACTTGGATCCCTCAACAGACCAGAAATCTTAACCTTTTTGTTGATAAAGGATCTGGTTGTTATACTAACTACTCTTGCATAAATGCTCGGTGCTGCTTTTGATTGAATATGTACACTGTTTAGTTAAATTTTAGAATCTACCTGTATTTTATTCCACTCAGCCTATTTGAATACTCCCATAGCAGGGAAACTCAACCCCTAGGAACACCTTTGTAGATACTCTCAGAGTCTTAAGAGCCACACCTAACACCTTAAGCTCCTACCCTGAAAATATATAACATCAAATCAATTGATACAGCTAAGAATACCCAGCTAGCTAGAAAATCCAAGCACTAACTTAATCCAAGATGCAAAAATGTATACATTATAACACAAGAAACACTAAAAAGCAAGACAATATAAATCCACCTAAAAGTATTAATGCATCAGAAATGACCTCCAGTGAGAATGACTTAGAGGAAATGCCTGAGAAAGAGTTCAAAAGAATGATTGTAAATATGTTCAAAGAAGTCAAAGAACAAATCAAAGGAATCAAAGAAGATGCAGGAAACCAATTTAATGAAATAAAGAAGGCAATACAAGACATAAATAAGGAAATAGAAATAATAAAGAAAAACCAGTCAGAATTACTAGCAATGAAGAACACAGTTAATGATATAAAAAACTCTGTAGAAAATCTCACCAGTAGAATGGATGAAGGAGAGGACAGAATATCTAAGCTAGAAGACCAGGTGGCAGATCTAATACAGTCCAACAAAGAGAAAGACAAACTTACAGAAAAGTATGAGTGGGAATTTCAAGATATTCGGGACACTATGAAAAGATCCAATATAAGGATTCAGGGCATAGTAGAAGGAGAAGAATTCCACTCCAAAGGCATAGTAGGCATCTTCAACAAAATCATAGAAGAAAACTTCCCCCAAATTGGGAAAGAGGTGCCAATGCAGATACAGGAAGTCATTAGAACCCCAGCCAGGCAAAACCTGGAAAGAACCTCTCCTCACCATATTATAATCAAACTACCAAACACACAATCCAAAGAAAAATTATGTAAAGCAGTTAGAGAGAAAAAATCAAGTTACCTACAAAGGCAAGCCCATCAGGATGACAGCAGATTATTCAATGCAAACTTTAAAAGCCAGAAAGGCTTGGAGTGATGTATTCCATGTTCTGAAAGATAACAACTGTCAACCAAGGTTACTTTATCCTGCAAAGCTATCCATTCAAATAGATGGAGAAATAGGGCATTCCATGACAAAAGCAGGTTAAAGGAGTATTTGAAGACAAAACCAGCTCTACAGAAAATACTTGATAGGATCCTCCATGCTGAAGAAAAGGAAAAGCACACATATAAGGAAGCTGGAAAAAACAAGCAATACTCAAATACTAGTTAACACAAGAAAGCAAAGGTAGAACTGGAACTACAAAAAAAAAAAAAAAGGCAAACATAAATACACACCTTTCAATAATATCTCTTAATATCAATGGCCTCAATGCCCCAGCGAAAAGACATGGGTTTGCAGACTGGGTTAAAAAGCAGGATCCTACAATTTGTTGTCTCCAAGAAACTCACCTTTCTACAAAGGATAGACATTATCTTAGGGTGAAAGGTTGAAAAACGGTATTTCAAGCAAATGGGCCTAGAAAACAAGGAGGGGTTGCTATCCTAATATCTGACAAGGTAGACCTCAGTCCAACGTTGGTCAAGAAAGACAAGGAAGGTCACTTTATATTGATTAGGGGCACAGTCCAACAGGAGGACATTACAATCCTAAACATATATGCACCTAACATGGGGGCTCCCAAATTCATCAAACAAACACTATTAGAACTAAGGTCACAGATAACACCAAACAGTGGTGGTAGGTGACTTTAACACTCCACTCTCATCAATTGACAGGTCATCCCAGGAAAAAATAAACAGAGAGGCATCTGGAATAAATGAGGTCATAGAAGGAATGGACCTAAGAGATATATACAGGACATTTCATCCAAATGCTACAGAATATACATTCTTTTCAGCAGCACATGGAACATTCTCTAAAATAGACCATATATTAGGACACAAAGCAAATCTTAACAAATTCAGGAAAATTGAAATAATTCCTTGCATTCTATCTGACCACAATGGAATTAAACTACAAATCAGTAGCAAGAAAGGCTATAGAGCATACACAAAATCATGGAAACTAAACAATACACTACTAAATGATAAATGGATCAATGAAGAAATCAAGAAGGAAATAAAAAAATTTATAGAGTCAAACGATAATGAGACCACAACATACCAAAATCTCTGGGACACAATGAAGGCAGTTCTAAGAGGTAAATTTATAGCCTTAAGTGCCTATATTAAGGAATATATGGTAAGACCCTATTGCTGAAGACTCCACAGACTTGGGCTGCAAGGCCACTGAGAAATCCTGCTGGAACTGAACTGATAACCTCCTCCATGTATACCAGCTGACAGAAAGCTGGAAGAAGCCATTCTGCATGCAGTTCAATGGGAGAGAAAGAAATCACCAGTGAAGATACTCAACAGTTGACACTGCAAGTCTTATAATTTGCCAGCCAGGGCAAGTGAGCCAATAGGTGCAATAGTGGCATGTCTGTTTTGGGATTAACCAACTGCCATCTAATTGGATTGGAGGCCCGATCCATGGGAGGGAATACATCCCTGATACTGAAAATTTAAAACAGGGGTAGTCATACCCATGGGTGTAATCTTTGCTGATATGTGGCTAAATGTATATACTATGCTCATCAAGCTACCCAATAAGCAGTTCTCTTAATGTTCATACCCATATATTAATGCTACTCTCACTTGTGGTAGAGAACCTTCTCTTTTCAGATGGCAGTGACCTTGGGATGACTCAGAAGGCATCATGGTGCTAGGAAGAAGTGACAGAGGAGCACTCAGTACTACAATATCTCTAACACACCTTCCAAGGCTCGGGATCCATCGTGGGAGAGGTGGCGGAAAGAATGTAAGAGCCAAAGGAAGGATAGGACTCCTTACAATGTGCTCCTCCAGACACAAAATAGCCTGGATATCCATGATCTCATGGTGCCTGACACTACCTACACATGACCATCATAACAGGAGGTAAAAGATCATGACATCAAAATAAAAGAGAGACTGATTGAGATGGGGAGGGGATATGATGGAGAATGGAGTTTCAAAGGGGAAAGTGGGGGGAGGGAGGGCATTACCATGGAATATTGTGTACAATCATGGAAGTTGTTAATAAAAAATTAATTAATTTAAAAAATAGAAATAATCTGGGCATTAACAAGCATGGTTTTTGCAAAATAAACAAATGATTCTAAAAAAATATAAGAGAGGCTAGTTGGAAAAAGAAAGGATTCAATGCAGGGTGTATTTGGCAGGGGATAATGGGGATAGGAGCTAGGAATTATCATGGTTTATTGTCTATACTTACGGAAGCTGTCAATAAATTTTCTTATTGTTGACAACTTCCATAATTGTAAACAATATCCCATGGTAATTCCCTCCCTCCTCCTACTTTCCTCTTTGAAACTCCACTTTCCATCATATCCCCTCCCAAAGGACATTTGGAAATACCTCTATCTGTGAAAGGAATATCCTTAGAGTGTTCAGAATCTCACATCAGAGACAAAATGTATGGCCACATTAACCAGTAAGACTACTGGAAAAGATTTCATTATATTGCCTATGACCTCACCTTAAATGGGACTCCAAGTCAATGGGCACCAACTAACCCCACTCATGTTAGTGAGGTCTTAAGCCACTCAAGTATGTCTAGAGCTGGATGAAGGCTGGAGCTGGAGTCAAGAGGTTCAGTCACCTCCAGCTTATTGACATCAGCTTAGTGAAGTCTGCATTTTTTTATTTATTAATTTTTTTAATTAAAAAGTCACACACACCAACCACCTATACTCTGTCCCAATTCTGCTGAGGGTCTTTGGTGGTGTTATTCGTACTCATTATGGGGTCCAAGAGGCCCCAGCCAGCCTCTGCAGAGATGAGGTAAACATGGTGTCTCAGGCTATTCCCAACCACCCTGAGGAACTTATAGCCTTTCTATCCACCCTTCTGTGATGCCCCCTGAGCCTTGGTGGGCAAGACAGAGATTGGACTTAGTATTGCTTTCTCTGTAGACTCTGGATCTCTGTTTTTATGAGGTTAGAGTGACCACAGTGTCTGTCACCATTTCCCTGCAACTGGTTTTCAGGCTAGCTGTGAGAGCAGTATTCATGTCACTGCTTCCCTTGTAATGACTTCTGTGCTCAGGCAGATGAGGTAGAGGTAAGCCATCTTCTGGTAGACAGTTGGTTGTCTCTTCTTGACATACTGATGTATCCTTGTGCTGCATTTTAACATACAGAGAAATACAGTCCCAGAAAGGACTTTGGAAAAGTGATAGAATTCCAGTGAAGAAGCAATGGCAGAGTGACTGAACACCAGAGGAGATGCATCAGTCTACATTATGGATGCTACCAGGTGGTCAATATACTGGGGAGTCTCCAAAGGGACAGTGCATGTGCCCACAAGAAAGTCATCCGAATATACCTGTAAATACCTACAGCTGTTTTGGGGATAGGCCAGCAAGACTCCCTTCAAAATTCTTTTCCTCCTCTGTTTTACCTTGAGAAGAGTCGAGAGCTGTGGCTAGTCAATGCATGCACTGGGAAGGAGATAGTAAAGTTGACAGAAGAAAGTAAAAGTACCATGCTCAGGTTGGAGAGATGGCTTAGCAGTTAAGGCATTGGCCTGCAAAGCCAAAGGCCCTCGGTTTGATCCCCCAGGACCCATGTTAGCCATAGGCACAAGGGGCACACGCGTCTGAAGTTCGTTTGCAGTAGCTGGAAGCCATGGCATGCTCATTGTCTCCCTTCCTCTCTCTCTCTCTCTCTCATAAATAAATAAATATTTTTTAAGAGTACCATGCAAATCAAGGGACAGTCATATTGATCTCTTGGTTGGACATATTAATAATATAAAAGCAATGATTCTGAGGAACTAGCCATCTGTTTCCCAGATCTTCATTGTCTAAGAGTAAACAAACATACACTATGGGGCTCACCTGAACTGTTATCTGACTTCAGGAAAAATGAGCCTCATAGTGCTGTCTTACAAGTGCACCTGCCATATCTCTCTTTCTCTCTCTCCTCCCTCTCTCCTCCCTCCCCATCTGTGTGTGTGTGTGTGTGTGTTGCTATGCATGCATGTTCAAGTATATGTGAGCACATGTGTGTGTACATGTACAGAGGCTAAATTTGACATTAGAATTCTTCCATGTTAACACTCCACCTTATTTACTGAGACAGGGCCTCTCACTTGAATGCAGAGCTTTCTAATTCAATTAGTTTAGCTGGCCAGCTTGCCCTACAGATCAGGTCTCTGCCTCCTCATGAGCCCTGGTATCACAGGTGGGCCACCACACCCACCCAGCACTCACATGGGTGCTGGGGCTCTGAACTAAGGTTGTCAGGCTTGTGTGGCCAGCAAGGACCTTACCAAATGAGCCCTAGTCCATACTTCTGTGTTTTTAGGTTTTTTTTTAAACATTTTTATTTTTATTTATTTATTTGATAGAGAGAAGTAGAGAGAAAGAGAATGGGTGCACCAGGGCCTCCAGCCACTGCAAACGAATTCTAGACACATGCAGCACCTTGTGCATCTGGCTTATGTGGGTCCTGGGGAATTGAACCTAGGTCCTTCGGCTTTTCAGGCAAGTACCTTAATCACTAAGCCATCTCTCTAGCCCCCTGCTTCTATTTTTTGAGCTAAAAGTTACACAGTAAAATAACACAGGAAAGAGAATTAAAAAAATGACTACTATTGTGGATTAGAAATTTGTATTTTCAGGAAAGAGTGGTAGCAGGGACAGGAAAAAATAATAGGAAGAGTGTTATCTCCCACTGCCTAGGAATTTCTTCCTTTCTTTGTGGAGAGATCTGACTAAATCCATACATGTTCATACTCAGCAAAAGCTATCTCTCACTCTGCTTCCTATAGTATGCAAAAGCGGAAAGCTAAGAGGAATGAACTCCTGACACCTCAAAAGAAATGTATTAAATTTTAATTAATGTACCCCTAAGTTAAATATAAACAATAGAACACAAAGAAATAGTCGGATGTCCCTGTGCCTCTGCCATTGGAGATGAAGACACCTAATGCTGAAGGTCCCAGTAACAGATTTTATTGGGCATCAGAAGAGTTTAGCAGTGGAGAGAAATACAGTGCCAACCAAGCAGGATTTGGAATTCATACCCATGGAATATGTGTGTCAAGAAGCAGGAGCCACTTGAATTATGGGGCAGCAATTCCATCGAGTAATGCTGAAGGTTGCATAAACCACTGAGCCCACAAAAATTCCTGTCCTATATTTCAGTCACCTGTGGTTTGTTCTGAGTAATTTACCAACTATCTGTGCACAGATAGTTGTGTCAGACTTCAAACTTGGGATATTCCTTTTCACTTTGATTTGTCTTTACTTGGGAATCTGTAACAAATCTTTACTGAGGACTCACTCCATGTGTCATGCTGCAAGGAAAAAGAATTGTGCAGTTCCCTTTAGACCCCCAGCTGCTACAGGCATTAAGCCTTTAATACTATCCAACACCAGACATCAGATATCCTAGAGCTAGGAAGGTGACCCTGCCTAGAAACTAAGTACCTGTCCAACAAGAGCACAGAAAGAAAAAAACAAAAACATTTATTCAGGACACTGCTACAAGTGCTTCAGGGTTGGGTTTCAGAACATTTCACTCTCAGGGATCTCAGTAGGTACCCAGGACTCCATTCAGAGGAAACCTGTTGTGCAGTGACTTGGAGACACTCTTGTTAAGGAGAAAGGGAATCCCTGTGTTAGTGCTGAAACATAAGTTACGTACATCAACCCACACCCCTTGCCTCCAAGCAGGTAGCAGAATGTCACTGAGCAAAATCAGGTCCTTCTGTAGGAGACACCTTCCATATCCATTCAAATATGTCTCAGTACTGCCTTCCCTCTTCAGTGCTAACACTGTTTTCCTGCATAAGATGCAGATGGTGGAGCATCCTTAACAGTTGTCATCTCAGGACAATTATACAGCAGAACCTCATGATTATTAATTAGATTTCAGGTCATGTGGCATATGGGCCACCAGTTTTTTTAGACATCCTGGCTTCTGGATGTCTTTTCTTTTGACTGGAGAGATAGGTTTTCTCCATTCTATCCTCTAATAGATCCAGGGCACAACTGGAGATATTCTAACATGGAAAAAACCGTTAACTGGTATTACTCTGAGGGCAAGAGAACAATGGAGAGAGCTACAGAGCCTGTAAAAACACCTGCAAAAGCTTCTGCCTGGAAGGACTCTATCCACTGTTGCACCCTGAGCATCATATATTATCCGCATCTGTATTCAGTCAGTATTGTGTGTGTTCATGCATTACCTTCCCCTGAGAGTGGGGTCAGTGCTTATCTGCATATTCACCACTGGATTCAAGTTCTCTAGAGAAGCTTAGCCAAAAAGGATGATAGAGATGAGAAGCCCCATGATCTGTTATCTGCAAGCTAGAGACCCGAGAGAACCAGTGACGGATGTATCCTGTATGAATCTGGAAGCTTGACAACAATGGGAGCTAATATGTAAACCCCAATCTGACAGATGACACTCCAGATTACAACTCAAGTAGGGAGGTAGAAAAAGTTTTAATTATCCCTCCAGGGCTGTGGTTTCATTTTTCCACTTTCATATGTTCCTGTCCTTTACCTCTGACAGGATCCTCAAACTCAGTGCTCTAACACCAAACTCTCTTCCCCCTTCTTGAGCCCATCCCCCTTCTCCATGTTTCCCACACATGAGAACAATATCCTCAGGGCAGAAACCTCATCATCACCTTCACCACCCATGTCTAAATCTAAAGAGCCCATGTCTCCCTCCTCTCCCCCATTCCCACTACCCCTACCCCATTTCATGCCTCTAGCTCACTTTGCACCATGGAAATCAGGTCCAGCTCTTGTGTGTAGCATCCCCTTCTCTAACTATCCAGGCTTCCCTCCAGTACATCTTATTGCAGTACAGTGCTCATAGTAATCCCCTGTTCAAACGCCCTCCTCCCAGCCATGGAGATGGCTTCCATGCTGGTCCCAGAGCCCCTCCTCACATACCCCTTACCTGTCACCAGCAAACCTGGACCATTTGAATCACTGACTAGTCCATCTGATTGGCTGGAGCGATGCCTTTGAGAGCAGAGAAGGAAGCCACAGCTATCAAGCAGCCCAGGAGGTCAGGGAGGGGGAGGGGCCTGGGTCTGCTGCTCCACAGTCCTTCTTGGAAGAGATCTGTTTTGATCAGGATTTACCAGGACACTCTGGTGAGTATGAGTTAGCCACCACACTGGCCAAGACTAATCCCACCCCCAGCAGGCAAGATGCAACCTGTCACACTGTGCATGCCCCCACTGGAGAGCCCCTGAGTCTCCATGTTAGGAATGCAGGAACAGTACATCAGGCACTGCTCCTGCTCACCGAGCAGCCTCACAGAAGCCCCCCGAGGAAGAAACGTGCTCTCTTTCCTCTTCGTTTTCCAAAGTTCCCTTTCATCCAAAAGGCAAGTTATTTTAACCTTGGCAATTTTTAAAAGAAAAGTCTGTTACTAAGAGGAACTAGCCCAGCTGGGAAGTGTTTAATGAGGGATGACAGTGTCATCATCTACAAACAAAACATGCAGCTCTTGAGAGGGCAAGGAGACTCATCTACCTCCTCTTCCGTCTCTCCTCTTAGAGGAAAAATGGATGAGAATACATAAGTTGAATCAAGGGAAGTCCAGTAAAACTGGCAGAAAATGGAGAGATGGCTCAGCTACTAAAGGTGCCTGCTTGCAATGCCTGATGGCTTTCATTGGACTCCCCAGTACTCCCATAAAGCCAGATGCACAGTGGCACATGTGTCTGGAGTTCATTTGCAGTAGCAGGAAGCCCTAGCATTCATTTTCTTTCTCTCTCTTTCTTTCTCTCTCTCTCCCTTCCTTTTTCAAATAAATAAAGGTAAGTCTTTTTTTTAAATGGCAGCAGGGCTGGAGAGATGGCTTAGCAGTTAAGGTGCTTTCCTGAGAAGCCTAAGGACCCACATTCAATTCCCCAGTACTCAAGTAAACCAGGTCTCAAGTAAACCAGATGCACAAGGTGGAACATGTGTCTGGAGGCAGCTGGAGGCCCTGGTGTGCTCTCTCTCTCTCTCTCTCTCTTTCTCTCTCTCTCTCTCTCTCAAAAAAGTTTTCTTTTTTAAACCAACAAAGCCTTCATCCTCCCACGGTGACAGCAGTGCAGCAGAAATGGACAAACAACCTTTTCCCTCCAATGAGTTCCAAAGGCAAGGACAGCAATGCCTCCTTGAACAACACAGAACCTACACCTGAAGCCCAAGATCCCCACATATTCCAGAAGGGGCTGGCACCAACTGAATGTGAAGGAGATGTAAACTTATTCTTAAATATTTCTACTTAGGGGCTGGAGAGATGGCTTAGCGGTTAAGCGCTTGCCTGTGAAGCCTAAGGACCCCGGTTCGAGGCTCGGTTCCCCAGGTCCCACGTTAGCCAGATGCACAAGGGGGCGCACGCGTCTGGAGTTCGTTTGCAGTGGCTAGAAGCCCTGGCGCGCCCATTCTCTCTCTCTCCCTCTATCTGTCTTTCTCTCTATGTCTGTCGCTCTCAAATAAATAAATAAAAAATGAACCAAAAAACTTAAAAAAAAAATATTTCTACTTAGGTTCTATGTTAATTAACAGGTTTGAATGGTTAAGAAAGAAATTTGCTGTGTATGTGTGTAGGGGTGTGTGTCATATGATGTGTTATGTGCAGATGCTCATGCCCCATGTGCGTGTGTGTGTGTGTGTGTGTGTGTGTGTGTATGTGTGTGCATACGCATGTGTATGTGCAGATGCTCATGTCCCGTGTGTGTGCACAGGTGTATGTGTGTGCATGGGTGTGTGTGCATGTATATGCATCTGTATGTGAAGATGCTCATGCCCCATGTGTGTGTGTATGGGTGTGGGCATGCATACGCATGTGTATGTGCAGATGCTCATGCCCATGCAGCAGAGGCCAGAGAAGAACATCAGGTGTCTTCTTCACATCATTCATCCACAGGTTTCCTTGAGATGAAGCCTCTCACTGACTCTGAAGCTTGCAGTTTTCTTGAGAACCAATGAATCTCCAGTCTCAGATGCCCACAGGACTGGGATTATAGACATTTACAGGTATGTGTGGCCACACCCAGCTGTTTATGTGGGTGCTCCACAAATCAAACTCAGGTGGTTTCAGGACCCCGCTGACAAAGAAGGAATGAGCCATCTCTCCAGCCCCAAGAAAAAAGTTCTTCAACAATTTTTTGTGGTGCTGGAAATCCAAACAAGGGCCCTTGGTACATACTGAACAGGCCTGAGCTATATGCCTAGCCCAGGAGTTCTTAAAGCATGAACCCCAATCCATTCTAAACTATGGCATTCTGGGGTCGTCTCATTTTCTACTTAATCATCTCGTGACTGGGGATGTGGCTTTAGATGATTCCCTGCTGTGATTTGCACTAAATGGTACAAGCTAATGTCTGAGTGTTAGGTGGTTAAATTTAAGTGTTTTATTTACTTATTTGACAGAGGGTAAGAGAAAGAAGGGGGGGAGAGAGAATTGACACACCAAGGCTCCAGCCATCACAAATGAACTCCAGATACATTCATCACCTTGTGCATCTGGCTTTAGGGTGCTAGGGAACTGAACTTGGGTCCCTAGGCTTTGCCAGCAAGCACTTTAAGTACTGAGCCATCTCTCCAGCTCAAGGTGATTAAATTTTAAGGTAACATTTCAAACATCATACATCTCCAAAGATGCTGACATGCCTACAGGTACGGCTATCTATAGAGGCTCAATTCTGAACACATGTATGGAACACTTAAAAAGATTAGAGACCAGAGAGATTGTTCAGTGGTTAAGGCCCTTGCCTGTGAAGCCAAAGAACCCAGGTTCAATTACACAGTACCCAAGTAAGCCAGATGCACAAGGTGGCACATGTGTCTGCAATTCGTTTGCAATGGCTGGAGGTCCTGGAATGTTCAAGCGCTCCCTCTCTCTCTCTCTCTCTCTCTCTCTCTCTCTCTCTCTCCTCTCCAATAAATTATTTTTTAAAATGAGATGAGTATTTCCAAAACCTTGCTGTGCATCTCTGACCCCAACACATAACCTGTACTTAGCCATACTAGTCTATGCAAGTCTGCCTTTCTCCATCTGTAAAAGGGGAACTATATTTACTTTGCTGAAGAGATGTGGAATCTAATGGACACAATGGTCATACAGGAGAAATTGGCCAGTTAGAGGATCTAGACACAGCAAAGCCTCAAAGATGCATTCCCAGCATTACATCAACCCTCGCAGTATTCTGACAAGCACATGAAGCATGGAGGGACAGCAGGAGAGAGTAGGGTGGCAGAGTCCAGAGATCTATGTCTCCTTTTAGAAAACTCCTTTCAATTCCTATCAGAAAGTTATATGCCTAAAAAACTCATCACCTTGTCCCAATTACACAAGAGTCTTACAACTAAAATCTAATCCTCTAAGAGGCCACTGCTTAACAGTATATTAGATGGAAAAATTTCAGATTTTCCCATGGGTATAAGATTTAAACATTCAAATTTCAAGAGAAATGAATTGGAATAAAACATTCACAGTAAGCTTTTTCATATCCATTAGTTATCATTTACACATCAAATACATACAGTGATGACACCAAATGTACAGAATTTCCACACTTATATACAGAAATCAACATGGTGCACAATTCAAATCTATCTTACAATCAAGTGTACAAGTTGGAATATGGCTTTATAAACTACTAACAATTACTGTGCTAAAGTAACTCACAGGTCCAGAAATAAACACTGGAATGAGGGCTGGAGAGATGGCTTAGCGCTTAAGCACTTGCCTGTGAAGCCTAAGGACCCCGGTTCGAGGCTCGGTTCCCCCAGTCCCACGTTAGCCAGATGCACAAGGGGGCGCATGCGTCTGGAGTTTGTTTGTAGAGGCTAGAAGCCCTGGCATGCCCATTCTCTCTCTCTCCCTCTGTCTTTCTCTCTGTGTCTGTTGCTCTCAAATAAATAAATAATAAAAAATAAACACTGGAATGATACCTCCACAGCAGCCCTGATTGGCAAAATGCTTTTCACTGTGTTTGCAAACCAGATGTGCAGGTAAATGTCTCCAATAATGTCCACTGTCAGCCCCCAAATAGCTGAGATGCAGGTTCAAACCATAACAACATACACCCTTGCCATCTCAGACATCTAAAAATAAACCTGGATATCTTCCACACATTTGGATACATGAGGTTGCCAACAAACACAACAAACATGTAGACAACAAGGTGATGGTTACCAGTATTAGCCAAATGTGCTTCTGGAATAGGTGCTGAAATCCTTGAGCAATCTTATTGGATTTTTCCCCCTTTCTTTCTTGTTTTGCTTATGTCAATGTATTATGAAATTATTTGAGTATTTTTAGGGCATTCTAGATCAAATGGTCCCACAAACAGAATTCAAAAGAGCTTTTGTAAAAGTGACATCTAATTATTCACTCTTTCCTTCTCCTAACCCAAAGCACCTACTATAAGTAAAAATAAGCAAATACCTTGACCTAAAGTCATGCATCCATGCCTTTTTATGCTGTTGTTGTTTGCTTGGTTTTTCGAGGTAGGGTCTCACTCTAGCTCAGGATGACCTGGAATTCACTATGCATTCTCAGGATGGCCTCAAACTCACGGTGATCCTCCTACCCCTGCCTCCCAAGTGCTAGGATTAAAGGTGTGTGTCATCATGCCTGGCCATGCCTAGTTTATATCCACTTTGCCACATGTCATAGTCACATTCTCTATCAGTTATAGCCTTCTGAGAGCCACCTCTAAGAACACCTTGTCCCATTCCTTAAACTTTGTGAGTACTGGAGAATATGCTTGTAAAATGTCTATGCCTTTTATGATTTTAGTGTATATCATAAATCAGTAGAATAACATATATATACAAAGAATATACATATGCATGCCATACATAAACCCAATGAGGGACACACGAAGAAAGTTTTGCTAATCAAATGAACTAAGTACAAAGGTTTGAAGAAGAATGTCCAGAGAAGGATGACTTGGGATATATCCAAACATTTCAAAAACACTTGTCTCAAGAATTATACTTAGTAAGGTAACCCAGGTCCAGAAAGCCAAGTAGCACATGTTCTCTCTCATATGTGGACCACGAATATTTGGATTTGTATGTGAGTTGGAATAAAACTTAGTAGCAGAGGCCAGTAAGCTAAAAAGAGCTACAAGGGAGAGAGGACAGGGGAGGACTTAAGGAGATATTTTATATATATGTAAATAGAAGAAACAGGTTACTGGGGGTGCAGTGGCCTAAGTGAGGACAGGAGAAGAGATTGAGTAAAAGAAGGGTGGGGGAGGGTTAATAAAAATCTAAGAGGTATGAGCAAGTCATATGGAAACCTATTTATTGGACAGTGGCACACCCAGAAGCCAAATATTGTTACTACAAAATTTTAGCACCAGGAATGGGATAGCTTCCAGTGAGTTGTTGGCCAGGGAGGTCCCTGACACCCCCAAAACAATACAGACCATTGCTGTCTCTTGGTTTCCCATGAGGAATAGATGGTAAGACCCTATTGTTGAAGATTACACATGTTTGGGCTGCAAGGTCACTGAAAAATCATGCTGGAGCTGATCTGAAAACCTCTTCCCTGAAGACCAGCTGACAGAAAGCTGGAAAATGTTATGCTGCATGCAGCTCCATGGAGAAAGTCAGATGTCTGTTATGGGGGAAAGCAGTTGCTGTCTAATTGGACTGGAGGTCCACTCCACACGAGGGAATACCTGCCTGATACTGAATACCTATGTAGGGGAAAGTCATGAGCCCTGGGTGTGTAATGCCTGCTGGTGTCTGGTTAAATGCATATATTATGCTCACCAAACTGCCTGGTAAGCACTTATTTTAATGTTCATACCCATATATCAATGCTACTCTCACTTTTGGGTTACAGAAGTTTCTCTTTTCAGATAGCTGTGAACTCTGGGATGACTCAAAAGGAACTCCCTGCCCCCACTTAGGCCACTGCACCCCCAGTGCTGAGAATAAGTGACAAAGGAGTGCTTAGCACAGAAACATCTCTATCACACCTTCCAAGGCTTGTGGAAGAGGTGGCAGAGAGAATGTAAGAGCCAAAGGAAGGGTAGGACTCCTTACAATGCACTCTTCCACACACAAAATGGCCTGGATATCCATGACCTCACAGTGTCTGGCACTACCTACACAAGACCCTCATAATAGGAGGAAAAGATGATGACATCAAATAAAAGAGAGACTGAGAGTGGGAGGGGATATGATGGAGAGCGGAGTTGTGAAGGGGAAATTGAGGGCGGGGAAGAAACTTTCATGCTTTTTGTCTATTATGGAAGGAAGTTGTCAATAAAAAAAAAAAACCTTGTCTCAAATTTCAATCACTTTTTACGTTTTCTATTTATACATGAAAAGGAAATGCCACATTTTAGAATGTTACACTTTTTAGAATGACTAGAATGAAGCTCTAAGTTTAAAGTAGTAAACACACTGGAGCCAGGCCCCCTGAGTTGCCCTCCCAGTTCCCAAGCCTAGCCTAGGTGGGGAACTCCCTGCTTGAGCACCGAGTTTAAGATTAACCTTACTTCAGTGCTTCTCACACTGTCCACTTGTACAGCCACTGACAACCCTTCCCTGTGGAGGCTACATTTGTGTTTTAACTGGAAACTTGTGCTTTTTATTATTTTTCCTGTGACATAACCACCCAGAAAATGTTTTCTATACCTGACAGATTTCTAAACCAGCCATACCACATGGTTGCTCAGTATTGGTTACTGTTTCCTTCTCTCTTGCTCTCATTGAACCCCACATGATCTGATCCTGTGGGGCTTATCACTGGAGACAAAATCATTTTGACAGGAGTCACCCAAATATGTCACCCTGCTGAAGCAGAGACACATCAAATTCTTGAACATTGTCTTTAGTAATAATGCTGCAAAAATATACATATATAATTAAAAGTTAAGACACAACTACTGGATTTGGTGAACAACCTTAAAAGGGTCTCTTGAGGGGAGGGTAGAAGTAAATACAAAAGAGCACTTCAATTTGGAACAACTGCTAAAGGGGAATGCCATGGACCATGTCTTTAAAGAGGAAGATGTAAATTTACATGCAGACCTCTTTTCTAGAGTTCCCCCCACATCCCAGCGAACACTGTTAGCCATCATTCACTCTGCCATGGCAATTCACAGGCTACATCCTTTCTTATAAAGCATCACTGGATAGTGTAAGTGGAAAATCAAGAAAATATTTAAATACTACTTTAAATGAAAGTTACAATATTCCATATCACAGAGTAAAAGTGAATAAATATAAATGTTTGCTCATGGAGGGTAGGTGGTAAGTTAGTCTCATCCAGCAATATTACTTTTTATAGAATTAACTGACCAAGATGAATACATATATTAATATACTTAGTGGACTATTTCAAAATAATTTATTAAAGCTATAATGTAGGACAATGGTGTTTTTTAAATGCTAGATAGTTTAATAATATCTGCAATGAACTTCATAGCTACTTACAAAACTCCAAATCACTATAGCAATATTTGACTCTAGGTATCCTTTTTCCCACTGAAATGATCATGTTCATAAGTTGTGTTCGATTATTGCAGTGATCTCCTTTATTTATGTACAATTTAGACATTTTAGTGCCATGGTCCTTATAATATCTGAGCTTTGTACTTGGCAGGGTCTAGTCAGCAGCATGACTTTTGGCCCTGGATGTGAGGACAAGTTTTCTGCTTTAGCAAGACCAGAATGGTGAAGATCACTGTCCATTGGCTCTACATCAACTGAGTCCCTTTCCTTCAAGCTGCTTTTCAGCACTTTCTACAACCATCTCTAAAGGCTACGTGTTGCTGTTTCTGGCAATCATACTTTCAAGACTTAGGAAATCAGCTGGACATGGTGGAGCACTAACTAAAGCAATTCACAGCCGTTATCCCTGGACCTGTTAAAGGTATGCTGCAGACTTAGCATTTGGATTGGGAAATACCTGTGGTTGAAAGTTCTGTCAGTACTTGCTCTACTCAAACAGCTCCACACACGGAAAGGAAGTCACAGGCACCTGCCCAGTCATACTCAAGAACAATCAAACTGACTTCACCACTTTAAAAAAAAAAAAAATTAGCCAGGCGTGGTGGTGCATGCCTTTAATCCCAACACTCAGGAGGCAGAGGTAGGAGGATCACCATGAGTTCAGGGCCACCCTGAGACTACATAGTGAATTCCAGGTCAGCCTGAGCTAGAGTGAGATCCTACCTCGAAAAACTAAAAAGAAAAAAAAAGTAAGAACCTGAGTTGTTCCCTACCAACAAAAGCACTGTCCTGTTTCTAGAAATACACTCTGCAATTGTTCCATAAAAGATGAATACAGGAAAAGCTGTCTGTGTAGATCTTCTTCCGTAAGAAAACTCCCTCAAAATTCTTTCCCAACTCTAGTACCAGATCAATTGCCTACTGACTCTGAAGTGGTAAGTTTCAAGACTGAAATAAACTTGCCTGGGAAGAAACTCATTTTGTCAAATTAAAAGATAAACAACAAGCTCCATCACATTCAAAACCCAAACTTGTCAAAATGAAGGTATTTTCTCAAACAGCGGAAGATAACTGTTGTTTACTCTCTCCCTTTCACTCAGCACATGCTTATAGTGATAATAATAGCTATCACTTTTGCTTGTGTATTTCATACCAATTTCTCTACTCTCTGCATGTGTAAAAGAAAAACAAACACACTAGCTTAAAGACTCTCTAGAACAAGACCTCTCCAACTGGAGTCCATAAACCCTCTAAGGAATCTATGAACAATTTTGTGCTCTAAACCTCCTAATTTATATTTATAATTTTAGATATTCGCATATGCACACTTTTCTTGGAATAGGGTATAGGAGTCTTAGAATATCAATTGAGTTGTGTGTGCATAGACATGTGCGCGCATGCCCACACTGAAAAACCGTTACTTTACACCACGTGGCCCACTTTTGAGCAAGCCTGTCCCATCCAGCCTTCCCGGAAGGAAATGAGGAGTGCTTTGTATTGGAAGAAGGGGAGATTCTAATTATCTGGGAATTATTTTATTAACAACTTCCATTCTTGTAAACAATATCCCATGGTAATTTCCTCCCTCCCCCCACTTTCCCCTTTGAAACTCTGCTCTCCATCATATCCCCTCCCTCTCTCAATTAGTCTCTCTTTTATTTTGATGTCATGATCTTTTCCTCCTATTATAAGAGCTGAGAACTCTTCATGCAGAACTGATGAAGTTGGGACTGAAGAGATGAGTATGATTTAGCACAGTGGAGAAGAGAGTTGGGCATTTCAGGAGAGGGGCTGGCACACACAGCGGCACAGAGGCGAGACACATGAGGCATGTGTAGGCAGTGGCAGGCAGAACTTCAGGGCTTAACATGGAGAGGCCATGGGGGAACAAGTGAATAAAGTGGAAACACCTGTAAGGAATAACCCTCATCCTGAGACAATGGGACATCCCCTAAGGGCCAAAGAGCTTTTTCTAGTGGAGATGGTAGGACGGATCTGGGAAGCATCCAGGCATGTAAAGGAGGCTATTGCAAAAGTCTAAGCAAAAGAGAATGATCTGAAAGCAAATGTCATGTTCCGTGGCCTACTCTATTATCCAGTGTGCACCCAGGACCAGAAACTGTGTAGCTGCTCAGTCAATATTCAGTGAGTGAATGAATGAACACAAATTATTTTAGATAATATAAGGAAGACAAGTCTCCATATGGAAACCCATCTTGCTATTTTCAATATTATTCAATATTTATTGCAATATCACTGAACACAGGACAGGTAGTGAAGAAAGGTCTTATGAATTCGCCTCAACCAGGCTGGATAGATGTGAAGATGAGCGAGAAGGAGCCCAAGCACTCTCAGGAGGTTGACTGTATGCTGTTCTATAACATGGGAGATATTTACCAGGAACATGGGTTTTATAAAAATAAAAGTCAAGGTAGGATAATGGAAAGAACCCTCCAGGGCAAGCAGAAAGACTTCTGTTCTGGGCCCTACCGCTCAAATGTATGTGTATGCATCAGACATGACAACCTCAGGAGATTTCTTATAAAGGGCTTTCTACAACTAACTCCTGGACCAGCTATACATTTTTGTAATTCTACATTTCTCTCAAACAAGTCAAGACAATGCCCATGAGGCCAATGTCCTTAGCACGTCCTGGCCTTGAATAATAGCCATTTCACAAAAGCATATCCTCATCCCTCTGTACATGTGACCAGGTTTTACCTGAGGCCTAGGATGTAGTAATGTTCAAGTCCAAATTTCACTTAGTCTGTAATCAGTCTTCTGGAAGCCCATGACCTTGGTAATGTCACTATGTATAAACAATTACACAACAACAACAACAAAATGACAAAGACTAGAAATATAGTCTACCTCTACATAAATCTATACTATACTCATGATTACTAAAGCATATGACTGCTGCTCATTAATTCTGATTGGAGGGAGGGAAGTAGACACAAGGGAAGACTTTATTTTTATACTAAAAAATAAAACAGAACAAGTGGCCCATATATTTTCTGTCCAATCAGACCATCTGTTTACATAAAAAGCATGCTTCCTGGAGATGATTTCCTGCAAAAGAGAAGCACAGAACTTGGAAAAGCAAGCAAAATGTTCACTAATTTCTGTTGGTTTCCTTACAAGTAGCATCTGTTCATCACATTGGAGAACACTTTAAATCTAGCTAGCTAAAACATGAAATACATGCTAGATGTGGTGGCATATACCTTTAATCTAGCACTTGGGAGGCTGAGGTAGGAGAATTGCTATGAGTTCAAGGGCAGCCTGAGACTAATTCCAGCTCAGCCTGGGATAGAGCAAGACCCTACATCAAAAAAACAAAAAAACAAACAAACAAAAAATAAAGATTCCCACTATAATTTTTGTCTTGGTTATTCGTTTTCATAAGCCATGTTCAGAAAATGAAACTAGGTTTCAACTAAAATTTGTGCCTACTGCAGGCTGTATAAGCACCCAAGACTCCAGCTGGCAATCTCCATCCATACCTCTGTGGGGGGCCCTAGATGAAATGAGTTCTGCAACTTTGAACTGTCTACATAGTCTCCCTCCCAGTAGTACATGAAAAAAAAATATTAATCTATGTACTCATAACTATTTTTTAACAATGAGAATGCATCACACAGTATGACTAAATTAGTTATAGGCAGATTATTCAGACTGAGGGACAGAAGCCAGCATCTGAAATGGTGCAGACAGGTCTGCAGCCACTCTTCCTTATATTTCTAGCTCAGGGGTTTCTCTAGACACAAGTTTGCTTAGAACATTTGCTAAAGAAAGGCTGAAAACAGTCCTCCCAAGTGATGCTAAGACTCAAGCAGGCTTCATCATGCACCATGTTCTCACAAAGCCTTAAGTAGCCCCTCAAATAGGAATGGTTTTAATAAAAAACTCAAACTAAGTTTCTGTGGAATAATAATTTCCATCTTAGAGTCCCAACATTCTTGCTTACATAAGTCCTGCAGCTGCTTAATTGGCAAAGAGCTTTAAAACTCTCTTATCTCTTTATAGATTCACAGCTGCATTTTATGCAAAATCTGTATTTAAAAGAGAGGTTTCCCCCCAAGTAAAGTACATTAACTCTCAGGAGCTTCTGCCTATTAAGAAGTGCCTCTTTCACTCCATCATGCATAGCCTTACCCAGTTGTTCAAAAGCAAAGCCATTTGGTTACCAGTTGAATCTTAACTGATGCTCCTAATCCATATCCACAGCCAGCACACAGAATCCTTGCCCCATATTTCCCTGGAAAATGTCCTAAGTCAACACAAGCTGAGTCTTCAGAGAGCCTGCTTTCACAAACAGGTAATCCCAACAATTCAGATACTTGAAGGAATGAAAGGATAAGAATGAGTGAGTCATCAAAAAAAAAAAAAAAAATCAGGATGTGGCCTCATAGTTACCCTGCTCTGAGCAATGGGAAGGAAACACCAGAAAAGTTGCACTAATGAAACTTCATGTGGCCTATTACTATAGAGCACTTGCATACAAGATACACGCTTGTGCTTCTCTTCCACACATTTTTGCAAGTGTTGTTTTCAAAAAGACATTACAAGTTGCCAAGTTGTCCAGAAAACTCAAATTCTTTCCCCTTCACCTCTATTAACCCACCATATAGCTGGACTTTCTTCTCTCTAAATAAATAAAACATGGGCAACTTAACACTCTGGAGGCCACATTATAGTCAGAGTTCAGGCAATGAAACACCTTTCTATAGATCTGTAGTGGAGCTGCAGACCATCTGCAGCCATTGATGATTTATAAGAATGCTTCCAAGGTTCTTTCAGCAAACCATTTTGACTCAATGAAAATCACAAAGAGGAATGGTGACAGGTTTGTGTGTGTTTCATCTGCTCAGCTTTTGCAAGTCACTGTGATAGCTGTTTCCTGGATATAGAAACCCTTGGCCCTCAGATCTTCACGTGTATGAAACACAATGATGTTTAATAAAATGTGTTCATGTCGCACCATTTCCAGAAGGTGTAAAGTGCAATACTAATTTTGTCACATGAATCCCCACAACACCCCTGTGAGGTAGGTAAGTGGAGGGCATTGTATCCCCACTTTGCAGGTGGGAGAAATGAGGCACACAATAGTTAAGGGACTTGCCCTTAATCACATAGCTCATCACTGGCAAGGCTTAGAAAAAGAAAAAAAAAAAAACGATATCGCTTAGCACCCCACTCACTGCTTCCCACATAGTAGATGTTCATGGAATATCTGTCAACTTTATTTAACTTCATATCAACATATAATCACACATATAAAGTATAACACCCACCAAAGGACATTCATCTCCTATGTTTACCTCTCAGAACGTCAATCCCTGGTTGAAGAAGGATGTTCACCTCACAGCTAAGTCCTCAGCTAAAGAGAATCGTAAACGCTGGCAGTTCACAACTCACTCGTTTACCTGCCCTACCACACAGTATAAGTTTTCCAATGAAAACAAAAATGGATTTCAGAAACCATGCTGACATTTTTTTTTGCCTGTTTTAAATGTAGCCATCTGAATGGTTCTGTTTTATTTGTACAAAAAAGAAATAAGGCAGTTTATAGTCCAGTTAGCATAAGAAAACTGGGCCAAGCTCAAAGATTTCCTCCCATCTCAGATAGATTTCTACCTGGGAAACTGAACTGACCCCAGGGAATGGCAGCTCCCAAGGAAGAGGGTCAGCGAGGCCATTGTCACTTGCACTGTTCATGGTCCGTGTATTCATCCATGTCCACATCAGAATCGAAGAGCGAGTGTCCAGTGAAATCTGTGTCTGGGGTTCTGGAAAAACTGTTCTCGGCTCCCTCGTCTTCAAAGGTCTCTGTCCTTGAGTAAAAGCTGAAATCCAGCAGGGGTGTGTGGGTCTTGCTGCATTCACTGCTCTCTTCAGACTCATAGATGGTATTGTCATCATCATGGTGCCACTCGGGCCAGAATTTCCTCCTGATCCTCTCACAGTACATGGCAAGGTTAATCAGTTCACCTGCAGTGTGGTAAGAAGAGTGAATTAGTTCTCAAAAGCAACAACAGGACAGTGCTATGACTGGAATGCCCATGTCCCTCTAAATTCCAAGGGTTAAAATCCTAACTTCCAAGATGGTGTCAGAAGGTGGGGCATTTGGAAGTGACTAGGTTGGGAGGGCAGAACTCTCAGAACTGGGATTTGCACCTATAAAACAGCTCAGCAAGCCAGGCATGATGGTGCATGTCATTAATCCCAGCACTCAGGAGGCAGAGGTAGGAGGATCACCATGAGTTTGAGGTCACCTGAAACTACATAGTAAATTCCAGGTCAGCTTGAGCTACAGTGAGACCCTACCTCAGGAAAAAAAGAAAAAGAAAAAGAAAAAGAAAAAACAGCTGGACAAGCTCCTGCCCCTTCCACCATGTTAAGGTCCTTGGTGAAAAGGCATTTGCTGTGAGCCAGAAAGCAGGCCTTCCCAGACACCAAATCTGCCACACCATAGCACCATAGTCATGGGCTTCCCAGCCTCAAGAACAGTAAGAAACATAATTCTGTCCCTTAGAGACCATGTACTCAAAGGTATTTGCAGTAAGACATGGAATTTTCACTTGGATTTCAAGGAAATATGGAAGAATCAAGCAGAATCCACATTAATAGTGTTATTCTACAGAAATACCATCAAATATTTTGATTTGCATGTATATAATAAATGTTTAAAAGTAAAAGAAGTTAAATTCAGTGAGTGGACTAAATGAAAAATAGCAGTGGCTCCCAAGTGGGGGGACAGTTTGACTAGAATGGTAGAGACACTTCCATCCTGCGCCCTGGAGAGCATGTTCTCACTGCATGCTTATGTATCAAGACAACTAATGTGCTTCATGTCTGCTCAGCCATACTCCATGCAAACACCAACTGCTGCTTGTTTTATCAGCCAGAAGTAATCATTCACTCCACACATTTTCGTAGCTTTATGGTAGCCTGTACATTATGCCTCAGAGCTGAGGAAAAAAACATGTTTGTGGGCTGGAGAGATGCGTCAGCAGTTAAGGCACTTGCCTGTGAAGTTAAGGACCCAGGATCAACTCCCAGAACCCACATAAGCCAGATGCACATAGTGGTGCATACGTCTGGAGTTTGTTTGCAGTGGAGGCCCTGTACCCATTCATTCATATTCTTTCTCCCTCAATAAATAAAAATTGAAAAGAAAGAAATGCTTTTTAAAAAAAAAAAGTTTGTATAAAAACTTGGCCCTAAATATTCCATAAAGTAGATAACTATTCAGTAGAACTGATTTTTTATCTTTAAGTATTTCCTGCCACTGAAGATAAGCTCCAGACACATGCACCACTTTGAGCATCTGGCTTTATGTGGATACTGGGAATCACACCTGGGCTGTCAGGCTTTACAAGCAAGCACCTTTAACCACTGAGTCATCTCTCCAGCAATTCTTTCAAGTTAAACAGGTGTACCCACAATGGGTATAGTTATACTTGTTTTTCACATGGACTAAGTAGACACTTTTATGAAGCCACTAACATTAAGCATTTTCTAAACATGATATAGTATTTGGCCTTCATTTCCTAGTTCTAAATGAAAAATGAGGGAAAGGGTGACTTTTTGCCTTTGATCCACCAGGTGGCAACATTGCTTGTAACTATGTAATTTTCAGGATATGATTAAGAAATAAACGTATATATATACTAGTTTGTTTTTTTTTTGAGGTAGTGCCTTTCTCTAGCCCAGAAGAATGTGGAATTCAGTCTCAGGGTGGCCTTGAACTCATGGTGACTTTCCTACCTCTGCCTCCCGAGTGCTGGGTTTAAAGGTGTGTGCCACCACACCCAGCTCTGGATATTTTTGTACTGTATAATAATTCACTTATTATCAAGTAACTCATGTTTATTGCAGAAAATTATAAAATATATATGTAAAAATAATAATATGTAAAAATATAAAATACAGAAAGGCACAAAATAAAAGAATTATGGGGCTGGAGAGATAGCTTAGCAGTTAAGATGCCCAAGTTCAATTCCCCAGTACCCATGAAAGCCAGATGAAAAAGTGGCACAGGTCTGGAATTCATTTCCACTGGCTAGAGGCCCTGGTGTGCCAAATCTTTCTATCTACCTCTTTTCCCCTCCAATAAATAAATAAATAAGATATCTACAGTAAAAATAAAATTAAAAATCACTAATCTTCCCACTCTTATAACATTTTCTTAATTCTTCCAGAAATTTGTTTCCAAGTGTTTATCAATATTTACATGTGCTATGTAGTGCTTTTTGTATAGTTTATTTCCAGTCCCACTTTTTACACTTAACAGCACACAGTACAACTCTGAATTTCACACTACTCTCATGGTGCATTATGAATGAATCATACTCTTTTTATCTCTTCTGTATCACAGGCTATTTTGGTGATTTCTAAACTGATAACTCTGTTGGTTATAGTCTGTAACTAGCCTAGTTTACTTTTCTATTGAGGAAAATAACAGAGCTGAGGACATGGTTTAGTGGGTAAGAGCTCTTGCCACTTAAGCATGAAGGCTAGAGAGGGCCAGCCAAGATCGGTTCCCCAGCATCCACATAAACAACTGGGCTTAGACACACACACCTGTAACCCAAGTTATGGAGAGGGAAGAAAAACCAGAGAATTGCTGGGACTTGCCAGCTGAAAGTGGAAGCTCCAGGTCGAGGGAGAAACTCCATCTCAAGGAAATACACTGATGAGTGATAAGGAGGGAACTTGAACTCCTCTGACCATCATATGCATGTGCACATCTGCATACACACGTGCATATGCCACATACATATCACATTACACACCACACATACTTTATACATACACGTGCTGAAAAAAAGAGGGTTGGAGAGATTGTTTAGTGGTTAAGGTGCTTGCCTGTGAAGGTTCAATTCCCCAGCACACATGTAAGCCAGATGCACAAGGTAGTGCACACACATCTGGAGTCCACTTGCAGTGGCTGAAGGCTCTGGAGCACATACTTTCTCTCTGCCTATTTCTCCCTCCCTCTCTCTTTCCAATAAGTAAATAAATTAAATACATTTTTTTAATTTATTTATTTGACAGCGACAGACACAGAGAGAAACACAGATAGAGGGAGAGAGAGAGAATGGGCGCGCCAGGGCTTCCAGCCTCTGCAAACAAACTCCAGACACATGCGCCCCCTTGTGCATCTGGCTAACGTGGGACCTGGGGAACCGAGCCTCAAACTGGGGTCCTTAGACTTCACAGGCAAGCGCTTAACCACTAAGCCATCTCTGCAGCCCAAATTAAATACTTTTTAAAAAAAGAAAGAACACGGGGTGAAGAAATGGCTTAGTGGTTAAGGTACTTGCTTGCAAAGCAAAAGGACGCAAGCTTGATTCCCCAGGACCCATGTAAGCCAGATGCACAAAGGTGGTACATGGATCTAGAGTTCATTTTCAGTGGGCAGAGGCCCTGGTGTGCCAATTTTCTCTCTCTCTCTTTGTTTCTCTCTCTCTCTCCTTGCAAGTAATCAGCAAAAATATTTTTTTAATTTAAAATGTCAACTTGGAAAGTTAATAGAAACTATAAATATATAAAGAAAGAACAGAAAGCAGCTATAATCTTGTCAATTCAAGACAATCACAGTGAGTATCTTAATTAGCTTAGCTTCTGATGATGTCCACCACTAATGAGGATGCAGAGGTTGAGCACATGGCTGGTGGAAATATTCATTGCTACAAACTATTGCAAAAAGTAATCTGATATTACTCACTGAAATATTAAATGTACATATGTGTGACCCAAGATTCCACTTTTAGTACTCCATTCTACTAAAATAAAAGCATCAATATGGGTTGATTGAATAAATTATCCATTTGGTAGAAAATTATAAAGCTTCTAAAAGACTCTGTTAAGAAGAAAAGCAGAGGGTCAGAGTTTGGACCCCCAGCACCCATGCCTGTGCTAGGTGGGCAGGGTGGACCACCAGTAACTCCAGTGTTCTGAAGTGGGAGACAGAGGATCCCTGGGGAAGTTAGCTAGCTAGAGTAGCCAGTGAGCTTTGGGTTCAAGTGAGGGACTCTGCCGTGATAAGTAAAGTGGAGAGCGATGGAGAATGATACCTGACATCAACGTCTGGCCTCTACACACATGAGCACACATATGCAACCGTGTGCATACATACATGTATTAAAACCACAGGAGGGGGGAGAAAGACAAGGAATAGAGTAATGTGCATATTATTATTCTATTGTTTGGTTTAAACTAAGCAGTAAAAACAAAAAGGCCAACCACCCATATATGTTTATATAAATTTATACATTAAAAAAAAAAGAAAATCCACTTCAAATATATGGCTAAAAATTCAAAAAATGGATTCCTAAATGCATCTGGCTAAGTAACATACTGCTGAGAGAGAGAGAGAGAGAGAGGGAGAGAGAGAGAAAGAAAGAGAGAGTGTGTGTGTGTGTGTATGTGTATGTGTGCCCAAGTTAGTGTTTGTGTGCAGGAGTCTATGTAGGAATATGTGAGTATTGCATGGGTGTCAGTATATGTTGTGTGTGAGGGTATTAGAGTGGAGAATGGAGCATGTGGAATAGAAGTATGGATATAAGACATAGCATTGAACGTACTAAGAGAAAGTGATATTTTTAAGCCACCATGATTAGAATAAGGGGAAATTAAGTGATATAAACATTAGTAATATGATTTAGTCCATTTAGAGACATTGCTACATCTCACCAAACCAGGAGCATCTTTATATTGACAATCTAGGAAACTATTGCAACTTCAACTATCATGGATCCTACTCCACTGAACTTCCAGACCAATACCTGATCCCTATAGCCCCATCCCACCAATAAGGAGCCTGCTCTGAAATCCTAGGTACACACGAATACACACACACACACACACACACACACACACACACACACATAGCTTCAGTACTTGTGAACACTCCACAAAATTGCTCACCTGCCTCAGTTCTTGTACAGTTCTGTGTTCCATCCGTCCTTCCATTCACCCAGCTATCATGCACCCACTCACCAATGTATGCATAATTAACTCATTAATCAAGAATCAAGATATTAAGACACATTCAGATTCCAAAAGAGAATTTGAGATGGGCAGTGAGTTCATTGGCCCCATTTCACTCACTTCATGGACACAGCACTAGAAATACTAGAAAACAGAAAGCCACCATTACCCAAAGGACTATAGGGAAAACCAAGTAAATAGAACTGCTCGTGGGATTTAAGCACATTTCAGCAACAAGAATTAAGTCATTATTTAAAGAATAAGCAGACAACTGACCATGAACTCAGATACCATAGCCTAATGGCTTCATAAGGCACAGCCAAGCTTAAACACTGGCTTAGAGTTTTACGACCACACAGCTCAGCAACTCCTAAGACCTGAAGAGATCTGAGTGCTTGCCTTTGATTAGTCGCTCAGGTCTTGTCCCTGGTAAAGTCCACATTGCTTGTGCCAAGTGTCCAAAGATGGTGGCATCAAGAGTGGAAAGCTTGGGTCCCATGATGTACTTCTTGTCACCTGCAGTGGACAGAACAAAACAGAGTGGTCACTGGACTAGCCTGCACTGTTTAACAATGGCATTCAGCACATTCTCACTATACATTCACTTAACTGTACATCAAAAGGCTTTACAAAGTCTCTCTCTGCCTCTTTCTGTCCTGTCACTCTCAAATAAATAAATAAAAATGAACAAAAAAATTTTTAAGTGCCACAAATTGTCTACTTGCTAACAAGTACGGTAGCACAGAGAGCTAACAGCAGGGCTGGATTAACCCTGGTGACATCCTGGTATCATGATTATCTAACCTGGTCATTGTTCAACCTCTAAAGTGTTCCTACCTATAGGGCTGAGGGGATGGCTTGGCAGTTAAAGCACTTGCTTGCAAAGATTTCCTATCTGCAAACTGGAGATGCCATTAAGAGTGTCTGTTTCTTACAACTTATTTTATTTTATTTTTTTTAAACTTTTTTTTAATTTTTATTTATTTATTTGAGAGCGACAGACACAGAGAGAAAGACAAATAGAGGGGGAGAGAGAGAATGGACGCGCCAGGGCCTCCAGCCTCTGCAAACGAACTCCAGACACGTGTGCCCCCTTGTGCATCTGGCTAACATGGGACCTGGGGAACCGAGCCTCGAACCGGGGTCCTTAGGCTTCACAGGCAAGCGCTTAACTGCTAAGCCATCTCTCCAGCCCTGTTTCTTACAACTTTTTAAAAATATTTTATTTAGTTATTTGAGAGTGGGGGGAAGAGAATGGGCCCACTATGGCCTCTAGCCACTGCAAACAAACTCCAGATGTATGCAACACCTTGGGCATCTGGCTTACATGGGTACTGGGGAATCAAACCTGGGTCCTTAGGTGTCACAAGCAGGCGCTTTAACTACTAGACCATCTTTCTAGCCTATATTCCTTAGAACTTTTGTGATAACATATGTATATAAAGCACTTAGCACCACTTCTGGGTAACTCAATGAATCCTAGCTCTCCATGATAGTTTCTACCTTTCTGGGGTCCATCACACACCCTACATCAACACTCATCTCCTCAGATTTTATGACCTTTTTCATCTGTCCCTTCCTTTCACCTTCAACTGGCTGTAAAAGGAAATAGAACATTCAAACTTAACTTGGAAGATAAAGGCCATTATACTGTGCTTCCAACCCATGCTCCAGCATATCCCTCACTCCCCCCTCGCTCTAGCAACCTCACAGTTCCCCAGCACATGTTGTATCTCGTTGCTACACCTCTGCGCATGCTCTGCCAGCCCACTCCCTGTCCCTGAATCTACCTGTGCTCCCCTTCTTTCATCTGCCAATCCCTTCCACCTTTTAAAGTGCATCACCAGCTTCCTTTTAAAGCATTCTCTGCCTGCTGTGTTGGGTGGCAACAGGAGCTTTCAGTTCATATAGCTGGGGTTCAAATTGCATGTCTACACAAGACTGCACATAACATTAAGGCATTTAATACCTATTAACCTCAACTTCCTGAATGATGCAATGGGAACACTTATTATTTGTTGAGATTAAATGAGGTGACTTGAGCAGACCACACCAGAAACATATCGTGCTTCCTTCATATCCCTTACATGGTATCTTTTCTTGTTTTAAATATATTTTTTTTATTTTATTATTTATGTATTTGAGAGATAGAGAAAAAGGCAGAGAGGGTCACTGAATTTGAAACATGGTTTTGTATTTTGGAATTGGCCATGGGCAGTGTGAAGCAGGCTTGTTGGATTGCCTGCATAGAGACCCAAGCCATGAGGATGAACTGTGGGTTGCAGCAGAGACCCAGTGGAGAAAGCAGAACTATGAGATGGCTGCCAAGGAGAGCTGTCAGCACCAGATGAAGTTTTTTCCAGTACTGTGAGTAGCCTAGCTAGAAGGGTGGAATTGGAATTCCAGAGACTGGCCACTGGTTAGAATTATCTGACTTGGAGACTTGTCACTAACTAGTGTTGTTGGATTTGGAGTTACAGAGTTTGATGTTTGCCCTGTTTAAATCCTTTTTTAATATTTTATTTTATTTATTTGACAGAGAAAACAGGAGATAGAATGGGCGCGCCAGGGCCTCCAGCCACTGCAAACGACCTCCAGACGCATGTGCCCGCTTGTATATCTGGCTAATGTGGGTACTGGGGAATCGAACCTGGGTCCTTTGGCTTTGCAGGCAAACGCCTTAACTGCTAAGCCACCCCTCCAGCCCCTGTTTAAATCTTTTTTTTTTTTTTTTTTTTTTTTTTGGTTTTTCGAGGTAGAGTCTCACTCTGGTCCAGGCTGACCTGGAATTAACTCTGTCATCTCAGGGTGGGCTTGAACTCATGGGGATCCTCCTACCTCTGCCTCCCGAGTGCTGGGATTAAAGGCGTGCACCACCATGCCCAGCTAACCCTGTTTAAATCTTGTACTGGCTGCATGTTTCTTTTCTATGTCCAGTGCCATCTTTTGCATTCTGAATATTTATTATGTACCACTATGTTTATTTGGTGTTTGGTTTTTTCGTTTTGTTTTGTTTTTGAGGGTTCCCTCCCCGCCCCAAAGTAGGGTCTCACTGTGGCCCAAGCTGACTTGAAATTCACTATGTAGTCTCAGGGTGGTCTCGAATTCCGGGTGATCTTCCTACCTCTGCCTCTGAACTGCTGAGATTAAAGGCATGCACCACCACGCCCAGCTACACTATGGGGTCTTTGTTTTGGGTTTTATTTTATTTTCTTGGTATTACAACAGTTAAAAGACTATGAGGATGTCTGAACATCATTGGAATTGATAAAATATATGGGGACTTTTAAAGTTGGATGCATGTACTGCATTTTATATCATGTAAGGTTATCAGTTTATGGGGGCCAGGAGCAAAAAGTGGTGGTTTGATTCAGGTATCCCCCATAAATTTAGTTGCTCTGTATGCTAGGCCCCCAGCTGAAGGCAATTTGGGAATTAAGCCTCCTGGAGGCTGTGTATTGTTGGGGGTGGGCTTATGGGTGTTATACTAGCTTCCTCTTGCCAGGGCTTAGCACAATCTCCTATTGCTATTGTCCATCTGATGTTGGCCAGGAAGTGATTGAAGTCCACACTCTGATCATGTTGTCATTTTCCACTGTCATCATGGAGCTTCTCCTCAAGTCTGTAAGCCAAAATAAATCCTTTTTTTCCCCACAAGCTGCTCTTGGTCAGGTGTCTTTTGCCAGAAATGTGAACCTGACAGCAACACAGACTAATCTCAAATTTCAGATCTTGTCTCAAAAAAGAAGTTATTTTGTAAAAGCTCCATCCACTTACACTTATCCAAAGTTTTCTTATGGTAAGTTTTGTTTGTTTTGATTTTTTTTTTTTTTTCGAGGTAGGGTCTCACTCTAACCCAGGCTGACCTGGAATTCACTATGGAGTCTCAGGGTGGCCTCGAACTCATGGCAATCCTCCTACCTCTGCCCCCTGAGTGCTGGGATTAAAGGAGTGAACCACCATGCCCGTGTGTTTTAATTTTTTTGAGGCAAGGTTTCACTCTAGCTCAGGCTGACCTAGAATTCACTATGTCTCTGGGTGTCCTCAACTCTTGGTGATCCTCCTACCTCTGTTTCCTGAGTGCTGGGATTAAAGACATGTGCCACCATGCCCAGCAAGTCATTCATTTTTGACAAGAATATCACAAAGTTGCAACATATCCTTAAGCAGTTAATTTTATAATTTTATGTTCCAACTTGTCTATACTATGGGGTATTCTGCTTGTTCAAACAATGTTCTGGGTATATCTATGAATGTGAAAGATAAAAATGCTACACTAAGAATGAATGGGCCTCTTGCAACTAGTTGAAGGACTGAACAGAACAAAGAAACTGGCCCTTTCCACAGTAAGAGAGAACACCTGACTATCTTCACGTTGGTCCATTAACTTTGGCCTACCTTTGCACTCCATCTGAAATGTCAGCTTCTCCTGGTTTTAAGTCTGCTGCCTCTAGGCTGAACTTTAGCATCAGTGCTCTGGGCTCTCAGGCCCTGAACATCACACTAGAACATAAGACCATGGACTCTCCAACTTGCAAAGTCAGCCTGCAGATCTTGGGAGCAGTCAGCCTCCATAACTATGTGAACCAATTCCTTGTAATAAATTTATTTATTTATTAGCCATTTTTTCTTGTTTTATGCCCCAGCCCCAGGGAAGCCTTCTCATAATTTCTTGTACAGAGAAGACTATTCTATGGTTAGTGTATTGTTATTATACAAGATGTGTCCTTTTTAGAGTTGCCCAGTTCTTTCTACTGGAATCACACAAAGAATTTATAGCCATGTTTGTTATACCTCAATATCCATTCCTAATCTCTACTGCATTGTTCTAAGGAAGAATGAATCCCATATATAACTTTTTTTTTCCAAAGCACAGGAAACAGCTGCAAAAATGAACCTCTGGATATCATCTTCTTCCTCCCTTACTACTCTTATCCAACTTTTCACCCATCACTCTCAGCTAGCTCCACCTCTTCGACTTAGATTTTGAAAGGCTATATATCATAGAAAAGACTGGCTGTCCTAGAAAATATAGGCTCAAGAGAGAAATCAGAGGCTGGAGAGATGCTTAGCAGTTAAGGTGCTTGCCTGAAAAGCCAAAGGACACAGATGCCCTGGCACGCCCATTCTCTCTCTCTCCCTCTCTCTGCCTCTTTCTTTCTCTCTCTCAAATAAATAAAAAAAAAAAAACCATATTTTAAAGAGAGAAATTAGGGGCTGGAGAGATGGATTAGCAGTTAAGCACTTGCCTGTGAAGCCTAAGGACCCTAGTTCGAGGCTTGACTCCCCAGGACCCATGTAAGCCAGATGCACAAGGTGGCACGTGCATCTGGAGTTCGTTTGCAGTGGCTGGAGGCCCTGATGTGCTCATTCTCTCTCTCTCTCTCTCTCTCTCTCTCTCTCTGTCTCTGTCTGTTGCTCTCAAATAAATAAATAAAAATAAACAAAAAAAAAGTTTTAAAGAGAGAAATTAAAGAAAATCATCACAAGATTGTCAAAGTCTTATTTTTATCAGTCAATAAAACAGTAATTATGTGTTTTACCCATAGAAAGTTCCCTATATTTGTATGATTATGATTTATAAGCAGATACTTTCAATTAAGTTATGACCATACATATTTCTAATTGTTTTCCTCTTGTTGGTAATTAACTGAGAATCAAAGGACAATTGAAAATCAAAGATTTTTGAGTGCCTTCCCCTAGGAAACCATGGGAACTTTCAGCAATCTTAGGAGTCAACCACCAGAGGCCAAGCTTTATAAACTCTTTTATATGCCTGTGATTCTTCCAGTTAGCAAAACTATAGGAAAATATAGCCAACTTTCTGTTCTTTCCTATACACCTAATCAAACCAGTTTTGTTAGAAATTATATATATATATATATATATATATATATATATATATATATATATATATATATATTAGGATAGTTCCTTTAAAGAATGCTTATTCACTTTTCCAGCAGACTCTAAAATCACCACATACATAGTGCTTTCAACTATAAGAAGTTGTAATATTACTAGACGTTATGGGTCTTTTATTATTGGACTTGTATTATGGGACTTCATGGGGAAATCTCAGCACTGAAGTCATCAACATTGACAACTATATAACATGTTGAACCAACTGGCTCACAATCTGGAAAGATGATAAAGATATGTGGGAGATAAACAAAAAGATCAAGGTGTGTGGGAGACATGCTGGAAGATCAAGGTGTGTGGGAGATATAACAAAAGATCAAGGTGTGGGGGAGACATGCTCAAAGACAGAGGTTGTGGGAGACATGTTAGAAAATAAAGGTGTGTGGGAAATATGCTACAAAATAAAGATGGTGAGGAGATATAAAAGGAGAGTCCCAGATTTTATTCTAGAAAACAACTAGATATTCCTTTATTATCTATATGATTCTCAAAAAGAGTGGATTTCTTTCAGCTTGTATGAACTTTTTACCCTTGCCCCAATGCCAGTCAGTATTTTCCTCCAAATCTTCTCTTGACTGATGCTTTCGCTCTTAAAACTCTCTATGAGCAGACACCAAGCACATGTCGTGCCAACAGAAGGGATGGGCTGTGCTTACCTGCCTCTAGCCCATCCACCAGAGCACCTTCTGAGCCCCATACACTCAAAGCATCCCCTAAGCACGTTTTATAAACATGAGAAACTTGGTGAAGGATTTATGCTCATACAGAAAAATCTTGATATAAGATGAGGAAAGCATTCCTCAGGAGGAGGGAGATGCCTTCTCAGGCACACCTACACCACTTAAACATTAGCACCTGGAAGTCTTAAGGCTAGCATCTGGACAAGAGACAATACCTCTGGCTCACTGAAGATGAACCTACAGTTTCTCTTTTCTCCAAGCTGCTTCAATGTTGTTTCTAGACCTGGTTCATTTGTCTGAAATGGTGAGATACTAGGGCTACAAAAATGAGATGAGCCAGATGACCCTCCTCAGTTCCAGTTTCCCAGACACTGAAGCTACAAATACAGAGCACTGGATGTGCATTCTAGAGGCCCTTGTCCAGCTTCTGACCAGGGGTAGCTGTATAACAAATGAACCCTCTCCCCATTAAGCTGCTTATAGCAATAAACACGATCATGCAGTTTCTGTGGAACAAGAACTTAGCAGCTTTAACAGGTGCCTGGGGCTGTAGTCCAGATCTTACTACTGACATGATCTAAAGGGTTGGCTTGGGAAAGAGCTGCTAACACAAATCACTCACATGGAGTTTGTTTGCAGTGCATGGAGGCCATGGCATACCCATTCTCTTTCTCTATCTACCTCTTTATCTCTCTCAAATAAATAAATAAAATATTTAAAAAAAAGCAGGCATGGTGGCGTACACCTTTAATCCCAGCACTTGGGAGGCAGAGGTAGGAGGATCTCTGTGAGTTCGAGGCCACCCTGAGACTATACATAGTGAATTCCAAGTCAGCCTGAGCTACAGTGAGACCCTACCTCAAAAATAAATAAATAAATAAATAAAAACCCTCTGCCCTGTCCAAGCAATACCCTTATAATTTTGTAAAACAAAATGCAGGAGTGATAGGGGATGGGAAGATCTCCCTTGGTCAAGTGCTTGCTCTGCAAATATGAGGACTTCAGTTTGATCCCCAGAACCCACATTAAAAGTTGGACATTATGCCGGGCATGGTGGCATATGCCTTTAATTCCAGCACTTGGGAGGCAGAGGTAGGAGGATTGCCATGAGTTCAAGGCCACCCTGAGATGACAGAGTTAATTCCAGGTCAGCCTGGACCATAGTGAGACCCTACGTCGAAAAACAACAACAAAAAAAAAGTTGGACATTATTATGTGCCCTTGTAACCCCAGTGCTAGGGAGGCAAAGTCAGGCAGATCTCTGGGACCTGCTGACCAACCAGTCTACACTACTTGGCAAATTTGCAGTGGCAAGAGGCCCAGGCCAATGAGAGACCCTGTCTAAAAAAAAAAAAAAAAGAAAGAAAGAAAGAAAAAGAAAAGAAAAGTAAGAAAAGGTAGGTAACTGTCCCTTTAATCCCAGCAGTCAGGAGGGGAGGCAAAGGTAGGAAGATCTCTAGGAGTTTGAGGCAAGCCTGGGACTACAGAGTGAATTCCAGGTCAGCCTGGGCTAGATACCCTACCTCAAAAAACAAAAGCAAGTAGATGGTACCTGAGGAACATCACCAGAGGTTGTCCTTTGGCTTCCACGTACATACGCACTCAAGTACAGCCACATTCACACACGTGTGAACATGCATATACACAACCCAAATACAGGATCTAGACTATATGCAGACCCCTAAAATGCCTTAGAGGTTCAATGTTAAACCCTGAGTTTTTATTTACAATGTTTTTATTTATTTATTTATTTATTTATTTATTTATTTGAGAAAGAGAATGGGCATGCCAGGGCCTTTCAGCCACTGCAAATGAACTTCAGATGCATGTACATATGGCATTACGTTGGTACTGTACCTGGGTCCTTTGGCTTTGCAGGTAAGCACCTTAGCCACAAAGACCTCTCTCCAGCCCTACAATGTTTAAATAAATATATATTTAAAAGGACTGTACATAAGAAAATCTATCCTTCCACGAGATTGAGTAAAGGAAAGGTGGAGGGAGGGCTAATCACAATCGAAGAGGATTGCCGGGCGTGGTGGCACACACCTTTAGTCCCAGCACTCAGGAGGCAGAGGTAGGAGGATTGCTGTGAGTTCAAGGCCACCCTGAGAATGCAGAGTGAATTCCAGGTCAGCCTGAGCTAGAGTGAGAGAGACCCTACCTTGAAAAACAAAAAAAAAAAAAAAAAAAAAATCTAAGAGGATATAAATAAATCATATGGAATCCCACTTTTTTGGACAATGGAACACTCAGGAGCCATAGATTGTTGCTAGAAAATTTTCAGTGCTAGGAATGGGATACCTTCCAGTGAGTTGTTGGCCAAGGAGGTCACGGATGCCCCCAAAACATTATAGGCCATTGCTGAGGCCCTCGGTTTCCCATGAGGAATAGACGGTAAGACCCTATTGATGAAGACTCCACAAACTTGGGCTGCAAGGCCACTGAGAAATTCTGCTGAAACTGAGCTGATAACCTCCTCCATGTAGACCAGCTGACAGAAAGCTGGAAGAAGCCATTCTGCATCCAGTTCAATGGGAGAAACAGAAATCACCAGTAAAGATACTCAACAGTGGATACTGCAAGCCTTGTATTTGGCCAGCCAGGCCAAATGAGCAAATGGGTGCAATAGTGAACATCCGTCATGGTGGAAACCAACTGCCCTCTAAGTGGACTGGAGGCCTGCTCCATGGGAGGGAATACATCCCTGATACTGAAAACTTACAACAGAGATAGTCATGAGCCCTAGGGGTATAACATCTGCTGCTGTCTGGCTAAATATATATACTATGCTTATCAAACTGCCCAGTAAAAACTTCTGTTAATGTTCACACCTTTATATTAATGCTACTCTTACTTTTGGTAGAGAATCTTCTCTTTTCAGATGGCAGTAACTTTGGGATGATTCAGAAGGCATCATGGTGCTGGAAAGAAGTGACTGGAGTACTCAGTACTGTAATATCTAATGCGGAAAAGGTGGCAGAAAGAATGTAAAAGCTGGGCTGGAGAGATGGCTTAGCGGTTAAGCGCTTGCCTGTGAAGCCTAAGGACCCCGGTTCAAGGCTCAATTCCCCAGAATCCACGTTGGCCAGATGCACAAGGGGGCGCACCATCTGGAGTTTGTTAGCAGTGGCTGGAAGCCCTGGTGTGCCCATTCTCTCTCTCTCTCTCTCTCTTTCTGTCTCTTTCTCTCTCTGTCACACTCAAATAAATAAACAAAAATGAACAAAAAAATAAATAAATAAAAATATTTTTTAAAAAAAGAATGTAAAAGCCAAAGGAAGGGTAGGACTCCTTACAACGTGCTCCCCCATGACACAAAATGGCCTGCATATCCATGACCTCACAGTGCCTGACATTATCTACCCAAGACCATCATAAGAGGAGGAAAAGATCATGACATCAAAATAAAGGACAGACTGATTGAGAATGGGAGGGGATATGATGGAGAATGGAGTTTCAAAGGAGAAAGTGGGGGGAAGGAGGGTATTACCATGGGATATTTTTTATAATCATGGAAGTTGTTAATAAAAATTTGGGCCAGCCTGGGACTACAGAGTGAATTCAATGTCAGCGTGGCCTAGAGTAAGACCCTGGCTCAAAAAAAAAAAAAAAAAAAAAAAATTTGAGCCAGAGGTGGTGGTGCACACCTTTAATCCCAGCACTTGGGAAGCAGAGGTAGGAGGATTGCCATGAGTTTGAGGCCACCCTGAGATTACATAGTAAATTCTAGGTCAGACTGAGCTAGAGTGAAACCCTACCTTGAAAAATTTAAAAAAAAAAAAAAAGAAGAAGAAAAAGAAAATGTATACTTCCTTATAAAAATGTCCATGGAGATTCTCTTTCTAGAATTTAACAATAAGAAAAAGTTAGTTTGTTCCAATTAAAGAACTGTGTATCCTTAAAACTTAAAACTGTGTTTCCTTAAAAAAATAAATATAAGGGGCTGGAGAGATGGCTCAGCAGTTAAAGAACCTAAGGACCCAGGTTTGATTTCCCCAGTACCAACATAAGCCAGATGCATAAGGTGGTGCATGGATCTGGAGTTTGTTTGCAGTGGCTGGAGACCCTGGAATGCCAATTCTCTCATTCTATCTGTGCCCCCTCAAAATAAATAAATAAAATTTATTTAAAAAATTTTAAAACAATTAATATAAGCCATGCATGATGGTACATGGCTTTAATCCCAGCACTCAGAAGGCAGAGGTAGGAGGATCACCAGGAGTTCTAGGCTACCCTGAGACTATACAATGAGTTCCAGATCAGCCTGGGCTCTCACTTACATTTGAGATGAACAGCTCTAGAACTGAAAGACATAACTGGAGGTTGAGACATGGCCAAATCCAGACAAGAGGCACCAGGTGCTTCTAACATGGGTGTGGGGCAGAAAGGAGACAGGAGTCTACGGTATCTGTGAGCATTCTGGTGACGATCATATCCACCTACTCACACTGTGCATTTCACTCTACAGCCAGAACCTGGCTCCACCTCAGGAAAGTCAACTGCCCCATCTACAAACCAGACAAGTTAATGCTACTGGTACTAATAATCAGAATAATACTTACTATCATGTGCCTTTGGTGAGAACTAATTAAAACAATTTCTGCCTCAATTAATTTTAACTAAACACACATGAAAATAGGGTTTGAAATGAAAATCACCATTATATCACAATAACAAACATAATTTATATTATGTATTTTATGTATACTATAGCTGAATATGTAATAAATTCATAATATGACAATTATTTTTAATTGTGTTACATATGAGGGTATATATTTTATTTCATTTTCCTACAGACACTGTAAATGCATAAATGTCAGCTCTTATCAATAGTATTTTGTGGGCATAGTGACGCACGCCTTTAATTCCAGCACTCCTGAGGCATAGGTAAGAGGATCACTGTGAGTTCGAGGCCAGCCTGAGACTACAATAGTGAATTCCAGGTCAGCCTTGGCTAGAATGAAACTCTACCTCGAAAAAGTAAAAGAAAAAAACAATAATACTTTGATTTTGTATAAGACAAAATTCTTAGTGCTTGAGATGCAAAGATAAATACAACAGACGAATTCTCATGAAGTTTATATCCCATGGAGTGATATCAAATAGTACAACCAGCAAATATTAACTAGTACTAGCCAGGTGGACTGGTTCATGCCTTTAATCACAGCACTTGGAAGGCCAAAGTAGGAGATCACTGTGAGTTCAGGGCCAGCCTAGCGCTACTAAGTGAACTCCTGGGCAGCCTGGGCTAGAGTGAGACCCTGCCTCACAGCAAAGAAAAGAAAGAAAAAAGGAGGAGAGGAGAGGAGAGGAGAGGAGAGGGGAGGGGAGGGGAGGGGAGGGGAGGGGAGGGGAGGGGAGGGGAGGGGAGGGGAGGAGAGAAAAGAATTAGCTAGGCATAAGTGCTATGCAGAGAATTAAGGTAAGGTGGTATCATCAAGGAGCCTTTCAACTGCATTAGTGGTCAAGGAAGGCCTCTGGGGAGGTGATATTCCCACAGAAACATGAATATAAGAAGGACCCTAGAAATGCAAAAATCTAAAGGAGGATAATTCAAGGCAGCAAAACAACTAAGGCACATGCCTTTAGGACAGAATAAGCTTGGTGCATTTGTGAAACAGAGAGAAGAAAGATGTAAGTAAGGGCTTGGGTAAGAAATATGATTAGAGTTAGGGAGATTGCTTAGTGGTTAAGGCACTTGCCTGCAAAGCCAAAGGACTCTGGTTCAAATCCCCAGGACCAATGTAAGCCACGTGTACAAGGTGGCACATATGTCTGGAGTTTCTTTGTAGTGGCTAGAGGCCCTGATGCACCCATTCTCTCCCTCTCTTCCTTTCTCTCTCACACTCTCTCTCTCTTTAATAAATAAATATGTTTAAAAAAATAGTCATCTCTGGGCTGGAGAGATGGCTTAGTGGTTAAGCGCTTGCCTGTGAAGCCTAAGGACCCCAGTTCGAGGCTCGATTCTCCAGGACCCACGTTAGCCAGATGCACAAGGGGGTGCATGTGTCTGGAGTTCGATTGAAGTGGTTGGAGGCCTTGGAGTGCCCATTCTCTCCCTCTCTCTCTCCCTCTCCCTCCCTCCCTCTCTCTCTCTCTCTCTCTCTCTCTGCCTCTTTCTCTGTCTGTTACTCTCAAATAAATAAATAAAAATAAACAAAATTTTTTTTAATTTAAAAAAATAGTCATCTCAAAAAAATGAGCTTAGAGGGCAATAAAGCACTTGTCACTTTGTCCTGAGCACCTAATTTCAATCCTCCCCAGACCCCATATGCAAAACTGAAAGCCATGTTAGGCTTCTATATAATAACTGGCAGCCAGATGGGAGGCAGAGACAAGAGAATTTACTGGAAGCTCAGGGAGGGTAGCATAGCCATGAACAGCAACAGCATACAAAACCTCAACAACGGAGCAAGACCCAGAAGAAACCCTACCTCAAAATGAGGTGGAAAGATGAAGACTGATGCAAATGTTGTCCTCTGACTTTCACATGCATAATATCATGCGTTCACACACACACGCACACATGCACACACACACACACACACACACTCATATTATCACATACACATGAAACACACGCATACTTATACACACACAAGAAATGAGATTGGAAAGAGGACAGGGCCAGAGAATAGAGGGCTTGGGATCCAAAAAGGAAGTGATGGAGAAAAAGTGATCTAGAATAGCCTTTTGGCATCCAGCCTGGTGAATGAATGGATGACAGTGCCATTTACTGAGGGAGGTCACAAGGGATGCTGGTTTCGTGTGATGGTGATGAGTCCTGAATTAAAATATGCTCCAATTGAAATGGCTATTGTACATCTAAGTGAAGAAACATCTGGGACTGAAGAGAGGGACTGGGAGAAGCTATACCATCATGGAGAGGAAGCCTCCAAGAGAATCTATAGCAAGCATCACAGAAACTACATAAATTCTTTCTAGATTTAATGTAATTTTTTCATCTTTCCAGGACAAGTTACAGAATTTAAATAAATAAAAATAGGTTAGTTAAAAAAGGAAGAAACAACTGACAAGGTACTAGGATACACCAGGTCATCATTTCTTTATAACTAATTCGTCTCCAAATTTTATCAAACTAAGGCAGCCCAATAGAACACAAATGGGAAATGCTTTTGTTTGTGTATTTCCCAACTTGGGAGAGGGCATTCAGCCTTCTCATTCTATGTTCAACCCTAACATATATACACCAAAGGGATATATGCTGAGAAAGATGTTCTTAAATTATCATTTATATGTTGCTTTCTTTTTTAGTTATTTTTAAATCATTCAGAAATCAGGACCTGAAATTTAAATACAAAGTCAAACCCACTTTTCTCAGAGAATAAAAAAGCTAGAATAATCCAGTCTAAAACAAAGAAAACTAGATTGAATCTGTGAGAATTTTAACAAGGAATTTGTATTGCTAAGTGTATAGCAAAAACTTCTAATTAGTCAGTATTTATGAACATTTGTTTTTATACTTCTAAAGTTTCATATGCATCAACATATTTTGTTGCATCAACATATTTTTGGCAACTGAAACTGAAACAATGGAAACAGAAAAGAGGGACTGGAGAGATGGCTCAGAGGTTAAGGCCTGTGATGCCCAATGACCCAGGTTCAATTCCCTAGTACCCACATACAGCAAGATGCATGTGCATCTGGAGTTTGTTTGCAATGGCCCTGCAGCGCCCATTCTCTCTTCTCTTTTCTCCCCTCTCTCTCCCCCTCTCCACATTCCCCCATTTTGCAAATAAACAAAAAAAATTTTTTTTAAGAAAATGGATAAAAGATCAGGTGTGTGATGCAGACCATTGATCCCAGCACTCAAGAGGCTGAGGCAGGATGACTGCCAAGTCTAGAACATCTACAAATGCTACTAAAAGTACTGTCTAAAATTCACCCACCCACACCCACACACACAAAAATAAATCTGCTGTCAACATTAACAGATCTTTGATATGAAAACAAAGGACCTGGACACAGACCATGCAGACAGAGCTGATTGATGTCACCTTGACAACACTGTGAAGAAGGCCTGATTGGTCCTGAATTTGATCACCTCCCTAATAAAACATCACAATAATCTCCCTTATGGTGTGTAACAGAGAGACCAAATATAACCATTTTAAGTAAAAAAAAAAAAAAAAAAAAAAAAGGCCCAGGCCTGACTTGGATAGAGAACTAGCTGGCCAATGTGCTGACCTTTTGCTTCTGTAAACTTTGCTTGCTTAATTGCTGCCTTTCCCCCTAAAGTTTCTGAGGAATCTCCACTTGAAGGACAATGGAGATGACTTCATCTGCCTGGAGTGCCCCTAGCTCCTGCCCCCAACATTGCCCGCTGAAACCCCAAGCCAATCAGAACTGTTTAAATCAACCAATCATGTATCTATCTCCTACTTCTTTGTTCGAATTCCTATATGAACCCCTTCCCCCAAAAGAAAGGGGCTCTCTCCCTCACTACCGCTGTGCCGGACTGTGGGGACAGAGCCCAGGCCTAGGCTTGCAATAAAGAAACCTTTTGCTTTTGCATTCGAGTGTCTCGGCTTCTGCGGTGGTTGAACCATCCACAAATCATGAACAAACAAAACAGACTGAATAACAGGTAAGCACAGTAGTTCATGTTCTATAGTTCAAATGTACAGTCTTCCACAGGCTCAAGTGGTTATGATCCTTCAAGAGGTGGAGTCCTGCTGGAGGAAGTGTCTCTCAGTGGGCATTGGGATTTATTAGTCTTACCTGCTAGGGTGTTCACAGCAAGCTCACTCTTTTTTTTTTTTTTTTTTGGCTTATTTTTATTTATTTATTTGAGAGCGACAGGCAGAGAAAGAAGCAGAGAGAGAGAGAATGGGCACGCCAGGGCTTCCAGCCACTGCAGACGAATTCCAGATGTGTGCGCCCCCTTGTGCATCTGGCTAACGTGGGTCCTGGGGAATCAAGCCTCGAACCGGGGTCCTTAGGCTTCACAGGCAAGCGCTTTACCACTAAGCCATCTCTCGAGCCTGCAAGCTCACTCTTGCTGCATCCTTCCCACTGACATGTGACAATGTGAGCCAGCTTTTACCATGTGTGGTGGTTTGAATAGAATAGATGGCCCCCAATATATTCAGTTGTTTGTAGTTTGCATCTGCTGGCTACCTGGCTGGAGGCAATGTCACTGGGTGGATAAATTGTGCTGATGGGTTTCAGATTTCAATCTAAAGATATGCAAAGTGTACCTAGCTGGAGTTCCTGAAGTGTGCTGTGGCTTTTGGCTTTTAGACTTGTGCTTCTCTCTCTCTGCTTGGTCCTGTGAAGGCAGGCCAGCTTCTTCTGCTATTATGGAACTTTCCCTGGATCTGTAAGCTTCAATAAATCCCTTCCTCCATAACTGTGCCTGGTCTGAAAGTTCATCTCAGCAAACCTGAAGCTGTCTGCTACACCATGCTTTCCCCACCATGAGAAAATCTGAAATAAAACTTTCCTTTCATAAACTGTTTCTGGTTGGGTATCTTGTCCAGCAAGGAGAAAGCACTGCTGCATTATGGAAAGCACAGAGCTTTCAGTTTTTGTTTTCTATTTTTATTTTTTTAAATGTATGTGTGTGTGTGAGAGAGAGAGAGAGAGAGAGGAAAAAAATGGTGCATCAGGACCTCAGCCACTGAAATTGAGCTCCAGACACAAGAACCCCCTTGTATGCTTAAAATAAATTTATGTGGGCTGGAGAGATGGCTTAGTGGTTAAGGCGCTTGCCTGTGAAGCCAAAGGACCCAGGTTTGATTCTCCATGTGCCAAGTAAGCCAGATGCACCTGCTGATGCATACATCTCAAGTTTGTTTGCAGCACCTAGAGGTATGCCCATTCTCCTCTCTCTCTCTCTCTCTCTCTCTCTCTCTCTCTCTCTCTCTCTCTCTCTGTCTTTGTGTGTGTGTGTCTCTAATAAATAAATAAAAAGTAAATTTTTAAAAATTATGTATTTATTTGCAAGCAGAGAGAAACAGAGAAAAGAGACACACACAGAGAATGAGCATGCCAGGGCCTCTAGCCTCTGCAAAGGAACTACAGATGCATGTGCCATTTTGTGCATCTGGCTTTATATGGATACTGGGGAACCAAGCCTGGGTCCTTAAGCTTTGCAGGCCAGTGCCTTAACCACTGAGCCATCTCTCCAGCCCCTCTGGTTCATTTGCTTATTTGTTTTGTTTTGTTTTGTATTGTTTTGTTTGGGGTTTTCTTTTTTTTTTTTTTTTCTGAGGTAGGTTTTCACTGTTGTCCAGGCTGACCTGGAATTCACTATGTAGTCTCAGGGTGGCCTTGAGCTCATAGTGATCCTCCTACTTCTGCCTCCAGAGTGCTGGAATTAAAGGCATGTGCCGCCACACCCAGTTCCAGCCCCTCAGTTTAAAACACCTTTTCATAGACCCCTGAGACTGATTTACCCAGCCTGGCAATGGAGCCTGTACAGCTGTGTTTTGTTTATTTTTTTTTTTTATTTGCCAGTGACAGGTAGATAGAGAGAGAGAGAACAGGCATACCAGGACCTGTAGCCACTGCAAACAAACTCCAAATGTATGCCCCACTTTGTAAATCTGGCTTATGTGGGTACTGGAGAATTGAGCCTCGAACCAGGGTCTTTCAGCTTCACAGGCAAAAGCTTAACCACTAAACCATCTCTACAGCCCCATGTACAGCTCTGTTTTAAAAACAGCAAGCTATACACATCTTCCTGTTCATTCGAAAGAACAGCTGGTCTGTGAGCCATTGCTCTGGAAAGGTTCCACAGTTTGGAGATTACTTAGAACCTGGTTTGGAAAACATTGCTTTGAGGTTCCAGAACATTCCCTTTAGTGTCTATTATATATATGATTGTATGTATCCATCTTCTTCTCTGGCCTCTTTCACAGTGTGTCTAGATACTATCCATTACTATTCATCCTTTGCCACTCACCAGCTCTGAAACTTCCTGCTCCCTGGGAAGTATGGTGTGTCTGAGCAGTGCTTACTCAAGGTCTTGAGCTCTAATGTGGAGATGACCCTAGCATTTCTTCTTTTTTAAAAAATATTTATTTATTTATTATTTGTAAGCACAGACAGAGAGAAGAGAGAAAAAGAATACGGCCATGCCAGGGAGTCTAGCCACTGCAAACAACTCCAGATTCATGCACTACCCTATGCATCTGGCCGTATATGTGTACTGGATAACAGACCGAGGTTATCAGGCTCCATAGGCAAACACCATAACCACTATGCCATCTCTCCAGCCCGACCCTGGCATTTCTTAGATGTGCTATTTGCATAGCATAACTAAATAAGAGTCAGAAAAGCAGATATTAAAATATACTCTGTTAAAAGCAAAAACAAGGGGCTAGAAAGATGGCTCAATGGTTAAGGGGCTTGCCTGCAAAGCCTAGTGACCTGCATTCAATTCCCCAGTGCCCACATAAAGCAATATACACAAAGAGGTGCATACATCTGAAGTTCATTTACAATGGCTGGAGGTCCTTGTATACCTGTGTTCATTCATTCTCTGTCTCTCCTTCCAAATAAATAAATAAAATATACATAAATCAAAACATTCCATTGGCTGGGCTTGGTAATACATACCGGCAGCCTAAACTTCCAAATAAATATTTAAAAAAAAGAAAGAAAGAAAGAAAGAAAGAAAGAAAGAAAGAAAGAAAGAAAGAAAGAAGGAAAGAAATAGAAGAACCTAGGCTGGAGAGATGGCTTAGCAGTTAAGGCGTTTGCCTGTGAAGCCCAAGAACCCAGGTTCAATTCCCCAGCACCCATGTAAGCCATATGAACATAGTGAGACATGCATCTGGAGTTCATATGCAGTGTCTAAAGGCTCTGGCATGCCCATTCTTTCTCTCTCTCTCTCTCTCTCTCTCTCTCTCTCTCTCTCTCTCATAAATAAATTAAAAATAAAACAATTTTTGAAAAAGAAAAGAACCTACACAAAAATATAGATTACAGGCTAGGGGTGTAATTCAGAGGTAGAGGGCTTGCCTAACATGCTTAAAGCCCTGAGTTTGAGCCTAGCACTGTCCTAAACTAACTAAACCAATCAAAAACATTTGAGGCCTGAGAATGCATAGTGAATTCCAGGACAACCTGAGCTAGAGTGAGACCCTGCCTCAAAAAAAAATTATATATATATATATATATATATATATATATATATATATATATATATAATAACAGGGAAAAAATAAAAGGAATGCTTAGTGTTTTAGTCAGCTCCAAGTTGCTGGGAAAAATATCCAGCCAGACACACTTTATGGGAAAAAGGGACTGATTTCAAATTTACAGATCCAGGAGAAATTCCATTAATGGCAGAAGAAACTACTTAATTCCATACATGCAAAGAAACAACTGTAGCAAACACCAAAAAGTAGCAAGCACGAACCCCTAGCTCAAACTGCTCTCCACACTTTTGGGCTGGAATCAGATCTGCCCCCAGTGACATACTCCTTGTGGTGGTTTGATCCAGGTGTCCCGAAAAACTTAGGTGTTCTGAATGCTAGGTTCCCAGCTGTTTGGAGATTTGGGAATTAATGCCTCCTGGAGAGAGCATTTGTTGGGGGCGGGCTTATAGGTATTACAACCAGTGTCCCCTTGCCAGTGTTTGGCACACTCTCCTGTTGCTATGGTCCCCTTATGTTGGCCAGGGGGTGATGTCCACCCTCTGCTCATGCCGTCATTTTCCCCTGCCATTGTGGAGCTTCCCCTCGAGCCTGTAAGCCAAAATAAACTGCTTTTTCCACAAGCTACTCTTGGTCAGGTAATTTCTACCAGCAATGAAACCTGCAACAGTAAAGTGGTACTGAGGAGTGGGATTGCTGCTAGACACCTGACTGTGTAGCTTTGGCCTTTTGGAGCTGATTTTCAAGAGGAATGTGGAAGGATTTGAAACCTTGGTCTAAGAGATGCCTTCTACTGTTGTATGTACAGTTTGATGGACTATTCTGGTCAGAGTTGAAAGATCTGAGTGCAGTAAGAACTATGGACTATGAGGTTTGGCTTATGAGGGTGAGAAAGAACTTTGCTTGGACTGGGCTAGCAGTCTGTGTAAGAAGCTTGCTCTTATGCCCATGTCCTGAGAAGTTGTGCAGGGTTGCTTTGTGTAGAAATGAACTGAGTGAGCAGAGGGATATGGCACAGAAAGAAAAATCTTTGGGTGAACTGCTGCCCATTCAGCTGCAATTGAGAGATTACAACCTTTGAGACTGGGCTAACTGACCTGCACTGGAGAAACAGGAAGAATGTAGACTCTTTTGGAGGGGCCTGAGTGCTCAAGAAGTGTCCCATTCTTCAAAGTCTGCTTTATTCCCACCCTTGATTAACAAATTGACACCCTACCTGGTATTGTAGAGTATAAGAAATGCAGGAAAGAGAGGGTCATTGAGTTTGCAACACGATCTTTTGTTTTGGAAATGGCCATGGGCAGTGTGAAGCAGGTTTGCTAGATGCCGGCATGGAGAGAGACCCCATGGGGCCATGAGGATGAACCATGGATTGCAATGGAGATGCCAGGACCACAAAATGGCTGCTAAGGAAAGCTGCTGGCCCTGGAAGAAATTTTCCAGGACTGAGATTAGCCTAGCTGGAGGGGCAGAATTGTAAGGCCAAAGACTTGTTGCTGGTTAGAATTATCAGACTTGTTAATTTGTCACTGGCTAGAGTAGTTGGACTTGAAGCTACAGAGTTTGTTGTTTGACCTGGTTCTTTTAAATCTTACATTGGTTGAATATTTCTTTGCTATGCCCAATGTCATCCTTTGCAGTGTGAGTGTTTATTATGTGCCATTATGGGATTTTGAGGTTATTTTTTGGTGTTATGGCTCAGTTAAAAGACCTTGGATTATGAGGATGTATGAACACCATTAGGATTGATAAAAACGATGGTGACTTTTGAAGATAGACTGAATGCACTGCATTTTACATCATGGGTGGTTAACAGTTTATGGGTGCCAAGGGCAGAATTTGGTGGTTTGATTCACATGTCCCCCATAAACTTAGGTGTTCTGAATGCTAGGTTCCCAGCTAATAGAGATTTGGGAATTAATGCCTCCTGGAGGGAGTGTATTGTTGGGAGCGGGCTTATGGGTATTATAGCCAGTTTCCCCTTGCCAGTGTTTGGCACACTCTCCTGTTGCTATTGTCCGCCTTATGTTGCCCAGGGGGTGATGTTCACCCTCTGCTCATGCCATCGTTTCCCCCCACCATTGTGGAGCTTCTCCCTTGAGCCTGTAAGCCAAAATAAACCTCTTTTCCCCCCCAAGCTGCTCTTGGTCAGGTGATTTCTACCAGCAATGATGAGAACCTGACTGCAACACTCCCCTATAGCAAGAACCCCCTTGCTCAAGGCTGAAGTTGCCAACTCAATTTTAATAAAAAACCTGAGTTTATGCTACCCTTCATTTACATTATTACATTCAAACTACCACACAGAGTAAACAAAAGTATGGCGCCTTCACAAAGTATGAGAGGCAGACTAGACCTTAGATATGTTTCTGTGTAAATGTCCCCACCCAATGCCCCCAAAGTTATGATTGGGTCTTTAAGGAACTATAACATAGTAACATGAAGCATGCTCTCTCTAGAAAGCTCTCCTCATGTGATAATAATCCATATATTAGTTAATACTGTGAATAAATAGCTGTACAACATAACTATAATTATAATGAAACCTAATCAGGGGCATTCATATATTTTTCTTTGGTAAAGGAAGTCCTCTTGCCATCAGTATGTCAGAAGGGATGGAATCCAATGGTTTGAAGAAATCAAGAGAGGATCTACCCAATGAGCAAGCCAAGCATCCACAGTAGTTATTTTTGGAGTGATTTACTCACTGTGAACTAATGATAGTTCATCATAAAAACCAATTATCTACTTGGAATTCATCTCAGTATTTTTCTTTTTTTAAATCTATGTCAGGCTAGAAAGTTGGCTCAGCGGTTAAGGTGCTTGCCTTCAAAGCCTAACATCCTGGGTTCAATTTCCCAGTAGCCACGTAAAGCCAGATGCACACAGTGGCACATGCATCTGGAGTTCATTTGCAGTGGCTGGAGGCCCTGGTATGCCCCCATTCTCATCCTTTCTCTCCGTCCCTCCTCCTCCCTCTCCCTCTCTCTCTCTCCCCCCCTCTCTCTCTCTTTCTCTCTTCCTCTCTCTTTGCTTATCCCTGTTGTACTTCAAGAATGTTTTCATCTTCTAGATGAGTTAACTATGAATAACTAACCAGACAAATATCTAGAAAAACAAAAGTGATTTTTGTGTTCAACAGCACAATAAAATCATTTGGTAAAATGATACCATATTGTAAACATACGTGCTTAGGAATATGACAAGAAGCAGTGAGTGGCTGATTTTTGCTGCCTTTGAAAGAAAGCACTACTTTATACTCATTTACTCTTTGTTAAATAGTCAAGACCACAGCTATTTGCCAAAATAGCCAACGGATTTGGTTCTGCCAACCGGAAGGGTGTGAGCATGCCTTTAATCCCAGCTCTTGGGCAGCAGAGGTAGGAGGATCGCCATGAGTTCAAGGCCAGCCTGAGACTACATTATGAATTCCAGGTCAGCCTGGGCTAGAGGGAGAGCCTTCCTTTAAAAAGCAAAAAAAAAATATAAATAAATAAATAAATAAAAGCAAATGTGCCAACCAGATGTCAAGAAGGACTGAAAACAGACACCTGGGATATTTTCTGATTCAATAAAATACTTCACACTAGCCAAAAGAAAAAGCACAGTAAATTTATTAATCAAGTGAAGCTTTCTGAAAATCAACTCTTCTCACATCCCTTTATAAATCATATTTATCATTTGGCTCTTTCAGAAACAAGCCCTTAAAAGAGATCCTTTCTCCTCAACTACTTAATGTACTTCGGCCTAAGGCTGGAAAGCAAGCCTCCTAATGGATAGTATGGCTTTAGTTTACAAAGCTCAGGGAATCTAAGACAATGCTAAATGTATGTATTTGCTTTGTTTTGTTATCTATCCTGAAGATGGGATCCAGAGCCTTGCATATGTTGGGCAAGTGATCTACCACTGAGCTACATTCCAAGCCAACCATATCTATTCTATAGCTAGCTTCCTGAAGCCAGATAATAAAATATACTTTACACACTACTTTTTAACTTGCCAGTTAAAGCTCTGGCTGGCTACTTTAGGAAATGTCCTGAAGATGCCATCCTGACATAAAACATCAGCTTAAAATAGAATTCATGAGAAAATTCAGGGACACAGCTGTGCAATTCTTATTTTCATTGCCTTATTTTTTTTTTAAGCTTCAAGTTCATACCTGTACTCTCAGAAATAAAAATAAAACATATGGACTGGAGAGATGGCTTAGCGGTTAAGGCATTTGCCTGTAAAGCCAAAGGACCCCAGTTCAACTCTCCAGGACCCACATTAGCCAAATGCACAAGGGGGAGTATGCATTTGGAGTTCATTTGCAGTGGCAGGAGACCCTGGAGTGCCCATTCTCTCTCTCCCTCTCTCTCTCTCTCTCTCTCTTTCAAATAAATAAATAAATAAAACAAAAAAGAACACAGGGCTGGAGAGATAGCTTAGCGGTTAAGGTATTTGCCTGCAAAGCCAAAGGACCCAGGTTCAACTCCCCAGGACCCATGTAAGCCAGATGCACAAGGTGGCATCTGGAGTTCGTTTCTAGTGGCTAGAGGCCCTGATATGACCATTCTCTCTCTATCTGCCTCTCTCTCAAATAAAATAAATAAATAAAAATTTTTAGGTCTGGAGAGATGGCTTAGTAGTTAAGCGCTTGCCTGTGAAGCCTAAGTACCTCAGTTCGAGGCTTGATTCCCCAGGACCCACGTTAGCCAGATGCACAAAGGGGCACACACATCTGTAGTTCAGTTACAATGGCTGGAGGCCCTGGCATGCCCATTCTCTCTCTCTCTCTCTATCTGCCTCTTTCTCTCTCTGTCTGTCGCTCTCAAATAAATAAATAAAAATGAACAAAAAATATTTTTAAAAAAATTTTTAAAAATAAGAACTGAAATGTAAAACAGGTAGTAAGCAAAATGGACTTTGTCTAATAAATCCCTTACTGGTTTCTCTGGCATCAAATATGACACCAAATATACAGAATTACATGGAAGACCTAATAATAGAAGAAAATAGGAGAAATGGAAAATATACATGTACATATATATGATTCAAAATTATGCACTGAAACATTTGAAAGTTATACACCAAAATAGTAAATGGTTAACAACAATAAGTAATAAAATTAACTCTACTTCTTTTTTTCCTTCTGTGTTTGTTTAAACCTTTCCAAACATCTATAATTTATTAATATATTTAAAAATCAGGAAAAAAAAAAAAAGCTGAGTATGGTGGCATTCACCTTTAATCCCAGCACTCAGGAGGCAGAGGTAGGAGGATCACCGTGAGTTCGAGGCCACCCTGAGACTACATAGTGAATTCCAAGTCAGCCTGAATCCTACTTCAAAAAAACAAACAACTCTCCCTCTCTATCTGCCTCTTTCTCTCTCTGTCTGTCGCTCTCAAATAAATAAAAATAACAAAAAAAATTTTTGTTAAGGGCTGGAGAGATGGCTTAGTGGTTAAGCACTTGCCTGTGAAGCCTAAGGACCCCGGTTCGAGGCTCAACTCCCCAGGACCCCGTGAGCCACATGCACAAGGGGGCGCACGCATCTGGAGTTCAGTTACAATGGCTGGAGGCCCTGGCACGCCCATTCTCTCTCTCTCTCTATCTCTTTCTCTCTCTGTCTGTCACTCTCAAATAAATAAAAAATAACAAAAAAAATTTAATATATTTTTTAAAAATCAGGAAAAAGTATTTGGTTACAGAGACATTTTTCCTAGAAACAATATCCCTAATGAAGTTATGTTACATACAGAACCTTAAATGCAGTCATGGTAATAGCAATATTTATTACGTACTTTTTGTTAGATTCTGTAGTAAGTAGCTTATATACAGCATCTCATTTAAATCTGCACACTCTACAACATATGTACAGTAGTCTCCCCTTATCCTTTTATTAAATATTTGTATGTATTTGTAAGGTATGTATGTATAGGCATGCCAGTCTCTTGGCACTGCAAATGAACACCAGATGTATGTGTCACTTTTTGGCAGGGGAGCTCTGGCTTTCCTTAGTGCTGCCAAACTGAACCTAGGCCAGCCAGCTTTGCAAGCAGGCATTTTAAACCACTGAGCCATCTGCCCTGCCCACCTTATCCTCAATGGATACATTCCAAAACTCCTAGTGGATACCTAATGTAGTAGATAGTGCAAACTCAAACATACACTATAGTTGTTTGTATACATACACACCTATAGTAAAGTTTAATTTGCAAATTAGACATAGTCACAGATTTATAAGTTCTTATTGATTTTAGAAAACTGATCATTGGAGGGTTTTTTTGGGGGGGGAGTCAAAGTAGGGTTTCACTCTAGCCCATGCTGACCTGGAATTCACTATGGAGCCTCAGGGTGGCCTCGAACTCAGTGATCCTCCTACCTCTGCCTCCCAAGTGCTGGGATTAAAAGTGTGTACCACCTCACCCAGCAGAACTTTTTTATATTAAATTGAGAACTTTTCCCCTTTCACTTAAAGGAAGCCCTCCACAACTTCTGTCATGTCCAAGTTGCCAGCATCACTCCTCTGGCACTTTGAGGACATTATTAGGTAAAATAGGATTACTTTAATGCAAGCACTGTGACACCTCCCAATAGTCGATCTGATAACCAAGAGTGCTACTAAGTGACTAATGGACAGTAAGCGGTGCGTATAATGGACAAAGAGAAGTTCATGTTTGGGATGGATAGGGCAGAAAGGCAAGAGATTTCATCATGTTTCTCATAACAGTACCCAATTTATAACTTAACAATATTAAAAGGGACTTCCCATTCAGACCAAAGTTGACCACAGATATACAAAACTGTAGCAAATGGACCGTGAACACTAGCTTAATTGTCAGTGATTCATTTCCCTTCTACCTCCTGAAAACTGGAAATGAAGCATGACTCAGGTCATCAGTTATCAGTATTGCTCTCACCCTATGCACGGGCTCTCTCACCCAGTAGTATTCTAGAAAGGTAACAATCACCTTGTTCCACTTAAGAAATCAAAGCTGATAAACTGTTTAAAATAACCAGCCCTTTACTCGCATAGTCGCATAATGCTAGGGCCTCAAGTCCTTGTTTACAAGGTGGGAGGAAGTCAGGAACAGATCCAGCCATTGTTAAGGAGGAAGTGACCCAGCTGAGGGCAGGCCATCTGAGATCAGAGTCCAGTAACAAGTTTCCAAAGAATAAGCATGCCAGAGCACACTTCAGGTAGGTTCCCCTGACCTCCATGGAATAAGCAGCGGAAGGTGTAGACAAGTGTCTGTTCTTCAAGCCAAACAAAGCTAATGCAGAATTCTGCCCAGCATCAAACTCGCCACAGGCCATAACCCCCAGAGCAAAACACCAAAACACAGACATGGTGCTGGGATCTGCCACTTACAGGCTGAGGTTCAAGGAAGGGCTCCAGCTCTATTAAGTGTCTGGAGTGTGAAGGAAGGGCAGCAAGTCACTCCATTAGGGACAAGCTGTACCTAGCACAGCCTCAGCCTGGTGAGTTTCAACAATACAAATCTCACAACCCCACTTCCTCACAGAAGTAAGGAACCTAACATGGTCTGGGATGGGGATAGAGATAAACCTGGAAATGAATGCCACTAAGGGAGGACCAGTGAACAAAATCACCTTCTGAAAGTCACAGTCACACTGAGGATCTGATTCCCTGTACCTTTGTGGTCCCACATTAGAACACTCTTCGCTTCTAGGTCCTCGGTTCAAATGGTCACTTTATCAGTAGTCATGGCTAAAAATCAGACTGTGTACACTGCAGAGCCACAGCAGCCCAGACCACCTACAGCCAGGTGATGAAGCATACATCTAGCCTCCGCAGCTGCTGGACACATCTAGCTCTGTACCTCTTTGAGGGGCTTCCCAGACTCAAGTGGGCCCATGGTGTGCAATGAATAAAAAATCAGGCTGAGACTATGCCAGGAAGAAAGGCACTAAGAACACAACCCAAAATGGAAAAGATGAGAAAATAATAAATGTTGGGAACAGAACAGGTCAAAGCCTGGACCATCACCCAGTGTCTCAAATTTTACTTCACAGTGATGGGCCCATGGTCCAACCTCCTGAACAGACATACTCACAAGCAGCCTGGCCCGTGGACAAACAGGCACTTCTTGGTTCAGGATAACCCTGGCTATCAGTACACCCAGGAATGCCAGAAGTGCCTGCAGCAGGACTGCCATGCTGAGGCACGCTCCACTGTCTTTCCATGGGCTCACGGGCTCCCCCACAGTCAAGAACCAGTGGTTAAGTAGAGCAAGCTCCTGACAATTAGGGGGCTGGGTTTAATGGTGAGATTATAACCTACATGAGGAAGCAAATAACCAACCAAATTAGTTAATAAATCAGCAGCTCTATACTTACTAGTCATGCAAAAAGTAAGGACAGAATATAGGTATGGTACATTACCCAAGAGCCCTGCTAAAGACCGCATGTCCTTCTCCATCAGCATGTAAATCTCGTCCTCTGAGAAGCGGCCAATGCCGTGGCCATGCATCTCGCGCTTCACAATTCCTTTGGTTATGTGGCACACGACCCACCTCAGCAGGTTACTGAAGGGACCACCACCACTAAGAGACAGCATCTTCCGGGTCTCATTGAGATTGTCCACCCACTGGCAATAAGCTAATGTCCTGGAATTGTGTGGAAACAAGTTACTAGTGTGCATCAGATACACAGAGCTCTGCAGAGTCACTTTCAGAAGTTAGTACGCTCTGGAAAAACCAAAGAATCGCAGTCGTTAACCTGCGCAGCAGACATTAACACAGGCTCTACTAGATGACTAGACTTACAAGCTTCAAGAGAAATTATTTAATAAAAAAATTCAGATAATGATACCCTATGTTCCAATTCTCCAGAACATTGCTGGTGCCTGCCTGTAGACCCCTTCCCCATTCATTGGGGTCATGTCTCTGCTTTCACTCATGCAGCCCCACAGCAATCGAGTCTTTCAGTCAGAAAGGCAAGTGCCTATGGGGCAAGTGGCAGTAGCCACAGCAGATGAAGTGAAGGCAGCTTTCCCTCCTCGAGATTCAGGACGGCTCCCTGAACATGAGCATTGTGCTGAGTTACACATTTCTGTCTTGTATACCCTGCATGCATTTTATAGTTCATGACATAAAGGAGGCTTTTCAAAACAAGCCCTTTTTTGTCTTTTGACAGCAGATTAGGAAGAGCATAAACCTGTCCGTATTTATTATAAATCACGTGTATACATATACACAATTTGCTCTCCTGAAAATCAATGCTTTCCCTCAGTCTGTTCTCAAGGATTTGCAAGTATTCACCAGGAGAACTTGGTTGAATCACTGTTCACATCCAGGTGGCGCTGTGGCAACTTCACCCCCCTAGCACTCCCATAGGACATACATGGCCAGTCCAGTGTCCTTGGTTGCCATGCCCACATTTTGCTGACTTTATGTTCTGAGCCTGTGCCTTGCCAGTGTGTTTTTATAGTTAATAGTGTTGGTAGGTGGGAATTAAAAGATTTCCCACCAAGGAGAATTAACTGTGAGAGTATAGGCACAAGATATTCTTGTTTTTCTTCATAATGAAAACATTTAGTGATGGTCATCTCTACCCTTGATATAGATTCAGAATAGCAGTAATAGCCACTTCAAAAAATCATAAAGGTAAAACATTCTCTTACAGAAAATACAAGGGATAACAGTAGATTGTACCTACAATGAAATTTTACACCTTAAAGGGAAAAAAGGAGGACTTGGAGTATCATTCAGTGGTACAGGGCTTGCCTGCACATGACAGGCTCAAGGTTCCATCTCTAGCATTACCAAAAAATAAAACACCTCCCCCCCCAATTTTAATCATTTCATTTAGTTCTGTTCTATCAGGGTCCTATCTACTAAAAAACTAAAAATATGAAAGAAACATTTCTCTAAAAATGCTTAAACAGTCCTGAATTTTATTAAAAAATGCTAATCCAATTTTAATAAACTGTCTATACTGCAACCATATTTAATTCTCCTTTACAACTCTTATTAAAAGAATGTCCACAAATCTTGTTAATATACTTTGTTTCTCATTTTCATAAGTTTTTCAAAATAAACTATTACTGAGTGAAGAGATGGATTTTGCTGAAAATAAGAAAAAGTACATCACACTGGTGTCCAGACCATTGGGTAATATGTTAATGTAAAACCCCTCACCTTCATTCTGCTAAATTCCATGTAAACATGAAAAATAGAGACCTTCCTATGTGGTCTCCTTTTTACACTACAATAATTAAAGCAGCAATTTTCACATTCCATTAGAATAACTTAGCTTTGATTCTAGTCGTACTATATCTAAGTTCACAGTAAGAGGGTCACATTGCCCTTGATCACGTGGGAAGTCATTAGTCTAAGGAAAAACCTAAGTTATCATAAGCTGACCATGACCAAGTAATAACAGCATCTAGGAGGCACCTAAAATGTAAAAATGGGAACAGTGGGGCTCTAAGCTGAAAGGCTGATGTGAAGCCAAAGTAAATTCTGTGAGTTCCATCACATAGGTTTTACCCAGTGTAACAGGGTAGAAGTTCTTCATGAAGACGCGGGCTGGACCTGCGCAAAGTCCACAGGAGGCACATGAGGAAGTTCGTAGACCTGAGGCTGAGGGGTGCCAAAGACACTCTCACAGCATGCCTGTGGCCTGGTTAAATCACTTTTATTCCAAAAGCAAAGATTAACCACTGAAAAGCTTTAATCAGACAAGGAAACCTAACTGGACTCATGGCGATGCTGATGGAAAACCTGGATAGAAGACCAGGGTAGACATGATGCGTAGACCAAGGCCAAGGCCTGACAGATGGGTACCAAGTACGATGTCCTTGGGAGGAAAACTGAGGGAGAAGAAAACAAGCCCTCTGACCCACAGATGTGAGGGGAAAGTAGGCATTTCCCTCAAGCTAATGGTTGAACAGATAATACGACCAACCAACATTAGATCACAAGAAATGGAGAGAACTGGGCAATGAAGAAGTTAACCAGTTGCAGCGAAAGGTGCCACAGACTCACCAAGTGAAGACAGGAGGCAAGAAAACAGCCATGGGTTCAAGGTCACCCTAAGAGTACATAGTGAATTCCAGGTCAGCCTGGGCTAGAGTGAAACCCTGCCTAAAAAAAAAAAATAAAAAAAATAAAAAAAAAAGCTGTGAGGGGAGATAAGATTATCTAAGGAAGTTTCTAGATTGGATAGTGGTACCAGGAAAACCATAGCTCAAAGGCAAGTTAGAAGAAATCCAGGCTGGAAGGGGCATGGAGAGGACAGAGGTATCTTCTCTGAGATGGAGGGAATGAAGGTGTTATAGGGAATGAGGAGCTACAAAGAGGTTTGGCATTCCTGCCTGATGACTTCTATTTCCTCTACAGAAGAAGAAATATGAATGCAGGCAGATGCCAAAGGTGAGGACATGATAATGGGTAGAGTAGTAGGTGATGGGAAAGGCAGCTGTCCTGGGCTATAAAGCTCAGCAGTAAGAAGATCCTATGCATACAAAGGTGTGAGACTCACACTGTAGTAGCAACTTCAACACAGGGCACAGAAGAAGGAAACTGGATTCCTTAAGATAAATAAAAATAAAAAACAGGTATTCTCTCTTTGTTCTTGCTTTACCCTTCATTTTTCTTCCTGTTTTTCACATCTTGCACCTAATAGTATAGACTAGTGTCAAAGCAAACGATGGCCAGGCAAGCTCTATAGGGATCAAGACCAGTGGTGTGCACATCAACTTTAAATATCAAGAGAAAAATAGTGCATCATAGATCCCTATGTCAGCAGTGGTGGGTGCAGGACTTCACGTTGAGTGTGCTTCCATGTCACTACAGTGGAGGACACACCTCTTACAATCAGGGTTTCAGGCAACTGCTCACATGGTGAAGCTTCCATCCCTATCACTCCACCAAATCCAGTCTCCTCCAAGCCAACAATCAGCAACTCAGTTATACATCCAAATATGCCTTCCTACTGTAGTGGTGGCACACACCTTTAATCCCAGCACTAGGAGGCAGAGGCAGGATTGCTGTGAATTCAAGACCAGCCTGGGACTATCGAGTGAATTCCAGCTTAGCTTGGGCTAGAGTAAGACCCTACCTCAAAACAAACTAACAAAAATCCAAATACACCTTCCTGCCACGGTTAGCTTTCATAAATTCTCTCCAGCACTAGAAACTATCCATCTCCTTCTTGGAACTCCCTTTTATCTTAGACCTCTGCTGCTTTTCTGCCCACTTATCACATGTGCTGAATCTTTTATCTTCTGCCCTCCTATGTACTTCCTCTACAATCACTGAGGTTTTTTCACTCATACCCAGCAGTTCAAACTCACTCCTAGATGTATGTTCAGCCCAGATCTCAGTCCTGAGATCCAAGAGTCCCACTTAAATGAGCTTCAAGAAACACAAACCATATTTCCAAAATTGGACACATCATCTTTGCTTCCTTCAAACCTGATGTTTCAGAACCCCAGGAATTATTCTTCATGAATCCCAGGAGATTTTTTTCACTGCTCCTATAGTCGAAACCCTATATGGTCTGGCCTGTCTCAACCCCATCTCTCAACACTACCTCTGTGGTGGTTTGATTCATGTGTCCCCATAAACTTAGGTATTCTAAATGCTAGTCTCCCCAGCTGATGGCAATTGGGAATTAATACCTCCAGGAGGCAGTGTATTGTTGGGGGTGGGCTTATGGGTATAATAACCAGCTTTCCCTTGCCAGTGTTTGGCACACTCTCCTGTTGTTATTGTACACCTGATGTTGGCCAGGGGGTGATGTCCACCCTCTGTTCATGCCATTGTTTTCCCTGCCATCATGGAGCTTCCCCCTTGAACTTTTCAACCAAAATAAACCTCTTTTTCCCACAAGCTGCTCTTGGTTGGGATATTTCTACCAGGTTTTCAGAAGGAATGTGGAAGGATTTGAAAACTTGGCCTGAGATGCCTTGCAATGCTGTAAATACAGCTTCATGGACTATTCTGGTCAGAGTTGAAAGACTCGAATGCAGTAAGAACTATGGACTGTGAGGTTTGATTTATGAGGGTGAGAAAGACCTTTGCTTAGACTAGGCTAGCAGTTTCTGTGAGAAGCTTGCTGTTATGTCCATGTCCTAAGAAGTTGTGCAGGGTTACTTTGCATAGAAATGAACTGGTGTGAGCAGAGGTATATGGCACAGAAAAAATGAAATCTTTGGGTGAACTGCTGCAATCGAGAGATTACAACCTTTGAGACTGGGCCAACTGACCTGCACTGGGGCAATGGGAAGAATGTAGACTTTTTTGGAGGGGACTGAGTGCTCAAGAAGTGTCCTATTCTTCAAAGTCTGCTTTATTCCCTCCTAGATTAACAAATTATCACCCTACCTGGTATTGTAGAGTATAAGAAATGCAGGAAAGAGAGGGTCATTGAGTTTGCAACACGATCTTTTGTTTTGGAAATGGCCATGGGCAGGGTGAAGCAGGTTTGCTGGTTGCCTGCATAGAGACCCCATGGGGCCATGAGGATGAATTGCAATGGAGACCCAGTGGTGATGCCAGGACCACAAAATGGCTGCTAAGGAAAGCTGCCGGCCCCTGGAAGAAGTTTCCAGGACTGTGAGTAGCCTAGCTGGAGGGGCAGAATTGGAAGACCACCGACTTGTTGCTGGTGTTAGAGTTATCAGACTTGGAGATTTGTCACTGGCTAGAATTGTAAGACTTGTAGTTACAGAGTTCAGTGTTTGCCCTGTTTAAATCATGTATTGCTTGAGTATTTCTTTGCTATGCCCAATGCCATCTTTTGCAGTGTAAATGTTTATTCTATGCCATTTTGGGTTTGGGGGTATATTTTTGGCATTATAGCTCAGTTAAAAGACCTTGGACTATGGGGATGTTTGAACATCATTGGAATTGATAAAAACTATGCAGACTTTTAAAGTTGGAGTGAATGCATCATATTTTCTATCATGTACGGATATCAGTTTATGGGGCTCAAGGGTGGAATGTGGTAGTTTGATTCAGGTGCCCCCCATAAACTTAGGTATTATGAATGCTAATCTCCCCAGCTAATGGCAATTGGTAATTAATGCCTCCTGGAGGCAGTGTATTGTTGGGGGCGGGCTTATGGGTGTTATAGTCAGTTTCCCCTTGCCAGTGTTTGGCATACTCTCCTGTTGCTATTGTCCACCTGATGTTGGCAAGGGGGTGATGTCTACCCTCTGCTCATGCCATCATTTTCCTCTGCCATTGTGGAGCTTCCCCCTAGAACCTGTTAGCCAAAATAAACCTCTTTTTTTCCACAAGCTGTCCTTGGTTGGGTGATTTCTACCAGAAATACACATCTGACTGCAACAATCTCTAAATGCTATGGCCAGACAGAATTACATGTTACCTCCATGCTATAGACTGAATCCCCAGTGCAGTGGTATTGGGAAGTGAGGCCTTTGGCATCACCCTCATGAGTAAAATTACTGTAGTTAGAAGACCCCATAGAACCCCCTCACCCCATCTGCCTTGTGAGGTTACACTGAGAAGGGAGCTGCCTGTAGACAATGAATTTGCCAACACTTTGATCTTGGCCTTCCTAGCCTCCACAACTATGAGAAATAAACTATTCATTGTAAGATATTATTCTGAATACAAATAATTTTTCTAAAAATAAGAAATTATTTTGTTATAGCAGCTTGTATAAACCAAGACCCTTCCTAAGCACCTCCACCTAAATGCTAAACATTTGCAGATACTGCTCCCTCTGTTTGGACATCCTATTCTTCCCCTTCCCTCCCCTCCCCTCAACACCTTCATCTCTCCAGCAAGTGTTTGCTGCTTTTTTTAGGCTCTTCAACTCTTTCCCATGCCATGACCATCACAAAGGCTTGATATCTTCCTCCAACCTGACAGCCATTTTAAGGTAGGGACATGGCACCTGGCCACTGGTAGTGATTCACCTCTTTCACTGAAGAATGAAGTACTTATTGAATTCAAAAGAAACAACTACTGCTGTGAACATTTCTAAGGGTTAGCGACTACTTGAATGGAAAAATGGTGAGAGCAGTACCTTTCCAGAATGAAGAGGGGACTGCTACTCTTCAGGGTTCAAGACTCTTCCCTTTCCACTAAAAGCCACAGACAGGGAATCATGAACTATTAATGGGGGCCAAATGGGGAAAAGAGCAGACAAAATAATTAATTCTATTTCAGAGAGTTGAGACACTCATTTTTCTTTATCACAGCTAATATATGTGACCCCTTTTGCAAAAAAAAAAAAAAAAAAATGGGTCAACAAGTTTTTAAAAGTTATCCTGGAACCAAATAATAAAACCTGCTCCAAACATTTCTAAAGGAGATCAAGCCAACAGGCAAAGACCAGGCATCCTGGTACATGATGCCTATAATTTTCCAGCACCTAGGAAGCTTAGGCAGAAGGATCGTGAGTTCAAAGCCAGCCTGGTACATAACAAGACTCTGTTTCAAACTCCAATAAGAAAAGGAGGAAGAAATGAATGTTGGTTCCGGATTTGTTTTATTTTATTTTTGTTTCCAGTGCTGACTCAAACCCAATACCTCTCAGCTATATCTCCAGTCCCTCATTCCTGATATTTTAATCAAAATACTTTTCATTAAAGCCTAGAGTGATGCTAAGCCAATGGTAGAAAGCTACAAACTCAGCAAACCATGAAAAAACCACTGAGTCTCAGAGCCTAGACTTACAAGTCATGAGAATGCCTTTCCAGCATTGGGCTACATCCTGCTATCTTTTGCTCAGATTCTAAGAATTTTGTAGTGGGTACGGGAACTTATGATATGTTTCAGCACTATCACCAAGCAAGAGCACTTACTACAGCTAAGACTGATGGGGAAAAGGAAGAAAAGAGAATATATCAATAGAGTTATAATAAAGAAGCACCATCTGGCTTCCATGCATCTTCTTGGCTCTTATCACACACATACCCCACCCCACATTTCCCTCTGTCACTGACACGATATCAAAAGCCAAGCTCAGGCTAGGTTTGTGGCTCAATAGGAAACTGCTTGGCCAACATGCACTAAGTCCTAAGTTCAATACCCAGCACCAAAAAAGGCAAGCACAAAAATTAAATTAGTTCAACTTAGAAATGGATTTGAATTTGTTGGCCTAATACCCACATTTGTATGGGTGAAAATGGAATAATGAAGTAGTCTGAGGGCTGTCCCTGGTGCCTTGCTCTATACTGGAATCTTAAGGTCTTTGGTGATGCCCACGGGGGTGGGGGGGTGAGGGGGGCAGTATGACTCACTGAAGAAGGTATAGTGCTACAAAAATCAATTTCCCTCAGTAATTTGATTCCCTGCCAGAGACATCCTCTTATACCAGTTTCCAAGCACTGGATGTGACTTAAGCACTCAGTAGAGCAAAGGAGATAAGAAAGAAAGGGGCGGGGGGAGGAAGTCTTCAGCTTCAATAGAGCTTTTATAATGTAAGTAGGACATAATTATATAGATTTTAAATGTAAGAGAAGCTACTTTATAGCCGAGTGTGCTTATTTGAACAGGCCTAAGACAAAGCTTCAAACTTATGTGACATCACTTAATGCTGCCAGCTTTATATTAGTTTGGTTTTTGGAGAATTATACATATTTTTAAGATTTCAAGACAAAATAAAATGCCATCTAAAATCCTCAGATCATCAAATAAGTGAGTTACGCATTGTGAGTTAACAGAATGTCTTCCCCACCTCTGTAAGTGCAGACACACCCGGGAGCTCCATGGTCATCCAAGTGAAGCAAGATCTCAAGGAAACTATGATATGCCTGCATACTGAGGTAAGTTCCCTACATTGTGCCCGGGCTTCCATTTGCTATGGTCTGTGGGACCTGAACAGAAAAGCCCAAGGAAGTCCAGGATTCACTGCCTTGGGCATTGTCCTGGAGTGAGGGTCCTTTCTCTAAGATGGCTTAAAGTTCCATGCAGGGAAAGTCTTCACTATCTCCCCAAAGCAAAAGTTCAGCTAAGGGTCCAGAAACTTAAAGAAACACAGAAAGAAAAAAAGAGAGAGAAAGAAAGAAACACAGAAAGTAGCCAGGCACAGAGATACATGCCTCTAATTCCAGCATTCAGAGACTGAGGCAGGAGGCTCTCAAGACCTCATCTTCAAGAAGAAAAAAGAAAAGAAATGTTTGTTTTTCCTTCTATTACTAGAAATGAAAAACCACTGCATATCAAAACTTCAAAAACATGTTTTTTCTAATCAGAAAGTGAATTAAGAGGAAAAAAATTATTCTCTGCTCACCCTCCTTACCCATATCCACTGCCTGGCCTCACTCCTATATTAGCTGGTAGCTGGTGAATACAAGATGGGGATAGGACAATCCAAAGGCAGCACTCAAGAGGCAGAGGTAGGAAAATCACTATGAGCTCAAGGCTAGCCTGAGACTACATAGTGAATTCCAGGATGGGGGTTGGGGGAAACACATATAAAATAATGCACATTCCCAGAGCAAAGGGCTTGAGGGAAATGGGGATTGTGCTGAATCTAAACTGTCTAATCAGCATATATGTTTTCTGAGCCACTATAAAAATTGAAGCATTATAGCCAAAATATCAACTGAAACACAGGTCCTGCCACTTTCCAAACAGCTAACAGTGTGACAGCTCTCCACATCACTGACCTATTGTCAAATGAAGTGAGGCTTTGGGAAGCCCTATCAAAAGAAGGCATAAGGGGGTAGAGGGATGGCTTAGTGGTTAAGGCATTTGCCTGCAAAGCCAAAGGACCTCGGTTCGATTCCCCAGGACCCATGTAAGCCAGATGCACAAGGGGCACATGCGTCTGAAGTTCATTTGCAGTGGCTGGAGGCCCTGGAGTGCCCATTCTCTCTCTCCCTCTCTCTGCTTCTTTCTCTCCCTCTCTCTCAAATAAATAACTAAATAATAAATAAAGTTTAAGCTATTTTAAAAAAAGAAGGCATGAGAATCAAACTAGCCCTGGACAGGCTCTTCATTACTGCACAGCTGGGTTGGAGCCTGGCAAACCAGGGAGCCAGACTCCTTCCCATGAGCCTTTTCCAAGAAGCCACATGAGTCATGCACAGTCACACTTCTTGGTTCCCACTGTGATTTCTGAAAGCATTGTCCCAACAGCTCAGTCAGCATCATATGGACAAGGCCTAGGTTCCTTAAATGCCATGTCTGATCTCTTCCACAGTGATTTGCACCCACCTATACTCTTCTCCCAGACACCTCCTTGCTCAGCCCTCCTTCACTTCCACAGTGAGTGGGGAGAGGAGGTGGAGTACTGGTCAACCCCAAGATAAACTGAGCAAGAACCAGAAGTAGAAAGAAGTAAGTAGAGGTTCATTTAAAAGTCTCAGAGATAGGGCTGGAGATATGGCTTAGTGGTTAAGGCATTTGCCCACAAAGCTAAAGGACCCAGGTTTGGTTTGCCAGGACCCACATAAACCAGATACACAAGGTGGCACATGTGTCTGGAATTTGTCTGCAGTAGCTAGAGGCCCTGGCATGCCCATTCTCTCTCAAATAAATAAAATAAAAGTCTCAGAGATCAGAACAGCAGGTTTTCCAATTAAAAAGAGAACAGGTGGATGACCTAGGGAGTCAATGAGGAAGAATCCCACAATCCACCCCACAGGGAAGCTGTCTCTTTAGAAAAAGCTATTAAGCCATTAACTGGCCCAGGAGAAACAATGCCAAAAGGTAGGCTTAACAAATCCTACTTAACTCTTTGGGACAAGGCAAAGTTTGCAGAATTGGTGAGAAATTTTATGTTATCTTAAGGGATATAGAGAAAAGGGCAGAAGTGCCAGAAAATGGATGGAAGAAAGAGGAAAATACCCCATGACAAATGAGTTTGCAAAGCAAGAAGAACCAGGCTTGATTAATGCATTATGGTGTTGCAGCCAGCTAAAGCCACCATGAGCAGAATAAGGTACAGGACAGAACTGGTCAACACAACTGTGTGATGCTTCCAGCTTAGGGATATTGACAAGAAATCCAGCAAGCAAGGCAAAGAAGCTAGATCCTTCACTTCTGAGACTACCCAAGGAAACTAATGGAAGCTCACAAGAGTGTCATTTATTCCACCTAGGAATTCTCTCCACTCAGTCTTATAACCCCTCCTCCAAGTGTCTGATGCCCCACCCACTGAAACTCAACTAGGAGAGTTCCAGTCTAGGTCAAGGGCCAGCAAACTGTAGCATGCAGACTGAATGTTATACATGTTTAAATGGTAGAAAAATATCAAAATTAGATATGTTGCAGTAAATGAAATGCAAGTTTGTGTCCATAATAAATTTTTACCAGAACACAGCCATTCTTATGCACTGACTTACTACAGATGGCTATTTTTGTGATGAGCTGGGAGACAGGAATACCACTGACAGAGACATGGTCTGGAAAGCCAAAGATATTTACCAGCTGGGCCTCTGCAAGAACATCCATGGAGTTCTGACCAGACACCCAGAAACAACAAACAGAACACAGGCCCTAAGTCAGTCAGCCTTCTCATCCCAAACTCTTAACAAAAATCTTTTGGAAAGATGAACAAGAACTTGGACTTACTGGGAAAGGACAGGCATGTGCCACAGGGAACTCACCAGTAGAAGTGCTCCTCCACCATCTTGGTCACGGCTCGCGACACAGCTCTCTCATGAGGGCCAAGGTTCTTGTTCAGGTTCACTCCCAGTTTCTCTTCCAAAAAGTCAATTATGAACTCTGTGCCAGACACTGTCTCATTATTATATTCAATCCAAGGCATTTTCCCTTGAGCAGACAGCTTTCCACCAAAATAGTTCTGAAGTGCATTTTTAAAGAGAAGAAAAGTAATGTGCTTAAAATTTCACCATATGATTAGCAGAAATGCATTCCAACTTTATGTGAGATTGTGTCTGTGCTTTTAAGTGAAGGAAATCAGCATATAAATTCTTTAAGGCAATAAATAATTACTTTAATGTAGAAGACAAAAAGCTAACTTTTCATTTAATACTAAGGTATCAACTAACTCCCATAAATTCTGCACTGCATTCTATTTTAGACTCAAGTTTATAGGAGGTGAACAGACCCTGAGGCAGGAGGTGGGAGAGAGAAGAGGGCTCTGAATTGGGTCAATCTCGCTACAGCACGTGAACTATCCAAAGGCAGCAAAAGGTAAAAATAAGCCATGAGGCTTATAACAATTTAGCTACTCACCAAAGAACTTGAAATCCAGTGTGTAACATTTGAATGTTTACTGCAATTCCCTGCAAGAAAGCAGTCCCCTAGGTAACACTACTGAGGTATGAAAAATATACTTAGCTAGTGTCTTCTAAAATGTGTAGGTCCCAGGACTCCAGCCCAGACCACTGGCTCAGAATACTAGGGATCATACACAGAATCTTTGTTTTGACAAGCTCCCCTTCAATTTTTAAGCATACTAGAAGCTTACAATGTCTGAGAGGACCTTGATCCCAGAATGAGGTTGAGGGGTCAGAGTCACATACTTTATGGGTGTTTAAAATAACAGAGTGCCATGTATTCTCTACTGTGTAGAAAGTCAAGATTTTAACCACATTGATGGAGGTGGTTCTAGTAATAATTCCATATCTTCAATAACTTTTTTCAATAAATCTAGATCATTTAGGCCCTAGAGTTAACACTTATAAACTTATCAAAATTTTGCTGTCACACAGCTTAAATTAGTGTGATATTACAAATTTTTCTTCATACTTCATACCAGTATAGACCAGATGCTATTGGATAATAGGCAATGTTGGCTCCTGTGGAAGAACTAGTACTCTCCCACATGCTGAAGGGAACTTAAATGTCTATAATCCCAGTCCTATAGGAAACAGGCCAGAGATTCACTGGGTCTCACCAGGCTGACCAAAACGCAGCTTCAGTTCAGTAACACTTGTTTCTCAGGTAAACAAGCAGAAGAGCAATAGAGAAGGAAAACTGACATTGTCCTCCAGCCTGCACAGAAATACTCATGGTCATGCACATCTCCACGCATACATGCATACATGACAGACACCACACATACTACACTTGCATGCATACATGCACACATGCACATGCAGAAAATTAAATATACACCTGCCTTAAAACCAAACTATTCACTCCTAAGCTTCTACCCAAGTGTCAAGAAAGCATATATCCATGTAAAGACTTGTACACAAAGATGTATTGTAGCAGACAATTGCAAGTTGCTGAGATGAACTTCCAGACCAGGCACAGTTAGGAAAGAAGGGATTTACTGAAGCTTACAGATCCAGGGGAAGCTCCATAATGGCAGAAGAAGTTGGCCTGCTTTCACAGGCCCAAGCAAAAAGAAAGAAAAGCCCCAAGCCAAAAAACTCAAAACCTACACCACACACAAGCACGCTTAGGAATTCCAGGCAGAACTCAGGCACTTCCCATATCTTTAAACTGGAATTCCAAATCCACCACCACACCTTAGGGCTGGACCCTAAGATCCACCCAGCGATATCTCCTCCAACAAGGTAACTGGAAATCTAAGCAGTCTTAATAAAACTCTGAATCTATTGGAGGGCATGTATTCAAACTCCTGTCCCAATAGATTTAAAACCATCTCACATTGTTAATTGTACTCAGTCCAATTTCAAAGTCCCCCATAGTCTTTACCAACTTAACATAGCTCCAAAGTCCCAAGTCCCATCTAAGATTTAAGATTGTCTGTTAGCTTTGAGTCCTGTAAAAATCAAACAAGTTATTACATACTTTCAACATATAAAGACACAGAGTAAACATTTTCAACTTCCATAAGGCATAACAAGGAGAGACCAGACCAATGCAAACTAAACCACCATCGTGCAAACATCAAACTTCTGCAGTTCAAGTCCCATACAACCAGTGACTGATTAGTCTCCAGATTTTCCAATTCTAACCCTCCAGCTGGGCTGAGTAACCAGAGAAAACTTCCATTCCTAGCCAATAGCCTTCATGGTAACCCTTGTACAGTCCTAGTATATACAAAACATCTACAGGTCTCTATTCAAAACACAAGCCATCTGCCAATGGCTTTGCCAGTATAGCCATGAGGGTCATCACACCATGCCTATCTGCTGCATCTCAGGAGTGGCTCCTGAAACCATGTGCATTTCATGACCACATCATGCATTTTTCATGCTTGTGAAACCAATGCCAGGTGTGCAGGACACAGCCATATTCTTAATTCAGGGACAAAATAAATCACGACCTTGAAAAGCAGTATCCTTCTCCAGTCAACTTGTTCCAAAAGAATTTGCTTTTTTTTATTATTTTACTTATTTACAAGTAGAGAGAGGGAGATCGAGAAAAGAGAGACAGGCAGAGAGAGAATGGGCATACCACTGCAAATGAACTCTAGACATATGTGCCCCTTGTGCATCTGGCTTATGTGGGTCCTGGGGAATCAAATCTGGGTCCTTCAGCTTTACAGGCAAATGCCATAACTGCTAAGCCATCTCTCCAGCCTGAGTTTGCATTTCTATTATAGTTTTTCCTCAGGCATCCTCTCCATTGTTTTAATGTAAAGCAGTTGGGCCATCTTCCTTAAGATTGCTAATATGTTGACAACAGCAGCTTCAGCAACATAAAACCAGTCTCAGGGCCTGTAATTTTAACTTGCTTGAGTTTTTCTAACTTAAAATCTTAAATCTCTTGGTGCAATATCTTTAGCCAAGCACATCAATCCATTACAAATTCAACCTTGATCAAACTCTCTGGGACAGGTCAGTAGAATGCAGGCAGCCCTTATGCCAATAGCATAGTTCCAGCAAGGTTTTCTGTAGTCTTTCCTTTGCCTTAGAAAGTTTATAATACAAGCCTCCAAGTTCAATTCTCCCTGCACTTAACATTTTTTAACTCTCACAAGAATAGTCCACAATACTTGGCTTACCACTCCAGTGGTGTTTTCAGTTGCAAGCACCAAGTCCATGCCCATTCCTCCAAAACAAAAGTTCCAAAATACCAAAATACACATGGTCAGATTCATCTCAACCACTCCTGGTACCAATTTCTGTAGTAGACAGCTATATCTCACTAAGATGTACTTCCAGGCCAGGCACAGCTATGGAGGAAGGGATTTATTGAGGCTTACAGATCCAGGGGAAGTTCCATAATGGCAGAAGAAGTTGGCCTGCATTCACAGGTCCAAGCAGAGAGAAAGAACCTACATGCCAAAAAAAAAAAAAAACCTACACCACACAAAAGCACAGTTAGGAATTCCAGGTGGAACTCAGACACTGTGCATATCTTTAGACCACCATCACACCTTAGGGCTAGACCCTAAAATATACCCAGTGACATTTCCTCTAGTCAGGTAGCTAGAAATCAGAGAAGCTTTAATAAAACTCCTGACTCTATTGGGGGGCATCTATTCAAACTACCACACTCATAGAAAATTCACAATTATCAAAAACAGAGAAAGTGCCCATTAATAGGTAAATGATCTGGGGGTGGTAGCACATGCCTTTAATTGTAGCAAGAGGGAGGCAGAGACAGGAGGAGCAACGTGAGTTCAAGGCTACCCTAAGAATATATAGTAAATTCCACATCAGCCTGGGCTAGAGCAAGACCCTAACTCAAAAAGCAAAAAAAAAAAAGAAAAGAAAATTAAAAATCATGGCAGTATGCAAAAGCCATGCTCTGCTCCCTCACTGTCCTGCGTTGTCATGATTAGTAGAAGTGATTGGTCAAGAATGATATGGAATGGAGCTGGAGACATGGCTTAACAGTTTGCTTTCAGGTCACTGAGAAGTCAAGCTAGAGCTGAGCTAAAAGCCTCCTCCCGGTGGACCAGCTGTCAGAAAGCTGGAAAAAGCTATGCTGTTTGTAGCTCCATGGGAGAGAGAAGTCATTAATGGTGATAAACAACAGTGGACATTGTAAAGCATTAAGTTTGGCCATCTAAGCCAAATGAGCCAATGGATACAATAGTGGCATGTCTGCTATGAGGGAAATAACTGCTCTCTAATTGGACTGGAGGCCCGCTCAACAGGAGAGAATATATGCCTAGCACTGAAAACCTAGTCAAAAGCCTATGGCAGGGGAGGTCATAAGTCCTAAGGGAATTAATGCCTGTTCTTGTCTGGTTAAATGCATATATTATGCTCAACCAACTGCCCTGTAAGCACTTTTTTTAACATTCCTACCCATATATTAATGCCACACTCACTTTTGGTTAGAGAAGCTTCTCTTTTCAGATGACGATGACCACTGGGAGAACTCAAAAGGCACCAGAGTGCTGAGAAGTTACAGAGGAGTGTTCAGCACTGAGACATCTCTATCACACTATCCAAGGCTCAGGGTCCATTGAGGAAGAGGTGGCAGAAAGAATGTAAGGGCCAAAGGAAGGGTAAGACTGCTTACTATGCAATCTTCCATATATAAAATGGCTGGGATATTCATGACCTCGCAGTGCCTAGTACTACCTACACAGACCCTCATAATAGGAGGAAAAGATGATGACATCAAAAGAGAGACTAAAGCTGGGCATGGTGGTGCACACCTTTAATCCCAGCACTCGGGAGGCAGAGGTAGGAGGATCGCTATGAGTTCAAGCCTACTCTGAGACTACACAATGAATTCTAGGTCAGCCTGAGATAGAATGAAACCCTACCTTTAAAAAAAAAGAGAGAGAGAGAAAGCTGGGTTTGGTGGAACACACCTTTAATCCCAGCACTCAGGAGACAGGAGGATCATCGTGAGTTCAAGGCCACCCTGAGACTACATAGTGAATTCCAGGTCAGCTAGAACCAGAGTGAGATCCTACCTCAAAAAAAAAAAAAAAAAAAAAGAGAGAGAGAGAGAGAGAGAGAAAGAAAGAGACTAATTGAAACACAAAGGGGATATGATGGAGGGAGGGTTGACTTGTGAAGGGGAAAGTGGGGAAGGACAGGGAATTATGTTTTATTGTCTATAATTATGTAAGTTGTCAATTTTTAAAAAAAGTTTAAAGAAAAGGTGCTTGCTTGCAAAGCCTGATGGCTCAGGTTCTATTTCCTAGTACCCACAAAAAGCCAGTTGCACATAACAGTAGATGTATCTGGAATTTGTTTGCATTGACAAGAGGCCCTGTCATGCCCATTCCCTCTCTCTCATTTTCTGTTTGCAAACACATACGTGCATACATACAGTGACGTGTAATGGTAAAAGCACCGCTAGGTAGTAATCTCTTCCTTCAGTGACATGCATCCTCCAGTGCTGGCTGCAAACACCTACCTAAATCGTCATCCTTCCCAAATCGGACTCAGCCCTTGTAGATGATTCAAGTCTTGTCTGTTCTTTTTTTTTTTTTTTTTTTAAGAGAACCCTTGTGATTTCTTTCGTTTTTAAATTTTATTTATTTATTTACTTATTTATTTGAGAGAAAGAGAGAGGGGGGAGATGGGCATGTCAGGGCCTCCAGCCACTGCAGACAAACTCCAGACGCATGTGTCCCTGTGTATATCTGGCTTACGTGGGTCCTGGGGAATCAAACCAGGTCTTTTGGCTTTGCAGGCAAACACCTTAATGGCTAAACCATCACCCCAGCCCTGTTCTTTTTTCTACTCCTTGCCTAGCTGAGCAATCCTGCACTGTTTTCTCTCCTCCTCTGTCCAGAATGATCATTCCTCACATTCCAGAATTCAGTCATAAAGACCCATTTTCTGACTAAGAACAATTGTAGAAACAAGCAAGGGTACTGTTTTCTTGGTGGTGAACCAGGTACCAGCACAAGGGTGAAGGAGATCAACACAGAGAAAAATCAACTCCTACCAAATCAGAGATCCAGAGACCCAGAGGCCCCCAACACCTCATCGCTGAAGCAGACCAAAAATGAACCCAACATGGCTCAGGGAAATTTTGCGGAAGAGGGAGCGGAGAGAATGTCAGAGCCACATGTTGGGACATGATTATGTAGACATTTATCCTACCCATAACTGTGGGCTGACTCCAGAATGTATGACCCATATACCTCAACAAGGAGGGGACAAAGGCAGGATAAGCCTAATAATGGTACCAAATTGACCGTGTTCGCTGAGTACAAAGCTAATTAATAAAAAAATGAAAATTACAAAAAGACCCATTTTCTGTTTCCTGACTTCCTGTGTCCTCCATACTCTCCCCAAGTCCACATTCAGTGCTACTCCACCATATTTCCAAAGGACTTCCATCACAGTATTTAGCAAGGGAAGAACCCCCTGCACTGAAGCAGGAGGGTGGTTGGCAGCCCCATTCCTTCTTTTATACTAGCTCAGAGAAGAAAGTATTTGGAGGGCTCATTTCTTCACGAGACATTACTGGTCTGTTACAACTCAAGGAAACCACCTCTAACACCACCTTCGTGTGAGAACCTAACAGTAAACCCTAAGCCAGTGGAAAGCAACTGCAGGAAAGATAGCAAACAGAAAGGACCTCAGTGTTTGGAGGTACCCAGAGCACCCTCCTTTCCTTTCTTAAATTTCTTGAGGGTCACAACCCATAGCCTGGGCTCCAACCCTTGCCTAGCACAACTTCCCAGACAGGAAAGCTGGCATCCCTGGTAAAAGGAGCTCTCTAACCAAAACACTAAGACACCTGAGAAGTGTAGCCATTATGAGAAAGAAAACATACTAAGTAAGTGTGGCATGAAGCAGAATTAATGGGACAAACCAGAAGCTTTTAGTTAAAACAATAATTATCCTCCAACAGATAAAGAATGAAGCTGGGAAAACTGACTAGTGAGAACCATTTAAAAAAAAATAAGATTAGTCAACTTTAAATCAACACTCAGCCAGACATGGTGGTACACACATGTAATCTCAGCACTTAGGAATTAGAGGCAGGAGAATCATGAGTTTAAGGTCAGCCTGGGCTATACGAGGAAATCCTGTCTGAGAATAGAAAGAATACAATAGATGAAATAAACAACACAATGGATGCAAGAACCGAACAGAACAAAAGTGTGCAGTGGAAGCTCAGAGAAAGAAGCAGAGAACCACAGAGCAGAGCACAGAAGCATAGGAAATAAAAGCAATGGTTCTAACATAAAGACAACAAAGAACGCGAAGAATGGGGGGAGGGCAAATACATTTTACAGGAAATATTTTTATAGAGCGTTAATTTCCTAGATTGAAAAAGACATATAGGCAGGACACGGTGACACACACCTTTAATCCCAGCATTGGGGAGGTAGGAGGACTGCTGGGAGCTCAAGGCTAGTCCAAGACTACAGAGTGAGTTCCAGGTCAGCTTGGGCTACAGTGAAACCCTACCTTGAAAAAACCAAACAGAAAAGGAAAAAAAAAAAAAGATGACACATGGTCCATCTCACCTCAGAATGGCTCTCATCAAAGGACAACAAATTATGGTGAAATATGGGGAACCAGGAACCCTTGTTCACTGCTGGTGGGGGTGTAAACTGGTACAGACACTGTGGAAATCAGTGTGGAGGTTTCTCAAAAAACTAAAACTAGGGCTGGAAAGATGGCTCACCAGTTAAGGTGCTTGTCCACAAAGCCTAACGGCCCAGGTTCAACTCCCCCAGTGCTTACATAAAACCGGATGAACAAAGTGGTACATGCATCTGGAGTTTGTCTTCAGTAGCTAGAGGCCCTGGCATGCCCATTCATATTCATTCATATTCTCTCTCTTTCTCTATGTGTGCATGCGTGTCTCTCTCGCTCTGCATGCAAATTAAAAAATAAATGAATAAGCCGGGCGTGGTGGCGCATGCCTTTAATCCCAGCACTCAGGAGGCAGAGGTAGGAGGATCAAGGCCACCCGGAGACTACAGAGTGAATTTCAGGTCAGCCTGGGCTAGAGTGAAACCCTACCTCAAAAAACCTAAATAAATAAATAAATGAATGAATAAAAATATTTTTAAGAAAAAAACTACCGTATAATCCAGTTACCACATGATCCAACTACACCACTCCTGAGTGTATACCTAAAGGAGTCTAAGTCAACATAATACAAAGACACCTGTACACCCACACATACTGCAGCAGTATTCACAAAAGTCACGTTACAGAATCAGCCTAGGTGTCAATCACAGGGGAATGGATTAAGAGAATATATTATATGTATACAATGGACTTTTACTCTGCCATAAAGAAGAATGAAGTTTTATCATTTGTAAGTGTGGTGATTTGATTCAAATGTCACTCATAAGCATAGATGTTCTGAATGCTAGGTCTCCAGCTACTGGCAATTTGGGAAATAAAGTCTTCTGGAGGCACTGTATTGTTGGGGGCAAGTTATGGGTATTATAGCCAGTTTCCCCATGCCAATGTTTGACACACTTTCCTGTTGCTGTTGTCTATCTGATATTGCCCAGGAGGTGATGTTCACCCTCTGCTCATGTCATCATTTTCCCATCATCATGGAGCTTCCTGCTCAAGCCAGTAAGCCAAAATAAACCTCTTTTTCCCACAAGTTGCTCTTGGTAGGGTGTTTTCTCATAGCAATGCAAACTTGACCGCAAGAAAAGGAAAATGAATTAACTAGAAATCATTGTGGTAAGCAAAATAAGCCAGACTCAAAAAAACCAAATATCCCATTTTCTCTTATATGCAGAACCTAGGTTTGAGAGAGAGAGAGTATGTGTGCGCATGCCTGCACACACTTTATACAACTAGAAAGAGGACCATGAACAGGAAGGAAAAGATTTTATGGGAAATGGGAAGTGGAGAAAAGAGAGGGGACTAGAACACATGTGACATGGAAACAAGGAGTACCATTTAAGGGGAAGAAGTCAATCTGCAGGAAAAGAGGGGATGGGAGAGGACAATGGAGGAGGGAATAAATCAGAACAAAATATTATGGCACATTATCAGAAAATGTCATAATAAAACCCATTACTTTGTATGCTATCTTTAAAAGTTAATAAAAGACTTTTCTTAATATCCATACCCACATATTAATGCTCCTCTCACTGTTGGTTAGATAATCATCTCTTCAGATGGCGCTGACCTCTGGGATGACACAAAAGGCACCATAGTGCTAAGAAGGGACAGGGCACTGAAATGTCTCTGTCATACATTCCAAGGATTGCAGAAGAGGTGATGGAGAAAAGATAAGAGCCAAATAAAGGGCAGGATTGCTTACAATGCCATCTTCCAGATACAAAATGGCCTGGTTGTCCATGACCTCACAATGCCTACACAAGACCCTCATAATAGGAGGAAAAGATGATAACATCAAAATAAAAGGGAGACTAATTGAGAGGAGGAGGAGATATGATGGAGAATGCATTTGTGAAGGAGAAGTAGGGGAGGAGAGAGAATTATCATGGTTAATTGTCTGTAATTATAGAAGTTGTCAATAAAAAAGTTTTAAAAAAATTAATAAAAGGGAAAACACCCAAAACCTCAGAATAACAAAGGATAGGCAAGACCTACAACAAAACACATATAGTGAAACAAAAGTGTTAACATGAAAAGCCAATTCTAAAAGGATTTACAAAGAGAAAGAAGATTAATGCCACATTTCTCAGTAGTAACATCCATGTAAAACAGACAATAGAGTAATATTTGTAAAACAATGAGGGACAAGAAGTTTGAATATAAACATAAAATGTAAGGGTGCTCGAACAAAACACTACCTTGAAAAACAAACAAATAAATAAATAAAGATGGCTGGAGGGATGGCTTAGCAGTTCAGGTGTTTGCCTGCAAAGCCAAAGGACCCTGGTTCAATTCCCCAGGACCCATATAAGCAGATGCACAGGTGGCACATGCATGTGGAGTTCGTTTGCAATGGCTGGAGGCCCTGGCATGCCCATTTTATGAGTATGTGTGTCTCTCTCTGGCTCTCTCAAATAAATAAAACTTAAAAAATAAAAATTTTTAAAAATAATATAATAAAGATATTCTTAGACATGCAAAGCCACTGATCTTTTTTTTTCTTTTTGGTTTCTCAAGGTAGGGTCTTGCTCTACCCAAGCTGACCTGAAATTTACTTTGTAGTCTCAGGGTAGGCTTAAACTCTCAGTGATCCTCCTACTTCTGCCTCCCAAATGCCTGGATTAAATATGTGCACCACCGTGCTCGGTTAAACCAGGGTGAGCCCCAGGCGCATGTATCACTTTGTGCATCTGGCTTTACATGATCTGGGGACTCAAACCTGGACCAGCAAGCTTTATAGGCAAGCACCTTTAACTTCTGGGCCATGTCTCTTCTCCCACCACTGAAAATTTAACACATAAACACTCAATCTGAGAAGTGACAGAGTATTGCTCAGCACTGAAATATCTCAATCATACCTTCCATGACTCAGGGTCCATTGCATAAGAGGTGGCAGAAAGAGTGTAAGAGCCAAAGGAAGGATAGGACTCCTTACAACATGCTCCTCCAGACACAAAATGGCCTGCATATCCATGACCTCACCGTGCCAGACACTACCTACACAAGACTATCATCATAGGAAGAAAAGGTGATAACATCAAAATAAAAGAGAGACTGATTGAGAGGGGGAGGGGATATGATGGAGAGTGGAGTTTCAAAGGGGAAAGTGGGAGGAGGGAGGGAATTGCTATGGGATATTGTTCACAATTATGGAAGTTGTCAATAAAAAACTCAATCTGAAAATATTACTCAAATAAAAAGATAAGTCATGTAGAATATAAGAGATATGGTTAGTCGAGTAACTTCTCATAAAGTCTATTGTCTGAGAAGAACAAATGAAAATGTGCTAAAATAGCCAGGCGTGGTGGCACACGCCTTTACTCCCAGCACTCAGGAGGCAGACTTAGGAGGATTGCCATGAGTTCAAGGCCACCCTGAGACTACATAGTGAATTCCAGGTCAGCGTGGGCTAGAGTGAGACCCTACCTTAAGAAACAACAACAAAAAAAGGAAAATGTGTTAAAACTCCAGAACTAAAATGACAGACATCAGCTTCACAGAGGATGAGAGCCGAGAAGAAAGGAATGGCCACAGAGCTCATGTGAACTGCTAATATATGTGCATTACTGTACAGTAAGTACAGACTTTAATAATTTAACAATGAACAGGAACAAAAATATATGGGTCTAGAAGCAATTACCATAAGAACAAGAATAGAAGTTGTTTTAAAAGGTAAAAGTGGGCATGCCTTTAATCCTAGCACTCAGGAGGCTGAGGTAGGAGGATCGTCATGAGTGAGTTCAAGGCTACCCTGAGAGTACAGAGTGAATTCCAGGTCAGCCTAACCTAGAGTGAGACACTACCTTGAAAAACCAAAAAAAAAAAAAAAAAAAAAAAAAAAAAAAAAGAAGAAAGTACTTATCTATTACAAACCAGGAAATGGCAGAAAGAAAGTATATTAAGTTTAAAAATATAGACTACTGTGGTTGGAGAGATAGCTTAGCAGTTAAGGCACTTACGTCCAAAACCTAAGGACCCTGGTTCAATTCCCCAGGACCCACATAAGCCAGATGTACAAGGGGGCGCATGTGTCTGGAGTTTGTTTACAGTAACTGGAAGCCCAGGCACACCCATTCTCTTCTCTACCTGCCTATTTCTGTATCTCTCTGTCAAATAAATAAAAAATAATAATGAAAAAATTTTAAAGTATATAGATTAACTTATATAGGATATTAAAAAATAAGTCCTAATAAACTGAGTTAAACCCAACAATTAACTCTCTCACATTCAGCCAATGAAAATACTGCCAATGAACAACAAACACCCAGGGTAGAGAAAGGGAATGGAGAAAGATCCCAAGCAAATAGGAATCAAAAGAAAGTTGGAAAATCCATTGCAATTCAGACAACACAGAATTCAAAAAAATTTTTAAAAGAAGTATAGGGGAGAATGATTGATACTGTCTTTGGAAAAAGAAACCAAAGAGAAAAAGATGTGTTCTTTTGGGCTGGATAGACTGCTTAGTGGTCAAGGCACTTGCCTGTAAAGACAAAGGACCAATTCCCCAGGACCCATGTAAGCCAGATGCACAAGGTGGCACATGAATCTGGAGTTTGTTTACAGTGGCTGGAGGCCCTGGTGTGCCCATTCTCTCTGTCTCTATCTGTCTCTCTCTCAAATAAAAAATATTTTTTTAAGGTTTTTTTAAATTATTTATTTATTTATTTGAGGGCGACAGACACAGAGAGAAAGATAGATAGAGGGAGAGAGAATGGGTGCGCCAGGGCTTCCAGCCTCTGCAAACGAACTCCAGATGCGTGCACCCCCTTGTGCATCTGGCTAACGTGGGACCTGGGGAACCGAGCCTCGAACCGGGGTCCTTAGGCTTCACAGGCAAGCGCTTAACCACTAAGCCATCTCTCCAGCCCATAAAAAAGATTTTTAAAAAAGAAAAAGATGGGTTTTTTGGGCTGTACCTTCCAATATAATCTCGAATGTGCAATATGTGTTTGCAGATGTGCCTGTGTATGGTAGGGGTGGTGTTTGTGCACGTGTCAGAGGAGAAAGTCAGGTGTCCTCCTACCATCACTCTTCCACATGTGTCCTTGAGGTGGAGTCTCTCACTGAACCCACAGCTGCTGTTTTCTGCCAGAGGCCCAGCAATCCTCCAGTATTTGTTCCCTGCAGGACCCGGGTTATAGGCATGTGTGGCCACTCCCAGCTGTGCTAGGAAATCATAATCAGGAGTGAATCAGCCCTCACTCTTACCTACTGAGCCACCTACCTGGCCCCAAAAATAATTCTCATATAAAGTAAGAACTAATAGAACAGTAAAAACAGAAAAAGAAAAAGAAAAAAGAAAGAGAGAGAGATAAGGGCTGGGCATGGTGGCACATGCCTTTAATTCCAGTACTTGGGAGGCAGAGTAGGAGAATCACCATGAGTTTGAGGCCAGCCTGAGACTAATTCCAGGTCAGCCTGGGCTCAAGTGATACCCTACTTCACCAAAAGAAAAAAAAAAACAAAACACTTGGACTTTGGACTAGTTGAACTCACTCCTTTTAGAAACTACTAAAACAGGTAAACCAACAAAAGAAAAAACAGCAGAAATACAAAAAAAAATCTAAATAACACATTAAACATGCTCAAGCAACTTAATATATCAATCCATATTAGGTAATTATTGAGCTATTTTCAGTATTTTTAAAAATCATATACTAGGATAAAGTTTCAGTAAAATCAAGAAAAGAGTATCACATAGATATCTTCTCTAACCACGAAATAAAAATAATTATAGAAACTAAAGTTTTAATAAGATTCCTTATGGACAGAACTTGGTTAAAAAGGAAAATAGAAAAAAATAAAAAATAAATGAAAATGGAAGGAAATATTTAAAATTATACAGAATTTAAGGACAATGAAATTATAGCACATTAAATCTGTGAGATATTGGCTCGAGCGTTACTGAAGGGAATGTATACCTTTAAATACTATCTTTTGTTTGTTCCTGTTTTCTTATAGATAATAAGCAAAACGTACTTCACAGTAAAGTGGGGTAAACCAGGGCAGGAGTCTTAGCAACGGCCAATGTGGAGGAAAAACACCCTCACGGGATGAGAGAAGACAGTACATAGATGGACCACAGTGTTGGTCTGTTTAGAAGGGTTTTATGTTTACTTTTTTTTTTCCATGGTAGGGTCTCACTCTAGCCCAAGCTGACCTGGAATTCATTAAGCAGTCTCAGGGTGGCCCTGGACTCATGGTGATCCTCCTACCTCTGCCTCCTGAGTGCTGGGATTAAAGGTGTGCACCATGCCCAGCTTTTTTTTTTTTTATGTTATTTTTTAAACCCACCAGAACAAGTTACTTTTCTAAAGGCCATTTTTGTGTCCAGTTGGTTGGCATGTTCATTTGGATTAACAATTTGTATGTGCACCCGTGTGTACAACTATGTGTGCTAAGATGTGTGCTCTTAGGTGTGCATTCATGTGCAGGCCAGAGGGGTACACTGGGTGTTCTCCTTATGGCTATTTCCATGAGACAGGGTGTCTCACTGTTCTTTTGTTTTGTTTTTTAAACAGCAACATGTAGTTTGACTCTGTACTTTAAGGGAAATTTGCAAAAATTCAAAAAGTGAAACAAGTGAAAGCTACCCATATTCTAAACCTCAATAAACAGTTAATACTTTGGCAAACTTTCTTTTTTAGCTGGGTGAAAATACTTGCAAGTCACATATATGTATGTGCTTCTTTTCCATTTTTAATTGGTTCTTTAACTCTGACTTAGACCAGTGCTTCCCTGTAAGCCACTTGAGCAGAAGATGAAAAAGCTCCTAACATCATCAAATACCTACCCAGTGGCCACAGTGCCTCTACCCCACCTTCATTGAGGACAAGCACAGTTTAGTCAATAAATGAACCCCACCAGGCATCAATATGCTCACTTTGATCAACAGCTGCCCAGGAGACCTACCTAAACCAACCGAAGTATACTATTCCTTTTAAGGAAAATAGTATACTCTGCGTCACTCTAAAGACTGTTTTTACATTTTCATGGGAAACTTTAATATATTGCAAACTAGTCATATTCCCATTGAGTTACATTCTTATGTCCCCTCTCTCCCATCCCCATTTCACTGAGAGTCCTCCTCAGTGGGGTTATCAGTAATCACTGTGTGATCATGGAAGCACCAGGCAATGAACAAGCCATGGATCCTGGAAGCTACAAAAGATATTTTGGATGCATCACTAAAACTGATATGACAACAACAACAACAAAAAAAAAAAAAAAATCAACAGACCTTAGGATCAAGCATTTCTCTTACTATAAAGACTGGCTTACTGTTACTTTCAGACACCCCTCCTCTGACATCTACTTATGTGGCATTAAGTACTCCCTCCAACTGATATTAATGCAATAAGAATAAAACATATTTGCAACCAAATACCTGATATGGTAAGTCAGCCATCCGTAAATAAGTTTCCATTTTCAAACAAAAAGGAGAGAAACTGGGTACACCATTGTTAGGTCTTGCAAACTGATGTAAAATAATAGCATCTTTGGAGTCAAGCTCTTGCTGTTTCCTGTCAAAACCAAAAGAGAAATAAAGAACACTTGTATGTTATCATGTTCTCTGCTGGCTACCTTAGTTCTTGGGAGGACCTGAGAGTTATAGTTATCTAGGATCAGGCAGTGTGTACCGGAGAACTGGACTAACACAGACTTAAAGAACTGAGCATAGTCAGATCACAAGATGACCTTGCAAACTCAGGACTAGCATGACTCTAAGGGCTCTGGAAGTAACTACCTATCAACCTGCTTCTGTTACCTACAGCCTGCAGCCATGGGCAAGGGGAATATTTTCTAAAACAAGTATTTTGTGCTTATTATGTGTCATGGCTGATTTTGAGGATTTCACTTAATCTTCATAATTATCTTATGAAGTAGACCTATTATTAAAATATATTATAGACAGTAAGGTGCTAAGACTGACCCATAATCCTAGCTACTTGGCAAAATGATGAAGGAGAATACCAAGTTCAAGAATACTAGGACACAGTAGATTAACTTGCTTAGTCACATTGCTAGTAATCAGCAGATTCTGGACCAAACCAGGTGTACATGCCTACATTCCTATTCATCAGACAATACTAGGAAACAGGTACTCCATCACTAAAGCGAAGAAATAGCAGTGCAAGTCTGTACTGCAATGACCCACATCTGCAGGGAATCAGAGAGAATGTTCTGATCCTTTTTCTAAGCTTCCTGTGCCTTCAATAGACCTTTCACCTATGCTGTTGTACAATCTGGTTTCTGGGGTCTACCCCCTTCTCTCTGTCTTTATTCCTGCCTCTCTCTCTCCATCTCTATCCCTCTAGCATGCCAACTCTGGTAACACCACATATATTTTAGAGTATCCCTACTTTTCTCCTTCTATCTAAGCCACACATCCATCTTTTTCTTTGGCCACTATTTAGGTAAAAAGGACCTCTCTGGGGCTGGAGAGATGGCTTAACGGTTAAGCACTTGCCTGTGAAGCCTAAGGACCCCGGTTCGAGGCTCAGTTCCCCAGGTCCCATGTTAGCCAGATGCACAAGGGGGCGCACGTGTCTGGAGTTCGTTTGCAGAGGCTGGAAGCCCTGGAGCGCCCATTCTCTCTCTCTCCCTCCATCTGTCTTTCTCTCTGTGTATGTCGCTCTCAAATAAATAAATAAATAATTAAAAAAAAACTTTTTTTAAAAAAAGGACCTCTCTGGATCTTCAATAGTCACCACAGAGAACAAATGCTGGATCCAGAGTCTATATACCTGGGATCATGCATACTCTGCTTCCTACTGGCCATGCTGCTCCAGGTCTCTCCGCCTTCTTTCATCCAAAGAATGAAGACAGTACCAATTCTGTACTGATTATCACAAAAAATTAATTAAGTAATATCTTTAAGCATTTAATGAGAAGCCAAGCATTAAAAGTAGAGGAATTAAGCCGGGCATGGTGGCACACACCTTTAATCCTAGCACTCGGGAGGCAGAGGTAGGAGGATTGCCATAAGTTCGAGGCCACCATGAGATTACATAGTGAATTCCAGGTCAGCCTGAGCTAGAGCAAGACCCTACCTCAGAAAACAAACAAACAAAAAAAAAAAAAAAATAGAGGAATTGGTTCTCATCCAAAGAGATACGATCTTATCCTCTTAAGCTACAAAATCTCATCATTCCACTCAGTCCTAGTCATATCCCAGCTCAGGGACCTGTCATGATGTCCATCTTTCACTCTACATAGCCATTCACCAATCAGATAAACTGTTCTGGCTTTGGCACTCCCTAAGCTTTTGGTTCCCTCTGCGAACTCCAGTTTAGTCCTAACATCTACCTCTATCCAAATGGGAACAGCTTTTTATTATCAGCACATGGATACAAGCTTACTTACACATCTCCACTTTGTAAAACAAATTATCTTGTAGTTTACCACCCAAGGTCCTATCAATTTAAAGAGCTCATAATGACTTATCTGAAAGTACAAGCCAAACAAATAGAAGGCATTGCTGGTTTTCTGGAAATATTCTCTGTAAAGCAAAGATTTTCTTTTAGATTAGATGTGGGAGGTCAGATACTGAAACCCAGAATTCATTTTGACTATGGTTCCTATACAGTGCAAACTCCACACTTCACAAAGGATTATTTGACATCAAGTAAAATAATTCAGATCATAAGGTAGTGTTTTCACAAAAATTAGTGAAGCAAAAATTTAAGAGCTGGAAGAAGAGATAAATATAAAATTCCTATCCCACTGGCCAAACAATCTAATTCTAATGGCTAACTTGGGCCATGTTGTAGTAAGAATGGATGCTAATTATGTACCAGCATATGCCAATGTCTTTATACACACCACATACATTAACTTATGTTATGTTCATATACTATAAAACAGGCACTATTAAGAGTTAATTTAGGGGCTGGAGGGATTGTTTAGTGGTTAAGGTGCTTGCCTGCAAAGCCAAAAGACCCATGTTCAATTCTCCAGGACCCATGTAAGCCAGATGCACAAGGTGACACATGCATCTGGAGTTCGTTTGCAGTGGCTGGAGGCCTTGGCATGCCCATTCTCTCTCTCTCCCTCTTCCTCTCCCTCTCTCTCTTTCTCTCTCTCTCCCTCTCTCACTGTATCTGTATCTGCTTTTCTTTCTCTCTCTCTCTTAAATAAATAAAAATAAATTGCTAGGTGTAGGAAGCAACACTTGGGAGCAAGAGATATGAGGATCACCATGAGTTCAAGGCCACCCTGAGACTAATAGTAAGTTCCAGGTCAGCTTGGGCTAGAGTGAAACCCTACGTCAAAAACCAAAATAATAATATTAATAATAATAAATAGTTAATTTAGGACATAATACTTTATTTTATAGTAAACAAGGAAACTTGAAGCTCAAAAAGTTAAGTAACTTGCTCAAAGGATATCATTCAAAATCAAATCTCTAAAGTCAGACCTGGTGGCATAGGTCTGCAATCCCAGCTATTCAACAGGAAGCTAGGGCAGCAGAATTACAAGTTCAAGGCTAGCCTGGGGAACTTAGCTAGATCTCATCTCAAGAAAATAAAAAAGGCCCAGCACTCGGGAGGCAGAGGTAGGAGGATCGCCGAGAGTTCGAGGCCATCCTGAGACTACATAGTGAATTCCAGGCCAGCCTGAGCCAGAGTGAGACCCTACCTCGAAAAAACAAAAACAAAAAAAAAATAATAATAATAAAATAAAAAAATAAATAAAAAAGGCCAGATATAGTGGCACATGCCTTTAATCCTAGCACTCAGGAGGCAGAGGTGGTGAGTTCAACACCAGCCTGGGACTACATAGTGAGTTCCAGGTCAGCCTGGACTAGAGTAGACCCTACATCAAAAAGAAAGAAAGGAAAGGAAGAAAATACAAAGTGTGGAGTGTTGGGGGTAGGGTGCTTGCCTACAATGTGTAAGGACTCAATTCCCAGTATTACAAAATAAATGATGCCAGAAATGACAATTCCTAAGTTTATTAACACAGCCATTTAGACTCAAATCATTCATTTGTCCATGACAGCTAGTGATAACTAGCCTTTACTCAATATCTGCTAAGCAACCAACTCAATTCAACATGTGAACACATAATATCAACTCTATGAAGAAGACTACTCTTATAATTCTCATCTTAAAAAATGGAAAGCTTACTATCATCCAATATACAAGGCTGGCTAAAGGCAGACTGAATTTAAGCCTAGATAATCTGGTTCCAGAACCCTCTCTCAACATGAGACCTCTCCCCAGTTTAGGGCCACAGGCTCAGATGAGTTGCTACCTGTATAACTTATTTTATTTATTTGCTTTGTTTTTTTGGGGGGAGGGAGGGGGGTGTTGGTTAAAGTCTTACTCACTAGCCCAGGTTGACATATAAGTCACATTCTGTAGTCTTAGGCTAACCTTGAATTTAGGGATCTGAATTCTGATCTGATTGAAATCTCATTTCTGCCACTCCAGTGCTGGGATTAAAGGTATGTACCACTACACCTGGCTTGTATTGCTTATTTTATAAAGTAGATATTGGGAAGGAGGGGTTATGGAATCCTAAGGATGAGGTTAGAATAAGGTAACATCTACAGAACCCCAGTGAGCTAATTAGTAGGAAACTAGCTCCTACTCCTGGGGCTAAGGACATCATAGACAACCACTGCCTTGGTGCATGCTGAGTCCATTGTTTGTGGAAATCAGATGAAGACCCATGACTGCTCTGATTCACTGAAAAAGTTTTCTAGGACAGGCTGAGCTGAATGCCAAAAATGCAAGTGAGCTACTGATAATGAAGTCATTATGTCATTCAATTTACAGGCAACAAATATCCAGAGGCCTGATTGAATTTAACATAGATGCCAGACCATCTCCACCCAGGACAAATAAAGTTGAGACAATACTGCTTAAAAATATGGTTGTGGAAAAATTAAGATAAGACCCAAAATATAATACCCAAATGAACACCCATACCTCCTTCCTAATATTCTTGTTAGACTCATTATACTTCATTATAATTCTAATCTGGCAACTTTGTTTTCTTTTTTTGTTTTGTTTTCTACTCTAGAGACAAAGCCGTAGATTAAGGTTAAATCTGTGCAGCAGAAAGACCAAGCAGGCAGGGGTGGGGAAAAGTTTGCAATGGTCAGTGAACTTAGACATTGTCATCATTTTGCCAGATTTTGTGTTTTGCTTAAACCACATAGACAATTAAAATTTAGATTTCACCTGAGTAGAAGGGTCCACCTCAAACCCTCTGAAGCCTGCCTTCAACCCTGTTTTTCTGACATTGGAAGCTGGCAAACTTGGGAAATGACCCATTCTTTACATTTCTCTTTCTCTTCCCTAAACAAAACATCTCAGAAGGGGCACTTTCTAGGCTCAGGCTCCAGGTGCAGGCACACACTCTACACTTGAACCCAGATCACTGTGTGATCTTGCTATAATTCCCTTATCTATAAAGTGAGAAAGACCCTGAAAGTGGTAATTATTAAGGATAAATGCAAAGTCCCTGGTAAGTGCTTGGAAATGGGCAGCCCTTTCCACTGTTTGTGCTACCATAGGGTGTATGAACACCACAAACATGTCAAGAAACCAAAGTGAGCAAATGTGGGATTAACAAACCTTGATGCAAGCAGCATTGAGAGTTTATGGCCCCTAGATGGGGAATATGCTACCTGTGGGGAGAGGGACCCAGGGGTCCACACCTGCCAGGGTGTGGCCTGCTCCAAAGTGAGCCCAAGTGCCCTACTATTTCTGCAAGGTCATATAATCCACCTTTTGGACTCAGGCCTGTGAAGCCTTCAATCCTGCCACAAACTGGATAAATGTTAACAAGACACATAGTACAGGGACCTTAAAGGCTTGGAACTGGATCATAAAAGAAACAACTGATTACCGCCTGAAATACTGCACACGTGTTTCTTTATATGACTTAACACCACCAGCAAAAATATGGGATAATTAATGTAGGGAGAGAATTCACTTTATTTTTTTTTAATTTGGTTCAACTAGGTTCAACACATTGATCCAAGTCAGTGAATTAAATGTGTGACAAGGTTAAAATAAAACTTCTCAGTTTTCTGCTGTGGCTAAATAATATGAAAGCCACCTTTTCCCAGACCCAAATGACTTCTCACTTTTTTGGACACAGGAAAGATACAAGATGGTCACGATGCAGTAGGGCCTTCACGGTGCCCTCCTGGCATCCCCACAGACCCATTAAAGGTCACCTTCCACACTGTCTTTCTTATTTCCTCTAGTGCAATATGCTGACAACCTGGAAAAAGGTAGAGTGAACACGTTTCTCTCTCTACAAAAAATACTGGCCAAAAGAGATTCGGGGCTATTGAAAACTGCTCTGCTTCCAGGAATTTTCCAGTGACTAAGGGCCCAAATACATGGAAATTTTAACCATACATTGAAGTATTAATTAGTCAAAGACTGTCTCAGTACCCTGTAGCCTTACCCTACTCCAATGAAGACCTCCCACGGGACTGACTATTCCAACAGCAAGGGTCTCCTTTTGGAATTTCCAAGTCAGTCCTGTAAACATTCTGCCGCAGGCAGCAGATGTAACTGTTTATCACCCTGTGATTCCCCAACACGCCCATGTGCTCCCCCTGCCCTAGGTTCTCCTGCTGCTCACACAACAATGGCATTTAAATCTGAAGATGGATGGAGCTCATCAGTCCACACCAGAGAGAAGCCGAGAACTAGGTTAAGGCTGCATAAAAATTGCACTCCGCTACACTTGACCATGCATGTTTAGCAGGGACCAGCAGCCTCTTGATGTTGACATTTCGGAAGTGGTAGTGGAGAACTACCCTTTTAAGTAAAAATGAGGTTAGTAGTTAATATTCTAGTATTACTACCTATAAACCAAACCAATAAGACATTTCCAAAAAAAATGTACCTTAGTATTTCTACAATCTAATGTGATTGCTACAAATGGGTTTGATTGCACTTAGGACCTTCCTGGGGTGGTTTGCTCCATTAACACTCGTGGGTCAGAACGCGTTGCTTTTAACATGGAAATGTTGGGAGACAAATGTTTGCCCCTCCCAGTTTAAGTCTCCCACCAATTCTAAACGGCCCCCCTACATGTGGCCAGGTGACCACGAAATGCCTTTGGGAGAAGATGAGGCCCGACGGGGTGAGCGTTTGGGTGGCATGACCGAGGGGCTGGCACCGGACCCCTCGCCCCCTCGCGCCAGCCCTGCCCTGGCCAGGTTGCCCTGTGGCGCCCGCGCGCGGGGCCCTCTCTGCGTCTCACCTAATGACCAGAAGTTCGTGGAACAGATACGCAGCTGCGGCCAGCAAAGCTCCCCCGGTCAAGTAAAGGGTTTTCTTCCACCAGGGATCGGAGCCCAGCCCTGCCATGATTCCACCGTAATCCTGCAAAGGGAAAGCGATGATGTCCCCATAAAAGGAGAAGGGCTCCTCGGACGCGGCCCACCAGCCCAAGGAGACGCTCTGGTTCCAGCTCAGGTCCACCACGCACGGCCTGGACGAGGCAAAGCCAACCCCCCAGTGCATGCTGCGCGGCTGGCTCCGGGCGCCCCTCCCAGGGCCCGCGCCGCCTGCATGGGAAGGCCCGGCGCGGGCTCAGCGGCGAGCGGAGGGCGCGGGCGGCGGCAACCCAGGCGGCGGTGGCGGAGGAGGAGGAGGAGGAGGAAGGGCGCGGGCGCGCGCGGCTGGCCGAGCTGGAGGGGCCCCCGGGCCCGGCTCAGCCAGCAAGGGCCTCTCGGAGCCGTTCTTTGTGTCGGCGCGTGGAGAAGGCCGCGTGATGTCATTGCTCCCCGGGGCAGGGAAACAGGCGGGATAAAGTCACCTACCCCGCGCCCTGCCCCCGCCCGCATCTCCGCGGCGCTGTGCCGCGGCCTCCGCGCAAGGGATGCTGCAGGGCTGGGCGCGCCGCCGGCTCCGCGTCTCCGGGAGGCACGCCCGGGAACCGCGGGCCAGGCCGCCCGGGGCTGGGGAGGAGGCCGCACGCCGCCGCCGGCCGCCCCCGGCCCGGCTCGCAGTCCCCTCCCCTCGCTCCGGCTCCCGGCCCTGAACGGGCGCCTGCCCAGCGACACACCTGCGGCGAGCTGCGGCCCTGAAACGCGAGGCCCCGACAAGGTCGGGACTCAGCGTCAAACCATCAGGAAAGCGCTGGGTATCTGCATAGCTTAAAACAATGCTGTGGCCTGACAGTGACCTAGGTCTGGGCCGGTACGCGGGAAGAGATGTATGGTACTCTGAGAAACTGTCCCTTTGAACTAGGCAGCTTGTCCTTCTCCTTCGAAATCATTATTAGAGATATCGCTTATCCAGGTTTTATGGGTTCCCCCCAAGCACACACTTTTTGGTACAGAAACCAAATGTGGGTGTGTGGGGGTGTGTGTGTGAGAGAGAGACAGAGACAGAGACAGAGACACCTGGGATTGAATGTAGGGCCTTGTGTCTCATCGTAGGCAAGCACTCTATCACTAAGCTACATTCCCAGCCTTTCTGCCCTTAGAACTTCGTTTTGTTTTTCAAAGTTCATAGGAACCATACTGTGTTTCAAAGAAGTTATGATGTACACATATTTTTGTAGCAATAGCATGGGTAGTTTCAGTTTTGAGCAATTTTTTTTTTTTTTAAAGATGTAAAGCCGGGTGTGGTGGCATACACCTTTAATCCCAGCATTTGGGAGGCAGAGGTAGGAGGATCACAGTGAGTTCCAGGTCACCCTGAGACTACATAATGAATTCCCCATCAGCCTGGACTAGCACTTAAAGTGGAAGGAGCCCCCTGGTTTTTTCCTGAAGCAATGGTGAAACACTTAGAACAGGGAGTGTGTCTATACTATTAATAAAATAGCGGGATATTGTGCACCCCAACTAAACAGAGAGGAGACTCTAGCCAAGTTGATACACAAACACCAAATTTCAGAGTCCCCATTACCACCCTGGCCTCTTAGAAAAAAGTAGAGAGTAAAACTCAATGGAGTGACTGTGGAAGTCACCAGACTGCCCTACCACAGAGGCCCCAGGAAGCTGTAGGACTTGTGCACAAGAAACAGGGGGTGAGAGCAAAGGGAGCCACTGAAATCACATGAATTTCACTGTCCTTAGCCCCTGCTGCAGCTCATCTTCACAAAACCTTTGCTCAGCTGTCCCACCTCCTCACTGGAGACCAGTTGCCCACTGCTGCTTCTTGGAAACCTGGAGTGATTGGTATTATCTACTATGGTTTAAATTGTCAGAGATACACTCCAGTAAGTATCTTGAAGAAGTAAGTAGAGGTGAAATAAAAACACAAGGGTTGCTAAAATTGAATCTTAATCTGATACAGGTTAAATTTTTGCTTATAAATTCATGACATGTAAGACATTATTTCTAAAGGGCTAAATAAGATAAAAGGAAACAGAACAGACTGAAAAGTCAAAACACCTAGGCCTCAACATCAACCACTCCCCACTCTGCCAGGCAGGTGGAAGGTAGGAGCTGAGCATGTTTGAGCTGCAACTCTGTCCTCACACTCCTCCAGCTGTGGGATGACACAGAGACACCAGGAGCCAGACTCTAGGATATCTTTACTCCATCCATCACCACAACTGCTTTTGTCAGCCTTGGTGTAAAAATCATGGGCATCCGTCCCAATCTGAAGCAACATGTCTTTTTTTCTTTTCCAAGGATATTTTGTTCAAAACTAAGTTTAGCTGGGACATTGAAAAGAGCAGGAGCCTCCACAGCATAGTGCTGGCTCAGGCAAGGACCTCATGGCAATTGGAGTGCATTCAGGAGAAAGGGATGCCATCTTGATGGAGGAAGTCAGGGAGAGACTTGGTCAGGCTCAGGGTTCTAAAATGGCTTGCTCTCTCAAGAATTCATGCCAGGAAATCCTTCCAGTGGCTTAAAGACCTCCCACTAACCATGCCGCTTAGGGGTTCCACATACATTTCCGAGGTAGGGTCTCACTCTAGCCCAGGCTGACCTGGAATTCACTATGTAACCTCTGAGTGGCCTTGTACACACAGTGATCCTCCTACCTCTGCCCCCCAAGTGATAAGATTAAAGGCATGTGCCACCATGCCCGGCTTTTCTTGGCATTTTTATTAATTTTATTTTATTTTTATTTTTATTTGTTTGGTTTTTCAAGGTAGGGTCTCATTCTGGTCCAGGCTGACCTGGACTTAACTCTGTCATCTCAGGGTGGCCTTGAACTCATGGCGATCCTTCTACCTCTGCCGAGTGCTGGGATTACAGGCGTGTGCCACCATGCCCAGCTCCTTGGCTTTTTTTAAAAAATATATTATTCATTTGAGAAAGAGAAAGAGGAAGACAGAGAGAGGTTGAGAATGGGCATGCCAGGGCCTTCAGTGTCTACAAACTCTAGATACATGTGCCACCTTGTGCTTCTGGTTTATGTGGGTCCTTGGGAATCTATGCCAAGTCCTTTGGCTTTGCAGGCAAGCACCTTAACCACTAAGCCATCTCTCCAGCCCTGTTCTTGGCTTTTTTGTTCTCTCAATTTTTATTAACATTTTCCATGATTATAAATACCCTCTCTCCCCCCCCATCACTTGCCCCTTTGAAATTCCATTCTCCATCATATCCCCTCCCCCTCTCAATCAGTCTCTCTTTTATTTTGATGTCATGATCTTTTCCTCCTCTTATGATGGTCTTGTGTAGGTAGTGTCTGGCATGGTGACGTCATGGATATCCAGGCCATTTTGTGTCTGGAGGAGCATGTTGTAAGGAGTCCTATCCTTCCTTTGGCTCTTACACTCTTTCTGCCACCTCTTATGCAATGGACCCTGAGTCATGGAAGGTATGATTGAGATATTTCAGTGCTGAGCAATACTCTGTCACTTCTCAGATTGAGTGTTTATGTGTTAAATTTTCAGTGGTGGGAGAAGAGACATGGCCCAGAAGTTAAAGGTGCTTGCCTATAAAGCTTGCTGGTCCAGGTTTGAGTCCCCAGATCATGTAAAGCCAGATGCACAAAGTGATACATGCGCCTGGGGCTCACCCTGGTTTAACCGAGCACGGTGGTGCACATATTTAATCCAGGCATTTGGGAGGCAGAAGTAGGAGGATCACTGAGAGTTTAAGCCTACCCTGAGACTACAAAGTAAATTTCAGGTCAGCTTGGGTAGAGCAAGACCCTACCATGAGAAACCAAAAAGAAAAAAAAAATCAGTGGCTTTGCATGTCTAAGAATATCTTTATTATATTATTTTTAAAAATTTTTATTTTTAAGTTTTATTTATTTGAGAGAGCCAGAGAGAGACACACATACTCATAAAACTCTTACATTCTTTCCGCCACCTCTTCTGCATTAGACCCTGAGCCTTGGAAGGTGTGATTGAGATGTTACTCAGTACTCCAGTCACTGCTTTCCAGCACTATGATACCTTTTGAGTCATCCCAAGGTCACTACCATCTGTAAAGAGAAGATTCTCTACCCAAAGTGAGAGTAGTGTTAATATAAGGGTATAAATATTAAGAGAAATGCTTACTGGGAAGGTTGATGAGCATAGTATATACACTTATCCAGACATCAGCAGATGTTACACCCCTAGGTCTCATAATTACCCCTGTTTTAAGTTTTCAGTATCAGGAATGTATTCCCCCACATGGAGTGGGCCTCCAGTCCAAATGGAGGGCAGTTGGTTTCCACCATGACAGACGTGCCCCTATTGCACCCATTGGCTCATTTGGCCTGGCTGGCCAATTATAAGGCTTGCAGTGTCCAGTGTTGAGTATCTTCACTGGTGGCATCTCTTTCTCCCATTGAACTACATGTAGAATGGCTTCTTTCAGCTTTCTGTCAGCTGGTCTACATGGAGGAGATTATCAGCTCAGTTCCAGCAGGATTTTTTAGTAGCATTGCAGCCCAAGTCTGGGGAGTCTTCAGCAATAGGGTCTTACCATCTATTCCTGGTGGGAAACCAAGGGCCTTGGCAATGGTCTATAATGTTTTGGGGGCATAATGAGCCTCCCTGGCCAACAACTCACTGGAGGTATCCCATCCCTGGTACTGAAAATTTTCTAGCAACGATCTATGGGTCCTAAGTGTTCCATTGTCTGAAAGCAGAGGATTCCATATGATTTATTTGCATCCTCTTAGATTTTGATTAGCCCTCCCTCCACCTTTCCTTTACTCAATCTCTTCCCCTGACCTCACTTTGGGCCTTTTCACTCCATTAATCTATTCTTCTGCTTGCATATATACAATATATGTAATATTGTATATTGTATGCTACAATATACAATATTGTATATTGTAATGATATGTATAATATATATTCTTGGCTTTTTATAATTTTATTTTTTATTCTTTAAGTGAGGGTCTCACTCTGTAATGCAGGCTGTTCTGTATTCAATATATAGCCAAGGCTGGCCATTAACTCATGGTAATCTTCCTGCTTCAGCCTCCCAAATGCTGAGGGCACAGGAGTGAGCATTATACCAGCTATTCTGATACTTAAGAAAGACAGTAAGAAAAGCTTTATTCAGGGGACTGCTGTAATGGGATCCTGCAATAAAAGACTGAGAGAGATTACAATCCATTCCAAATACAAGTCAAAGTGGAGGAGTTTTAGCCAATATCAAGTCTGTGCTGGGTGGGGGATTATGGCAGGGAATAGAAAATTACTCAGAAATGGATCAAGGGTAGGGGTAAATTATTGCCCACATTATCTGACAGGAAGGCAAGTTAGGTAGGATGACTAGCTATCTCACTTAGGGGATGGAGAGGGAAGGTAATGCAATCATTATTGAGAGTGATCAAAGGCAGAAGATGGAGAATTCTGGCTAAATAACTTACAGTTGTGATAAAACTGGGCAATTGAAGATATTCACAGGTGTCCATAGTTCAAGGTCTAGAGGAGATAATGGTCTTCTAGGAGATTGACTGGAATTTGATCAAGGAGAGCACCTGTGCCAGGTGTGCCTGTGATGGTAGAAGCCTGTAGAGAAGGTCCCCTCACTGGTGAGGGAGGATATGAACTATTCTTTGTAGCTAACACAAAAATCTCGAAAGATTTTAGGAAGGAGAGCAAAGACACTATGAAGAGGGAAAGGATCCAAAGTGGATTTTCAGAGAAGCCATGAGCAAGCCTGGAGAAGCATGAGCTTTGCATGAGTAACAGCAGTGTGCAGAAAGGAGATGGATCTACCAACTCGTAGGTCCATTAAAAATGTACAACTTCCTCCCAAAGTGGCTCTCTGTGAAATCACATCCTCAGAGGCAAGATGGGTGTCCGTTAAGGTAGGAGATACAGGAAGACTTGAAAAGGAAGGGAAGGTGGCACATCATGACATAGGCCTGCGAGGCTATGGAAAATGGAAAATGAGTGGGAGGTCGTTAGGGAAGACAAATGCAAGTATGTGGAGTATTAGGGAGAGATTCTAGGAGAGAAGTAGGAATGGTTCCATGGTGTGCAGCGATGGGAGGTATCATGATCCTTGTCAGTCTTCAGGAGTGGCATGACCATCTGACCTGAGTGGGCCCCTGGAATGCCAGTGTCTGAGCTAATTGCTGTCAGAAAAAGGTGTCCACTAAGAAGCACAGAGACATCTGCCTCCAGCAGGGTTAGTTTCAGCCTCTACCACAGGTTCTCAGGGAAAGTTCTAAGTTCAAAATCTCCAGTTCTGTGCATATTCAGGCAGATGATCATGATTGGTCAGTGTGTGCCAAATCTGATTGCTGCCCTACAGTGTGTGTGAAGGAATAGCTACATGGGATTAGAAGTTGAGCTGCTTGGATATCCTGCTGCACAAAGGCCATTTGTTTGTGACTATTGATTAACATGGTGGCTGAGTAGCTCTCATTCATCTATCTGTTCATCTACCCATTCATGTATCCATTCACCCTGTAACACACCTATTTAATCTATTTCTACTTAAAACCAGCAATCTTTTGCAAGGGGGGGGGTGTTGAAGTTCTTTAAACATTTTATAAACATTAATGAATATAGACTGACTTTCAAAATCTTATTCTAACCAACTAAATCTAAATGGAATTCTAGAAAGTCTATCCAACCCCTTCTCACAAAAGGGAAATTAAATCTTGTCTTGGGCATTGCTTTACATTCATTTGACAGGCCTCATATTCACTTTTAGGATATAGGGGGAAAATCAGATCTATCAGTGCATTCATAACCCCATGGTGAATACCACCAACTCCACTAAGAAGAACCCTCAGTGGAATGGGTGTGGGGCATAGGGCATGTAAGAGAATAACATGAGGGACATGGGACTAACACACAATTTGTTTATAATTCGGGGTGGGGGGAAGCAGCCATTTTTCTTTCCCTGGAATAGTCCTGTCAAGTAAAGACTATATTTTCTCACTGCAATATTTTAAAGAAGTAATTTTTTAAATATTTTATTTATTTATTTGAGAGAGAGAAAGAGAAAGAGAGAATGGGTGTGACAGGGCCTCCAGCCACTGCACAACTCCAGACACATGTACCACCTTGTGCATCTGGCTTATGTGGGTCCTGGAGAATTGAACCTGGGTCCTTTTGCTTTGCAGGCAAATGCCTTAACCACTAAGCTATCTCTCCAGCCCTAGAGCAGTAATTTTTTAAAATATTCATTCATTTATATTTATGAGAGAGACAAAGACAGAATGTGCATACCAGGGCCTCTTGCCACTGCATTGAACTCCACATTGCATGCACCACTTTTTTGTTTGTTTATTTTTGGAGGTAGGGTTTCACTCTAACCCAGACTGACCTGGAATTCACTATATAGTCTTAGGGTGGCCTTGAAGCATGCACCATTTTGTACATCTATCTAGTTTTACAAGTGGGTACTGCAGAATCAAACTTGGACCTGCAGGTTTTGCAAGAAAGCACTTTTAACTACTGAGCCATATCTTCAGACCTACAGCAATGAATTTTTAACCTTCCTAGGGTCAGGAACCTTTTTGAGACTCTGATGCAACCTATGGGTCATCCTCAGAAGTAAGAAAAAAAGTCCCCACAAAATTTTGCTTCTTATGTCTGTGGTCCTCAAATACTGAGCTGGTTTTAGGGCTAGGAAAGGGGTAGAGTTCCCATGGGAGGTGAGGTCTATTTGCTAGGCCCTTCCCTGAAGGAGGAACAAGGGCTCAAATGTAGCTGGAGAAACACCTCAGGACCTTGTCATACTCCACCCTTGTTCTCAACTCTGCCACCACACTGTCTAAGGAACATATTTTGGGGCCTGGGAAGATGGCCAAGTGGTTCAAGATGCATGATTGCAAAGCCTGCTGGCCTGGGTTCAGTTCCTAAGGCACCCACATAGGCAAGATGTAAAACAGTGACAAAAGCATCTGACTTTCACTGCAGAAGCAAGAGACCCTGATGCATGGCACATGCATGTGTGCATGCGAGCACACACACACATGCAAATAAATAACAAATTTAAAAGAACATGCTTTTTTTCTTTGTGGCCTAATAACACTTATCTCCTAGACAGTTGCATCATGTCCTCACTGGGCAACAAGAGGCTTATCTTATCATCAGTCCTTTTACTCAGTTTTTCATTCCAATCAATGATCAGTGTCAAAATGTTTGTTTGGATACAGAACGAACTTGCATGTCATATGCATCTCAGTAACAGTCAAGTAAGAAGCACACTTCTTCTTTTAAATATATTTTTTATTTTCACTTATTTATTTGACACAGAGAAAGAGGGAGGGGGAGAGAGAGAGAAAGAGAAAGAGAGAATGGGTGTGCCATGGCCTCCAGCCGCTGCAAATGAACTCCAGATGCATGCACCACCTTGTGCATTTGGCTTACGTGGGTCCTGGGGAATTGAACCTGGGTCCTTTGGCTTTGTAGGCAGGTACCTTAACTGCTAAGCCATCCCTCTAGCCCAAGAAGCACACTTCTAAATTATCACATTTATAAGTTAACAAAAGCAATTAGGTGTTAGTGCTCTAACACTTTTACTCAGTCTATTTTCCATCCTTATTTTCATTTAATTTACTATTTATTTATTTATTTATTTGAGAGAGAATGGGCACACCAGGGCCTTGACCACTGCAAACAAACTCCAGTCACATATGCCATTTTATGCATCTAGCTTATGTGGGTCCTGGGGAATCAAACCTGGGTCCTTTGGCTATGCAGCCCTCCATCTTTATTTTCATGTTGACATTTTCTTAGATTTTTCAGACCAACTAATGAAGTAAATATGTTGAATGAAATTGCAGACACCTCACAAGTCCAGGTTGAAATAAAATTTCCAGTAAGACAAGCTTATACCATCACTGAACAGTCTCAAAAGCTAGGTGATGCTTGTCAATCTTGTGGCATACCCCAGATCAGTGGACCATAAGAGCCTGTGGAGTCTGTCTAGCACACTTAAAGGAGACATCAGTGTCTAGACATTTGACTTTTGTCTTGACTATGCTATGCTTTGGATGTGTATGTGGTGGGCACATGTATCTATATTGTGCAATGCATGCAGTGGGCACGTGCATTTGCATGAGTACAGGTGCATGCACATGTTGTGTGCACACAGTTGGAGGCCAGAGGTCAACATCAGGTGTCTTCCTCAATTTCCACTTTGTTCTTTGAGATAAGGTCTCTCAGTGAACCCAGAGCTCAATGAATTAGTTAATCTAGCTAACTAGCAAGTCCTTTTCCTGCCTCCCCAGCACTGGGATTAGAGGTACAGTGCCATGTCCAGCCTTTTACATGTGTACTGGGAAGCCAAACTCAGGTCCTCAAGCTCGCACAGCAAGCACTTTACTGATCCATTTCCCCAGCCCCAACTAAGATATTTTTGATGTGTAATATTATAATACAATGTTTTCCTTTATCATTAATACAACAGTAAAACTTGTATCTATGATACATAAAGGGTATAATTTTCTTCAACATTTTGAATCATTTTTGTTAAGTTGCAGATAAAAATATGCAGTTGTTTAGTCACAGAAGAGCAATAAGCTCTAAGTGCACAGAGGTGAATATCCCATGTTCTAGCTCTCATATGTGACTATAGCCCTATGTGACTTGAATGCTTCTGAAAGTGCAACCTTGTATACAGGCCTCTTAGATGTGTGATAGTGATGCAGCTATGGATTCTTATGCTACTTCTAGGACCACATGTAATGGACACTAGATACAACTATAAAGGCCTGAGGTACACAGGATCAGGAAACAGACTGCTTGGGTTCAGATTCTGGCTCCACTGCACTAGCATGTAATGCTGAACATGTCATTTAATGTCTCAGTGGAAGGAAGCCAGTAAACCCAACTTCATGGGGCCATTGTGAGGATTAAATGAGATCGTACACACATAGCATTTAGTAAAAGACCTTGCACTTCATAAAGTCACAGAATTATAGTAAGTGTAAAGGGCCATTTGTGATTTCTTTTTAGGAAGCAATATAACGTAATTATTGGTCAAAAGATTACTTAAGCATTATAGATGAAGCAATATTACTCTGCATGTTTCATTATTTCACATTGACTGATGTAGAGTCCAAACCGGGCCAATCAAAATCACTATTTTAATAGTATTTTCTGATAATTTTTGATTTTGAAAATCTTCAGTCTTACAGAAAAGTTGAAGAAATAATGCAATGAACATCTATGTGCCATCAAATAGATTTGCCATCTGTTAACACTTTCTTCATATATATACGTACTCACAGGAACTCTTCCTAAAGTTCTGAAAAGGATTTCATCCACCTGTCTTTGTTCTCATTCTCCCATTATCCTTTCCTAACAATATGAGTACTTTCACTTTTTAAAAGCCCTTTGCACAAAATTGTAGCTCTCTTACTTTAGAATGCACTTCCTAAGAGCAAAGCCATTTTCTTTCATAAAAACATTTGCATACTGGACAGTTTATAATTCTATAATGTTATATTGTATCTAGTACACATTCAAATTTCTCCAATTGTTTTAAACATATTTACATCAGTTTTGTTGTGTTTTCTTTTCCTATTTAGAAGGTACCGCTGCATTGCACAAGTGACTGTTAACCTTCCTCCCAGCTTGAACCCGTCAGTTTGTAGAATGTCTTATGTTTTGGATTTGTTTGGCTTTCCTTTGGTAATTTCTTTGACTTCCTGTCGTCCCATATTTCTAACAACTTAAGCCTAGCAACTTAATCAGATTTGAATTTTAATATGGAAAACTGTACATATCTTCATGTTTTATCATATCACAAGGACAGAATGTCAGGTTGTCCCACTAGATGCTAAACTTGTTATCTTAATTATTAAAATCTAAGAAACAAGGTTATAATGGAACAGAAATATCTAAAAGTTGAGGAAAATCACCAAAGGTCTACAGATTGTGTGAAATTCTACACCACAATCATACTTGATGGGAATACACACTACAGATTGTGTGAAATTCTACACCACAATCATACTTGATGGGAATACACACTACAGATTGTGTGAAATTCTACACTACGATCTTATATGATGGGTACACACAGTTCTTGAGTTGATCTAGTAAGACATGTATTTACTCATTTATTCCCTTTTTTATGTATGTGCCAAGTATTAGACATCATACTGGAAATGTCAAGTTTACCCCACAAATAACTTTTTTTTTTTGAGATAGGATCTCACTAAGTACCCCAGAGTGATCTCAAACTCACAAAGTGGCCCAACTGGCTTCAAACTGCAAATGCTAGAAACAGCTTTCTAATGAAGGGTTAAGGGCACTAAATTGTTACAAACATTCTTGACAGAATACAGTATATCAGATTGCGATGAAGAGAATGGAAAGGGGTGGCTCTATGATGCTAGTAATTGAGGGATGGACATGTATGTAGTTCAATTCATGAAGAAAATCAGAAAAAAAAAATTAATGATATGAAAAGAAATATGAAGGAACTCTCCTAAATTAAAAGAGAGTTAAAAAAAAAAAAAAAGGCAACACTGAGAAAACAGACTCCCATCCAGGGGACTGGGTAAGCCAGGTCTCCTTTCAGCTTCCTTGGACTCCAAACCACTGTCCCAAGAAAATTCCCCTTTCTGCTCTGTGGTGGTCTGAATTAAGTGTCCCCCAAAGTCTCATGTGCTCTAAATGTACAACTTGGAAGGTTAACTCTTGTTGAAGATGTGTTGTTGGGGGCTAGCTTTGAAGTGTTATTACCAGCTCCCCCTAGCCAGAGCACAGCTCACTCTCCTGCTGCTGGTTTTCACCTGCTGTGGCATGAAGGTGATGTCCAGCTTCTCTTCATGCCATGCTTTCCCCTGGGATCATGAAGTTTCCCCTCTAATCTTTAAGCCAAAATAAACCCTTTTCTTCCATTAGCTACTTTTGGTCGGGTACTTTATCCCAGTGATGAGAAAGTAACTACAGCATGCTCCCTCTGGTCTTAGTTTATTCTTTCTGTTGGACTATCAGCCCTAAAGTTTTTGTCATTAGATCTTTTTTAAAAACAAAATTATATGCGTTTAATCCCAGCACTCTGGAGGCAGAGGTAGGAGAATGTGAGTTTGGGGCCACCCTGAGAACATAGTGAATTCCAGGTCAGCCTGAGCTAGGGCGAGACCCTACCTGGAAAAAAAAAAAAAGAAAAAAAAAAACTCTATTTTTATTTATTTATTTGAGAGAGGGAAGGGAGGAGGAAGGAAGAGAATGGATGCAATAGGGCCTTTACCCACTGCAATCAAACTCCAAATGTATTTGCCACCATGTGCATCTGGCTTAAGTGGGTAATATTGGGGAATCAAACCAGGGTCCATAGGCTTCACAGGCAAGTGCCTTAACCACTACACAATCTCTCCATTCACCCCCCTTTTTTTGTTTTGTTTTTTTCAAGCTAGGATCTCACTCTAGCTCATGATAGAATGAATTTATTCTATAGTTCCAGGCTGGCATCAAACTCACAGAAATCCTCCTATCTCTGCCTCTTGAGTGCTGGGATTAAAGGCGTGTGCCACCACACCTGGCTCTGTCATTATATCTTAAAGGAAACTATCATGCAACCGGAAAATTCCGAAGAAATGTTTGACAGATTAAAAATCTATCACAATCCTAATTACTATATTAATGTTTTTTTTAAATAAATACATATGAGGGGGGAGGGAAAGAGAGAGAGAAGAGAATAAACACACCAAGACCTCTTACCACAGCAAACTCCAGAAACGTACACCACTTTGTGCATCTGACTTACATGGGTACTGGGGAATTGAACCCAGGCTGGTAGGCTTTGTAAGCAAGTGCTTAACTGCTGAGCATCTCCCCTATCTCTATTACTGTTTTTCAAAAGTAGGTGGTTCTGGAGGTGGGGAAATGCTTGCTTGCAATTTTCTTTTGCTATTGTTGTTATTGGAGGTAGGGTCTAGCCCAGGCTGACCTGGAATTCACTCTGTAATCTCAGGGTAGCCTTGAACTCATGGCAGTCCTCCTACCTCTGCCTCCCAAGTGCTTGGATTAAAGGCACGCACCAACACACCCGGCTCTTGCTGGCAGTTTTGAAAACTAGAACAATTTAAGCTGTGTAACTTTCACTTTATAAACATACATTTTAAAAAAGCCTGTAAGGACTGGAAAGGTGGCTTAGCGTTTAGGTCGCTTTTCTGCAAAGTCTAAGGACCCATGTTCTATTTCTCTCCAGATCCCACATAAGCAAGTGCAAGCTCGCACATGCCCACTAGGTGGCACAAATGTCTGGAGTTCGATTTCAGTGACTGAAGCCCTGGGGCATCAATTGTCTCTCTCTCCCACTCTTGCTCTCTCTAAAAAATAAAACAAAACAAAAAAAAATAAAGCTGTAATTTTTTTGAATCTAAGTCCTATGGAATTTTGTTGAAATTGACCTGAGAAATCAAATTAGATTATACACAGAGGCATATTTTCATTTCTTCATCCCATAGGAAGTAAAATACAGAAGCAGTTATCACTGAGCCATCAACTGCCAGCACTTAACGAAGCATATATACAATAACCAAGACATAGTAATCCCTTTCTAAAATAAACGTATTTCAGCACACATTTCTTTTTTTATTAATTTATTTGTTTGAGAGAAAGAGAGAGAGGGGATGGGCGTGCCAGGGCCTCCAGCCACTGCAAACAAACTCCAGATGTATGTGCCCCCTTGTGCATCTATCTGCCTTATGTGGGTCCTGGAGAATCAAACTGGGATCCTTTGGCTTTGCAGGCAAACACTTTAACTGCTAAGCCATCTCTCCAGCCCTCAGTATATATTTCTTAGTACCAACATTTTTGTTCCAACAGGTAAGAGTGATATAGCTTTCTTTTGGAAAGAATACACCTAGAATTCAGCTTAAGGATTAAAGTTTTATTTACTTGAGTCTCTGTTGTTTATTTGGGACAGTATCTCATACAACCCACACTAACCGTGAACTCAATATGTAGCCAAGGATGACCTTAAACTCCTCTGCATCCTTTTGCCTCCATCTTCCAAGTGATGAGGTTTCAGATGTGTGCTACCATGCTTGAGTTAGGATCAAAGTTTTAAATGACTATTATCAAAACTCCAAATGTAGATGGCTTTGTTGTTCACTGGACACTGCATTGGACTTGGAGTGACAAAAACTCCAAAATTTTGCCCCTAACTAGCTAGAACAACTGACATTAAACTTTCCTTTTCTCTTCGTCCTGTTCTTCTTCCTCCTCCTCCTTCTTCTTCTCCCCCCCGCCCCCCCCCCCCGATACTGGTTCTCACTATGTATCTACTATTTAGTGCAGGCATGCTGGCTTTGCACTTGTGGCCATCTTCCTGCCTCTGTTTCCTGAGTGCTAGAATTACAGATGTGCACAACCATGCCCAGTTATTTTCTAATTCCTTATATTTGGGTTTCCTCTTTGTAACTACCACTGAGATCCAATACTAAGCAACAGACACTGACAGAATCATGTGAGGCTAAAAGTGAAAAGAACTCCACAGTAAAAGATGAGCTGCTACACCAACCACAACCTTTCAATCCACATTGTCACATTCCACCAACATGTCCCGTGGAATGTGTTTACACAGCATCTGGACTTTGGGAAAAGCTAGACTCAATTCAATATGCCATATATATGATTTCAGGTTAACCCTTTTATTTATAAAGATGTTAGCTGGAACAATTTTATAACTGAATTTTAAAAGTAAAGTTTTTTTTTTTCTTTTTTGTTTTTTTGAGGTTGTGTCTCACTCTAGTACAAGCTGACCTGGAATTCAATATGTAGTCTCAGGGTGGCCTCTAATTGACAGTGATCATTCTACCTCTGCCTCCAAAGTGCTGGGACTAAAGGTGTGCACCACCATGCCTGGCCTAAAGTTAGTTTTAAAAAGTCTTAGTGTGGGCTGGAGAGATGGCTTAGCGGTTAAGCACTTGCCTGTGAAGCCTAAGGACCCTGGTTTGAGGCTCGATTCCCCAGGATCCATGTTAACCAGATGCACAAGGGGGCACATGCGTCTGGAGTTCGTTTGCAGTGGCTGGAGGCCCTGGCGCGCCCATCCTCTCTCTCTCTCTATCTGCCTCTTTCTCTCTGTCACTCTCAAATAAATAAGTAAAAATATTTAAAAAAAAGTCCTAGTGTAATAGGGTGTGGGAGGTCCAGGGAAGTCCTTGAACCCAAACCCTAGCTTCATGTCTAATGTTAATCATAGATTTTAATAAAATAAGACTGAGAAAAATAATTATTATATTTATCTGGGGAAGCACAGAACCCAGGGAAGGAAGATGAATATATCCACACAGCCTGAGAGCCCATATGGTGGGCCTGGAAAAAGTGCAGAGAGGACAGAAGAGAAAGTACAAAGAGCTCCTGCTATGTGGAAAGCAGGAAGCAGGAGAGATAGATAAAGAGCCCATGTGGAGAGTAGGGGTTGGGGGTCCTCTTCTCTGCTCAGCCCTTTTTCTTGTTTTATATAATTTTTTTGTTCATTTTTATTTACTTATTTGAGAGTGACAGAGAGAGAGGCAGATAGAGAGACAGAGAGAGAATGGGCATGCCAGGGCTTCCAGCCACTGCAAATGAACTCTAGACGCGTGCACCCCCTTGTGCATCTGGCTAACGTGGGTCCTGGGAAATCAAGCCTCGAACCGGGGTCATTAGACTTCACAGGCAAGCGTTTAACCACTAAGCCCTCTCTCCAGCCCAGCCCTTTTTCTTTAAAAGAAAAAGTTAAGAGATAAAATATATTTTATCTTTCCAAGTATAAGTGATAAAATATAAAACTATGTGTTTTTCATCAGTCGGAGGCATTACCTTTTAGCTAAAAACAAATAAAAGGAAACATAAAAGATCCAGAGCTCTTATTAAGTTAAAATATGTAACAGTATATATTGAAGCATATATGTGGGGAAAAGATAATCTGTAATATGAAACACTGTCAGAACCGAACCTCCAGAGAACTCATTCAGCTCTCAGTGGCAGGGCATCCAGCATAGCACAGTGGATCACAACACCAGATCCATGGCACAACATGGAGGGATCAAGGTGGGTACTCAGCATTGGTGAGATTGGAAGCCACCCCAAAAGATAATGAAGCTGACTGACACAAAAGTAGGTACACAGGACTGCCCTGGAATTGCTATTCTCTCTCTCCATGTCAAGACAGGTTATGGGTTACATATTCTTGCTTGGCTTTACCATTCTCAACTAAACTGTATTTGGGGGTTGGGTATTATTGCCTTTGTTGTTTTCAGGTTCAAAGGGCCTTTGTCTTTTTCTTCTGTTTTATTGGGGGCAGGGTCTGATTCAGACCCAGGCTAACCTAGAACCCATTTCAGAACAGAAATCCTAGCATCCTAGCTGACAGGATTAAGGGTGTAGAGCAACACACACCCTTAGGGATTTTGGCTTTATAAGGTTATCTGTTTGTTTGAATGCCCACACTTGCATACTCTATGCTGGTTTTTATTGAATGTGTATGTTGCTTAGTTGAATTTTAGAATTTGCCAGTAAATCACACCACCAAGCTCACTAGAATACTTGAATAGCAGGCAAACTCAAGGCCTAGGATTACTTCGGTGGTTGGGATGGAGTACAAGAGCTACACTTGGCACCTTAAACTCCTACCCTGAAGGTATATAAAGTTGGATTTCCACTTCTAAAATCACTGCAGATAATTAGAAAACCCAAGCATCAAATCAACTCAGGATACAAAAATCACTACGTTATAATACAAGAAACACAAAAATCAAGACAATACAATCCCACCAAAAATTATAAATCCTTCAGAAATGACCTCCAATGAGACTGTTTTAGATGAAATGCTTGACAAAGATTAAAAAAAAATTATACTCAAGAATTCAAAGGCATCAAAGAAGAAAAAAAACTGAAGGAGTCCCAAGAAACATAGGAAACCATCTTAATGAAATAAGAAGGTCATTATAAGACATGAATAAGGAAATAGAAATACTGAAGAAAAACCAGGCTGAAATACTAGCACTGAAAAAATACAGTAAGTCAAATAAAAACTCTGTTGAAAGTCTCCAGTAGAATGGATGAAGAAGAGAACAGAATATCTAAACTAAAAGACTAAGTGGCAGATCTAATACAGTCCAACAAAGAGAAAGACCAGCTAATAGGAAGGTATGAATGGGAATTTCAAGATATTTGTTATACTTAAGCTCAACATAAGAATTCAGGGTATAGTAGAATAAGAATTTTACTCCAAAGGAATAGTAGGCATTTTCAACAAAATCACAGAAGAAAATTTCCCCCAAATTGGAAAAGTAATGCCAATACAGATACAGGAAGCTTTTAGAACACCAAATAAACAAAACCTGGAAAGAACCTCTCCTTGCCATGTTATAATTAAACTACTAAACATGTACACCAAAGAAAATATATTGAAAGCAGTTAGATAGAAAATGCAAGTCACATACAAAGGCAAGCCCATCAGGATAACAGCAGATTACTCAACACAAACTTTATAAGCCAGAAGGGCTTGGAACAATGTATTCCAAGTTCTGAAAGTTAACCATTGTCAACCAAGATTATTTTATCCTGCAAAGCTATGTATCCAAATTGGTGGAGAAATAAGGACATTCCACAACACAAACAGGCTGAAGGAATTTATGACAACTAAACCAACTCTACAGGAAATGCTTCAAGGAATTCTTCACACTGAAGAGAAAGCAAAGCACATACATGAGGAAACAGGAAAAAAATAAACCATACTCAAATAACAGTTAAAACAAGAGAGTAAAAGGGAAAACAAGAAGCACTACAAAACAAGAAGAATGGCAAAAATAAGTACATACCTTTCAATAATAACTCTTTTTTTTTTGGATGTATGTTCTTACTCTGCTCAGGCTGACCTGGAATTCACTCTGTATTCTCAGGATGGCCTCTAACTCATGGAAATTCTTCTACCTCTGCCTCCCTAGTGCTGGGATTAAAGGCCTGCACCACCATACCCGGCTCCTGGATAATAACTCTTAATATCAATGACCTCAATGTCCCAACCAAAAAACATAGTCTTCCAGACTGGAGCGGTGGTGGAGGTGGTGTGGGTTCTAGCACAGCATCTGCCTGAGCACAATTCCCTCGCGAAGGGGAGGGCATGACCCTTCACTGGTCCTGGGTGCCTGTGTGGCTCCCTGGCACCCAGTGAGGACAGTAGCACCCTCAGGTCATCAAGTGAGCTCTACCTCTGTGGACCAGGCCATAGAGGTGGTGGGTGACTTCCAGTACAGCAAGAGGGACCTCATGGGATATGGGCCTTTTCTGTGGTCTTCTGGGGTGCCACCATCAGGAAACTGTTCAGGAGGTAGCTATTAAAAGTATTGATAGGAGACTTCCGGTTAAGATGGCGGTGTAGGTACAACACCAAAGCAGCCTAGGGGGGAAAAAGACAAAAAAAAAAAAAAAAAAAAAAAACAACAACAACAAAAAACCTCAGCAAAATACACACTTTTACTAAAATGTGAGGTGTATAGGAAATTGAAATGGCAGGGGAGAAGTAGAAGAGATCCAGAGCATCCAGAGCTCACACAGGCCGGCAAAAGAGGCCCTGATAGGTCCGCTGATTGTGGCAGCAGCGCACCAGAAAGCTGCCAGGCTCAGCTCAAGCCACAGGAAAAGCCAGGTGAGGGGAGCTTCCACTCACACCACGCTCTCCACAACTCAAGAAACGTGAAGGGAGAGCGGCAGTGAACAATGGAGGAGCAGACCACAAGGTAGAAGAACACATGGAGCAGTGAGAGAACCAGAGCAGCTGCGGCTCCCTCCCCTCCCCCACTGCCTGAGCCCAGCTCCAGCGAACAGAGCAGTGGTCCCAGGACCCGGCCACACCAACTTGAGCCAACAGCAGGACCCAAGCAGGAGCAGGGTCCAGCAGCAACATCAGCAGCTCCAGCACCAGCAATAGAGGCCCCAGCAGTGGTGGATCCAGTAGTGGCAGTTTCAGAGGCAGCAGCAGCAGATCCAGCAGCAGCAGCAGTGGCAGATCCAGCAGCCGCAGCTTCAGAGGCAGCAGTGGTGGAACCAGGAGTGGCAGCTACAGCAGCAGCAGCAGCTTCAGCAGCAGTGGCAACAGACCCAGCACCAGCAGCTTTAGCAGCAGCAGCGACAGATCCAGCAGCGGCAGCTTCAGCAGCAGCAGTAGCCATTCCAGCAGCGGGGGTGCCGATCTGCAGAGCCACAGTTGCCAGCCTTGGTTTGCACTGCAGGAAAAGCCAGTACCCAGCTCCAGAAATCAGGACAGCAGCCCAACGACCCAGCCAGAAACTTGACTGAGACCAAAATCATCCAAAAAGGTAACTGGAATTGATTGTACCAGGGAAGGGTCTCACTTGGTCACAAGCTGACTTGGATCCCTCAACAGACCAGAAATCTTAACCTCTTTGTTGATAGAGGATCTGGTTGTTATAATAACTACTCTTGCATAAATATTCAGTGCTGATTTTGATTGAATGTGTACAGTGTTTAGTTCAACTTTAGAATCTACCTGTATTTTATTCCACTCAGCCTACTTGAATATTCCCATAGCAGGGAAACTCAACCCCTAGGAACACCTTTGTAGATACTCTCAGAGTCTTAAGAGCCACACCTAACACCTTAAGCTCCTGCCCTGAAGATATATAACATCACATCAATTGATAAAGCTAAGAATACACAGCTAGCTAGAAAATCCAAGCACTAACTTAATCCAAGATGCAAATATATATACATTATAACACAAGAAACACTAAAAAGCAAGACAATATAAATCCACCTAAAAGTATTAATGCATCAGAAATGACCTCCAGTGAGAATGACTTAGAGGAAATGCCTGAGAAAGATTTCAAAAGAATGATTGTAAATATGTTCAAAGAAGTCAGAGAACAAATCAAAGGAGTCAAAGAGGAACTCAAAGAGGAAATCAAAGGAATCAAAGAAGACACAGGACACCAATTTCAGGAAATAAAGAAGGCAATATAAGACATACATAAGGAAATACAAATAATACAGGAAAACCAGTCAGAATTACTAGCAATGAAGAACACAGTTAATGAAATAAAAAAAACTCTGTAGAAAATCTCACCAGTAGAATGGATGAAGGAAAGGACAGAATATCTAAGCTAGAAGACCAGGTGGCAGATCTAATACAGGCCAACAAAGAGAAAGACAAACTTACAGAAAAGTATGAGTGGGAATTTCAAGATATTCGGGACACTATGGAAAGATCCAATATAAGAATTCAGGGCATAGTAGAAGGAGAAGAATTCCACTCCAAAGGCATTGTAGGTGTCTTCAACAAAACCATAGAAGAAAACTTCCCCCAAATTGGGAAAGAGGTGCCAATGCAGATACAGGAAGCCTTTAGAACCCCAGCCAGACAAAACCTGGAAAGAACCTCTCCTCGCCATATTCTAATCACACTACCAAACACACAAACCAAAAGTATTAATAGGGCTGGAGGGATGGCTTAGCAGTTAAGGCATTTGCCTGCAAAGCCAAGGGCCCAGGTTCAATTCCCCAGGACCCACATTAGCCAGATGCACAAGGTGGCACATGCCTCTGGAGTTCGTTTGCAGTGGCTGAGGCCCTGGAATGCCCATTCTCTCTCTCTCCCTCTTTCTCTCTGTCAAATCAATAAATACATAAAAATGAAATATGTTTAAAAGTATTAATAAAAAGAACTTGTCCAAATCACAAATACTACTTGGAAAGGAAATTAAAATCTTAAAGGAATTACCCGGTTCTGTTTTTTTCTGGTGGAGTATTACAATGGTGTCGACCTAGCAGATTATTTGCAAGCTAAAGGGACTCTCAGTAAAGATACCATCAGAGTGTTTCTTCATCAGACTGCTGCAGCCATGCAAGTTCTGCACAGCAAAGGAATAATTCACAGGGACCGCAAACAATGGAACATTTTGTTGTCTTACACAAGTCACAGGAAGTCAAGTGTCACTGGTATTCACAACAAAATAGCAGATTTTGGTTTTGCTCCTTACCTACATAGTAACATGATGGCAGCAACATTGTGTGGATCCCCAATGTACATGGCTCCCGAGATTATGTCCCAACATAATGATGCTAAGGCAGATTTGTGGAGCATGGGAACAGTGATATATCAATGCCTAGTTGGGAAACCACCATTTTGGGCCAGAAGTTCGCAAGACCTAAGAACGTTTTATTGAAAAGATAAAGAGGGGAAAGTGTGGGGGTGGGGAGGGAGGGAATTTACTATGGGATATTTTTTTATAATCATGGAAAATGTTAATAAAAATTAAAAAAAAGAAATGTTTCTCAAACTCTGGGAATAAAGAGCTCCTCAGATGACTTACACAGTGTAGATTCTCAGAGCCTCAACCACAGACTCTCTCTTAGTAGATGTAATATGACACTGGCTAAGACAACTGGCCCCTATTGCCACTAACGTGTTTGTGAGGATTTTGAATTATAAAACCTGATTTCTAAAAAAAAAGAAAAAAGAAAAAACCAGGAGTTTGGTGCCTAATATTCCCAGAGAAACATCACCTTATTTGACTAATCTCCTTTTGGGTTTGCTTCAGGGAAACCAAAAAGATAGAGTGGACTTTGTAGCATTTTTTTAGTCACCCCTTTCTTGAGCAAGTTTCAGTTAAAATATCTTGCCCAGTCCCAGTGCCTGTGTGTTCTGGCTCTGTCCCCTTGTTGCTTTGCCTCTCCACCGTCCCTTCCAGATATGCAGCATATTCAGGAAGAACACTTGTCCTCCCCACCATTGGGTCCTCCTAACTACCTACAATGTCCAAAGATTCTGCCAATACTAGTAGCAAGAACACTTCTTGTGACACGGATGACTTTGTTTTGGTTCCACACATCTTGTCAGACCATTCATCTGCTGTTACTACTATTGTGAAGGTCATGAACAACTGAAGGGGAAAGGAAAACATGGACCACAGCAAATGATATGCCAATGAGAACTACTGGCAGATATGCTTCAAATGAGTTCTTGGTGTGTGGAGGGCACTGTCAACCTACTGTGTCACTTCACAGTGAAACAGCACCAATTCCAGTTCCTACTCAAGTAAGGAATTACCAACACTAGAGCAGAATTTCTTACCTGGTGCCAGCTCTATCATAAGCCCACACAATTCCCCAAGATCTGCAGTAGTATGAAGGTCTAACACCAGCCCCATGGGCTTCCTCCAGCTGGGAGCCTGCTCCCCCTGCCTGCAGACACAGTGTGGATGTAGGGCAATGGCTCTCTACTGGGTCTTCAAGGCCTAACTCACCATCCCCTTTAGTTGGTACCACTCCTGAGCAGGTTAGTCAGTGCTGCTGTGGGTGTCCTCGGGGTTATGAATCCAGGAGCAGACACTCCTCAGGATCTCCAGTGCCACAGGCTCTGTCACCATAGTCTTTTTTATTGGGTGCTAGACTGCAGAGTGCCCCCACCCTTGCCCATATCTATCAGAATAAGCAGAAACTCAGAAAGCAGCACTCTGACCCCATGTGCACATCCCACACTGGGCCTGGGTACAGCTACTCACCTTAGCCTAGTTGGCCTGGAAGCCTTGCGACTTCTCCCACCAAGCATATGGGATCCTCTCCACGGAATTCTGACTGTTTCTTTAAAACTCCTTTACCAACAATCATTGGCTCTCCTACAAAGACCACAGCTCCATTCAAAATCCCTAAAACACAAGCGTCTTCTAACCTGTTAGCCTTGACTACTCATCATGGGCCTGCTGAAGGGCAATCCAAAGATGGGAAGGAGCCTTGTGAATGTTCCCACTGATTCTTAATTCAAGGAAGTGAAAAGCATTGACCTGAGCAGCAGAACAAGGCTTTGTTTGGCAAACATGTCAGTAATGGAAAGTCATCAGATCAACAAGTAAAGGCAACTTTAGGTGGACACCAAAGCAGCATGGACAGTTTCAATAGGGAATGACCAATGGATGTAGCTGCAGGAGCCTGTGGTGGTGTAGTAGCACTGCCACCAGCTGCAGGAGCAGCAGCAAGTCCCAGGGCCGTCCTGTTCACTGTGGAACCACCTCCACACAGTGCCACAGCCTCCACTTGTACCCAGACAGTCCTGCAAACAAGAACCACCTCAGTGGAGTCCAGCAGCTTGGGAGTCTCCTTGTGTTCTGTTCTGCCAGTGGCTGTGTGTATTGGGGGGCTCCCCACATAGGCCAGGCTTGGGCTTTTCCCCTACCATGAGCAGAAGCATTTCTAGCCTGAAATATGTTCCTTATGGTACCCAGCCTGAAAGGGCTCATCACTTTTGAAGCCCCTGAACTACCAGAGGAAACACTTATGGAGCGAGAACACATAGATACCTTAGGCCATTTGAACGTGACACGAGTGCATGCTGGAGCTGACAGCTGTGCGGGGTGGGAACCCTGAGCTGTGCACATCTGCTATGTCCTTGTACCAGATTCAGAAGAGAATAATAGTAGACCAGATCAGCCAGCTAAGCAAAGACTAGGGGTGGTTGGTGCAGCTGGTGTTACATGTAAAAGCAGCACAGCCTCCCTGCATCTGGCAAAGCTCAGATCAAGTCAGGGAAGCTCAGTGCCTCCATGGCTGGGAGACAAGTTGTCAAAAATCTGAATGAATGATAAAAATTCTGTATCATCATGTGCAAGAAACATACAGAAAAGCTGAATCGCTTCTTCTCTGATAAACAGAGATTTATTGATGAGATCAACATTTTAACAGCAGAGAAACTCATCTGTAATTGTGTTGTGGAAATGGTTCAGGCTGCAGCCCTGGATAAGATGTTTCAACAGACTGAAGATATTGCTTATTGCTATCATAAGGCAGCCCTCCGTTTGGCAGGCCTAACTAAGATTCTGCAGGATCCTACAGGTATTGAAAATGTACATAAATATAAATCTAGTATTGAAAGAAAACTGTGGCACTACGCAATAGCACTGCCACCGTGTGAGCAGCACCTTGTCTATGGACTGTGAGGGGATGCATTTGGAATTACAGCTTGATTCTTCACCATCCCTGGGAAACTCTAGGTTCTTAAGTGGTGACTACCAAAGAGCAGCAGCAATTTAACTAGGAAGAAAAACAATCCAAAAACTACTTGTGTGCAGAAAATCTGCCTTATTGAAGGTCACTTCCCATTTCCCTTTTCCTTTGCAGAAGCAAGAGTATTCCATTTGGTAAATAAATGTACCTTAGAATTTTAAGTACAGTTATTCTTTTAGGTAATTAAACCTAAAACAAAAATGAGTGACATTTCACTAAGTTCTCTGAGCAGTGTAGGAAACTCCATGTATTTGCTAAGGTGTGTACAAGCAAGAGAGTCTACAGTTCATCCAGACAATTTGAGGTTTGTGGTGAGTTTTCTCAGCATCCATCTGAGCATGCATCTCTAAACAGCTCAGTAAGAGTAGTTTTAAGAAGTATAAGGTGGCTTTTGGAAGAATTTTGAAGTCTTCAATATGATCTAATATAGATACATATTTATCTTCCAAAATCTTTCATATTGCACTAATTTGTTAAAATAACCATTATTGGATTTTGCAATTTAAAACCAAGGCACAATGGACTTGTTTCAAATATTTTACCTGATTCTATACATATAGCCTTTCTGGAATTCTTATGTAACATAGAATTTTTAAATGATCAAAACTTGCATCCATGTGAACATTTGCATATTTTTTACTTGCTGATCTACATCTACACTAACAGATCTCAGTAATTCTTTAAGATGCTGGTTGTTTGCCTTATTTTGTTGTGCATGCAGAAAGTGCACTGATGCCTGTGACCTTAGGGTTAATAAGGCTGGGTTTACTTGGACAGTATTAGAAAAATATCATGATCAAGAGATGCCCTTGAGAATTGCAATAGGGCCAAAACAAAGTGATAATTAAAGACTTGTTAGGGATGTGGAGTTTCTACAAGAAATTAGTGAGAAATAAGGTTTGTTTTCTCTTAGAAAAATGGGCAGCTCTCTCCAATCTAATGTATATTTTCAATGTTAATCCTGACACTTCACCAAATAGCTAATCATGGCAAATGCCAGCAGTTAACATCCCTCCAAGAATGGTTACTACACTATATATTATTTAGTTTCTTTTACTTACCTGCTTGAATACTTGAATAAACCATTCATAATTTCTTAAAAAGAATAAGTATGCCTCTAAGTGTGAAAGAAATGGATGATTTCCTTGACTCACATGACCTAAGAAAATGATAAATCAAGATGAGATATACCATTTAAATAGACCTATAACAAGTATGGAGATCCAAGCAGTTACAAAAAGTCTCCCAACTAAAAAAAGTCCAGGCCCAGATGGATTCACTGGTGAATTTTACCAGACCTTCATGGAAGAACAAACACCATTGCTTCTCAAACTTTTCCATAAAATAAAAAAGGAAAGAATACTACCGAACTCCTTCTATGAAGTCAGCATTGCCCTGATACAAAAACCAGACAAAGACAGAGTAAAAAAAATTAAATTAAATTACAGACCAATCTCCTTCATGAACATAGATGCAAAAATCCTCAGCAATATATTGGCAAACAGAATACAAGAATATATCAAAAAGATCATTCGCCCAGACCAAGTAGGCTTCATCCCAGAGATGCAGAGATGGTTCAACATATAAAAATTTATAAATGTAATATACTACATAAATGGGCTGAAAGACAAAAATCACATGATCACTTCAATAGATGCAGAAAAGGCATTGACAAAATCCTACATCCCTTCATGGTAAAAGTCCTACAGAAGCCGGGCGTGGTGGCACACGCCTTTAATCCCAGCACTTGGGAGGCAGAGGTAGGAGGATCACCGAGAGTTCGAGGCCACCCTGAGACTACAGAGTTAATTCCAGGTCAGCCTGGACCAGAGTGAGACCCTACCTCGAAAAACCAAAAAAAACAAACAAAACAAAACAAAACAAAAAAAAGTCCTACAGAAACTGGGAATAGAAGGAACATATCTCAACATAATAAAGGCTATTTATGACAAACATATAGCCAACATAATACTAAATGGGGAAAAATATGAAGCTTTTATACTAAAATCAGGAACAAGACAAGGATGTCCATCATCCCTACTCTTATTTAATATAGTACTGGAAGTCTTAGCTATAGCAGTAAGACAAGAGACACTCATAAAAAGAATACAAATTGTAAAGGAAGAGATCAAATTATCATTATTTTCAGTTGATATGAGTTTATACATAAAGGAGCCTAAAGATTCTACCAGCAAACTGTTAGAGCTGATAAACACTTTTAGCACTGTATCAGGATACACATAAATCAGTAGCTTTAGTATATACTATCAAATCATGTGAAGGATGAAATCTGGGAATCACTCCCATTCACAATTGCACCAAAGGGGAAAAAAAATAAAGTACCTTGGAATAAATCTAATCAAGGAAGTGAAGGATCTCTAAAATGAAAACTCAATCACTCAAGTGAGAAATTGCAGAACACACTAGGAAATGGAAAGACATACCATGTTCTTGGATTGGAGGAAGCAATATTGTGAAAATGTCAATCTTACCAATAGCAATGTATACATTTAAAGCAATCTCCATTAAAATTCCAATGGCATTCTTCAGGGAAATAGAAAAAAAAATCCTAAAATTATTTGGAAACACAAAAAACATCTCAAATAGCCAAGACAATTTTGAGCCACAAAAATAAGGCTGCTGGTATCACCATTCATGATTTTTCTTTGTTTTTTAGTTTTAAAAATATTTTTTATTTTTATTTATTTATTTGAGAGCATGAGGTAGAAGAAGAAAGAATGGAGACACCAGGGCCTCCAGCCATTGCAAACAAACTCCAGATACATGCGCCCCCCCCTTGTGCATCTGGCTTATATGGGTCCTAGGAAATTGAACCTAGGTCCTTTGGCTTTGCAGGCAAGTGCCTTAACCACTAAGCAATCTCTCCAGCCCTTGCAGTTTTTGTTTTGAAGTAAGGTCTCACTCTAGTCCAGGCTGACCTGGAATTCACTATGTAGTCTCAGAGGTAGCCTTGAACTCATGGCCATCCTCCTATCTCTGCCTCCTGAATGCAGGGATTAAAGGCATGTGCCACCATGCCTGATTCACCATAGTCAATTTTAAGCTATATTACAAAGTCATAGTACTAAAAACAGCATGGTATTGACACAAGGGCAGACATGTAGATCAGTGGAACAGAATAGAGGCTCAGATGTTAATCCAGGGAGCTACAGCCATCTGATTTTTTTTGTGTGTGTGAGCATTTATTTCCAGTAAACACCTAAAAAAGAAGTATCTAAATCTTATTTGTGTATCAATTTTACTTTATAAGAAATTGCCAAACTGTCTTCTTAGTGGTTGTATAGGAATATGCTCCTAATATTCTAGCTGTTCCATATTTTCACCAAAACCTGGCATTGATGGTCTTTTTACTCCCCTCTTCCTCAGGATGTTTGGTAGTCTTACATGGACCAGTAATAGTGATATACTTATTGGTCATTCCTATATATTTATAAACCAATTGTTTGCTGAAATGCTTTGGATCGAAGTTGGAGAGAGACTTCTGGAATGAGACAGATGTGGACTGGAGGTTCCTGGCTAATCATCATGTAAGATCATGTCCTCCTGGTGATTCAGGGAAAGGTTAGAAGCCTTCTGCAGTCAAGACCTGCCTTTGGAGGCAAGTGCCTAATAAGAACCATAGGGCACAGTCTTTTTTACACTGTCCACTAGGCCCTGGAATAATAAAAGGCTTTTTATAACCCCCTCACACCAAAAATAATGTCAAAGAGGGGTGGTGGTGTGGACCTGATTGAGAGCTCTTCCTGGATTAGTGGGCTTTCTCATGATTGGTCTTTACCTTCTCACCTAATTTACATATACATGAACCAATAAAAACGACATTATTGTTTCTGTGTTCTGGCCAACCTATCAATACCCCTAGATAGGATGAGAAAGATGGCTCAGAGGTTAAGAGTGTTTCTTGTGAATCATGAGAATCCAAAAAGGCCTGAGTTAAAGTTCCAGCATCCTCATAAACAGCTGGGCATGGCCACAATGTCCACAGCCCCAGTCCTGTGGGGAATAGAGAATGAAGAATCTCAGGTGCTTGTGAAAACAGCAAGTTCCAGAATCCATGAAAAACTCCATCTCAAGGAAACACACAGAAGAGTGAAAAAATAAGGAACACTTCACGAATTTGTGTGTCATCCTTGTGCAGGGACCATGCTAATCTTCTCTGTATCACTCCAATTTTAGTATATGTGCTGCCAAAGTGAGCACAAGCCATCTGATTTTTTGTTGTTGTTGTTTTGAGGTAGAGTCTCACTCTAGCCCAGGCTGACCTGGAATTCACTATGTAGTCTCAGGGTGGCTGCAAACTTATGGCAATACTCCTACCTCTGCCTCCCAAGTGTTGGGATTAAAGGCGTAAGCCACCATGCCCAGCCAAGCCATCTGATTTTTGACAAAAATGCCAAAAAAAAAAAAAAAAAATCACCTGGGGAAAAGATAGCCTCTTCAACAAGTGGTGCTGGGAAAACTGGATATCTACATGTAGAAGGATAAAAATAGATCCCTATCTCTCTCCATGCCCAAAAATCAAGTCTAAACGGATCAGGGACCATAAAACCAGACCTGAAACTCTGAAAATGCTTGAGGAAAAATCATGAGAAACCCTTCAACATATTGGCATAGGCAATGACTTTCTGAGTATAACCACAGTTGCTCAGGAAATAAAACCACTAACCAACCACTGGGATCTCATAAAATTATAAAGCTTTTGCACAGCAAAGAACACCATGACTAGAGCAAAGAGACAAACTACAGAATGGAAGAAAATCTTTGCCAGCTACATGTCTGACAGAGGATTAATATCCAGAATACACAAAGAACTCAAAAATTAAACAATAAGAAATCAGAGTCCAGAAGACAGCCCAGGGAAGAGCAGGCTCTAAGGCGAGCGCCCGGTGGGTCAGAGTGACACCTGCACTGGCCAGGGTTCTCGTGGGCTAACTTGCTCTGGGGAACCAGCACCATGGTGTCGGGCTGCAAGATTGGCCTATCCATCCTCAGCAGCGACCTGGCCAATCTAGGGGCCGAGTGTGTCCAGATGCTAGACTCAGGGGCCGATTATCTGCACCTGGATGTAGTGGACAGGCATTTTGTTCCCTACATCACCTTTGGTCACCCTGTGGTAGAAAGCCTCCGAAAGCAGCTAGGCCAGGACCCTTTCTTTGACATGCATATGATGGTGTCCAGGCCAGAACAGTGGGTAAAGTCAAAGGTCGTAGCAGGTGCCAATCAGTATACCTACCATCTGGAAGCTACTGAGAGCCCCGGGGCTTTGATTAAAGACATCCGAGAGAATGGGATGAAGGTTGGTCTTGCCATCAAACCAGGAACTACAGTTGAATATTTGGCACCATGGGCTAATCAAATAGATATGGCCTTAGTTATGACAGTAGAACCTGGGTTTGGAGGACAGAAATTCATGGAAGGTATGATGCCAAAGGTTCACTGGTTAAGAACCCAGTTCCCAACTTTGGATATAGAGGCCGATGGTGGAGTAGGTCCTGACACAGTCCATAAATGTGCAGAGGCAGGAGCTAACATGATTGTGTCTGGCAGTGCCATTATGAGTGAAGCCCCCAGAGCTGTGATCAACTTGTTAAGGAATGTTTGCTCAGAAGCATTCCCTTGATGGATGAGCACAAGGAACCCGGTGTTTCGGTTCATAAACCTTTTGGCTGGAACAGAGGAATACTGACTAACAAATCATCTTCCAGTTAAGGCAAAGTTGCTTCTCTGAGAAACTATCCATTCCAGTGATTAAAATCCACTGTGATGAAAACCCATGTTTCAGGAGGGTAGAAATTGGGGTGTATAACTATATTTTAGTGGTGCAACTTAAAGATTAGTATAATAAAGTACTGTTTATACTGGGAGAATTGATTTTTGTGAAGAGTGAAAACATGGCTGTGTTAAGGTTACAAACAAAAATTTGTTTTAATGCCATCAGCGGGCAAATTTACTATTATGAAAAAAAAATGTCTTTTTAAAAACAATGTCCTGTTTCCCACCTTTATTCTAAAAAAGTAAAGGACATTCTTATGTTTTTTTTTTCCTGTTTTATACTTTTTGTGATTTGTTTACATATTTGACAACATGAGTAAAGTGGAACTAAAAATAGAAGCTTGGCTGGGGAGGCATATTCTGGCATCTGAAACATTCATTTCTTCAATTTTTACTTTATACTTGATTTATTAAAAACTATGAAAGCAACAAAAAAGAAATCAAACAATGCAATTAAAAAATGGGCTATGGAACTAGAGAATTCTCAAAAGAAGAAATACAGATGGCATATAAACACCTAAAAATGTTCTATGTCCTTAGCCATCAGGGAAATGCAAATTAAAACTCATTCCTTGTCAGAATGGCTATCATCAAGAAAACAAATGACAATAAAGGTTGGTAAGGATGCAGAAAAAGGGGAACCTTTCTACACTGTTGGTGGGAATGTTGTTTGGTATAGCCATTGTGAAAATCAGTATGGAAGTTCCAGATATAACTAAAAATAAATTTACCATATAACCCAGCTATAACACTCCTAGGCATATATCCTAAGGACTCTTCACACTACCTTACTGATTAATTGCACAACAATGTTTATTGTCGCTCTATTCACAATAGCTAGGAAATGGAACCAGCCTAGATGTCCTGCAACAGATGAATGGATAATAAAGATGTGGCATATTTACATAATCGAGTTCTATACAGCAGTAAAGAAAAATGAAATTTGCAGGGAAATGGATGGTTTTGGAAAGGATTGCACTAACTGAGGTAACTCAGGCTCAGAAAGCCAAACATCACATGTTCTTTCATATGTGGATCCTAGTTACAAATGTTCAGACTTGTATGTGAGTTGGAGTAAAACTCGGTATCAGAGGCCAGTTAGCTAGAAAAGGACTATAAGGGAGGGAGGAGAGGGATGGACTTAAAAGGATGGTACTGTATATATGTAAGTATATGGTCAGATTACTGCAGGTGGAATGGCCTAAGCGAAGTCAAGAAAAGAGACTGAGTAAAAGGAGTGTCGGGGGAGGGGTAGTAAATATTCAGGATATTGTGAATAAGCCATATGATAATGATAACCTGCTTTTTTGGATAATGGCACATCCAGAAGCCATAGATTGTTACTAGAAAATTTTCAGTGCCAGGGATGGGATACCTTCCAGTGATTTGTTGGCCAGGAAGGTCCCTGATACCCCAAAACATTACAGGCTATTGCCAAGGCTCTTGGTTTCCCACCAGGAATAGAAAATAAGACCCTATTACTGAAGACTCCACATGCCTGGGCTGCAAGGTTACTAAGAAATCAAATTGGGGCTGAGCTGAAAACCTTCTCCCAGTAGACCAGCTGAAAGCTGGAAAAAGCTGCACTGCACACAGCCTTATGGGAGACAGAAGCCATCAGTGGTGAAAACAGTGGACACTGCAAGCCTCAAGTTTGGCCAGCAAGGCCAAATGAGCCAATGGGTGCAATAGTGGCATGTCTGTTATGGGAGAAAACAACTGCTCTCTAATTGGACTAGAGGCCTGCCCTGTGGGAAGGTATATATGCCTGGTAATGAAAACCTAATCAAAAGCCTATGGTGGGGGAGATCATGAGCAATAGGAATGTAATGCCTGCTCTTGTCTGGCTAAATACATATATTTTGCTCACCAAACTGCTCTGTAAATACTTTACTTAATGTTCATACCCATATATCAATACTACTCTTAATTTTGGCTAGAGAAGCTTCTCTTTTCAGATGGCAGTGACCACTGGGATGACCCAAAAGTCATCATAGTGCTGAGAAGACGTGACAGAGCAGTGTTCAGCACAGAAACATCCCTACCACACCTTCCAAGGCTCAGGGTCTACTGCAGAAGAGGTGGCAGAAAGAACGTTAAGAGCCGAAGGAAAAGTAGGACTACTTACAATGCAAATGACCAGACAGAAATTGGCATTGATATCCATGACCTCGCAGTGCCTAGCACTATCTTGACAAGACCCTCATAATAGGAGGAAAAGATGTATCAAAATAAAAAAGAGAGCCAGGCGTGGTGGCACATGCCTTTAATACCAGCACTCGGGAGGCAGAGGTAGGAGAATCACTGAGTTTAAGGCCACCCTGAGACTACATACAGAGTGAATTCCGGGTCAGCCTGAGCTAGAGTGAAACCTTACCTTGAAAAACCAAAATAAATAAATAAAAATAAAAAGAGGGACTAATGGAAAGAAGAAAGGGATATGATGGAGTGTAGATTTGTGAAGGTAAAAGTAGGAGAGGTGGGCTGGAGAGATGGCTTAGCGGTTAAGCGCTTGCCTGTGAAGCCTAAGGACCCTGGTTCGAGGCTCGGTTCCCCAGGTCCCACGTTAGCCAGATGCACAAGGGGGCGCACTGGAGTTCGTTTGCAGAGGCTGGAAGCCCTGGCGTGCCCATTCTCTCTCTCTCCCTCTATCTATCTTTCTCTCTGTGTCTGTCGCTCTCCAATAAATAAATTTTAAAAAAAAAGTAGGAGAGGTGAGGGAATTATCATGGTTTATTGTCTGTAAGTATGAAAGCTGTCAACAAAAAGGGGAAAAAATTAAAAAATAGAAAACAAAAACAAACCAAAGTTTCGTCCAAGGATTTAGCCCTTCTTTTTAATTTTAATTTTATTTATTTACTTGAGAAAAACAGAAAGTATGGCATGCCAGAACCTCTTGCCACTGCAAATAAACTCTGGACACATGCACTACTTTATGTGGGTACTGGGGAATCAAACCCGGGCCAACAGCCTTTAACCAGTGAGGCATCTCCATGACCCAAATTCTTCTTTCTTTCATGATACTCTCTCAAAAGATATACTTCATGTTTTTTTGTTAACATCATACCTTTTATTTTGTTTGGTTTGAATTTTATTTGTTTGTTTTGTTTTGTTTTAAAGAAGGGTCTCAACTCATTCTGTAGTCCAGGCAGCTTCCTGAGATCTGGGATTAAAGGTATGAACCCCCATATCCAGCTAACATCAGACTTTTAAGCCATATTATTACATTCCTGAATAAATGTTCATTTCTTCAGCTCTTCATGTACCCACAGGCTGGTGGAAGCTTTATCACCAAGCTCTTCTGTTTCCCCCTTTGAAACAAATTCAGTAGGCCCCTGGTGTTCCTGTACTTTGGACCTCACAGCATGAGCTGCATAGTTGATGCTGGCATTTTCACTCCAATGCCAGTAACCTGAAAAGGGATTGTAGAGCATTCCTGCCACAGTCTGAACTGACAGACCATCTGAAAAGGAGACAGAATGCATGAACTTAATATAACATTTACCATTCAAATGCCAAGAGTCTATAGTAATGCTTCATATTTATGAAGAATTTTTAGCTAGGCATGACGGCATTCCAGACAATGTGTTATCATGTCCAGTTCCATTAGAATTCTTTAATCTTTTTTTTTCTATTCTAACTGCAATGAAGTTACTCACAGAAATCTCTAAAACTCACTACGTTACTATGGATTGGTAAAATTCCAAGTAAAACTAAGTTTATTGATAAACTCTTATGAAAATAAAGACCATGAGAAACACAGTAGCTCTAAGCATTCAGCAAGATTAGCAAATGTCAGGGGCTGAATTAGAAGAAGGCACTTGCCTGCAAAGCCAAAGGACCCAGGTTCTATTCTCCAGTACCCATGTGAATCCAGATGCACAAGGTAACACATGTGTCTAGAGTTCATTTGCAGTGGCTAGAGGCCCTGGTGCACCCATTATCTCTCTCTCTATCTGCCTGTTACTCTGTCTCTCTCTCTCAAATAAATAATTTAAAAAAATAGCAAATGTTAAGTAAATGAATTGAGAAGCAATATTGCTTGACAGAACTCAGTGAACTGAGTATTTATGCTTACGGCAGAGTGAGGCACTGTAGAGTAAGAAATGGAGTTGTAACCTTGCCATCAAGACGTATAAAGGCCAATAAAGAGTGAAAAAATGACAATTACCATAATATAATATATGCTATAGGTAGCATAAAATACATAAAAAGTAAGAGGGCCAGGTATGGTGGTGTACACCTTTAATCCTAGCACTTGGGAGGCAGAAGTAGGTGGATTATCATGAGTTCAAGGCCACCCTGAGAGTACATAGTGAATTCCAGGTCAGCCTGGATTATAGTGAGACCCTACCTCAAAAAACTAAAAAAAAAAGTAAGAAGGAAGTTGAAAATATGACTGGGTGACTGGAGTCCAGGAAAATAATAAGATAAATTGATATATGCAGGGTCACTGAGGCAAACTGAGGATGTGTTACAGGTATTTGTACCACATCCTTAAGGGAATGTAGACTAAATAGCCAAAAGCACTTATTTATCATCTCTTGGTTAGGTATCATAGGTGAGATGGGTATCTACTTCATAATTAGAGCTTCAAAAACTTTATGACTTAATTGGAAAAATGGTAGTGACCTGTTTAATAAGTACTAGCTTATATGATTACTATTTATGTGTGTGTTCATGCTGTGCACACGTGTGTGTGTGTGGGGGGGGATGCATCAGGGAATTAGGCAGGCCTTGAAAACTGGAAAGTAGATTTGCTCTATACTTACTTGATTCCAGAACACTCTCTAGGTTTTCTGGTGACACGAACTTCTCCCATGTATGAGTACCTTTTGGTACAATACCTGCAATTTGTTCTGCAAAAACAATTCCCAAGGCATAGGACAGCTGTGTTTGGTTGATTGTAGTAATAAATAAAGAACCATCAGGCTAAAAGAAAAAGATATATATAAGAAGGTAAACTTGAATAAATGTAAAATTTTAAGTTAGGGGTATACATTAGGTAAAGGCATAGTTTCCTTCTCTTCTTCCTTCCTTCCAAATCATTTTATTGTAGTTAAGATTCCTAAGTAGGAGGAACACAATAGAATTTACCCAAATCATATTTATTTATTTATTTTATTATTTGCACCTGTGTGTGGGAGGGCATGCAAATGTTTCAAGCCACTGCAAATGAATGCCGTCATGCCTGGCCTCTTGAAGGGGACATGAATCCCCCAGAAATATTGCAATTTTCCTAGAGCTAGATATATATCTGTGAAAAGTTCCCACATTTCACTCTGTTAATCCTGTCAGGATCCTTCTTATGGCTAAATCCTACCTGACCCCTCGAGTCACAAGCCAGACTTTCCCAATGCAGCAGTTATGAACAAGTACAACTTCAGCTAACAGTCGTTTTTAAATTTTAATAAGAAATATTTGATACATGCAGAAGAATATATATAACATATGAGCAAAATGTTTAGAGGTGAGTTTGAAGGAAAAAAGCAGTTCACAACCGCCATGGCCAGAGCAGGCTTTATTCAGAGGGACATACCATGTTTCTGCAGCACAGCGACTCTGGAAATGTCAGATGTGGGCTGGTGGCGTTTGGCAGGGGGATTTTATTGGTCTTAAGGTGGGGGTAGTGTTGTGCTGGCAGAAAGAGGAGGGTTGAGGATGTGAAAGTGCTAATGGAAACTGAGTCCCACAGAGATTGCACTAGAGATAGAGAAACAGAAAATAGATTCATGTCGACATGGACTCAGGGGAATAATTTCCTGAGTACTGAGTTCTGCTGGCTCAGCATTTTTATAGACAAATATGGCCCTGGCATGCCCATTCACCCTTTCTCTGTCTCTCTCTCAAATAAATAAATAAAAATAAAATATTTTTATTTTAATTTTTTGTTCACTTTTATTTATTTGAGAATAACAGAGAAAGAGGTAGATAGAGAGACAGAGAGAAAATGGGCGCACCTGGGCTTCCAGCCACTGCAAACGAACTCCAGACGCGTGTGCCCCCTTGTACATCTGGCTAACATGGGTCCTGGAGAATCGAGCCTCCAACTGGGGTCCTTAGGCTTCACAGGCAAGAGCTTAACTGCTAAGCCATCTCTCCAGCCCAGAGCTTCTATCTTTGAGTACCTGAAATGTGTAATAAGATTTATATACAAAAAGTAAATTAAAAAGCCAAATTAAAAAATATATATGAATGGGGAGGTAATATGATGGAGAATGGAATTTCAAATGGGAAAGTGTAAGGGTGGGGAGGGAGGGAATTACCATGGGATATATTTTATAATCATGGAAAATGTTAATAAAAATTAAAAAAATATATATATATATGGCTGGGCGTGGTGACAAACACCTTTAATCCCAGCACTGGGGAGACAGAGGTAGGAGGATCACTGTGAGTTTGAGGCCACCCTGAGACTACATAGTGAATTCCAGGTCAGCTTGGGCTAGAACAAGACCCTACTTAAAATAAAAAAATTATATATATAAAATAATATATATAATATATATATATGAGATCCAGCTGTCCTTGCTTGTCACATGTGCACACTTACATACCAATGTATAGAAGGCCTTCTGTGTTTTCTCTCAGGTGCTAGTATGTCCATTTGTGTGCACAGCATTCAGCTACACATCCTGGGCATGGAAGCCCTACCAGTAAGTGTTCTCTCACAAAAACTGATATTGAAGCATTTACTTTGTTTTGATTTTAATTTGTATAAAGATTATGAAGGAATCAAGATAAGCACTTAGATCAATACAAACCATTAAAATTTTTGTTTATTCATTTATTTATTATTATTACTATTATTTGGTTTTTCAAAGTAGGTCTTGCTCTAGCCCAGGCTGGCCAGGCATTCCCTATGTAGCCTCAGGCTGGCCTTGAACTCATGGCAATCCTCCTACTTTTGCCTCCCAAATGCTGGGATTAAAGGTGTGAGCCACCATGCCCAGCTGTTTCTTTAAATATTTTATTTATATATTTATTTAAGAGATTGAGGGAGAAAGAAAGAGATAGATGAAAAGGTAGACACAGAGAGAGTATGGGCATATCAGGACCTTGAGCCACTGCAAATGAATTCTAGACTCATGTATGCCACTTTATGTACCTGGCTTTTGTGGGTACTTGGGAATTGAATCTGGGTCCTTAGGTTTTGCAGGCAAGCACCTTAACCACGAAGCCATCTCTGCAGTCCTATTTTTGTTTTTTAAAATTCAATGTATTTTTTTTTTTCCTGAGACAGAATCTCACTCTAGCCAGGCTGACCTGGAATTCACTATGCAAATTCTCCAGCAGTCTGCCATTTAAAAAAAACTATTTTATCTTTATTTATTTATTTGAGAGAGAGAGAAAGAGGCAGATAGAGATGGGTATGCCAGGGTCTCCAGCCACTGCAAACAAACTCCAGAAGCATGTATCACTTTGTTCATCTGCCTTTACATGGGTACTGGGGACTTGAACCTGGGCAGTGAGGCTTTGCAAGCAAGTGCCTTTAACCCACTGAACCATCTCTCCAGCCCAGCAATGTTTCTGTGGTACATGACCCTGTTTCAGGTTTTGCAAGCAAGTGCCTTAACTGAGCCATTTCTCCAGCCCTGGTTATTTTTTTTTTTTAATATGGGATCTCAATTAAAGTAAATTTTAGTTTTAAAACTTTAGTTTTAGCTGGGCGTGGTGGCGCATGCCTTTAATCCCAGCACTCAGGAGGCAGAGGTAGGAGGATCACCATGAGTTCAAGGCCACCCTAAGACTACATAGTGAATTCCAGGTCAGCCTGAGCTAGAGTGAGACCCTACCTAGAAAAAAAAAAAAAAACTTTAGTTTTCAGACTTTAAAGTCTTCAATGTCAGCAATCCTCAAATGTGTCAAAGAACCTCCACTGAGATATATATGCTGAGACATAACACAGAAATTAATAATTAAGGATTTCCATGGGAAACAGAAAATGAGCCTAGTAAAACCTCATTTAAGAGGAAACCTAGAAACCATCACAGACTGAAGGTGACTAAGGGAGACATGGCAACCAAATGTTGTGCAGGACCCTAGGTTTGATCTATAACAGAAAAATGGCAAGCATGGCAAAGTACTGAGCTTTAACTGGCTCTGTGCACACTTAGCAACATACCATCATTCATGGGCAAATGTTAAGTACAAGCAAAGGACTGCAATGAAGAAAGTGAAGCCCCAGGCACAGAACTGAGACAGACAAGTGCAGTGGGCATCTGAGAGGGAAGGTCCCCTTCAACTTTGTGCCCTAGATGCCTCACTTGAATAATCTTAATTCTTGCCCTTATGATTTAAGTTGTAAGGATGTAAAATGTAAGAAGAAAGCATTCTTTGCAACTCTTCTATAAACTCACAGTTACTTTAAAATAAAGCTTTCTGGGCTGGAGAGATGGCTTAGCAGTTAAGGCATTTGCCTGCAAAGCCAAAGGACCTCAGTTTGATTCCTCAGGACCCACGTAAGCCAGATGTACAAGGTGGTGCATGCACCTGGAGTTCGTCTACAGTGGCTGGAGGCCCTGGTGTGCCCATTCTCTGTCTCCCCACCCCTGTCTCTCTTTCAAATAAACAAATAAAAATTAAAAAATAAAATAAAGCTTTCTGCTGGGTATGGTGGCAGAGGTCTTTAATCCCACCACTCAGGAGGCTGAGACATCCAGAAATCCTAATAGATCAAGACTAATAATCTGCCTGTTTTTTTCTCATGTGGTTGTAGGTAAGACCATGGTCATATGTAAGAAGGAACTTTATTTTTCCTTTTTATTTATTAATTTTTGGTGTGCAGGAGTTAGGGACTGGGCCTCATTTGCAGCCTAAACTGGCCTGGAATTCACTATGTAGCCCAGGCTGATCTCAAGCTCATAGCAATCTGCCTGCCTCATACTACCAAGTGCCCAGATTACAGGTGTGAGATACCATGCCCAGATTGAAAAAAATCTCTTCAAAAGATGAAGGCTGTTATAGATACATCATTTACAGAGTTACTTTACTAATGCTATTTAAATAAATTTATACCTTTTTGTTTGTTTGTTTTTTAAGGTAAGGTCTCACTCTAGCCCAGGCTGACCTAGAATTCACTATGTAGTCTCAGGGTGGCCTCAAACTCATGGCGATCCTCCTACCCTGCCTCCCAAGTACTGGGATTAAAGGCATGTGCCAACATGCCTGGCCTAATCATTGTTCTATATTGTTTAGTACCAACATTTTTAAAGATCCCTGAACATCTAGACACTAATTGGACACTGGAAAACTCTGTTATTGAAGGCAGTAAAGGGGCTGCAAAAATCTCCAGCAGAGATGTTGGCCCCTGATCCCTGTTCCTTGTTCTTCCTCTCCTATGCCCATTATACTGCTCAAGTATTATGGAAGGCTTTATTGGTATGGATACATTTACAAGTTCAGAAGAAAATGTAAATAAACTTACTTTTAACACTTGGTGGCAGCACTTTATAAATGTTTCTAGGTCAATGACATGTTCCACAACTTCAGAAGCTATGACAGCATCAAACGTTTCTGTAGTCTCTCCCACAATCTCTTCTAGGGAGCACACTCTGTACTCTATCCTGTTATCCAAGACTGGATCAAATGACTTATGGTGCTGTGCAATTTTAATATTTTCATCCACAGGATCAATTCCAATAACTGAAGCCCCAAGTCGCCCTAGAGGCTAATGGTATAAGAGATGTTACTCTCAAGAAGAAAATAAAATACATTTTACAACCAAAGTCAGATTAACCAATAGGTACTAATTACTGGCCATCAATTATGGGTACATGGGTTTATATCCTACTTCCTCTAGTTTTCATACATATCAACTTATGCACAATAAAGAGCTTAAAAATGAGAGCACAACAAAAACATACATTTATACATATGTAGTACAGTATTAATATATTTAAAGTATAATGAGCCGTGAAAAAAATTATCATCTCTGAAATACTCAATTTTCTAATGAATATTTTTATCCCAATAGCTTTTTTTTTTTTCTATAGCTGACCAGAACTCCTCTCCCAAGTACCAGGGAAAGGATAAAACTGAAGGCCTCATGGATGCTAAGTACATGCTCTACCCTGAGACCATAGAAATAATTCTTCTCATCTTGGACACTTCTGATTGCATGTCTAAGTATTTAAAACAGAATTTTAACCAAAATTTGTATAGTATTTATATAAAACATGGTTAATCAGGAAGGTAAAAGTACAAGTCACCTTTTTTAGTGTTTTATTTATTTGTCAGGAGAGAGAGAAAGACAGAATGGGTATGCCAGGGTTTCAAGCCACTGCAAATGAATTCCACCAGATGCATGCACCACTTTAGTGAATCTGATTTCTCATGGGGACTGGGGAATTGAATCCTAATCATTAGGCTTTGCAGGCAACGCCTTAATGGCTGAGCCACCTCTCTAGCCCTATATTATTTTAACCAGATAAACAGTGATTTGCAGTAATACTCTAGCTCATTATAGAAACAGGTAGTGAAATCTATTTCCTTTATCATTTATATGCCATATATTTCTGATTCTAATGATGTATTTTCGCTGGGTGTGGTGGCACACACCTTTAATCCCAGCACTTGGGGGGCAAAGGTAGGAGGATCACCATGAGGTCCAACCTACCCTGAGACTACAGAGTGAATTCCAGGTCAGCCTGGGCTACAGTGAGAGTGAGACCCTTCCTTGAAAAAGAAAAAAAAAAAAGCATTTTCATATAGTTTAGTTGTCAATAAATTTTTATAATTGATATCCAAAAAAACTAACCTACTGCCAAGTGAAAAACATGTTTTCTGCACACTTGGGAACTCAGCTGTGCCCCAAAGGTCACTGTTAAGCTTACTGTCAACTTGGCTGAGTTAGGGATTTTGACAGTACCAGATCTCAATGAACCCAAGCACTTCTGAATTTATAATGATTGTTGAAAATAGCCTTGAAAGATCAAGTTATGATGCAGCTTGTAGTAAAAAGTTCTTGTGCTGCTCTAAGAATCTAAGATACAGCTGTAAGGCACATGTGTGCTATACTAAGCAAGTATTTTTTACAGACAGATGATTACTCTCACAAGTACTCCAAAGCACCTACAAAAGAGAGTCTCACAAGAAAGCAAAATTCTTAGATTTTGTTATCAAAACATGTGCAAATAGGCAGCCCCAAAATGAACTTTACGTGACAGAAACTGCCTAATTTCTTGGTATAGAAGAGATCACACAAAGCTATTTGAATGACCTGTGCCCATTAAAAAATATTTTATTTATTTAAGAAACAGGCAGAGAAAGAGAGTGAGAGAGAGAATGAATGAATACTCCAGGGCCTTTGGCCACTGCAAAAGAACTCCAGATGCATGCACCATTTTATGCATCTAGCTTTATGTGGGTACTGGGAGTTGAACCTGGATCTTCTGGCTTTGCCAGCAAGCACATTAACCTCTAAGTCATCTCTCCAGCCCCGACCCCTTTTTTTAAACAAAGGCAGACTGCCACATGCAGTGCCTCATTTGGATGTGTCTGGAGTCTTGGAGGCTTGATTACCCTACCTTTTCCTACAAATGGACCTTGAGAGCTTGTTTGGAGGTTCTACCAGGGCCGTACAGCTACTCATATGCCCTTAACAGAAGACCCATCTTCCTCTACTTGGGAAGGTTGTCCTCTTTGGCCAAGTGTGCAACTTCTGGAGGGATGCACGTGGAGTGGTGAGGAAGAGGACACCGCCTAGCCAGCTAGATCAACTGAATCAACCCCGGCAATCAGTGGAGTGAAGATGTCGCAGCCAGATTACCCTCACATCCTCCAGGCCTCATTTTTGTTGTTGTTAAAAACAAAATCTGGGGCTGGAGAGATGGTTTAGCGGTTAAGGGTGCTTGCCTGCAAAACCAAAGGACCCAGATTCAATTCTCTAGGACCCACATAAAGCTAGATGTACAAGATGGTACATATGAAGTTCCTTTGCAGTGGCTAAAGGACCTAGTGTGCCCATTATCTATCTCTGCTTCTCTCTCTCTCTCTCTCTTGCAAATAATAAAAAAAAAAACCCAAAAATCTTCAGTATAATTTTTGGGAAGTTTTAGCTCATTAATTTTAGCATTTTAAAAGAATTTTAGCAGATTTTTAAAATATATTCTATTTGGGATTGGTTGAATCTTTGGATGTGGAACCCACAGGCATGAGGACCAAGTAGATTTCAAAAGAGACAAAGTTGCTATGGGCCAATGTAGAATTTCTCACTTTGCAGAACATGTTATAACTACATCTAAATTGCATCTAACAGTAAGATTTTGTTTATTATTTTAGCATGATAGGGATATAAATGAGTGTGAGAACTATCTTGACCAGACAAAACTTTTTATTTTTATTTTTCAAGGTAAGGTTTCACTCTCACTCAGGCTGACCTGGAATTCACTATGTAGTCTATAGTCTCAGGGTGTCCTCCAACTCATGGCAGTCCTCCTACCTCTGCCTCCCAAGTACTGGTATTAAAGGCATGTGCCACCACGTCTGGCAGATAAAGCTTTTTTAATTTTAAAAAATCATATGTTACTCTTTTACTATCACAAAGATTAGAACCAGCACTAGTCAATAAAAACATAAAGAACATTATTTATTAAAGGGATCAGGGGCTGGAAAGATGGCTAAGCAGTTAAAGGTACTTGCTTGCAAAACGTGAAGGCCCAGATTCAATTCCCGAGTACCCACATAAAGCCAGATGCATAAAGTGGTATATGCATCTAGAATTCATTAGCAGTGGGAAGAGGTCCTGACATACCCATTCTCAATCCTAAAAATCCTAAAATCCTAAAAAGAAAATGTTGGGCTGGAGAGATGGCTTAGCAGTTAGTGTGCTTGCCTGCAAAGCCAGTGGACCCAGGTTCAATCCCCCAGGACCTACGTTAGCCAGATGCACAAGGGGGAGCATGCATCTGGAGTTCGTTTGCAGTAGCTGGAGGCCCTGGTGCGCCCATTCTCTCTCTCTCTCTACCTCTTTCTCTCTCTGTCACTCTCAAATAAATAAATAAAAATAAACAAAAAAAAATTAATTAAAAAATAAATTTTAAAAAATGGAAGGAACAGGGCTGGAGTGATGTCTTAGCTGTTAAGGCTTGTCTGAGAAGCCTAAGGACCCAGGTTTGATTCCCTAGTACCCACGTGGGCCAGATGCACAAGGTGGCACATGTGTCTGGATTTCATTTGCAGTAGCTGGAGGTTGTGTTGTGATCATCTTCTCTCTCTTTCCTCTCAATACCTGTTTCTTTCTCTCACCCTCAAATAAATAAATAAATAAATAAAAATTTTAAAAAATTAATGAAAAAAATAGAGCTGAAGAAATAGCTTAGTGGCTTCCTGAGTACTAACATAAGCCAGATGCACATGGTGGTGCATGCATCTGGACTACCTTTGCACTGGATGGAGGCCCTGGTGCACCAATTCTCTCTGTCTCCTCTCTCTGTCAGTCTGCTTACAAATAAATAACTTTTTTCCTCTTTTTTTTTTTAAATGGAAGAAAAAGGGATGGAGAGTAAAGAAAGCACTTGCCATGCAAACATGAGAAATTGAGTTCAGATCCCCAGCACCCACATAAATGCCAGGTAGGCATGTTGGCCCATCTGTAACCCCAGCAATTAAGAAGTAGAGACAGGGGATTCCGAAGGCAAGCTGGCTAACTAGATTAGCTGAACTGGTGAGCTCTAAGTTCAAATGAGAGACCCTGTCTCAGTAAATAAAGTGAAGTAAGTCAAGGAAGCTACTCAGCATCAGCCTCTGGCCACCAGACATGCACACACACCATGTACACACACAAATGCAAAAAAGAAAAAAATACACACACACACGCACACACACAAAAGAAAATGCAAAAAGTAGCAGAAAAACTCAGTCACTTACTTCAGTTAACAGTCCACCACCACAGCCAACATCAAGAATCTTCATGCCAGACAATGGCTTTGCTGGTTGGTGATTAGCAACAGTTTTCAAAAGATTGTCCCTTTTTGAAAAAGTATTCAAAAAATATGTATAAAAATTATTAATTGTTTAAATGAGGAGTCTTAAAATATGTTCTAGAGAAATGTTACTGCATGCTTAATTTATTTATTTACCTGGTTTTTATTTTGAGACAGAGTCTCACTATATGGTCCACGTTGGTCTTGAGCTCCCAATCCTCCTTCCTTAGTAAACTGAGTATGGGATTACAAGAGCGTGCCCACCATACCTAGCGCTTATTTTACCTTAAATGGATTATTGATTTTTTTTGTAAAAATGCATCTTTTATTTTCAGATAAATGACTTTTATTTAATTTAGACTTTTCAATAATCAAAGGCTGAATGTTTTAAAATAAGCCAATAGTAATTATTACTCATTACTTTAGCAATAATCTAAAGAAAAAAATCGAAATAATCCAGTAGTTTAGATTAATTTATTCACATATACTTGCTGATAAACTGTCTCAACAGGGTGGGGTGCAAATTAGACTCTACTGGCCACGATGTCAGTACCTTCCAGACCATTTCATGTCATCACTTACAGAGCTTAAAAGAAGCAAGTGGTGATCTTTGTATTTTTAGCAGTTGTCTGTGTTGCCTAATTTAAATCACTTTTAACATTCTAAATTTTTGTTTTTTTCATGTATGGATGTGCAAACAGACATCAGAATCAAGTAAAATTATTATTAATATTATTATTTTTTTTGTTTTGTTTTTTGAGGTAGGGTCTCACTCTGGTCCAGGCTGACCTGGAATTCACTATGTAGTTTCAGGGTGGCCTCAAACTCACAGCAATCCTCCTACCTCTGCCTCCCGAGTGCATGGTGGTGCATGCCTTTAATCCCAGCACTTGGGAGACAGAGGTAGGAGGATTGCCGTGAGTTTGAGAACAGCCTGAGACTACATAGTGAATTCCAGGTCAGCCTGGGCTAGAGCAAACTCTACCTCAAAAAAAAAAAAAAAAAAAAAGGAAGAAAGAAAGAAAATAAATAAGTAAATATTTTAAATTATTCTTTTGTATAATTTTTTAAATTTTGTTTATTTGCAAGCAGAGAAATGATTAGATAGATATATAGATATAGACAGACAGACAGATAGATGATAGAAAGAGAAAGAATGGGCAAACCAGGGCTCTTGCCATTGTAAACGAATTCCAGATGCAAGTAACTTTGTGCATCTGGTTTGAGATTGGTAGTGAGGAATTGAGTCCAGGCATTCAGGCTTTGCAAGCAAGTACCTTTAACCACTGATCCATTTCTCTAACCTTCTTGTGTATGATTTTTTTTTTCAAGGTAGGGTCTCACTCTAGCTCAGGCTGATCTGGAATTTACTCAGGGTGGCCTCAAACTCACAGTAACCCTCCTACTCTGCCTCCTGAGTGCTGGGATTAAAGGCATGCAACACCACACCAGGCTCTGTATGATTTTTTTTACATCACCTTATTTTCTTCTGATGGCTTCCAGCTATTATAAAAAGAAAACCTAAACTTGTAACCATAGCTTATATTGCCTTAGACAATCTATTTTATGTGATGTCTATATAAAGATATCACAGAAGTGTGAATGTACTTTCCAAACTTAGTACATACCAGAATCATCTAGAAGGTTTGTCAAAACATAGACTGTATAAATGACAAGCTGTGATAACTCTTGCCTTTCTTTACCTCCCACTGAAACACATGAAATATGTTTTGTTCATCTTAGCAGATTAGTAGCTTTCAGAGCCCCAGAGTTCTGTGCAAGGGATCTCTCAAAAACTACTGCTGAGGGGCTAGGGAGATGGCTTATTGGTTAAAGGTAAAGCCAGATACACAAGATGGCCATGCACTTGGAGTTCGTCTGCAGTGGCAAGAGGCTCTAGTACACCCATGCTCGCTCACTCTCTCTGCTTGCAAATAAATTAAATACACACACACACACACACACACACACACACACACACACACACACACACACATATATAAAATACTGCTGACTCAGGTCCGTCTCTGCACACCCTTTAGCAGAAAAGCCACTGCAATCCAGCAGTTATTAAAGCCTTTAATGACACAGGGCCTTAATGACACAGCTTCCTTTCATAAGGATTCAATTCTAATTAACTTGATTGGCCCACAAAATGCTTATAGTTAAGTTACAAGGCAGCCTAGACTTTCAATATTGTGATTTTAAGTCAATAGTTTCAAATGTTGGACCTTGAAGAGACTCTCCCTCATTTCCAAAGCAAACCCAAGATGTAGCATTTTGAACAGAAGTATAAATCAAGAAAAAATGAATCCAAAAAGTATATTATTTAAAAAAACAATTTTAAAGACTGGACTATTACCTAATAAATGGGACCCTCAGGTCATTCATAGCATGAAGAGGTGCATATACTCCTTGCTCATCCCACCACTTGTGAGCCAGGGCTAGGAAGGTTTTGACCTCGTTGCTGTCGACAGTGGTTTGTAAAGTATTATATAGTCTTTTCCAAGGGGGCCTAGTAGGCGAAAATAAAGAACCAGACAAATACTTATTTTTTTAATGTAATGTGGGATACATTATGTAGAAAGATATTTTTAACTTATCAGATTCTAAATACATACATAGGTACTCAATTTTGGACCTTGAAGATCAGGTTTTCTCATAATCATACCGCTCATATATAACCACAGAAAACAAATTTAATTTGCCTTTGAAGTAAGTTACAACTAAAACTGGAACTTTAGAGCTGGAGAGATGGCTTAGTGGTTAAGGTGTCAGCCTGCAAAACCAAAGGACCCAGGTTCAACTCCCCAGGACCCACGTAAGCCAGATGCACAAAGGGGCACATGCCTCTGGAGTTCATCTGGAGTTCATTTGTAGTGGCTGAAGGCACTGGAGCATTCTCTCTCTCTCTCTCTCTCTCTCCCTACCTATTTCTGTATCTCTCTCTCTCTCTCAAATAAATAAATAAAAATAAAAAATAAAAGTGGAACTTGATAAAACATATACTTCTGGGTCACATCTGTTAATAATAAAAATTAACTATCATTTATTGGATACTTACTAAATGTCAGGTACTAAGAACCCTGCACATGCCATGTTCACACATCTCTACTGTTATTCCTATTTTTAAATAAGGAAAGAAAGGCTTGGACAGATCAAGTTAGTAGTTGAGCCAGAATTTGAGCACAGGTGACTACCTTCTTCACTACATCTCTATGGCTATCATTCTAGTCCAAGCTCCAACATCTCTTTCCTGACTATAGCCCTCCTCTTCAGAGCCTGGTATCTCCCTACCTCATCATCTTTCAATCTATTTTCATGAAGAAATATGGAGAGATTATTCTGAATATAAATCTGATCATGGTATTTTCTCACATAAATGCTTTCACGGGGGTGGGGCTGGGAAGATGGCTTAGTGGCCTTCATGGCTTCTCTGGCAAAAGACCTATCATGGCTTATAAAGCTCAGAATCATTTAGTCCCCAGTTTTCCTCCTTCCTAAACAAGCCTCTTGTACTCTCTTCATCCTCCTTACTCTCTAGCCCTCTCTCAGCTCTTTCCTCACACTCTTTGTATATGCTGTTCCTTCCTGGAGTACGCTTCCTGCATTCCTCCTGTTCTTCACCAAACACCCAAGTCTTTCTCATCTTACAGATCTTAGTTGAAATGGAATGTTAGATACAAAATCTTCCTTAACGCTCAACTCTGGGTCACATTCCCTTACTATAAACTTGTATCCCTTTACGGCATTACATAAGCATTTGGCCATAGCATTTTGCCATCCATTAACAACACCATATCCATCTTGAAAGCAAGGGATAGACTGTCCTGCATACGATTTTATTCCTCATGACTAATACAGCTCCTGGAATACAGAAGGTTCTCAGGAGGCATGTGACAAATAGGTAATTTGAAGGAAAAGGCCCCCCAAAAGTATGTAATTTGCCCTATTTTTTTTAACCAAATAAGAACAGGGACAAAACAACCATTAGGTAGGCACTACACCGAACTGTACATCGCAGTACAATGAGAAAAAACATTCTAAAGTTCCTCTTGGTTAAAAGACAATTGAGTTAAGTTAGAAAGCATTATACCATTCAAATTTTTATTGTTTTTCTTGGCTACATTTGGTGAGTATATTTTACGTTTAATCCTCCTTTTCTTTAAAGTTCAAGTGTCACTTTTTTTAATATCAATATTATCTTAGGACTATTACTTTCCTTTTTCATGTTTAAGGCAAAACTTCCGCAATCTAGGAATAACCTCCAAGAAGAACAGCAAATAGCTGTTCAGGTGACAAAAAGGATTCACCCATAACCCAGGGAAAGGGTGATTATTCATAAGACCTGAGAGAGGTCAGGTGTGGTGGCACACACCTTTAGTCTCAGCACTCTGGAGGCAGAGGTAGGACGATCACCATGAATTCGAGGCCACTCTGAGAATACAGAGTAAATTCCATGTCAGCCTGGGCTAGAGTGAGACCCTACCTCTTAAAAAAAAAAAAAAAAAAAGACATGAGAGAGCATGTACACAGAAAACAGAGTTGGCTTTGTCACTGCTCTGCACAGGATTAGAAACTGGTTTATGAATTATAAATATCAAACATACTTCTCTGATTCAACCTTACTGCCTATAATATATACTTCTCCACATCAACAGCAAATTTATGTTGCTTGCAAATCATTTATGATTGTAAACACTACATGTGTTCTGTCATAAGGATATTATAGAAAAGTAAAAACACTTCTCTTAAAACAAAAAAAACTCAGCAGGGCGTGGTGGCGCACGCCTTTAATCCCAGCACTTGGGAGGCAGAGGTAGGAGGATCACCGTGAGTTCGAGGCCACCCTGAGACTCCAAAGTGAATTCCAGGTCAGCCTGAACCAGAGTGAAACCCTACCTCGAAAAAAACTAAAAAATTAAAATTTAAAAAAAAAAAAAAAAAAAACCTCTGAATCCAGATGAAGGATGTACATGGCTATATGTTATTTCTCTACCAACTTTTCTGTGGCCTTGAAGTTTTCCAAACCTAACTTGTTAGAAAATAAATTAGTTAAAAATATTTAGGCAAATAAAAGCAACATGAGTCCAACCATATGAACAATTAAATATTGGTTGTTTATTAAATGCAGTCAGTACTAAATTACTGTTGAGTATAATTATGTACCTCTTTCCTGGAATAATAAACTCACCTGCAACTTTTGATTTTGTTCAAACAGGAAAAGGTCATCCAGTAGGATCGGAACCACATGGTTCTGTATACATCAAAAAGCCGTGGTATAATCTGTAGATTCCTAGTAAGCTGATTCATTGAATAACCTGAAAATAAAAATTAAATATCTAGGGCTGGAGAGATGGCTTAGTGGTTAAGGTGCTTGCCTGCAAAGCCAAAGAACCCCAGTTCGATTCCCCAGGAACCAATTAAGCCAGAGGTACAAGGCACATGCATCTGGAGTTCATTTGCAGCAGTTGGAGCCCTGGAGTGCCCATTCTCTCATTCTCTCTCTCGCTCTCAAATAAATAAATAAATAAAAAGGCTGGGCATGGTGGCACATGCCTTTAAAAAATTAAGTTTCTGGGTTGGAGAGATGGCTTAGCGGTTAAGCGCTTGCCTGTGAAGCCTAAGGACCCCGGTTCGAGGCTCGGTTCCCCAGGTCCCACGTTAGCCAGATGCACAAGGGGGCGCACGCGTCTGGAGTTCGTTTGCAGAGGCTGGAAGCCCTGGCGCGCCCATTCTGTCTCTCTCCCTCTATCTGTCTTTCTCTCTGTGTCTGTCGCTCTCAAATAAATAAATAAATAAATGATATCATCATAATAATAAATTTAAAAAAAAAATTAAGTTTCTCTGGGGAGGGAGGGAATTACCATGGGATATATTTTATAATCATGGAAAATGTTAATAAAAATTAAAAAAAAATTAAGTATCTACAGAATAACATCACTAAGTAAGAACCCTGATGTGCTTATAATTAAGAAAGTATATATGTCATATAGTGATATTATGATATATTCTAATTATAAACCAAGAGTTTCTTAATTTGGGATTTTACTAAAAAATAAATAAAGGTCTTACTTCCATCTAATTCTCACCAGAAATTTCTGAAGTTAATATTTGAAAACTAAGTAATGTATGTATATGTAAAAGTTTATCTGCCACTAAATTTTCTTTTTAGAGACAGGGTTTCACTGTACCCCAGACTGACCTGGAACTCATTCTGCAGCCCAGGCTGGCTTCAAACTTATAGCTATCCTCCTACCTCAGCCTCTTAAGTGCTAAGATCAGAGGTGTGAACCACCATACCTGACTATATACTATTAATTTTTGCATCTACCTTAGGTTGTATAAAATTACAAAAAGATATTTGATATAAACTAGTAAAATATAATTTCTAGATTATTTGTCAAAACTAGTTCAAATTTTGTCAGTTCCATGTTAGCTACCTGAAGTGGATTTGTACATATGTGCAATACCCTTTATAGAGGACCAAAAATGTGTGTGTTTATAGAAAGGTAGAGAGATAGATATCACTTACTAAAATAAAATATTCCAGTCTGTTCAGACTTACAGAAGACCTACTTTATGAACCAAATGCTTTGCTAACAAAAGTTACTTGTTCAATAAATATCTAGAGAAAGCAGACCAGAGACAGTGAGTGACATTAAATCATGATAAAAAGGATAATTCACTAAGAAGATAAAGCAATCCTAAGTAGGTAGATATGAAACAACAGAATTTCTTTTTAAAATATCTATTTACTCATTTAAGAGAGATGGGGGGAGAAAGAGAGAGAGAGAGAGAGAGAGAGAGAGAGAGAAAGAATAGACACTACAGGGCCTTCTGCTACTGTAAACAAACTCCAGATCTATGTACCACTTGGTGCATTTGGCTTTATGTAGGTACTGGGGAAAGTGACTGAGCCATCTCTCCAGCTTGAAACAACAGAATTTCAAAGCCAAAGAAGCAAAAACTAATGAAACTAAAATAAGAAATAAAGAAATCCGGGCTGGAGAGATGGCTTAGCAGTTAGGCACTTGCCTGTGAAGCCTAAGGACCTCAGTTCAAGGCTTGATTCCCCAGGTCCCACGTTAGCCAGATGCACAAGGGGGCACACGCGTCTGGAGTTCATTTGCAGTGGCTGGAGGCACTGGCGCGCCCATTCTCTCTCTCTCTGTTGCTCTCAAATAAATAAATAAAAATAAACAACAAAAATTAAAAAAAAAAAAAAAGAAAGAAAGAAATCCAAAGCTACAGCTGAGGATTTAAAACATCTCTCAGTAGTATAGACCCATTAGAGGAAAAAAAAAAAAAAAAAAAAAAAACTAGCAAGGATACAAAACTAGTCATCAACCAATAAAATCTGAATATCTGAATGAAAATTTTAAGACACTCCACCTAAATGACAACAGAATTTACCTTCTTGCAAGCATGAAGCACTCAAAAAGACAGACAAGATCAGAGTCATTTAATCCATAAAAAACTGAATTCATGGGGTAGAGAGATGGTTTAGCGGTTAAGGCACTTGCCTGCAAAGCCAAAGGGTACTAGTTTGACTCCCCAGGACCCACATAAGCCATATGCACAAAGGGGCACACACATCTGGAGTTCGTTTGCAGTGGCTGGAGGCCATGGCATGCCCATTCTCTCTCTTTCTCTCTCTACCTGCCCATTTCTGTATCTCTCTCTCAAATAAATAAATAAAAATAAAATATTTAAAAACAAATTAAATTCATGGCCAGGCATGGTGGTGCATGCCTTTAATCTCAGCACTCTGGTAGCCAAGTTAGGAGGATAGCTGTGAGCTTAAGGCCAGCATGAGACTACAGAGTGAATTCCAGATCAGCCTGGGCTAGAATGAGACCATACCTCAAACCCCCCTGCCAAAATGAATTCACACTTAAAAAGCTTTCTAAAAAAAAAATCTCAAAAATCTCCCAACTGAAAAAAGTCCAGAACCAGATGGAACCAACACCAATGTTTCTTAAACTTTTCCATAAAATAGAACAAGAAAGAATCCTACCAAACTCCTTCTACAAAGTCAGCATTACCCTGATACCAAAACCAGACAAAGATAGAACAAAAAAAGAAAATTACAGACCAATCTCCCTCATGAACATAGATGCAAAAATTCTCAACAAAATATTGGCAAACAGAATACAAGAATATATCAGAAAGATCACCCTGACCAAGTAGGCTTTATGCCAGAGATGCAGGGATGGTTCAACATTGGCAAATCGATAAATGTAATACACTATATAAATGGACTGAAGGACAAAAACCACATGATCATCTCATTAGATGCAGAGAAAGCATTTGACAAAATCCAACATCCCTTCATGATAAAAGTCCTACAGAGACTGGGAATAGAAGGAATATATGTCAACATAATAAAGCCTATTTATGACAAACCTACAGTCAACATAATACTAAATGGAGAAAAATTGAAGCTTTTCCACTAAAATCAGGGTGTCCACTGTCCCCACTTTTATTTAATATAGTAATGGAAGTCTTAGCCATAGCAATAAGGAAATAGACACACATAAAAGGGATACAAATTGGAAAGGAAGATATCAAGATTATTTTCAGGTGACATGATTCTTTACATAAAGGACCCTAAAGACTCTACCAGCAAACTGTTAGAGCTGATAAACACCTACAGTCATGTAGCAGGATACAAAATAAACACACAGAAATCAGACTCCTTCCTATATGCTAACAACAAACACACAGAGGATGAAATCAGAGAATCACTCCCATTCACAATTGCATCAAAATAAATAAATAAATAAAGTACCTTGGAATAACCAAAGAAGTGAAGGATCTGTACAATAAAAACTTAAAATCAATCAAGGGAGGAATTTAGAAGACACCAGAAAATGGAAAGATATCGTTTGTTCCTGGATTGGAAAAATCAATATTATGAAAATGGCAATCTTGCCAAAAGCAATTTACACATTGAATGCAATCCCCATCAAAATTCCAATGGCATTCTTCTCAGAAAGAGAAAAAAAAATCCAAAAATTCATTTGGAAGCACAAAACACCCTGAATATCTAAAACAATTTTGAGCAACAAAAATAAGGCTGGTGGTATTACCATACCTGATTTTAACCTAGATTACAAAGCCATAGTAACAAAAATAGTATGACACTGAAACAAAACAGACATGTTGATAAATGGAACAGAATAGAGGACCCAGGTGTAAGTCTGGGTAGCTATAGCCACCTGATACTCAACAAAAATGCCAAAAGTATTCATTGGAGAAAAGACAGCCTCTTTAGCAAATGGTGCTGGAAAACTGGATATGTATCTGTAGAAGGATGAAAATAGATCCTTATCTCTCTCCATGTACAAGAATTAACTCAAATGGATTAAAGACCTTAACATCAAACCTGAAACTCTGAAACTGCTAGATCAAAAAGTAGGGGAAACCCTTCAACATATTGGTATTGGCAAAGACTTTTTGAATATAACCCCAATTGCTCAGGAAATAAAACCACAGATCAACTGCTGAGACCTCATGAAATTACAAAGCTTTTATATGGCAAAGGACACTTAATAGAGCAAGAAGGCAACCTACAAAATGGCAGAAAGTCTTTGCCAGCTACGCATCTAATAGAGGATTAATATCTAGGATATAAAAAGAACTCACAAAATTAAATAATAAGAAATCAAACTACCCAATTAAAGATGGGCTATGGAATTAAATAGAGTTCTCAAAAGAAGAAATACAAATGGCATATAAAAATCTAAAAAAAATGTTCTGCATCCCTAGTCATCAGGGAAATGCAGATTAAACTACATTGAGATTCCATCTCACGCTTGTCAGATTGGCTATCATCATTAAAACAAATAACCATAAATGCTGGCAAGGATGCAGAAAAAGAGGAACCCTTCTACACTGTTGGTGGGAACGCAATCTGGTCTAGCCATTGTGGAAGTCAGTGTGGAGGTTCCTGAGACAGCTAAAAATAGATCTGCCATATGACTCAGCTATATCACTCCTAGGCATATATCATAAGGACTCATCTCACTACCTTAGAGACACTTGCTCAACCATGTTTATTGCTGCTCTATTCACAATAACCAGGAAATGGAACTAGCCTAGATGGCCTTCAACTGATGAGTGGATAATGAAGATGTGGCATATCTACACAATGGAGTTCTACTCAGTGGAAAAAAAAAAGAGAGAGAGAGGGAGAGAGAGAGAGATTTTGAAATTTGCAGGAAAATGGATGGATCTGGAAAGGATTATACTTAGTGAGGTAACCCAGGCCCAGAAAGCCAAAGTCGCATGTTCTCTCTCATATGTGGATCCTAGCTACAAATGATTAGACATGTATGTGAGTAGGAAGAAACCTCGGTAGCAGAGGCCAGTAAGCTAGAAAGGATATAGAAAGGGAATAGAAAGAGAGGGAGGGGAGGGGACCTAATTGTATGGTATTATATATATGTAAGTAGAAGAACAGATTAATGGGGGTGAAAAGCCCTAAGTGAGGTTAGGGGAAAAGATTGAATAAAGGAAAGGGAGAGAGAAGGCTAATCAAAATTTAAGATGATATAAATAAGTCATATGGAAACCTACTTTTTTGGACAATGAACACTCTGAAACCATAGATTGTTACTAAAAAATTTTCATTGTCAGAGATGAGATACCTTCCAGTGAATTGTTGGCCAGGGAGGTCCCTAATGCCCCCAAAACATTACAGGCCATTGCCGAGGCCCTCAGCTTTCCACGAGGAATAGATGGTAAGGCCCTATTGCTGAAGACTGCGCATATTTGGTCTGCAAGGTCACTGAGAAATCCAGCTGGAGCTGAGCTGAAAACCTCCTCCATATAGACCAGCTGACAGAAAGCTGGAAAGAGCTATGCTGCATCCAGTTCAATGGGAGAGAGAGAAATCACCAGTGAAGATATTCAACAGTGGACACTGCAAGCCTTATGTTTAGCCAGCCAGGCAGGCCAAATAAGCCAACAGGTGCAAGATTGGCACGTCTGTTATGGGGAAACAAACCACCACCTAATTTGACTGGAGGCTCACTCCATAGGAGAAAATACATCCCTAATACTGAAAACCTACAACAAGAACAGTCATGAGCCCTAGGGGTGTAACATCTACTGGTGTTTGTCTAAACTATGCTCTCCAAACTTCCCAGTAAGCACTTCTATCACACCTTCCAAGGCTCAGGGTCCATTAAGGAAGAGGTGGAAGAAAAAATGTAAGTCAAAGGAAGGGTAGGACTCATTACAATGTGCTCCTCCAGACACAAAATAGCCTGGATATCCATGACCTCACAGTGCCAGACACTACCTACACAAGACCATCATAAGAGGAGAAAATATCATGACATCAAAATAAAAGATAGACTGATTGAGATGGGAAGGGGATATGATGGAGAGTGGAGTTCCAAAGGGGAAAGTGGGAGGAGGGATATTGTTTACAATTATGGAAGTTGTCAATTAAAAATAATTAACCTAAAAAAAAAAAACTCGGGCTGGAGAGATGGCTTAGAGGTTAAGGCCTTTACCTGCAAAACCAAAGGATCCTGGTTTGATTCTCCAGGACCCATGTAAACCAGATGCACAAGGGGGCACATGTGTCTGGAGTTTGTTTGCAGTGGCTGGAGGAAGCCCTGGCTCTTTCTCTTTCTCTGCCTCTTTCTCTCTCTCAAATAAATAGATTAAAACAACAACAACAACAAAAACCAACTCCAGCCTCAGAGAGCTTCACTAATGAATATTCCTAAACAAAGAAGAAAAGGTTCTGGACTTAATAAGTGGGTCAATACACAAGAATGTCAATAATATTTCTCAATATTAACAATTCAAAAGCTATATCATTTAAAACAATTTCAAAAAGAATAAAATATTTTCCGTATTATTTAAACCTAGCAAAACTGTTTATAGACCCTGTGTAATTATAAGATACTAATGAAAGAAATCAAAGTAGATCCAATAAAAATTATCCTATCACATTCACTAATGAGGAACTTAGTAAATTACCCTCAAATTATCTATATATATGACAATGGTCATTGAAATCCAACATTTTCTTTTTTATTTATTTTTAAATGTTTATTTATTTTATTTGAGAGAAAGAGGCAGGTGAGACAAAGAGAGAAAGAGAGAATGGGCACTCTAGGGCTTCCAGCCATTGCAAACGAACTCCAGATGCGTGTGCCCCCTTGTGCATCTGGCTAACGTGGGTCCTAGGGAATCGAGCCTCAAACCGGGGTCCTTTAGACTTCATAGGCAAGCGCTTAACCGCTAAGCCATCTCTCCAGCCCCAACATTTTCTTAAATACAGACCAACTGATAGTAAAATTTATACAGAAAGTTCAAAACTGAATGCTGGACGTGGTGGCGCATGTCTTTAATCCTAGCACTTGGGAGGCAGAGGTAGGAGGACTGCTGTGAGCTCAAGGCTATCTTGAGACTACGTAGTAAATTCCAGGTCAGTCTGGGCTAGAGTGAGACCCTACCTCCAAAAAAAAAAAAGTGGGGCTGGAGAGTTGGCTTAGTGGTTAAGTGCTTGCCTGTGAAGCCTAAGGACCCTGGTTCGAGGCTCAATTTCCCAGACCCACGTTAGCCAGATGTACAAGGGGGCGCATGCATCTGGACTTTGCGGTGGCTAGAGGCCCTGGTGCACCCATTCTCTCTCAAATAAAAAGAAAATTTAAAAAATATTTATGTTTAAAAAAAAGTGAATGGCTGAAACAACATTGTAAGTTCCAGAAATTACAATAACCATTTTTTTTTTTGGTTTTTCAAGGTAGGGTTCCACTCTAGTCCAGGCTGACCTGGCATTCAATATACAGTCTCAGGATGGCCTCAAACTCACAGTGATCCTCTTACCTCTGTCTCCTGAGTGCTGGGATTAAAGGTGTGTGCCACCACACCCAGCTTTTTTTTTTTTTTTTGAGGTAGGGTATTACTCTAGCCCAGGCTGACCTGCAATTCACTATGTAGTCTCAGGGTGGCCTTGAACTCATGGCAATCCTCCTACCTCTGCCTCTCAAGTGCTGGGATTAAAGGCATGCACCACCACGCCCAGTTTACAATACCCCATATTAAGTCTTCCTAAGGAGACAAGACAGCATGGTATTAGAGTATATACAAATAACTCAATGGAGCAAGAGTCCAGAAACAGACCAAATAAAAGTTCACCCAAGTCTTGGATCAATACACTAAATGCAAAACTATAAAATTGCAGAAGAGACAGGAGATAATCTTCACAACATAGATACTGAGTTATAAGATTAACATTAAAAGCATAATGCATAAAAGAAAATAAAGGGTTAATAGCCTTCCCTGAAAACTAGAGGGAACTAACTCTCCCTAAAACTAGCAGGCAATAAAGAAGTCACAGGGACAAGCAGCCTTGACAGGCTACTCACAATTGATAAACTTCCGTTAGCTCAGAAAACCTTGAGGGAACAGAAACCGTCTGGTGGGACATCCTCCCTTCTGAGCAAGGACACAAATAACTATAGCTCCTTATCTACTTCCCTTGGACCTGAAGCTGGTCCAGTCTGTTTTTCTTAGGATTCTCCTTATAAGCTTTCAAACCCCCGCCTGGCACAGTGCTTCAGCCCTCATCCTACGGAAAGGTTGCTGCCCCTTGCTGTTTCTCTCAATAAACTGTCTATACAGATCAAGTCTGATATTGTCTTTTGCTTTTCTATTACACTTTCCTTACAGAAAAAAAAAGATTAAATTGGTTTTAATCATAATTTATAACTTGCTCTGCAAAAGGCACTAGTGAGAAAAAACAAAGAACAATCACACAGAATGGGAGGAAATGAATACTTGGAAAACATCTGACTATGTACTTGAACTTTAAACTCAATAGTGGAAAAACAAAAACAACTTAACAACCTCTAAAAACAACCCAATTATATAAGGGGTGAAAAAATTATAAGATGGGTACATGAAGACATGGACACTTCATGAAAGATGAAGTGTCACCTTGTGTCTCTGGCTTACATGGAATCCCAGCACTCAGAGTTGAACATGGGTCCTTAGGCTTTGCAGGCAAGTGCCTTAACGCTAAGCCATCTCTCCAGCCCTTGGTATGGGGAGGGGACTCAGAAGCCACTTCCAAAAGGTAAATGAAATGAAAGTCCTAACCTCAGGACAAGTCAGCAGCCTGGAGGAGTCAGCCGCCCACCCAGTTGAAATGTGGGTGAGATAGTGATTCTTTGGGCAGACAGGTATACAGTGGAGAGAAATACTTTTTTTATTTCACCCTGTATAATTTGGAGACAATGTATTTTAAGAAAACTGAACTCCGTACCCTAGGGGACTGAAATCGGGGATTCTCCACAGGTCAGGATGCCAGAATTTGGCCTGTGAAAACCAAGGAAAGGCCCACATAGGCAGCTGTGGTAAGCAGTAGGGCCAGATATGTGAGTACATGATCTCCACACAGTGTTGCTCAAGCACCATGACAATACTCAGGAGTCCTTGAAAGCAGGAAGATAGGCCTCAGCTCTATGGTTGATTCCCACGACCCCCAACACATTTGAAAGCCACTCCTCAAAAACAAGCATCTTGAGCTGGGCATGGTGGCACATACATTTAATCCCAGCACTCAGAAGGCAGAGGTAGGAGGCTCACCATGAGTTCGAGGCCACCCTGAGATTACATAGTGACTTCCAGGTCAGTCAGAGCTAGAGTTGAGACCCTGCCTTGAAATACCAAAAAACAAAGAAACAAACAACAAAAAACAAACAAAAAACAAATGAAAAAGTAGACATAACAACAGATACTAATAAAATTGAAAGAATCACAAGAACATACTTCAAACACCTAAGTTCCACCAAACTGGAGAAGCCTAAAAGAAATACATGATTTTCTCAATGCAAAGTGAAAGCAAGATGAAATGTAAAAAAAAAAAAATCTTAAATAAATCTATAAGAAGCAACAAGATTGAAGTGGCAATAAAATATTTCCTAGCCAAATGCCTGCCCAGGTCCACCAAGGCTCACTTCAGAATTCTATCAGAATTTCAAAGAAAAAAATGAACCTGCAGCTGCTCACATTAGTTCATAAACTAGAAAAGGAAGGCAAGGTCACTAACTCCTTTACAAAACCTGTATTATACTAATACCAAAACCAGACAGAGATGCAACATAAAAAGAAAACTATAGGGACTGGAGAGATTGCTTAGTGGTTAAGTTCAACTCCCTAGTACTCACATAAAGCCAGATGCACAAAGTGGCACATGTGTCTGGAGTTCTTTCGCAGTGGCTCGAGACCCTAGCATACCCAATGCTCTATGTATATCTCCCTCTTTCTCTTTCAAATAAATAAATATAAAACTGTAGACCAAAATCCTTGATGTGCATATATACAAAACATCTCAAGCCGGGCGTGGTGGCACACGCCTTTAATCCCAGCACTCAGGAGGCAGAGGTAGGAGGATTGCCGTAAATTCAAGGCCACCCTGAGACTCCATAGTGAATTCCATGTCAGCCTGGGCTAGAGTGAGACTCCACCTCGAAAAACAAACAAACAAACAAACAAACAAAAACATCTCAATAAAATACTTGCAAGTGAAATTTAAGAATATACAAAAAATATCAGGTTGGGGCTGGAGAGATGGCTTAGCGGTTAAGGCGTTTGCCTGCAAAGCCAAACGACCCAGGTTCAACTCCTCAGCACCCATGTAAGCCAGATGCACAAGGGGACACAGGCATCTGGAATTCGTTTGCAGTGGCTGGAAGCCCTGGTATGCCCATTCTCTCTCTTGCTCTCTCTCAAATAAGTAAATAATAAAAGTATCAAGCAGAAGCCGGGCGTGGTGGCGCACGACTTTAATCCCAGCACTCGGGAGGCAGAGGTAGGAGGATCGCCGAGAGTTCGAGGCCACCCTGAGACTACATAGTGAATTCCAGGTCAGCCTGAGCCAGAGTGAGACCCTAACTCGAAAAACCAAAAAAAAAAAAAAAATATCAAGCAGGATCCTGGAGATTTCTCATCCTTTAAAAAAAAATAGGGCTGAGCTGGGCGTGGTGGCGCACGCCTTTAATCCCAGCACTCGGGAGGCAGAGGTAGGAGGATTGCCATGAGTTCAAGGCCGTCCTGAGACTACTGAGTTAATTCCAGGTCAGCCTGGAAGCAGAGTGAGACCCTACCTCAAAAAAACAAAAAAAAAAACAAAAAAAAAAAAAAAAAAGGGCTGGAGAAATGGTTTAGCAGTTAAGCTCTTGCCTGTGAAGCCTAAGGACCCCAGTTTGAGGCTTGATTCTCCAGGACCCACGTTAGCCAGATGCACAAGGGGGCGCATGCGTCTGGAGTTCGTTTGCAGTGGCTGGAGGCCCCAGTGTGCCCATTCTCTCTATCTGCCTCTTTCTCTCTGTCTGTTGCTCTCGAATAAATAAATAAAAATAACCAAAAAATTTAGAAAAAAAGTAGAGCCGGGTGTGGTGATGCACACCTTTAATCCCAGCACTTTGGAGGCAGAGGTAGGAGGACTGCCGTGAGTTCGAGGCCACCCTGAAACTCCATAGTGAATTCCAGGCCAGCCTGGGCTAGAGTAAGACCCTACCTCAAAAAAACAACAACAAAAAATAATAAATAGGGCTGGAGAGATAACTTAGCAGTTAAAGCACTTCCCTATGAAGCCTACGGACCCCATGTTCAACTCTCCAGACCCCATGTAAGTCAGATTCACAAAGGTGAGGCATACTCAAGGTTGCACATACCCACTAGGTAGCACAAGCATCTGGAGTTCAACTGCAGTAGCTAAGGCCCTGGCGTGCCAATTCTCTCTCTCTCTCTAAAATAAGATAAAAACATTTGGGCTAGGGAGATAGCTTAGCAGTTAAAGACACTTGTTTGCAAACTGGGTGGGCACAGGTTCACTCTTGTAGCCACCTATATACAGCCAGAGAGATGTTCATTTGCAGTGGCAAGAGACCCTGGGATGCCCATACACGTATACACATAAATAATAAAAATTACAAAAAAAATCATTGGGCTGCAAAGATGGTTCAGCACTAACAGGTGCTCGCTTGCCAAGCCAAAAGGCCCATGTTCTATTCCCCAATACCCACTGTAAAGCCAGATGCACAAAGTGGGGCAAGCATCTGCAATTTGTAGTGGCAGGAAGCCCTGGTGTGCCCATTCCCTCTCTTTTCTCCTCTCTTTCAGATAAATATTTTTTTTAAAGACTATTCACCTCAATCAAGTTAGCTTTCTTCCAGAGATGCAGGGATGACTGACCATATGCAAAATAGGAAGTATATTTCAACACATAAAGAGACCCGAGCATAGAAATCACATGATCATCTCACTAGACAGAAAAGAACTTTGGCAAAATTCAACACACCTTCATGTTTGAAACACTGGAGAGATTAGGGAGAGGGAACAACCCTCAACATAATAAAGGCTGTATGCAAAAAACCCTATTGCCAGCATCATGCTAAATGAACTTAAAAACTTAAAGCATCCTCTGTGAAATCTGGAATGAGACAAGGGTATCCACTCTCTCCACTTGTATTTAATATATTGCTTAAAGTATCACCTAGAACAAGAGGAGAAATAAAAGGAACATGAATTAGAAAGAAAGTATAACTATTTCTATTTGCAGATGAAATAATTCTATACATAAAAGACCCTAAAGACTACACCAGAAAATTCAGAGTATTCTGCACTTTCAGCAAAGTGTGGGAAAGATACACAAAATCAGTAACCTTAAGCTGGGCATGGTAGTACATGCCTTTAATCCCAGCACTTGGGAGGCAGAGGTAGGAGGATTGCCATGAGTTTGAGGCCACCCTGAGACTATATAGTGAATTCCAGGTCAGCCTGAGCTAGAATAGACCCGACCTCAAAAAAAAAAAAAAATCAATGACCTACTTTTAAAAAATATTTTTTATTTATTTATTTGATAGAGAGCAGCAGAGAGAAAAAGAGGGAGAGAATGGGCGCATCAGGGACTCCAACCACTGCAAACAAACTCCAGATGCATGTGCCCCCTTGTGCATGTGGTGAATTGAATGGGGATCCTTTGGCATTGCAGGCAAATGCCTTAACTGCTAAACCATCGCTCCAGCCTCAATGGCCTTCTTATATACCAGTGACAATTGAGAAAGAAATCAGGGAAACAATACCATTCCCAATAACTACACAAAAAAACAAATACCCCAGAATACCTTTGTGGTGCTTTAATTCAGGTGTCTCCCATAAACTTAGGAGTTCTGATTGCTAGGTCCCCAGCTGATGGCAGACAATTTGGTAATAAAAGCCTCCTACAAGGATCGCCATGAGTTCAAGGCCACCCTGAGACTCCATAGTGAATGCAGGTCATCCTGGGCTAGAGTGAGACCCTACCTTGAAAAATCCAAAAATAAATAAATAAATAAATAAATAAAACCTCATACAGGCAGTGTATTTGGGGATGGGCTTATGTGTGTTATAGCCAGCTTCCTCTTCCAAGTGTTTGGCACACACTCCTGTTGCTGTTGGCCAGGAGGTGATGTCCAGCCTCTGCTCATGCCATCATTTTCCCCTACCACCGTGGAGCTTCCCCTTGAGTCTGTAAGCCAACCCCCCCTTCTTATTTTCCACAAGCTGCTCTTGGTTGGGTGTTTTCTGCCAGCAATAAAACCTAACTGCAACAATCCCTAACCAAGGTAGTGAAAGCCCTCAAAACCTTTAATGCACTGAAGAAAGAAACTGAGATTAGGCATGAGCAGATGGAAATCCATGATCATGGACTGTAAGAAGAATATTGTGAAAATGGCCATCCCAACAAAAGCAATATACAGATTCAATGAAATTCTAATCAAAATTAAAATAACATGCTTCACAGAGATAGAAAAAAAAATCTTAAAATTCATATGGAAGCACAGAAGATCCCTAATAGCCAAAACTATTCTCAGTTAAAAAAAACAAAAAAACAATGAGGGGCTGGAGAGATGGCTTAGCAGTTAAGGCACTTTCTTGCAAAGCCAAGGGACCAAGGTTCGATTCTCCAGGATCCATATAAACAAGATGCACAAGGTTGTGCAAGTGTTTGGAGTTTGTTTGCAGAGGCTGGAGGCCCTGATGTGCCCATTCTCTCTCTCTCTCTCTAGTAAATAAATATAAATATTTAAAAAAAAATACTGCTGTAGGAATCATCACACCTGATTTTAAGCTATACTACAGACCCATAATAATCAAAACATGGCACTGGCTAAAAACACATAGGTCAATGGAATAGACTAGAAGATCTAGGTATAAATCCCTGTAACTATTCTTATAACTACTCTTTGGTTTTTGACAATGATTCCAAAATCACATATTGGAGAAAACAGCATTTTTAACAAATGGTGCTAAGAAAACTTAAAATTAAACAGGGCTGGAGAGATGTTTTAGTAACCCACCAGACATGGTGGCACATACCTTTAATCCCAACACTTGCGAGGCAGAGGTAAGAGTATCACTATGAGTCTGAGGCCAGCCTGGGACCACAGAGTGAATTCCAGATCAGCTTAGGCTAGAGTGAAACCATACCTTGAGAAAACCAAGAAATAAAAATAAAATAAAATAATAAAGCCAGGCATGGTGGTGCACGCCTTTAATCCCAGTACTCAGGAGGCAGAGGTAGGAGGATTGCCATGAGTTCGAGGCCACCCTGAGACTGCATAGTGAAGTCCAGGTCAGCCTGGGCCAGAGTGAGACCCTACCTTGAAAAACAAACAAACAAAAACAAATGAAAAATAAAATAACATAATAAAGAAAAAGCTGGGCTATGGAGGCTGGAGAGACTAGTCAGTGGTTAGAGGTGCTTGCTGGCAGAGCCTGATGGCCTGGCTTAAAATTCCTAGTACCACCCAGCTGGGCGTGGTGGCGCATGCCTTTAATCCCAACACTCGGGAGGCAGAGGTAGGAGGATCACCGAGAGTTCGAGGCCACCCTGAGACTACAGAGTTAATTCCAGGTCAGCCTGGACCAGAGTGAGACCCTACCTCGAAAAACCAAAAAAAAAAAAAAATTCCTAGTACCCACGTAAAGACAGCTGCACAAAGTGGCATGTAGCAAGAATTCATTTGCAGTGACAGAAGGCCCTGGTATGCCCACTCATTCTCTCTTTGCTCTACTTGAAACTTTTTTTTTATTTTTATTTACTTATTTATTAAGCTTACATGGATACTGGGGAATCAGCCTGAGTCCTTAGGATTCGCAGGCAAGTGCCTCAACTGCTAAGCCATTTTTTCCAGGCCTAATAATTTTTTTCTTTCTTTCTTTCTTTCTTTTTTTTTTTTTTTTTTTTTTTTGGTTTTTCCAAGGTAGGGTCTTGCTTTAGGCCAAGCTCACCTGGACTTCACAATGCAGTCTCAGGGTAGCCTCGAACTCATGGCAAGCCTCCTCCTTCTGCCTCCCAAGCACTGAGATTAAAGGTGTGCACCACCACGCCTGGTCCAAATAATTTTTTTTTTAATTGGCGATGGAACTAAATAGAAAGTTCACAAGGAAGAAATACAAATTTTCAATACATATTTTTTAATGTACTCAACTTCAGCCATTAGGGAAATGCAAATAAAAATTAGTTTGAGATTCTATCTCATTCCAATCAGAATGGCTATTATAAAAAAAAATCAAGAGGGTTGGAAAGATGATTCAGCCATTAAAGCACTTGCCTGTAAAGCATAATGACCTGGGTTCAATTCCCAGGTACCAACATAAAGCCAGATGCAATTGGCACATGCACAAATTGGCACATGTACCTGGAGTTCATTTGCAGCAGCTAGAGACCCTGGTGTTCTCTCTCTCTCTCTGCTTGCAAATAAATAAATAAAACCATATAAATAATCAAATGAAAAAAAATATCCAAAAACAAAAAAAAAAGCAAGAAAAAAAAATAAAAGAACAAAAAAAAAAGAAAAAAAAATAAAAGAACAAAAAAAAAAGCAAGAAAAAAAATAATCAAATGACAACAAATGGTGGTGAGGGTATGGGGAAAGGGGAATCCTTATTCGTGGTTGGTTAGAATATAAAGTGGTACAGCCATTATAGAAATCAGTTGAAAAAAAAAACAGAAATCAGTTGAGGTTTCAAAAAAAAAAAAAAAACTAAAAATAGATCTACTATATGACCCAGCAATAGTACTCCTGGATATATACGCTACGGACACTAACTTGTTCAGCTATGTTTATTGCTATTCTATTCACACTTGTAAATGGAATCAGCCTAAATTTCCATAGCTGGTGAAAACATAATGAAGGAGTAGTATAAATACACAATGGAGATTTATCCAGCTATAAATAAATTTGTAGAATAAATGAATCTGAAAAATATACTAAGTGATGTAACCCAAGTTCAGATAGACAAACAGCTTGTGTTTTCTCTCATATATGTGTTGTAACTCTGAACTTTTAGGAAGAGTCAGCAGAGGGGCTGGAGAGAGGGCTTAGTGGTCAAGGTACTTGCCTGCAAAGCCTAAGGATCCAGGTTCGATTCCCCAGAACCCACGTAAGCCAGCAGCATATGGTGCTGCATGTGCCTGGAGTTTGTTTGCAGTGACTAGAGGCCCTAAGTCACCACCAATTCTCTCCCTCCCTCTCTCTCTCTCTCTCTCTGTCTAATAAATAAAGATATAAGAGTCAGCAGAAGCTGGCCTTGAACTCAGTAACCTCCTAACTCTGGCTCCTAGGTGCTGTGCTACCAAGACTGGCCGACTCTTTAACTTCCTTTAATTCTGGAAAAATGTGACGTTCACGCTTGAGCATTACTAGAATTCTCAATAGCTTTTAAACCACAATAGAAAACATCCAACTGAGTTTGTATGAACAGAATATTATCAATCCTCTCACTTGAGTCCTGGTACATTTTTTTAAATTGTTTATTTTTATTTATTTGAGAGAGAAAGAGGCAGAGAGAGAGAGAATGGGCGGGCCAGGGCCTCCAGCCACTGCAAACGAACTCCAGATCACGTGCCACCTTGTGCCTCTGGCTTACACGGGTACTGGGGAATCGAGCCTCGAACTGGGGTCCTTCAGCTTCACAGGCAAGCGCTTAACCACTAAGCCATCTCTCCAACCCGAGTCCTGGTACTGGAGAATTTAAAATAGTAACTGGAAAGGAGGGGGCTTCCCTTAATTCATTCAAAAGTCATGTATTCACCACCTAGCAGGAACCATGTTGACATGAAAACTTTATTTATTTGAGAGAGAGAGAGAGAAAGAGACAGATAGAGAATGGGCACTCCAGGGCCTCCAGCCACTGCAACGGAACTCCAGATGCATGGGCCACCTTGTGCATCTGGCTTACCTGGGTCCTGGGGAATCCATCTGGGTCCTTTGGCTTTGTGGCCGAGTGCCATAACCGCTAAACCATCTTCGCCAGCAAAAAGTTTTTTTTTTTTTTCTTTTACTCCACCAATACCTTATTCCTAGGATCAATCATCTATCTTAATTTAAGGTCTTTCTTGGGAGTCCTGATTGGCTTACTTCCCTCCCACTTTCTACACAGCTGTGGAGTATTCTGTCTTTTAAACCTAAATCTGAGCAGCTGCTCCTCTGACATTTCTAATCCTTAGGGTAGTCATTGTGGGAAGTGAGCATGGCTTTTCATGAACTTGTTACAAGCCCTTTGTTTGGATTCTTCCTGCCCTCCATCTACACACTGTACTTTGTTAAAAAAAAAGCTCTGCAGTTTCCCACAAACCACTTCAGATTTTCAGACTGGTCCTTTGGCCTCCCCAGCTGCTTCTAACATTGTCCAGCACCTTCAGTACAGTTCTCTATCTCATATGAGTTTCCCTGACCTCAAGTATGGATTCAACACTCCTCTTATGAAATTTGAAAAGTTTTCTTGGCTCTTGTCTAAATTTCTGATTATAAAAGACATACATGTTTACATTAAAAAGTTCAGAAAAATAAAATATAAAGAATGACAAAATGATTAAAAAAAAAAATCAGTCAGGCGTGGTGACACACACCTTTAGTCCCAAGCACTCATGAGGCAGAGGAAGGAGGATAGCTGTGAATTCAAGGGCAGCCTGGGATGACTACAGAATGAGTTTCAGGTCAGCCTGGGCTAGAGTGATATCCTACCAAAAAAAACCCCCAAAAACACACGAACAAGCAAACAAGGATAGAAAATTGCCAGGCATGGCGGTGCACACCTTTAATCCGAGAACTCAAGGAAGCTGAGGTAGGAAGATCTTCATGAGCTCCAGGCCACCCTGAGATACATAGTGAATTCCAATTCAGAGCCTAGGCTACAGTGAGACCCTACCTCGAAAAACAAGACAAAGCAAGATAGAAAAATCACCTACTCCACCACAGATAATCACTGTTAAAATTAGATATATATTTCTACTTATATCTCGAAGTTCATAATACATACTGATTTATACTTTCCCTAAAACTGTATCCTAAACCGGGTGTGGTGGCGCACACCTTTAATCCCAGCACTCAGGAGACAGAAGTAGGAGGATCACCATGAGTTCGCGGCCATCCTGAGACTACATACTGAATTCCAGGTCAGCCTGGACCAGAGTGAGACCCTACCTCGGAAAAACAAAACAAAAAAATGACAATCCACCGGTGTCATTCTTGCTCTGGCAAAGGAAGAAAGCACGACTCACGGCCCCCAGCTTCAAAGGGACTGCAGGCCCGGGACCAGTAAAAAAGTCGCTGGACAGTCGGCGGCCGTAGGCCGGAAATGCTCGCAGCTTTTTCTCCGCTTCCAGGACGAGCTCCGCTGCGGGTGAGCTAGGACCCGGAGCGACAGCCCGCCACCTGCGCACAGCCGCCAGCCCACCCGGGGACAGCAGGGAACCTCGGAACCCACTCACCGGACTACCAGACTAGGAGAAGGAGGTCTGAGAGCCTGCTCTGGCCGGAAACCCCAGAGTTCCTAAGAAACGACCCCCTACAGGAACTCAGCTTTCTGATTCTCCACTTCGCAACAAGAACCGCCTACTCCTTTTCCGGTCCCCCTCGCAACAGATCCCCAAAGAAAGGTTCCGAGTCCCATTCTCTCCCGGCAGCAGTTACAGCAAGTGCGGGGCCTGGACAGTTATTTTCATGCTTCTAGCAAATTGTGTATGCAATGAAACAAAATATTTCTTATAAGGGACCTTATACTGTTGTTGTAAGATAACCTCATACACATACATCTTGCCATTCGTTACTTTGTACTGTTTACCTTCCATTTCCTTATTATCTCCCCAATTATATTTTTGGAAAACAAAATATGGAAGCACTTCTTCCCCAAGTGTATTGCAAGGCACTCAAAGATCAGAGAACCAGTAGTCCAAGTTTAAATTTTATTTTCTCCAAATGACCTAGTATACTGGACAAGATAAATCTTACGTAGCAGAAGACATTATCACTCAGTTTAGGCAAACTTTATTTGGAGGTAAAACAGTGATCAGTGATTAACATTTTACTTCTGAAAGTACAAATGCATTAAGGCAAAAGAAATTCCACATCTTCAAAAGGCAGGGTCAAATGCTCTTAACATTCTTTGAATTAGTGAAATTTAATAATCCTTCACTTCCAGCTCCTGACCTAAAATAGTGACCTTCTAAAAGTGATTGTAGGCTTTTCAAATACTATGTCATATTGAGTTCCTTTATTTAGACACATGACCATTGTCCACATGGAGGCAGAAAGCACTGAACACTATGTTTTTGTTGGATTAACACACTCAAGGAAAAACCAAAAGTGCAAATATACCACACACAAGGCTTGTGAGTCATCCTACATTTTCACTTCCAACAGCGGCAATCAATAATCTGCTTTAATATTGATAGAAGCAAAAGCTTTCTGAATCTCCAAAACATGACAAGCCTCAGCTGTATTGGAAATAAAGTTGATGGTAATGGAGATATTTCCCAGGCTCTTTAAGATCGTACCCATATAGTCTACATGTTTATTTTGCTAGAATACTAACTTATTAAAACATTTTGTAATTTATGTACTTTTCATTTTAAAACTATGAATATTTTCCTAATGTCTGAATTCTTAAAATACTGTATCCATTCAACTTAATTACTAGTTTCATATTTACTCAAAAGTGTTACATAATTTGATAACTTAAAATTACTCTATCCTACCATAATGAGAATGTGGGAGACTTGTGGGCTAGGTAGATGGCTCAGTTGGTAAGTAAAGAGCTTGCTGCACTAGCATGAGGACCTGAGTTCAGGTAAACAACATAAAAGCTGAGTGCTGTGCTGTGTCCCTACAATCCTAGCACTGGAAAAGGATCTCCAGGGCCTGCTGGCCAGCTTGTATAGCAAAACTTCGAGTGTGAGTTAAAGGTTCTGTGTGAGAACCTTCATCAAAAAATAAGTCGAGGGCTGGAGAAATGGCTTAATGGTTAAGGCGTTTGCCTGCGAAGCCAAATGACCCAGGTTCAATTCCCCAGGACCCACGTAAGCCAGACGCACAAGGGTACATGTGTCTGGAGTTCATTTGCAGTGGCTAGAGGCCCTAGTGTGCCCATTCTCTGTCTGTCTCTGTTCTATCTTGCTCTCTATCTCTGCTTGCAAATAAAAAATAATTTAAAAAAAAAAGTCAAACAGCAACTGAGGAAGATGCCCTCCACATGCACACACACTTGCACCCACACATACACATACACATACACATACATGCATACCATACACACACACATACACATGCAACCAATTGTGGATAACTGATAGTCATCATTATGGTACAAATGTAACTCAAGTTATGTGTTTGCAAACTTGAGATAATAATAATAAGTTCATTTTCAGTTTTATATTTTGGGCATTACAACCAAATTCTACCTAAAACTAAAGAACTTAAGGGATAGAAGTTACAATTCCTTGTTTACACAGCTGAAGAAACTGAGGCCCTATAGTAATTTAGTGATCTGGCTAAACTATCAAGTTAGCAAAGCCTGGTTAATGCAGTGACTCTAATACTAATTCCACAAAACTATGCTTACTTCATTTTAGAAAGTTCAAAGTACATTATAACACATTTTAATTTATGGAGAAGATAACTGCATGAATGTTCTATAAGACAGAATTACAGAACTTTGGGCCTAACTCCTACGTAAGAACAGCCAAACAAAAATGTAAACCTCACTTGCCACTACATTTTATATTTCCTTAATGCACTAAGATAACTCACACTAATAATGGATAAACTTGGAAAGCTTACCTATTGTGTATTTCTCCTTAGAAAGAGAAGCTAACAAGACATTTTCAATGGCAGAAAACATGTACACTAGTGAAACTGCACACCAGTCTTTTATTTATATCTTGGGGCCTGAAACAAATCTTGTAATTACTTCTTCCAAATTACATTTTACTCTGTTAATGAGATGGGGTTTATCCCCACTCCACAAAAACAATACTCTAAAGTATTTTAAGAAATCTCTTAAAGGCAGTTTTTATTAAACAAACCAGACCAATGGCTATCTCAAAAGTAGGATATATTAGTTTTTTGATAGTGTCATTTTAGAAAGAATTTCATAACCAAAATTTATATCTAATTAGCTCTGAGTTTTAGTAATCACATGGAGCCTTCTTTTATAAAATTTTGCCATTCAAGGTAAACACTATGTCACATGTAAAGAAATGAATTTTCTAAATATTCCATTAAAATCTGAAAAAAACTCAAGTACCTAATATAAACTATTTACTAATAACCATAAATGCCATTGTGATTTAAAATTACAATGTAACTGATAAAAAGCTTACAAATTATGGCACAGTAAATAAAACTGGCAAATTTCATCTGGCTCTAGTTTGTATATGTCCAAAAAGGTACATATCATAGCCAGAAAAATCTTTGTGGAATTTTATTTTGAAAATATTTCACTTCAAGATTGATCTAATTTAAGATATGAAAATGCTATGCAACTTATCTATTAAAAATTATTTAGATAATTCTTCAATTAGGTACTCTGTTAACTCACCTACATAAAAAATATTGCACATTTTCCTTGCTTCCAGATGTTACTGATGGCTAAACTATCTTAAGGTTATTCTCTGAAATGTCAACTTTATAAATATTGGAACTAAATGCACTGTAAACAGCCACTGTGGTAAGCATGCATTTATTCAGATTTATTTTCTTTTAGATAAATGTATAACTGCTCAAAATTATTTAAGAACCTATGTAGAGGTACAAGAGCACACTGTATGAATCTATTTTTATCTTCATTGTTGAAGAAACACTGATCTTGGCAAAAAAAAAATTGGCAATATTCTTAAGATGAATTATTGCTGGTAAGAAGGCATACTTTTAAAACTTGTGTTCTGTACTTTTTAACCTTAAAAAAAATTGAAAGTGTTTGTTTCCAAAGGTTAATTTATCACTACTAAGTACATCATCTTAAAAAAGAAAAAAAAGGAGCCTGACAGCAGTTGAGCACTTGATTTAAAATGCCTCGAGAGCCTCATTCTACTCAAAAGTAGTGCCTTAAACTAGACCACTCACTGATCATGTTTGGAAACTGATAAAACCAGACCATTTTAATGTCTCTGACACAACCCTGCAATAACAGCATTTCTCTACTGAGCTGAGGTCACAGTATACTTTAAAAATATAAATATACTGAACTGTAAGTCCTATTTCAATAATAATCCTAGTTGTTAATGCATGAAAACAGAAAGTGGGTGACTATAAAATATAGTTCCAGACTTGACTATTGTTGTCAAACACAATTTCTCATAACAAGTAACTACTGGTGTTCTGACTTGTTTCCAGCAATTTCATTTTACAAGAGTGAACCATATTTTATACACACACAGAATATATTACTTGAAAATACCCAAAATAAAAAGTTTAGAAAGCTGATTAGAGGCCTTCAAATAAGAAGGTCATTTTCTGGCCTCTCCCACACCCTTAAGGTTGGAATCTGACAAAAGTCAATGGGTACAATTTACAAACTTCAACAAACTATTAGGTAAAACCATGTTCTTTGGGGAAAGTGGGAGGAAGTACTTTTAAAACCTGTTATACAAAATTCCAGCTGCCTTTTATAAAAGTACGTTCCTTAGATTAAAATCAAAATTAAGGTGCAAGAGTTTAACAAAAATGAACTAAAGAGCTTTATTGACATCACAGTACATTCAAGAATAATTATAAGAACATTACAGCTGAAAGAGAATGTCATATTTATAGTCATATTATGCACTATTTTTTGAAAAAAAAATACAAAGAAATCCCATTAACTTGGAGCAGCATTTGGAAAAAGTACACCTATTTACAGATTAAAAAAAAAAATCTGGTTTCACCTACACAGCCACAATGTGCCTCTATAATGAGACAAGCCCTTAAAACTCATGGAATTTTTTAAAACAACATCATGGCACTCTTGCCACATCATTCCTCAGCGCTTACGACGGGGAGGGGTTGTAGATCTGAAAAAAAAAAGGGAAAAGACAAAATTTAAAAATAAAAATGTATCTTACATTTAAAAATCTGCAATTTTAAATAAATACCATTATATAGGACTTCTAGCATTATTTAAAAATAATTTAACAAGTACCAAACTGAGTTTATTAAAGAGAGAAAGAGAGAGAAAGGACACTTTCAACTTTGAATAAATTCAATTAAAAAATCAGACAGAATACTTTAAAAAGTGTACTACCTTGATCGGGACTTAGACTTGTGTTTGCGGCTTGCCTTCTTACCAGACCTTTGAGGTTTCTCCACCGACCGCGAGCGACTATGTTTGGGCTTCTTAGCCTTCTTCTCTTTGCTACTTCCTGGAGATTCAGAACTGCTCCTTCCACTAGAATCAGAACCTGAATGCTTTTTACTATCTTTGGTAGTACTTTTCTTACTATCCTGTCTGGAGTCGTGTCTTATGATTTTAACAGATATGGAGCCACTCCTAGAGAATGTTCTTTCACTTTCTCGCTTTCTTTTTAACCTATCATCCTCACTAATAAATTTTAAATCTTTTTCTTCCCTTTTTTGTTTCTCTTTTCTTTTATCTTGTTCACGTTCTCTTTCTTTATCTTTCTTTTTTCTGTCTCTGTCTATGCTCCGACTCCTCTCCTTCTTCCTCTCCTGTTCTTTAGCCTCACCTTTATGCTTATGGCTGCTCGCACTAGCACTGCCACGCTGATCCTCCAATTTACGCCTATCTCGACTCCTACTGCGACTGGAACGATTGGCTCGTCTATCCCTTGAGCGACTTCTACTTCTGCGTCTGTCTCGGGAAGGGCTGCGGTTCCGTCGTCTTTCTCTCTCCATGCTACTTCTGTTAGATCCCCTCCGGTCTCTGACCTTCACTCTAGCCCTGCTGCTGTCTAGTTTCATCCTGTGTGAGTAGCTTCTGCTCCTGCTGCATCGAGCTTTCACAGCTGGAGATCTACTCCTACTGTGTCTCTTTTTCCTTTTAGGAGAAGAAGACCGAGAAGAAGAGCAGCTACTCCCTGAGCTGGAACTGTACGAGGAACTAGAGGCAGAACTACTGGTGCTACTAGTTCTACTATTGCTACTCGAACTGCCACTACTAGAACTGCCTGACCTACTCCTTCCTTGTTTCTCTTTCTCCTTATGCTCTTTTTTGGGTTCTAAAACTGATGTAGTTTCATTTGGAGTCCTTTTCTTTTCATTAACCACATCACCATCTGCTTCTCTGGCTTCTAGCAGTAATAAACTATTTTGCTCCTTATGAATAAATTCATTCATCTCTTTTGTAACCCTTTCTGTTTGTTGCTTTTCATCTGTAACAGAAAAAGATAAAAAGACAAAAAAAAAAGCTGAATATAAGGGAAAAACTCCTACACAAAAATAAAACTACCAGATTTACAACAATCAAGTTACACCAGTAACAGAATTATGGTACAAACCACACAAGTAATTCAAAACTTTCTAGTAAAGAGATAAGAACTAGCAAGTAAACCGGGCGTGATGGCGCACACCTTTAATCCCAGCACTCAAGACACCTTTAATCCCAGCATTTAGGAGGCAGAGGTAGGAGGATCGCCATGAGTTTAAGACCACCCTAGGACTACACAGTGAATTTTAGGTCAGTCTAAACTAGAGTGAACCCGTACTTTTAAAAAAAGGAGCAAGCACAATTAATTTAATTTTTTTCTTTCTTTTTCTAGCCTGGGCTAGAGTAAGACCCTCCTACCTTAAAAAAAAAAAAAAAAAAAAAAAAGCTGGGCATGGTGGCGCATGCCTTTAATCCCAGCATTTGGGAAGCAGAGGTAGGAGGACTGCTGTGAATTCAAGGACACCCTGAGACCTACAGAGTGAATTCCAGGTCAGCCTGAGCTAGAGTGAGAGCCTACCTTGAAAAACCAAAAAAAAAAAAAACAAAAAAAAAAACTTTGAAATCTGATACTGTCTACCTAGGGCATACTTCAATCTCAGTTGAAGGCTAGCTCTATTCCAAGTATTTAACAGCTACATTCTGGTTAGTGCAACAAAAGTATGAAAATGAAGGGGTACTTATAATGGAAGAGATTTCTGTTTTGTCCAGTAATAGCAATTCAGAGGTAAAAAGAACTAGTGCACACCTTTAATTCCAGTACATGGCAGGCAGAGGTAAGAGGATCTCTGTGAGTTCAAGACCAGCCTGGAACTTCAATGAGATCCAGGTCAGCCTGGACTAGAGTGAGACCTTACCTCAAAAGAAAAATAAATAAATAAAATATGTAAGCCAGATGTACAAGGTGGAACATGGAGTTCAAATGCAGTGGCTAGAGGCCCTGGTGTGCCCATTCTCTCACTCTATTTGTATTCTCTCTCTCAAATAAAAATAAAAAAGGTAAAAAGTGATGCCTACAAGAAAATTTAGCTGCCTTAGTATTAATTTTTTTGACTCTGTCCATGTAAGATTTTTCAAAAGAAAAACTGCAATATTCTTTCATTATTCCCAGAATTATCATGCAAATATATAAAGCATTTGCCACTGAAGCCTGAATACTCAAGTTCAATATTCAGAACACACCTTAAAAAGTCAAAAGCTGGTCGGGTGTGGCAGTGCACACCTTTAGTCCCAGCACTCAGGAGGCAGAGGCATGAGGATTCCCATGAGTTCGAGGCCACTGTGAGACTACATAGTTAATTCCAGGTCAGCCTGGACCAGAGTGAGATCCTACCTCAAAAAACAAACAAACAAAAAAAAAGTCAAAAGTCATGGTAGACTTCTATAATGCCAACATGCTGATAGAAGAATTTTCTGGAACCTTTCACCAAGGGCAACAAAAGGAGTAACAGTGAGATCCAGAGAAACCTGCCTCAAATGAGGTGGATGGTGAAGATGGACTAACAAGTCATCCTGCAACATCCACACATGCACATAAGCTTCTAGCTCTTTTACTATTCCTAAATACCCTACCTACTGTGTAGTAAGTAGTCTTACAAACATACTCCCTCATTTCAAAAGTCTTTGTTTTGAGGTCTGAGGAAATTGCTCAGTAGTTAAAGGTGCTTCATTTTAAAGCCTGCTGGCCCAGGGTTCAATTCCCTAGGACCCATGTAAAGCCAGATGTACAAAATGGCACATGCACCTACAGTTCATTTGGAGCCCTGGCACACTCATGCTAGCTAATGTTCTCTCTTTCATTCAAGTAAACAAACAAAAGAAAGTACAAGAGAAAGAAACAGACAATCTTTATTTTTTTAACAAAGTGTTTTGGGGCTGGAAAGATGGCTTAGCAGTTAAGTTGCTTGCCTGCGAAGCCTAAGGACCCAGGTTCAAGTCCCCACTACCCAAGTAAGCCAGAAGCACAAGATGGTGCATGTGTATAGAGGTTGTACGCAGGGGCTAGAGGCCCTGATGTGCCCAATCTCCCTCCCTCCCTCTCTAATAAAATAAAATCCTTTTAAAACAGTGTTTTTCCCTCAACAACTTTAATAAGAAACTAAAATAATTTAAGTAGCTTGGCATACAACCACTGAATGAATGGCTCCTAAGCAGAAAAACAGGAGAATGTGGCCTTGGTTTGAGTTATGCAATATACAGTCAAGCCTGAAGTTCAAGCCAGTGACATTTTTACTTTGGTGTAGAGAAAGAAGTACATGTCTAACTGGACAAGATGACATAACTCTAAAGGCATACCTTCCATCTGTTTGTCATGTAGTAACTGCTGTTCTTTCTCTTTTCTCCAAAAAGCTTCCTGTTTTTGCCGGATTCGGTGCCGTAATTCTTCGTCATCAGTATCAGATGACTCAGAGCCTCTGTCACTCCTCTCATCTTCGCTGTCTCCTGATCCATAGCCACCTAGTCCACCTGTGTGCATAAAGCTCAATCTGTCATGTGGAAAAGTCACACTATCCACTAAAAACTTTTCAAGGTCCGAGAAGAAAGCTCATTCTTTTTTTTCCCCAATGCCTATTCCTGAAAGAATATGCTTATTCAGGGTGGGGAGAAGCATATATGCAAATGTTTATGGATTTCACAGAATCCTTGGTCCATGAAGTTTTTTACATATTTCTCACAATTGGGGAATAATAATGACTTTGCTTTATTGCCCACCTATTCAAACCATTTAAAAGAGCAATAATGAAGCTTACGAGAGCTTAACCAATTCAACCACCTTAATAAAATTTAAAATGACTCTGAATATATTAAGTCTTTTATTGTTCAAAGTTTTATAAGGTCAGGTGGGATGTTAAGCCATTTTTATCTAATAAAATTAGAATACTCTAATTCTCACTGGTAAAGAAATGGGATGAACTACTCCCCACCCAGAAGGGATCTATTCTAAACAGTAATTATAACAAAAATCACACGGGCATTTTATTCTACCTATTTCCCTTTCTCTTCACAGAAATTAATATGAAATGAAGATGTGGAAAAGGCAAATTCAAGCTTTAAAGTCTTAATATTACCATGCATATAGCAAATCATGAGCATATCATTACTCTTATAAGATAAACCCTTTCCTATGTTCACATTTGACTCATGGCAACACAATTCAAAAAAATTACTAAAACCATTACTGTATTGATAAATCGCTAAGGTATGCATGTATGCATGCAGTAATTCTGAAATTGAGCCCAATAACTATCATGGCAAAATCATTACCTACTGAGTACAGATTATGTGTATTTATATAGTATATATATATATATATATATATAATATAAATATATATATTTTTTTATATACACATTGGAGCAATTAATGATGACATAATTACACAACTTGCCCCAATAAACTATGAATTAACTATTACATTTAAAATTGTTCAACTGTGAATATTTTAGACAGAAAAAAATAGATAAACCTTAGAGACTGAAATAACTGAGTAGGAACTGTCCATTTTCAAAACAGAGCATGTGGAGAGACACAGTTAAGTGTGATTTTCCCAGTAGGCCCTCTGGCAAGTAAGGAGAACACTTACCGAGTCCAGTGAGGGAAGCCAGTGCACTGGACTGTGCCAGCTGCTTTGCAGGAGCTTTGTATCACATCAACAACAGGAACAACATGTTAACACAAATAGCCACGATTTCATAGTCATGAGAGTCTATGGTATTGTTAAATCTACTACTACTGCTGCTTTGTGGGGAGAGAAGAAACATTAAAAACATGACATTCATTGTAAACCAGCATGTCTGGCTTTGAAATTATAATTCTGATGTGAGCTGAAATCTATAAGGACAAAAGGTAATTGACCACTCTATCTGTATTTTTATCTCTGAGATATGGCACATAATTAATATTATTCTCAGTATGTCTTTTTAAAGTGTTACTAAAACCATGGGAGAAGGTAAAAATCACTAGCTTCTGTAAGAATCATAACTGATAAGACTAAAAATTCTGAAGTCTCCTAATTTAAAACTCATTGTTCAAACAAAATGAATTAGAAGTTATATACCAGTTGCATGGTATTGATTTAAAACAATCAGGTGAAATAAGTTGAACATCAGAAATTTTCCACAATGCACTTTACAGTACAGAAGCATTATTGATTGCTATCATGTACTCTGGCCAGATAAAACAAAAGTATTTTTATAGCTTCAATATGGTGTCTACAAATCTAATCTTTCCCAAAGAGCTAAGACATGCAAGAAGAGAATAGTTAAATATCTGAGAGCAATCCTGAGGACAATAAAAAATGTCCAAAATAGTCAATGAAACCAAAATTCCCTTACAAAAGCAAAACCCAAGAACACCCACAATATACCTTTCGTTGCTTTCCGGTGTGCATCCTTGGCTACATAATAAATTTCTTCATCTGTGACATCCAGTAGAATTTCAGTTAAAAGCATTTTTGTCAGCAACATCTAAAGAATATTTTATATGTTTCTACCTTAGTTGTAATTTGATAGTTTATTTCCAAAAAAATTAAAATGCAAAACCATTTTAATAAGACATTTTGAGATAAGATCATCCACTATTAGAGTATCTCGAAAATTTATCTAAAACATCTGAACTTTAAAACAGTTACAATCAAAGGTATTAAATAAAAACTACACAATTTACCTGGATGTGGTTGTATACACATGTAACCTCAGACTCAAGAGAAAATAAAAAGATTGTGAGTTCAAGGCCAGCCATGACTACATAGTAATACCTTGTCTTCAGAAAAACAAAAAGCTCTAAATTTATATAGCGAGACATTGAATTTTTAGTTCAGAGACTAAAAGTCTGAGATAGCCCAGTGTTTAAAAACGCTTGTTGTCTGTGCCTGACAACCAGAGTTGGGATCCACAGTGACACATAAAGCCAGATGCAAGTAGCACATGTGCCTGTGATCCTAATGTGCCTGTGGGGATGGGAGGCAGAGTACTGAAAAATTCTCAAGCTCACAGGCCAGCTAGTCTGGCATTTGCAACAGCAGACCATAAGAGAGAACCTGTCTCAAACAAAATGAAAGGCAGACTCTTCAGGTCTCCACATGCATACTGGAGCACACATGCACCTAACATACACACATACACATGTGTACACAAATAAAAATAAACTTAACAGAAATTTTAAGGTGGAGGGAGTATCCTTTCATTTAACAAAATTAGTAAACATAATACTAGGGGTGTGTGTGTGCGTGTGTGCGCGTGCGCGCATGTGCCAGGATAGCAACAGGTACCATTTCACAAACACTGTCTACCTTCTTGGAGACAGTCTCTCTCACTGGCTTGAAATTCACTAGGTATGCTAGATTAGACTAGCAAGCCTTGGCCAGGGATCTGCCTATCTCTATCTCTCCAATCCTGAGATTACAAATGCATGCCAACCACACATGGCTTCTTTTCATGGATTCTGGAGATAGAACTCAGGTCCTCATCTTTATAAGGCAAGCAGTTTACTGACCGATGTACCTCCCCAGCCCCAATACTAGTTTCTTAAGGTTAGGTTAAAAACCTGAGAGGGGAAATAAGAAAACAAAGGCTAGGTTCCTTTTATTCTTGACAAATATAAAGTAAACCAAAACACTATCCTAACATTTTAAGTGGTTTTGAGAATGAGCTGGATACTGTCGGGTGTGGTGGTGCACGCCTTTAATCCCAGCATTTGGGGTAGGAGGATTGCCGCGAGTTTGAGGCCACCCTGAGACTCCATAGTGAATTCCAGGTCAGCCTGGGCTAGAGTGTGACACTACCTCGAAAAACCAAAAAAAAAAAGAGAATGAGCTGGATACTAGCCCTGACTGTAACAACTATTTGAAATGTGAATAGGTTGATATTGTATATATGTAAGTACAGTGATTGAGATGGGGAGGTAATATGATGGAGAATGGAATTTCAAAGGGGAAAGTGCTGGGGGGAGGGAATTACCATGGGATATTTTTTTATAATCATGGAAAATGCTATTAAAATTTTTTAAAAAAGGAAAAACCGAAAAAAAAAAAAGAAAAACAAAGAAACAAAAACAAACAAGCAAACAAAAAAAAAAGAAATGTGAACTTGGTCTCTCAGCTTCTCTGATCACTGAACTGAATCACTGTTTCAAAGATGGCTCACCTTTTAATATGGAAAATGCAGCATACTATAGACCCGATTTTATAAAGTAACAATATACTTTGTACATGAAAAAGGCTTTAAGAATTTTTACAGGCTGAAGAGATGGCTTAGAGGTTGAGGCACTTGCCTGCAAAGTTTAAGACTTAAGTTCAACTCCCCAGAACCCACATAAGCCAGATGCACATGGTGATGCATGTATCTGGAACTCATTTACAGCGGCTAGAGGCTCTGGCACACCCATTCTCTCTCTCTCTCTTTATCACCCCCCTCCCTGTCTCTGTAATAAGTAAAAAGAATTTTTCCGATGAAATCATGTTTAACTGTGTTCAATCCCAGTGTTCTCTAGTTTTATACTTCAGTGAATTCTTTTCATTTTTCTCAATACTTCTACTTAAAAAAACAAACAAAAAAACCCTTCAAAAACCTATAGAACAATTAAAGTGTTCTACTGGGTTTCATGCAGGTTTTGAACTTTGAGCATTACCTTAATTTCTAAAAATTATTTATTTAAGACAGAAAGAGAATGTATGGGAATGCCAGGACTTGTTGCTACTGCAAACAAGCTCCAAATGAACACACGTGTCATGTTGTGCATCTGGCTTTAAGCTGGTACTGGGGAACTGAAACTGGGCTATCAAGCTTTACAAGCAAGCATCTTTGACTGCTGAGCCATCACCCCAGCCCTTTATTATCTAAAAATTTGTTAATAAAATTTGTTTATTTATTTAAGAGAGAGAGAGAATGAATATGAGAATGGGTACATTAGGGCTTCTTGCCAGCACAAATCAACTCCAGAAACATGTGCTACTTTGTGCATTTGGCTTTGCATGAGTACTGGGGAACTGAACCCAGGGCATCAAGCTTTGCAAGCAAGTGCCTTTAACCGATAGGGTCTTACTCTAGCCCAGGCTGACCTGGAATTCACTATGTATTTTCAGGGTAGCCTTAAACTCATGGTGATGCTCCCAAGTGCTTCAGGACTAAAGGCATGCACCACCACACCTGGCTCCATTATCTAAACTTTTAAGAGGATTATGGTGGTTTGATTCAGGTGTTCTTCCCCGCACCCAAATAAACTTATGTGTTCTAAATGCCATGTTCCCAGCTGATGGCAAATAGGAATTAAACCCTCCTGGAGGCAGCATACTGTTGGGAGCAGGCTTATGGGTGTTATAACCAACCTCCTCTTGCCAGTGTTTGACACACTTTCCTGTTGCTGTTGTCCACTTGATATTAGCCAAGAGGCTATGTCTACCCTCTGCTTATACCATCATGGAGCTTCCCCCTGAGTCTATAAGCCAAACTAAAACCTTTTTTCCCACAAGCTGCTCTTGGTTGGGTGTTTTCTGTCAGCAATGTGAACCTGACTGCAACAGGGGTGGGAAGGTACGAGGAGTGGTATCTGAAGCCTTTACACATGCTTTGCCTAAATCAATATGATTAAATAGTTCATAGTTATTTCAAGATTCTTAAAATTTGAATGTTTCAGATGTCCAATAAACAAAATGATTGCTTTTATGTGGTAAGAAACTCATTGTTTTACCATTTGATACTCTTTTTCTTCTTCAGTCATCTCTGGTTCACTGTGCTCTTCTTGAGGTACTGGAGATGGACTTCTGGTGACCTTTCCACTGCTTGTAGCCTCAATGTTTTCACCATCTTCATCTTCCTCATCACTGTCCTAGAAAAGTAGTACAGTAGTACAAATGTATAGTTAATGAAACAGAAATATGAACATAAACTTATTTTCAAAATTACTTTTTCTCCTTCCTTGGAGCTGAGGAATTGAACACAAAGCTTCAAATATGCAAGGATGTATTCTATTACTGAGCTGCACCTTTAATCCTCTATTTAAGTTTTGTGCATGTATTCCGTAAGTGTGGGTGTGTCATGTACATGCATGTTATCAAACAACAACTTGGATGTCAATCCTTACCTTCCATCTTGTTTGCAGCAGGGTCTCTTGGCATTTACTACTGTATTCTCCAGGCTAGCTGGCTCACTAACCTGAAATTCTCCAGTGTCCATACCCTCTCTCTCTTGCTATAGAAGAGCCAGGATTAATGACACTTGCTACTGCATCTGGCTTTACATATGTTATGGGGATCTAAACTCAGGTTTTATGTTTACCTGGCAAACACTTTATCCACAAACCATCTCCTCAACAACTAAAGTACACTTTTTTTTTGGTTTTTTGAGGTAGGGTCTCACTCTGGTCCAGGCTGACCTGGAATTAACTCTCATCTCAGGGTGGCCTTGATCTCATGGCGATCCTCCTACCTCTGCCTCCCGAGTGCTGGGATTAAAGGCGTGCGCCACCACGCCCGGCCTAAAGTACACTTTTTAAAAAAATTGTTACATTCTCTATTTGAAACTTAAGTTTTCATTTTCAAGCTGCCTTCAAACTTACTATGTCACCTCCTCCCTCCATCTCTCAAGTGCTGTTATTACAGACATGTGCTACCATGCCAAGTTTTATGTGGTGCTGGGAAATGAACCCAAGGCTTACTGAAAGCTAGGCAAGGACTTTACCAACTGAGCCACATGCCCAGTCCCTAAATTAATTTTTTTAATTTAATTTTTATTTTTATTTATTTGAGAGCAACAGACAGAAAATGAGGGAGGGAGGGAGAGAGAGAGAATGGGCATGCCAGGGCCTTGCCAATGCAAACAAACTTCAGATGCATGCACCACTGTGCATTTGGCTTACATGGGTCCTGGGTAATCAGCCTCAAACTGGGGTCCTTAGGCTTCACAGGCAAGCACTTAACTGCCAAGCCATCTCTTCAGCCCCCCTAAATTACATTTTTGACACAACAGATTTCATTCAGTAAAGTGTACCCTACAAAGTGTAGCTTTTAAGAAGGCTTATAAAAATAAGGGTTTTTCCCCTACTTTTCTCAGGAAAATTTTGACTTTGTTTCATAAATAAGCAGAGAAAAATTATGCGCAAAGACAACTGAATAAATATCCATTACGCATGATGGTTCTGAAATAAATGGTTCACAGAACTTTGGTGGGATTTTTGTTTTGGATTTTTTTTTGAGGTAGGGTCTCACTGTAGCCCAGGCTGACCTGTAATTCACTATGTAGTCTCAGGCTAGCCTTGAACTCATGGCAATCCTTCTACCATGACCTTGGCCACCCAAGTGCTAGGATAAAAGGCATGCACTACCGTGCCTGGCAGTTCATAGAACTCTGGATAAATGGAACAAGAGATGTATTATTCTACTGAACTGTTCCAGTTATATACTTGCACTTTTTACCTAAAGCCATATGACTTAATATGAAAAAGACCTCTGGTGAGTTCTAAGGCTTCCACTTGTCCTGCCTGAAACTAAGTGAGACGACTTCTTTTGGCTACATAATGGGCAGATAGGAAATGAGGTCTACTTCGTGACTTTCTAGTATCAAGTACCACACCCTAGGAAGAGGACTCTTGCTTCATCAAACAACTATACCACTTCAAAGTCTTAGGTTTCTGTGTTTAAGTTGCAGTGGGTATCTACAGAGGTCAGGAAGCTAGAAAGGTGCCATTGTGGGGTGTTAAAGAGAACTAAGGGAGGGAATAGTAGAGAGATATGAAAGCATTAATGGGGGATAGCCAAGCACAGATACGATGAGGAGGGGGTGGGGAAAGGGTCATCCTTAACTAAAAATGTGTGAAAAAGTTATATGGGCACCTACTAAGTAAGCTAATTAAAAATATAATTGAGCTAGGTGTGGTGGTGGCTTTAATCCCAGTACTTGGGAGGCAGAGGTAGAAGGATTGCCATGAGTTCGAGGCCACCCTGAGATTCCATAGTGAATTCCAGATCAGCCTGGGCTAAAGTGAGACCCTACCTCGAAAACCAACCCCCCCCCAAAAGAACTGAATATAGTTACTCAACATGGATGGATATAGGTGCTTTCAGAAGCCATAGTTTATTAATTGAAAAATGTAGTGTCAGGGTGGGATACCTTCCTATGAGCTGCTGGTGAGGAAGGCCACAACGGTCACCAAAAGAATAGAAGTCACTACTATTACTCATGTACCCACACCCAAACTAGATGGTAAGACCCTATGACTGAAGACACGACATGCTACAGTCTTGCGACACTGAGAAATCAAGTTAGAACTGAGCTGGAAGGCTTCCTCCCTGATGACCAGCTTTCATATGCTAGAAAGTGTTATGTAGGCTGCTGGGGAAGAAAACTCATCAACATCTTTCCCAGCTATGGGCCCTGTGTACTACCATAATCAACTGATAAGCAAAATGTGCTCACCGGTACAATAGTAGCATGACTGCTATGGGGTAACCATCTGCTTAATTGCTGAGGGAATCACATTTTTCAGTGGAGTAGCCACTTTAAATTGCCCATACTCCAGGAAATAATCTCCTACCCCAATTTAACTCAGAGGGTCAGGGGCTGGAGAGAGGGCTTAGTGGTTAAGGTGTTTGCTTGCAAACCCAGGTTTGATCCTCCATGTCCCACATAAGCCAGATGCAGATGGTTGCACATATGTCTGGAGTTTGTTTGCAGTGGCTGGAGGCCCTGTGGTGCCCATTCTCACTCTCTACCTCTGTCCTCACTGTCGCTAATAAATACAAAAAAAAAAAAAAAAAGGATTTCCCTTAACTCAGAGGCTCAGAAAGAAAATTAAAAGGAAAAAAAAAAAAATAGAAAGAGGAGGGAGGAGAAAGGAAAGGAGGGGACTAATTGGGAAGAAGAGGTTTAATGGGAGAAAAGAATGAGGGGGTATAACTGCAGGGGGGGGTGAATATGATCAAATGCATATGTACATGTATGAAATTATCAAAAATAATAGAAACAGGGCTTAAGGTGCATGCCTTGTGAAGCCTAAAGACCCAGGTTTGAGTTACTGGAATCCATGTAAGCCAGATACACATGGTGGCACATGTGTCTAGAGGCTTTGGCACACCCATTCGCTCTCATTAAAAAAAAAAAAAAGACAGGCACAGTGACGTATACTTGTAATCCCAGCACACTTGGGAGGCAGACGTAGAAGGACTGCCATGAATTAGAAGCCACCCTGAAACTACATAGTGAATTCAGGTCAGTCTGGGCTAAAAAGTGAGACCCTCCTCAAAAAAAAAAAAAAAAAAAAAAATTTTCACATTGACAAAATTATCAAAGTTTTACATCAGGGGTTCTACTTACAAATTTACTTCTCTGAGGTAAACGTGGGCCATCTGCTCCTTCAGCATCTTCAGTAGCCTTCTTTTCTTTCTTTGACAGTTGTGAACGCTGCTGTTCCATTCTTTCTTTCTCTAATTTCTTCTGTTTTTCACGTTCCATTTTTTCAAGGCCTTCACGAATCCAAGCTGGAAGAGTTCTTCGTTTTACTGCATCTGTTTCACACAGGAGAAAATATTTACAAGTCAGTAAAATAAATAAACAAATGATTTTATTCCTGATGTTCTACAAAGAGTAAGTAAAAGCAGACTTGGTTAACACTGTGCTTCTCGTTATTTAATTTAATTTAATTAATGCATTTATTTGACCTAGAAAGAGGGAGAGAGAAAATGGGCATACCAGGCTCTCCAGCCACTGCAAACAAACTCCAGATGCATGCGCCCCTTGTGCATCTGACTAACGTAGGTCCTGGGGAATCGAACCTGGGTCCTTTGACTTTGCAGGCAAACGCCTTAACCGCTAAGCCATCCCTCCAGCCCTGTGCTTCTCTTTAAAGCCATACCTTTAATAGCAGCAGGAACCATGCTCTAATGTTGATGATTTGCCAGGGCACAATAAAAGCACATGTAACTATCACCTCATTAATCCACATACAAACCCTAAGAATATTCCTACTATCCAATCTCCTTTGTAGAGGAAACTGAAGGTCAATGAGATAAAATGATGTGCCCAAGATTAAAAACAAGTAAATTGTGCCATGGGCTAATGTACAGCCAAATTCTTACACTAAGCAGCTTCCTCAGCAGAGTCAAACAGAGGAATAGTCTGTTTTCAAATTAAGAATTTATTTAGAAGCCGGGCGTGGTGGCGCACACCTTTAATCCCAGCACTTGGGAGGCAGAGGTAGGAGGATTGCTGTGAGTTGTAGGCCACCTTGAGACTACATAGTGAATTCTAGGTCAGCCTAAGCTGAGCTACAGTGAAACCCTACCTCAACCCCCCCCCCAAAAAAAGATGACTTCATTTTGTAGGTTAAAAAGGTAGTAAGTTAGAACCTTCTTAATATGTAAAAAGGTAAGTAGTAGATGCCTTAGAACTTCCCAGATATACTGTGGCATAAATATGTACCATTATTAGCAATGAGCTAGCTTCACATATGTTATTTAAAAGTTGAAATTTCCTGCAAAGGTATTTATGGGAAGTGAAATAATTTAAGGAAAACTAATCTGACAGCACTGTATCTCACAAACTCTGGGAAAAGCAAAGAAAAAGCACTGAAGTGCCAACACTGAATATGCTACAGCCAGAGAAAATTTACACTCTATCAGAAAAGACCATTTCATGTAAATATTTAAAGAAAACTATTCACTATGTTTGACATTTAGATCATTATATTTTTTGTACTTTTAAGGTTTATGACTATAAAATGTGAGGTTCTTAAAGTACCATTACTTCTACCATAACAGAAATACAAGAATAGCTTAAGAGTATGTACGCGCACGAACACACACACGCTGAGTAAATGGCTTAGTGGTTAAGGCACTTGTCTGTGAAGCCTAAGGACCCCGGTTCAATACCCCAGGACCCACGTTAGACTGATGCACAAGGAGGCGCATGCATCTGGAGTTCATTTGCAGTGGCTAGAGGCCCTGACATGCCCATTCTCTCTTCCTATCTGCTTCTTTCTCTTTCTCTCAAATAAATAAATAAACAAATAAATACAATATTAAAAAAAAACATGCTTCTCACAATGACAAAGTTATCATGCCAGTTTGGTTCACTGAACTCAGATAGCTACCAATTTGTGGAGGCTCCTGCTTCACAGGAAGTGCTATCGGTGAACGCTGCCGATCCCTGAATGATGATGGCCTTTCTCGTCGATTCTGAGGAGGTGCTGGAGGTCCTGGAGGTCCTGGTTGCCAATAGGGAGGATGAAATCCACCTTGCGGTGGACCAAAAGCAGCCCCATGCTGAAAGAGTATTGCATTTTATTTTTCTTCAATGTAATACAATATACCTTCTTGGGACACACGTGTGTTATGAACTGGGACAGTAGAAATCCATGTGTGTAGCACAAATCCAAGAATTCCATGGTCCTAAAATCCACTGGTATTTCTGTAGCCTCAAGAGCCTAGACTTTTCTTTCTTTCCTTTTTTTTTTTTTTTTTTTTTTTTGGTTTTTTGAGGTAGGGTCTCGCTCTAGCTCAGGCTGACCTGGAATTTACTATTCACTATGTAGTCTCAGGGTGGCCTTAAACTCAGTGATCCTGCTACCTCTGCCTCCTGAGTGCTGGGATTAAAGGCATGTGCCATCACACCCAGCTTTAGACTTGCTTTTCTTACAAAGATCAAGATTTCCTGCCCATATAAATGTCAAGAACCTTCTAGGTGATCCAGCTGGCACACTATTTTAAAGGACAGAAAAGGCATTCTGAGTCCATTTACATGCCCTATCATAAAGACGACATCAAGTACGTATCAATTTTTCTGTCTCTCCTATCAAATTTGAAGACAGGCTCTCCTTATATAGCCCAGTCTTGCTTTGAAGTTGCTATGAGTGCCAGGCTGATCTCAGACTCAGGAGCCTACTGCCTCAGTCTCCTAAGTACTGGGGTGACAGGTGTGTGCTACCACACCTAGCCAATTTTTCTGTAACTAGAAAATACTGAAAAATATTTTGTCAATTTCAACTTTTTCTAGTGAATTAAAGTTGTTTCTATAATGAAAGGTTATATTTATTTATAACCGAAAGAAGATACTGAATACTACAGTAAATATGCATTTTGCCACTTTCACAGACTTTTTAAAAGGCGCTGCCAGTAGAGCTCTTTTCTTGTTAGCATGGGATCCATCAAGCTAACTAGCTAACCATACCTTTCTTCAAAAATGTCAAAAACTGTCCTATGTGGATTCCAAGCATGAGTATACAAGTATCTGATTAATAAGAAGACTGATATCTCAAAGTGAATGTATTATCATTCATATAGTCCTTGAATATACCTTAGAATTATTGATTATATTTTTGGGGTTTTTAAAAAATCTTAAATTGTGATAGTTTAATTCATCAAATAACAGATACAATCAGTTATTCTATATTGACATTTAGCACAACTGAACAGTAGACCCTAGCAGAGTAAATTTAAGAAAAAAAAATAAAGCCCACACATTAGCACTATTCTCCATAGAGTTCTATGTCCCTAGGAGTGAAATGATGTTACAAAGGAAATCACTAACATGCAATGCAAGAATGAAAAAAATAACACAGAAAAATAGTCTAAGTTCTACCATAGAAGGAATTGCAGCTTGGAAGCGCATCATTACTTGTGTTTTATTCATAATCTACTATTAACAAATAATGTATTCAACTACTTTGAATTTGAAAACAAGACATCATATAGCTATTTGAACTTATAACTTTTTATTTTATCCAAATTTCCCTAATGATTCTTTATACCACTTTCCTAATCGAGTACAAATCTAATAATTTTAATAGTCAAATTTTAATAAATTTTCGGAGGCACTGTATGTGCTTATCTGTAAACTTGACAAGGGAAATACAAATCTTAGGTATTCTTGAGGAGACATTTCCAAACAATGGATTACATGCACATCTATGATATTAAAGTAACAAAATTATCTTTCACCTGATAGTCAAACTGGTTCACTGGCCCCACTGCAAAATTATCGGGTGGTCCACCAAAGCTGTGATTGTTCTGGTTAAATATATGCCTGTTGTCAGGGGCAAATTCCCCACTGTCCTGACTGTTGCTGTCTTCAGAAGGAGGAACAATGTCCATTGGACCTGGTGTTGGTGGCATCCATGGCTGTTCTGGAGGGGGGTGTGGGGGTTGCTGATGCATTCCCCATTCTAGTTAGGATTCAGGTATAAAAACATTCAACAGGGGGTTATAACAAAATAACACAAATCTTAAAGAAGTTATTATTTCTTAATAAAGACACAAATTTTATAAAACACTTCTTAATTTCTTTGTGTGTTATCTGAAAAATAAACTATTAAGTCAACTCATAATTCAACTCACAAATAATTCAAATAACTGATCCCTCTAATTCACACCTTAAGCAAATGGAAACAAAGGAACCAAACCTATTATTATTACTGTTTTCAATAGCTTGAAACAGAATCTTGCTATGTAGACCAGGCTAACCTGCAATTGACTATGTAGTCTAAGATGGCCTTGAAATTCAAGATCCTCTGCCTCCCAGGTGCAAGGACAAGAGTGCATCACTAGGCTCAGCTCCTAAAATTATTATTTTTTTAAAGGTAGGGTCTCACTCTAGGTCAGGGAAACCTAGAACTCATTGTATAGTCAGTCCCAGGCTGGCCTGGAACTCACAGTGATCCTACTACCTTTCCTTCCCAAGTGCTTTTAAAGGTTTAAAGGATTAAAGGTGTGCGCCACCATGCCTGACCACCTAAAATTATTTTTAATGAATGTAACAAAATCCAAAGCAAGTTTTGGTTGAATTGTTCTGTAACATCACAAAAACAATACCTTAAATTTTTATATAATTTCCTTTTTCCATGAACATATATACATATATCATATATATATATATCATACATATATATATGATATATATATATATATATATATAATCTCCTCACAACAACCCTGTGAGGTAGGGAGAAATCAGGTATTATTTTTGTCAATTTCAGGAAGGGAAACTGAAGCACATAGATCAGTGTTTCCCAGGGTCACAAAGAAAGTCAGTAGAGTGAAACTATGAAGTTGAGGAGGAACATAAGGATACAAGGGTGAGTCATTTATAAAATTTAATCTGAGAACTAAAATATTCTCAAACATGGAGAAATTTGGCTTTCTAAAAACAGAAATGAACCACCTCCCAGTATCAAAGATTAGAATACTTGATACTCTTTTCCAAGCAATATTAGGGAATTCCCTCCTGTGTTCTCCATTCTTATAGTAACATGAGAAACAATAGGAATAGCAAAAGAGGGAGATGTCTTCCCCACCAGCACAAGTGTGGGATTTTTCCATGAATACTCTAAAGTGATTATTAAAATAACCAACACCACAATGACAGAAAAATGAATTAAAATCAAGGGATTGCAATCATTCTGTGAAGTAAAAAAACAACCAAACAAGAACTTATGGAAGATTATTACTATCTGGAAAAAAGGGAAGAAAAAGGTGGGAGGGGCAGAGTATATACGACAGACTTTTTGTCACAAAGTGAGTGACACAACTTTTCTTTAATTTAGAGGCTACACAAGTTTCACTCTGCCAGTGCTGCTTCTGAAAAGGCCAGAGGTTGCAACAGAGAGACAAAGAATGCTCTCTGCCCTCGATGCCAAGTGGTTTCCAGTGTTCCCAGCCCTGTCAGCCTAGGAATGAAGAACCAAGAAAAAAATCAAACTGAGTGCCACAATGGGAGCAGAATGAGTACAGAATAATTTTTACCACAAGTCAAGGTTAAATCAAATTGTAACTGCCTATTTTTTAAAGTTACCTATTTTTTTAAGAGCATTAATTTCAAGAAGTCATAAAAGTAAGCAAATTAAACTATTTACTATTGTAATCATTTTACTTTAAAAAGCCCTAAACTTTGGACAACATAAACAACAAACCTGGTTGCCACATTCTGTTAAAGTTTGAATCTCCTTGAAAATTCCCATGATTATTTGGACCAGATTCCATCGCAGGCATATCCTGTCCGTTGGGCATCATTGTTGGTGGTGGCTCTACAATGCTCTGCTGCCCTGAAGCCTCTCTTTGGGCAATCCAAGCTTGAGCCAAGGCAGCCCAGTCAATCTGGCCTAATGTAAATTAACACACAGTTTAACATTCAGAATGGTACCTCCATGTAAAACAAGCATTTCAGTTATTCCTTAATACAGAATTAAACTACTATACAATGTTCTGCCTGCAAGGAGGCTTAGAAAACAATGCATATTCAGCTAGAACATAAATGACTTACAACTTCTGAAAAACGATTCCACAAACACATACTTAACCCATTCTAATATTAACTCGTAAGAAATTTGGGTCCTACATGTTAGTTTACTGAGTTTAATAAACCATTTAAAACTCTTAGCACCTCTCTCCTACCCATCTTCAAATTATCACCCACTACCTGCCCCCCTCTAAATTCAGTGTTGGGATAAAGATGGCTTAGTGGTTAAAAGTGCTTTCTTACAAACCCTAATGGCTCAGGTTTGATTCCCAGTACCCATGTAAACCCAGATGCACAAAGTGAAGCATGTGTCTGGAGTTCGTTTGCAATGTCAGGAGGCCCTACTGCACACATTCTCATTTTCTTTCAAGTAGACAAACAAAATAAATAAACAAATCCAATGCTTTCCTTACTTGGATCCTGCTGGTGCTGAAACGACTGCATCCATTGCTGCTGGTTCAGGGGCCACTGCTGCCAAGGCTGTCCTCCTTGATCCCACATCCTCTAAGCTTCTATTTTCAACAAATTCAACAGTTTAAAAATTAGTGACTTTTTAACTTTTCAAATTTTACACATCAGCAATGATAATATGATAATATTTTTTGTGATGAGAGGTCTCCAATTCTAGCCAATATGTTGCCATAGGCAACTAGAAGGTTTTTGTTGTTGTTTTGAGGTAGGGTCTCACTCTAACCCAGACTGACCTTGTGTTTACTATGTAGTCTCAGAGTCCTCGAACTCACTGTGATCCTCCTATCTTGGCCTCCCAAGAGCTGGAATTAAAGGCATGCGCCACCACACCAGGCTAACAACTAGAATTTTAAATTGACAAGCAAGAGTAGAATATTGTATGTTAATGCTGATACCAGTGTTTAGTGGCCAATATAACTCTAACCAATTCAGATAAAAAGAAGGCACATATAGGGCTGGAGAGATGGCTTAGCGGTTAAGCACTTGCTTGTGAAGCCTTAGGACCCCGGTTCGAGGCTTAACTCCCCAGGACCCACATTAGCCAGATGCAGAAGGGGGCATACGCTTCTGGAGTTCGTTTGCAGTGGCTGGAAGCCCTGGCGCGCCCATTCTCTCTCTCTCCCTCTGCCCTTCTGTCCGTCACTCTCAAATAAATAAATAAAAATAAACAAAAAAAATTTAAAAAAAAGAAGGCACATATATAAATTATATGTGTATATTTAAAGATTATATAAGAAAAAAGTGATCTATTCTACTCCCAGTAGGGACAATCATTTAAGAGTAACCAAATAGATTCTTGCTTGTGAAGGAACATTCTTATAAATAATTAGAGCTAATAAATATAAAAGGTAAAAGAGTGCAGTGCATGGTGATACATGCCTTTAAAGGAAGCTGAGGATCACTGTGAGTTCGAGCCCAGCCTGAGGATACAGTGTTTCAGGTCAGTCTGGGCTAAAGTGAGACCCTGGGTGGTGGGGAGAGAAGAGGAAGAGGCACAATAGAACTAGAAGCTGCCATAATGCCAAACTTATGTGACTTAGAAATTTTTTAAAGAAAAGTTGTTGAGAAATCACAAGTTCGAAGGCTGCCAACAAGCCACACCTACAAATGAAGTGTCTGTAAGACACACTGCTACATGTCCCCGTACACACTATGATGGTCTCACCACAAATGTTTGCATGATTATAGCTGAATTTCCAATATACAGAAATTTCAGGGGTTACAAACAAGATTAGCAAAATCAATCAAAAAAAAAACCTAGAAGGTCCTGTTTCCTAACACTTAAATAGGAAAAGGAAAGGGGAGGGGTGGGATAGGACTGATAAGTACTATTAAATCTAAGAAATGAGTATATAGGGAGAGTCCTCATACTAATCTACTTTTCTATAAACAAGTTTGAAAACTTTTCTAATAAAAAGTTTATATAATTCCAACAAGTCTGGTATCTTTGTACTTAATCTAACACTATAAAAATCCTGTTCAAGAACAAACAACATACATATACATATACGTATAACAGGCATTTATAAATGTTTACTGAATGAATTCTTCTAAGCTAGTCCTTTCTTCTACACTGAAAATAAGACAGGGCTGGAGAGATGGCTCAACAGTTAAAATACACTTGCCAGCACCCACATAAATCCGGATACAAAGTGGTACACATCTGTGATTCCCAAGGCACCTTCAACAATGATAGGCCAAGCCAGGAGAATCTGAAGCTCTTGGCTCAGCTAGTCTCATATTCATTCATTGTCTGGCAGTTTCTTTGCAGTAGGAAAAGACTGTCTCAAATGGATACCTCGAAGTTGTCCTCTGACCTCCCTCCACACATATGTTGTGGCATGCACACATGTACACACAAATAAATTTGAAAAAAAAAGATGGTAGCAAGCTTTAGTTTTATAAATTCACAAAAAGTAAGAAAGCCAGATAAAGAAGGAAGACATCAACTCTAGAATAACTGGTTATTTGGATTCAGAGGTTTAAGAGTCTGCAACTCCAGTCTTTGCAGTGCTCTCAGATGTTATATAATTCTATCAGGGAAGATCCTGACTTCTCAACTGAGGAACACTACAGCACATGTCTCTGTTACCAGGACTTACTTATGAGTGAAATGTACTTGTCTTCTAGATACATGAATATATCTATTGCAATAGCTTTACTAACTGTGGTAACAAAAGCAACAGATAGACAGCTCCCTAGCTGAGAACCAGTTCTAAGATAGAGACTCTTTTTTCTAACATCTTCTCAATGTTTTTGTCTTCTGCCCCCTTTCTCCCTCTGCCATTTCCCAACTATAACTATAAAACACCTTAAAGCTAAATGAGTCATCAGAACCCATGAAAATTAACTTTAAATTAACATAAAGAAATATGAATCCAGGTGTGCACACCTTTAATCCCAGCACTCAAGAGGTAGAGGTAGGAGGACTGCTGAATTTGAGTCCACCTTGAGACTATACAGTAAATTCCAGGTCAGCCTGGGCTAGAGTGAGACCCTCCCGGGTGAGGGTGAAGAAACATGAGGGCTGGAGAGATGGCTTAGCAGTTAAGGCACTTACCTGCAAAGCCTAAGGACCCAGGTGTGATTCCCCAAAACCCATGTAAAGCCAGAATAAAAAAGTATGTATCTGGAGTTCATATGCAGTGGCCAGAGGCCCAAGTATGCTTACTTCTACATGCGCACATGCGTGCATACACACACACACACACACACACACACACAGACACAGACACACACACTCTCTCTGCTTGCCAATAAATAAATAAAATTAAAAAACAGGGCTGGAGAGATGGCTTAGCAGTTAAGCGCTTGCCTGTGAAGCCTAAAGGATCCCGGTTCGAGGCTGAGTTCCCCAGGTCCCACGTTAGCCAGATGCACAAGGGGGCGCATGCGTCTGGAGTTCGTTTGCAGTGGCTGGAAGCCCTGGCGCGCCCATTCTCTCTCTCTCTGTCACTCTCAAATAAAGAAATAAAAATGTCAAAAAATATTTAAAAAATAAATAAATAAAAATAGGACTTGGTAGGCAAGAGGTAGGAGGATCACCATGAGTTGAAGGCCACCCTGAGACTACATGGCAAATTCCAGGTCAGCCTGGGCTAGAGTGAGACTCTACCTGGAAATGAAAAAAAGAAACAAACAAACAAACAAGCAAGCAAACAAACGTGGGGCTGGAGAGATGGCTTAATGGTTAATGTACTTGCTTGCAAACCCAAAAGACCCAGGTTATATTTCCCAGGACCCATGTAAGCCAGGTGCATAAGGTGGTACATGCGTCTGGAGTTCATCTGCAGTGGCTAGAGGCCCTGGTGTGCCCATTCTCTCCCTCTTTCTCTCAAATAAATAAATAATTTTAAAAAGAAACATGAATAAATGAATTAAGTAGGAAACACTAAGGAGAAGTATTAACTGCCCCAGTTCCTGTAGTCCCGGCACTTAACAGGTACAGGTACAGGCAGTAGGTCAGGACTTCAAGATCAGCCTCGGAAGCCAGGTGGTGTGCACACCTTTAATCCTAGCACTCAGGAGGTAGAGGTAGGAGGATTACTGTGAGTGCAAGCTCAACCTGGGACTATCAGCCTGGGCTACATGAACCCATCTCAAAAAAAGAAAAGAAAAACAGAGTATCAGTAATTTTTTGTTGTTGGTGGTGTTGTTTGGAGGTAGGGTCTCATTCTAGCTCAGGCTGACCTGAAATTTGCTATGTAGTCTCACAGTGGCCTTGCACTCACAAAGATCCTCCTACTTTTGCCTCTCTAGTGCTGGGACTAAAGGTATGTGCCACCACGCCCTACTCAGAATATCAATACTGTAACTGACTTCAGAGGTTTACCTGCAGTTTAAAATGTTGGTTGGGTGAAACAACTTGTAAGCATATATTATACATTTGAAAATTTTGAAAACTAAAAAAAAAAAATATTCTGGACATACAATGTGGAAGTGCAGTCAGCTCTAAATCAATCTGGACATTTAAACTTACTTCCTACTAACTAACTTTGTAGTGGAGAATTACTTTACCATTATAAAGGAAAAGGGGCTGGGGCAATGAAGATTTAGCAGTTAAAGGCAATTGCTTACAAAGCTTGCAGGCCCAAGTTTGATTCCCCAGCATCCAAATAAAGCCAGACACACAAAGTGGCTCATGCATCTGGAGTTCATATGCAACAGCAAGAGACCCTGAAGTATTTACAGACACACACACACACACACACACTCTCTCTCTCTCTCTCTCTCTCTCTCTCTCTCTCTCCCCTACCCCTTTCCAATATAATAAAAATATTTTTAAGTTCAGGAACATTGGACATGAAGACTCAAAGTTTTTTTTTTTATCTTTCAAAATATATTTTATTTGCTTGATTAACTCAATCTAAATCATTCACAGTGTCAAGCTAGGAAATAGGGAAGTGAGGAGAGATAACAAACTTTTGGGGAAAAAAATTGCAAGGCTTGAGATGTAGTTCAGAAGTAGCATGCTTGTCTAGTATGTATAAAGCCTAAGTTTACTTCCTAGCCCTATACTCATACACACAAATGGGGAGCCAATTAATTATATATTTAGGAATTAGTATTAGCAAAGAGAAATTTTATCCTAAAACATCCTAATTTTATTTGCATTACAGTAATTGCTATTTAAAGTTAATGATCTTCTATAAGATACAGGGAAATATCGTATACATGGAAGGAATTAAATAAGCATCAAGTGAACAAATTCCTGCTTACTGTGGTAAAGATTACCAACAAGGATGAGAAGCAAGAAGCGAATGTAAGTGCCATTTAGTTGTGTTTCTCAAAAGTTTAACAGTTCATCAGAGCTCAGTGCTTTTCCCATCTTAAAATTATATAATTAAACTTAAATGTAGAATTAAATCATAAATGTAGACACTTTCATAGTGTTTAAGGGAGTTCCAAATAATAAGACCACTTTAAACTTATTTTTTAGAAATCATTCAGATTAGTTTCTTTCTTACACTTAAGTGGTAGCTCGAGACAATGTTTCAGTTATTTGAAGTTTTCTGGTTATCACTTGTCACCTAGACTCCAGAGCACAAGCTCCAGTTCAAAGCACTCACCTAGACTCATTTACTAACTGTGTAAATATAGGAAAATTACTTTATAATCCTTCAATCCCAAAACCCAGTAAAATGCACACTCCACAGTTGTGAGCAACTAAGTGCAGACAGCTGCAATGAGTGGTGGTCCACATCATTTATCAGGGCTTTCCTGCTATAATTTCTAGTACTACTCTTTTTTTTTAATATTTTATTTATTTATTTGAGAGCGACAGAGACAGAGAGAAAGACAGATAGAGGGAGAGAGAGAGAGAGAGAGAGAGAATGGGCGCGCCAGGGCTTCCAGCCTCTGCAAACAAACTCCAGACGCGTGCGCCCCCTTGTGCATCTGGCTAACGTGGGACCTGGGGAACCGAGCCTCAAACCGGGGTCCTTAGGCTTCACAGGCGAGCGCTTAACCGCTAAGCCATCTCTCCAGCCCTCTAGTACTACTCTTGAAGTTTGCAGCTAATAGGATTTTTTTTTACATGAAAAAATAAATAAATACTGATAAAGCCAATCTACTTCTATCTTTTATTTTCTGCTCCAGAAGCAATAAGACTTAATCAAATTTCTTCCTTCATTATTTTTTAAATTTGTTTTATGTTTATTTATTTGAAAGTGGCAAAGAAGTAGAGAGAGAGAGAGAGAGAGAGAGAGAGAATGAATGAATGAATGAATGAATGAATGAATATGGGCACACCAGGGCCTCTAGCCACTGCAAACGAACTCCAGACGCATGTGGCCCCTTGTGCATCTGGCTAACGTGGGTCCTGGGGAATCGAGCCTCAAACTGGGGTCCTTAGGCTTCACAGGCAAGCGCTTAACAGCTAGCTATGCCATCTCTCCAGCCCGCCTTAATTATTTTTTCAAGACAGGGTCTTACTCTAGCCCAGGCTGATCTGGAATTCACTCTGTAGTGTCAGAGTGGCCACAAAATCAAGGCAATCCTCCTACCTCAGCCCATACGTGCTAGAATTAAAGGTGCATAGCACCACACCTTCATATTTTTTTCTGACTTTTGTAAGAATCCACTAGTCTAAATTTGTTTTCTGTCCCTACTCACAAAATCATAGGTTGAAGTTTTTATTGAAAAAAAATGAGGAACAGGAAGAAGAGGAAGGTGGTACATGCCTGTCATCCTAGCTACTCTGAAGGATGAGATGTGAGAACTACTTGTTCAAGGGCAGTCTACTGGACAGCTTAGTAGCCTCACTGTCCCTCAAATTTTTTCTCAAATTTTTTTATGCAGAGATTTCACAGGTATTTTAAGAGTTTGATTTGTATTACTTATAGTAATTTCTCCATATGTTTAAACCAATACATATATAACTATTGCTATGTTTTTCAAAGCTTTCCCTCGCTACTATTCAAAAACGTGGATAACATGTGCTGGAAAGATGGCTTAGAGGTTAAAGTGTTTGTCTGCGAAGCCAAATGACCCTGGTTCAATTCCTCAGGACCCACATAAGCCAGATGCACAAGGTGGTGCATGCATCTGGAATTTGTTTGCAGAGGCTGGAGGCCCTGGTGAGCTCGCACTCTCTCTCTCCCCCTTTCTCTGTTTCAAATAAATAAATAAATAAATAATATATTTTAAAAATGACTAACAGAAGCCAGGCGTGGTGGTGCATGCCTTTAATCCTAGCACTTGGGCAGCAGAGATAGGTGGCTCACTACATAGTAAATTTGAGGTCAGCCTGGGCTAGAGGGAGACCCTACTCCAACACCAAAAAAAATGTGGATAATCAATTTAAAGCTAATAAAAATTTAAAAAGATATGAAATTATGAGAGACAAGAATTCAAAAGATGAGAGACCATGGAAGTCAAGAAATCAGGAACTATTTAAGTGTCTTAACTCTGTAGTTAAAGAACCATGATCTGGCTACCAAGGATGACTAACTGGGTGAATGTAGTAGCCCATGAAGTATTTGGTCTTTTTTAATTTTTTTTCCTCCTGAGGTAGGTCCTCAGGCTGACTTGGAATTCACTATGTAGTCTCAGGGTGGCCTCGAACTCAAGGTGATCCTCCTCCCTCCGCCTCCCAAGTGCTGGGATTAAAGGCGTGCACCACCATGCCTGACACTTGGTCCTTTTGAAAGACAATTTAATGTTACAGAATTATAAACACACAGCCATCTGACCTAGCAACTTCTCTCTCGAGAGGTAAAACATGGATGAGTATACTCATACCTGACCAACTTCTTTGGAAATGTAAGATTATTCTATATAAATTTGCTAGGTCTGCCCTAATATATCATATAAGGCAAAACAACAGAAGCACACTTCTTTTACATTCTACAGGCAAACAGCCTAAGATCAAATCTTCAGCAGGGTTGGTTTCACTCTGACACCTCTTCTTCATGGCTTACATTGTCTTCCCTTTTGTGTCCTACTCATTTTCTATCTAGACACCAGGCAATACTGGATTAGGGTTCAACCTAATTTCATTTTACTTAATGAAAGACCTAATCTCCAAATATGGTCAAATCTGACATAACAGCAGCTAGGATTTCAATTTATGAAAAGGGAGGAGGCATAAATGACAGATGTCAAAAACAAAGAAAACCTGGAAACTATCAGAACCAAGAAGGGAAACCCAAGAGCACATGACAACTAAATATAATGGACTCTAAGTAGAGTCGGAAATAAGAACTCTGGATAAAAACTAAGGAAACAGGAATAAATGATCAGTTAATAACTTATCAACACCAGTCTATTCACTATAACGGAAGTACCATACAACTATATGTCACTGAGGACAGAACAGGTGGGGTGATTATTTGCTATCTGTTCAGGTTTCCTCTTATTAAAAATACTGCACACACGGCCGGGCATGGTGGCGCATGCCTTTAATCCCAGCACTCGGGAGGTGGAAGTAGGAGGTTCACTGTGAGTTCGAGGCCATCCTGAGACTACATAGTGAATTCCAGGTCAGCCTGGGCTACAGTGAAACCCTACCTCGAAAGAGCAAAACAAAACAAAACAAAACTACTGGAAGCAGGGCATGGTAGCATACACCTTTAATCCCAGCACTTAGGGGGCAGAGGTAGGAGTTCTAGGCCACCCTGAGACTACAAAGTGAATTGCAGGTCAGCCTGGGCTAGAGCGAAAACCCTACCTCAAAATACAAAACACAACACCCGTCCCCAAACACTGTACTGGTCTATAGAGATGGCTCAGCGGTTAAAGGTCTGCCAGACAGGGTTCAATTCCCCAGCACCCACATAACACCAGATACAAAGAAGCTAATTCATCGGGCATTCGTTTACTGTGGCAAAAGACTCGTGCACACATACATACATACAAACATACACACATACACATACACACACACACACACACACACACACACACACACACACGTAACTAAATAATTTAAAACTAAGAACAGAAAAGCAATTGCAAAACCTTTAGCATTCTGGTTTGGTTTTATTTTGCTGTACTCAAGTGAAGAATTTTAAGTTTCTGTTTAATTTAGGGAAAGTAAAGATTACTTTTAACTTTTTTATTAATTTATGTATTAAAGGTCTTAGACTCATCCACAATCGTAATGCGTCCAGTACCCTAATTTGCTCAGATGTCAGTACTATGTACAACAGAAGAACACTGGGATGTTGGGTGCTACCTGTTCCCTCTGTGAAGCTTAACAGGTAATAGCCGTCACTGGATTAAGTACACAAGAAGAATACAAACTAAGCCACCAAAAAGTAATTCAACAGGACGCAGCGGGTCCTGGCCGCGCCTGCGTAGTCGCAGCCTCTGTCGTTCGCGGCCCTGCCCGGCCCCCGCCTCCTCCGCCAGGCTCACCCCCTTCCCCTGAAGTTTCCACTGCGCACGCGCAGTGCTTAACGGCCGGTGGGAAACCCAACAATTAGTCTCATGTCATCCGACAATCTCAGCTAGAAGGGATCGCGGCCACTGCCTGGGCTTAGAACCTTCCTTTGGGTGCGAGCAGCGCTCTGGCTCACCGGTCAGGCGGACGCCGGGGCTCTAGGGGAATGAGGCCCCAGCGGCCGTGCCAAGCAGCGCACGCAGCCCGCTAAAGTCACGCTACCTCTTCCGCGAGAGCAACAGAGAAGGCTGAGGGGCTCTGGCAAGTGTCCCTGTGCAAGTGTCCACCACTTACCCACTTTGGTTCCGTAACACCGCTGTCGCCACAGTTCCTGTAATACCTCTCCAACCCTCGGTGCTTCTTCATGAACAAGACAAGATGGCGCCTGCGTGCTCTGGCCCGGAAGTGAATACTAATAACATCCGCTTGTCATGTGAAGCCATACTTGCTTTCACGCGGACTGATGAGCACCTGACTACGGAGGCTGAAAACGTTTCCGCGCCATTTTTGTTACGGGCAAACACGCCTCGATTACTGCCTCTAAATATTCCTGAACATTGAAAGTTTTAAGTCATCGAGGCCCGACACATTTTCATCAGGACAGTAGGAAGCCAAGTGCCCAAGGTAGGAGAGAGGACGTCCTCTATAAAGTTCTAACTCTAGTAACATAACCCTCCCCCTCCTTAAAGGGGAACATTCCCCATCTGGACGAGGCTGAGTTCTCGCCTCCACTTTCAAGCTAAGGAAGGCCCCTAGGTCAAACTAGCCAACTCCGGGCCGTTGCTCGGTGGGCCTGGGTGGGTCCCAGGTTACCACCCGGCGGGACCTTGTTGGCGTGCACTGGGCGCGCGACGTAGGAGCCGCAGGGGACGGGAAACCGGGATGTTGATGGAGGTGAGCCACCTCGGTAGGCCGGAGCCTGGCGTTCTTTGTTACCCGCGCCGCAGCGCGCCGCCTGCTGGAACTTGGGCGTAGCTTACGGTCCCTGTTCCTCCTGGTCCTTCATTCTTTCTCCGTGACCTTTACTTGATGGTGTAGTGGGCCGGCCGTGCCCGCCCTCGTCCTCCTCTACCACAACTGCAAGATGGCTTCCCATAGAAACGCAAGCTGGACTTTTCCTCAGAAAGAAAACCTTCATTCCATGGCATTTTAACATAAATAAGAATGTACATGTATTTTGTGTCATTTTCCAGATAAGGAGCTTAAAGTTCCAAGAAAAAAAATGTTTCAGAAAGCTGAAGACATGGTTTAGCGGTTAAGGCACTTGCCTGCGAGAGTCCCTAGTACTCATGTAAGCCAGATGCACAAGGTGGTGCATGCGTCTGGAGTTCATTTGCAGTGGGCAGAGGCCCTGGCATACTCATTCTCTCTCTCTCTCTCTCTCTCTCTCTCTCCAATAAATAAAAATATTTTTTAAAAACATGTTTCAGAAATACAGTATTTTTACTCAAACTGTGGAAGTCATGAATAAGAGCACATCAATCGCTGTGTTAAGAATTGTGCACAAGAAACAGCAAATTACTGTAGAAGCCAGAGGGAAAAAATCAAAAAGAAAGTAGCGTGTTGAGGCTCATGCCTTTAATCCCACCATTCAGGAGGCAGAGGCCAAAGGACTCAGGTTTGATTCACCAGTACCCATGTAAAGGCAGAGAGAGGCACAAGATGGCGCATGTGTCTTTGTTTGCAGTAGCTAGAGACCCTGGTGTGCCCATTCTATCTATCTGCCTCTCTCTCGAATAAAAAAAGTTTTTTTTCAAGATAGGGTCTCACTCTGGCCCAGGCTGACCTAGAATTCACTATGTAGTCTCAGGATGGCTTTGAACTCAAGGTGAGCCTATCTCTGCCTCCTGAGTACTGGGATTAAAGGTGTATGCAACCACGCCTATCAAATAAAGTAGTTTTTAAAAAATTACATTTTGAAGGCCACTTAAATTTGAGACCAGCTTATCTTTATCTACTGAGGACTTTATCCCAATGATCATCCAGGATTATCTACATTTCAAGTGCTTAAAAACAAAGGGCATCTCATCTAGTTAGTTTTTTTTTTTTTTTTTTAAATGTTTGGAGGTAGGATCTTGGTCTAGCCCAGGCTGACCTGCAATTCACTATGTAGTCTCAGGGTGGCCTCAAACTCACAGTGATCCTTCTACCTCCACCTCCCCAAGTGCTGGGATTAAAGGGATATACCAACAGTTGGCCCCAATATATATATTTTTATATTATTTGTTTACTAGAGGGAGAGAAAGATAGTTAAAAAGAGAATGGGCACACCAGGGTTTCTAGCCACTGCAAATTAAAATTTAAATTAAAAATGAACTCCAGATGGATGTGCCACCTGGCTTACATGGTTCCTTGGGAATTAAACCTGGGTCCTTTGGCTTCATCAACAAGTGCCTATGCCTTAAGCCATTTCTCTAGCCCAAAATATGATTTTTATTTATTTATTTATTTGAGAGAGAGAGAAAAAGAGAATGGGCACGCCAGGGCCTCTAGACACCAGCGCCCCCTTGTGCATCTCTCTTACCTGGGGCCTGCAGAATCAAACTGGGGTCCTTAGGCTTCCTAGGCAAACATCTTAACTGCTAGGCCATTTCCCCAACCCCACAATATGATTTTTAAAAATATTTTTATTTTTACTTACTTGAGAAAGAGGCTGAGAGAAAGAAGGGGCATGCCAGGGACTCCAGCCTCTGCAAACAAATATTAGACACATGTGCCACCTTATTTTTATTTATTTAACTATTTAGGTTTTTCAAGGTAGAGTCTTACTCTAGCTCAGTCTGACCTAGAATTCACTATAGATTCTCAGGGTGGCCTCAAACTCATGGCAATCCTCCTACCTGTGCCTCCCAAGTGCTAGAATTAAAGGTGTGCACCACCACACCAGGCCCACCCTGTTCTTATTCTGTGAGAAACTTTCTCACAGACATACCTACAGTTTTGTTTCTTAGGTGATGCTAGATACAATCAAGCTGACAGTTTATGTGGGTCCTGGGGAATTGAACTTGGGTCCTTAAGCTTCAGAGGTAAGTAAGTGTCTTAACCTCTAAGCCATCTCTCCAGCTTTCTATGATTTTTAAAGATTCTATGGAGTAAAATTAGGATATATACCACATATTAGTTTCTCTGAGTTATCTGTGTCTGAGAAACATTCTAATCAGAGAAATAGTCTCTTCTCAGTAAAATCTAATTGTCTTAGCAAGACTTATCACATGTTCTGCTCTTATAATCATCTTGAAATTCTTCATTTTCCTAGTAAAACTGAAACAGTTGTTTTGAATGAAATTTTTTTTTCCCCACCTCTGCTCTGGAATTGCCTGGCATATAAACACACAGAAAATTTTATTTTTGTCAAGTGATTGAATTAATATTTTGAATAATGAAACTAGTGTAAGCTAATCATTTTTGAAGACCTATTTCCAAATAGAGGGGATTATTAAATACATAGTGCTATTGAAATGAGACAATCTCAGCACTAAAATGAATTTTACATTTTCCTTTCCCTAACCATTTTCTTCTGGGACTTTGATGTAACATTACAACCTGATGGAGAAAACAGGTAAGTTAATGTGTATATGCTTCGGTATTTGCTTGAATTTGATTTATTTTTAAGACACAAACTCACTATGTAGCCCAGGCTAGCCTAAAACTCACAATTTTCTTCAGAGCTTGTTTGGAGGTTCTAACAGGGGCACGCAGCTACTCGTAAACCCTTGTCCGAAGACCGGTCCTCCTCTAGTAGGGGAAGGTCATCCTCTTTAACCAAGCGTGCAGCTTCTGCACACAGAGTGGTGAGGGAGGAAGGGGACACCCGCCTTCCCAGCCAGATCAGCCGAATTAACCCTGGTGATCAGTGGGATGACAGATGTCGCAGCCAGATCGCCTTCACATCCTGAAATTCTCTTGCTTCAGTCCTGAGTGCTGGGATTACAGGTATACATTACTATATCTGGCCCTATATGTAAATTTCAACACCATGTTTTCTCAGAATATCTGGTACTGTTTTGTTAGTGTTTTAACAGAATCATATACATGACCTATGATGTGGTCAATCTGTACTCTTGATGACCAAGTGCTATAAGAAGCCACCACTCTGCTAACCTGGCCTTCTACTCTTAATGATTAACAAATCGGGACACTTGAAAATTTATTTATCTATTTTGAGGCTGATTCAAATTCAGAGTGATTCTTTGACCCAAGCCTCAGGTGGTAAATTAAAGAAGTGTAAGCCACCATGCCTAGCTTAAATTTTAAATTTTTATTTATTTATTGGTTTTTCGAGATAGGGTCTCACTCTAGCCCAGGCTGACTAGTAATTAGCTATGTAATGTAGTCTTAGGGTGGCCTTGAACTCATGGCAATCCTCCTACCTTTGCTTCCTGAGTGCTGGGATTAAAGGTGTGTGTCCCCACACCCAGCTAAATTCTTAATTTTTTAATAAATTTCCTCTGTACTCAGAGTATTTAAAGTAAAAAATTTGAGAAATTATATTTAAATTAGTGCCTTGAGTTTTTATGTTGATGACATTTGCATGTCTGTGAGTATACGTAAGGCTGCTGAATTATATACCTAAAAATGGTTAAAACAGTCTAGGTGTTGTAGTGCATACATGTAATCTCAGCACTTGGGAGCTGGAGGCAGGAGGATCAGGAGTTCAAAGCCTGTTTTAGCCAAGTCTGAGGCCATTCTCAACTATATAGGACTCTGTCTCAAAAAAAAAAAAAAAAAAAGTTAAAATGGAGCTGGAGAGATGACTTATCGGTTAAGACACTTGCCTGCCAAGCCTAAGGACCCAGGTTCAATTCCCCAGAACCCACATAAGCCAGATGGATATGGTGGCACATTCATCTGGAATTTGTTTGCAGTGGCTAGAAGTCCTGACATGCCCATTCTGTCTGCGTGTCTCTGTGTTTCTCTCTGTAATCAATAATAAAATATCAAAAAGTTAATAAATGGTAAATTTTGTTTTTATATATGTTATAATAATATAAGAAGAGATAAAACATTTAAAGGCAATATTATATATGAAGATTATTTTGGGATGATCCAAGGTACCATTTCACTCTATTCCAGGCTGACCTACTACACTCTGTAGTCCCAAGCTGGCCTCCAACTCACAGCGATCCTCTTACCCTGCCTCCTGAGTGCTGGGATTAAAGGCATGCACCACCAGGCCTGGCCTGTATGAAGATTATTATAAAATGAAAACTCTTTAATTCTTAAACATTTTTTAGGAAGTAGTGAGAATTTCTAGCATAACAAAGTACGAGGAGTTTATAAAATAATTACTAGGCCAGTGGTAATCTTAGTGCCAACTCCTGAGTTCAAACCCCAGTACCATAAAATAATAATAATACTTTATTTAATGATGGACCATACTGAGTTTATTAATGCAACATTTACCAGTTAAACCCGTCTGGGGAAAGTTGGGCAAATTTACCATGCTCAAAGATTTCATAGTCTTAGCCAAAATTTTGTATGATTGCAAGCTACTTTTTCTATACTTAACTCATATAACATGAAAGACATTACTAATATTCACCAATATTGAATTATGTCTTTTTAGTACACAGAAGACTCCATTTCTATGCTCCCTTAAAAAACGGACTGGAGGCCTGGAAAGATGGCTTAGCAGTTCAGGTTTTGCTGGCAAAGCCAAAGGATCCTGGTTTGACTCTCCAGGACCCACATAAGCCAGATGCACAAGGGGGCATATGCATCTGTAGTTCATTTGCAGTGGCTGGAGGCCCTAATGCACCCATTCTGTTTCTCAAATAAATAAATAAATAAATTGTATATATATATGAAACACACACACACACACATATATATATTTTTTAAGGGACTGGTCTGGAAAAGACTGGACTGGGGAGATGCACTGGATGAAAGCACTTGGTGCACAAGCATGATAACCTGAGCTCAGATCTCCAGAACTAACATTAAGCCAGACACTGTAGTTTAAAAATGTAGAATAGAGATCAGAAAAGATTGGTTGGCTTGTGAAAACCCAAATCAAAGAATAGAAACAACCAAAAATGTTAGTCCTCACAGGGTTGTTACTTGACTCCAAATAATAGCAGATAGCTTGAGGTGTTTTGGTCAGTTTTCTGTGTGAGTATATGGCGTGTGCTCATGTATGCAGATGTGTATGCCCATGACATAGGGTGTCCTTCTCTATCACTCTTCCATCTTACTTCCCTGACAGGGTGTCTCACTGAACCTGAAGCACACACCATTTTTGTTGTTGCCCCAGCAATCCTGTCTGTGCCCCCACCCTTAGCCCTGGGGTTATAGGCATGTGCAACCACACCTGGCCTGTTATGGTAGTGCTGGAGATCAAACATCAGTCCTGATGTTTGCACGGCATGTGGTCTTACCCACTGTCATCTCAGCCCCTGAAAACATTAAGGTGCTGGGAAGATGGTTCAGAGGATAATGTGTTTGCTGCATAAGCATGAGGACCACAGTTTGGATCCCTAACACCTATGTAAACACCAGGTGGACATGGCACTCAGGAGGTATAGATGGGATCACCATGCTAGGCAGCTAGCTGGACTAGCTAAATTGTAGAACTCCAGGTTCAGGTGAGATCCTGCCTCAGTAAACAGACAGTGATAAAAAGATGATACCTAATGTCAACTTCTATTCTCCACACTTGTTCTCATGTATCACACACATTTCCCACATGCATATGAACATGCATACACATATACACATAGCCCCTTCTCCTTTTCTCCAGACACATGATCCTGTGGGAAATTTACTCTTTCATATCCATTCTTTCCTTACAGTCAGGCAGGATTGCATGACTTGTACCAGAATGTGGATGTTTAGCTAATAGTCTCCTTTTTATCTAGGCTGTGACCCCAGCTCTTGGAATGGTGCTGGTAAAAGTCAGTGGATCTTATTTTCATTTATTTATCTATTTAGGTTTTTCAAGGTAGTCTCACTCTAGCTCAGGCTGACCTAGAATTCACTATGTATTCTCAGGGTGGCCTCAAACTTACGGTGATCCTCCTACCTGTGCCTCCCAAGTGCTAGGATTAAAGGTGTACACCACCATACCAGGCCCACCCTGTTCTTATTCTGTGAGAAACTCTCATAGACATACCTAGAGTTTTGTTTCTTAGGTGATGCTAGATCCAATCAAGCTGACTATATAAATTAACCATTACAGATGTACAAAAATGCCATGACCAATCTTGTAAGATATAGAATTTAATATTTATTAGGTTTATACAATAACACTAAAATACTCATTAAGACAGTTATTCTTTAAATACCACAAAACAATTCTTAAGAACTTATTACTCAAATTTGAAAAGTCATTCATATTTTTTATTAAATATTTTTTGTTCATTTTTATTTATTTATTTGAGAGTGACAGAGAGAGAGAGGGAGAGAGACAGAGAGAGAATGGGCACGCCAGGGCTTCCAGCCACTGCAAATGAACGTGGGTCCTGGGGAATCGAGCCTCGAACCGGGGTCCTTAGGCTTCACAGGCAAGCACTTAACTGCTAAGCCATCTCTCTAGCCCGTCATTCATCTTTTAAATAGATATGATTTTTACATGAACGAAAACATTTTTAATATAGAAAGTTTTTCTACATGCAAGAGGTTTTCTTTAAAAGCTCAATTTTATTGCATATGTTTGGCGTAGGCTTATTTGATCAGATATCATGCATAAAAATTGTGAGTATAAAGTTAAGAAAAACATAGGCAGAATGTTATTTTGTACTATAAAAATTAGATGAGAAAAACATTTCCATCCTAATATTCAGGAATCTCACCAACATGCATTAAATCACTGATTAAATAATCACACATGCAAGATATAAGATGTTATTAGATATAATAAAATACCTTTGTTGGTACATTAAGTGGAAAAGAATTATCACTTCCTTTGGCCATCTAAAAAGTTTGTCTTCACATGATTTTTTTAAATCATTAGGTGACAAATCTTAAATATAGATGTATATTTGGTTAGGTAAAATACATTCACATAATTGGCACATCAAACTGTATCATTTTATATATGGAAAAACAAAGAGCAAACTGGAGTTAGAGATACCCTGTTAGCCAGTTTAGAAGTAGTTAATGAAACTTTTGTTGTATCTTTTAATTCATTCTATCAAACATTTGGTAGTTGTGATGATGAACTGTAAACATTTTCATTTATTTGTAGTGTTTCCTGAGGTAATCTGAAAATTACTGCTATTGCAGTAGCCCAAAACCCCTGCAAATGTGCTTTGGAAAATTTTCAGTTAAACACAAATAGTTAAAGATAGGCTTGTTGTTAACATGCTTTCTCTATTACAAAAGGTAGACTTAATAAATTCCTAGGTATCAAAATCAAGTCAGTTGTTTTTAAAGAAAAAAAAAAGCATGCATAAATTCTACCAAGCATGTCCAGCTTTATATTTACTTATTTTTTGTTTGTTTGTTTTTTGAGGTAGGGTTTCACTCTAGCCTAGGCTGACCTGGAATTCATAATGTAGTCTCAGGGTGGCCTCAAACTCATGGTGATCCTCCCACCTCTGCCTCCCGAGTGCTGCTGGGAGTACAGGCATGTGCCACCACGCCCGGCTAATGTCCAGCTTAAAAATCTTTTTTTTTTTTTTCTCCGAGGTAGGGTTTCACTCTAGCTCAGGCTGACCTAGAATTCACTATGTAATCTCAGGGTGGCCTCAAAAACTCATGGTGATCCTCCTACCTGGGCATGTGCCACCATGCCCAGCTTCTAAAGATTTTTTAAAATACTTATTCATTTAAGGGGGGGGGGGCAGATAGAAAGAGAAAAGGGTGCCAGGGCCTCTAGCCACTGCAAACAAACTACAGACACATGCAACACTTTGTGCATCTGGCTTACATGGACCCTGAGGAATCAAACTTGGATCCTTTGGCTTTGTAGGCAAGCGCCTTAACCACTAAGTCATCTCTCAATGTCCAACTTTTTGACACTGCATTTTCATCTACAAAGCTCACACTTGAGAACAACATAATTATGTTACAAAAATTAAATTGTAAACAAAAAAAATCTCAAAATTCTTTCAGTTTAGGACTTAGTGTTGGGATGCACTCATAGCTGTCCTATATCATATGCATCCAGCATGTTGGACACATTTAAAAATTAGTTCATTTAACATTAATGTAATAAATGTGGAAGTATCTTACATGCATATTACTTCTAGAATAATGTCTAAACTAGTATTTTAAATTTTTCTATTTTAAAAGATGATGAAATATTGTCATTATGTATCTGACTCATACCAGGTATGGATATTTATTGTAACACCTATAAGAAACAGGTGCCCCATCCTCCAAAGCTTAGGGTCCATTGTGGAAGAGGTGGTGGAAAGAATGTAAGAACCAAAGGAAGGGTACCACTCCTACAAACAACTGTCTGGACAGAATTTGGCCTCCATATACAAGACCTTGCAGTGCCTAGCAATACCCACACCAGACCCTCATAATAGGAGAAAAAGATGATGACATCAAATTAAAAGAGACACTAATGGAGAGGGGGAGGGGATATGACAGCAGAGTTATGAAGGGGAAAGTGGAGGAGGGGAGGGAAATACCATGGTTTGTTGTCTGTAAGTATAGAAGTTGTCAATAAAAAATACACATGTTAAAAAAAAGAGGTACCCATCCTATGAAAAGGATATGCCTCTTAATCTTTTCTAGGAAAGAAATGAGGCAATAATATTTACATTTGTCAGTGGAGATAATTGCTACAACAAGATGGTTGATTTGAATAAAGAAATTCAAGATTTCTCAAACCCATTCACTCTGGTCCTAAAATCTTCAATGTTGATCACTACAATTGAACAGAAAAATTTTAAGCTTCCTTTTAGAGGACACAACTGTGCTCTACAGATAAACAAAAATGTCTCCATTTCCAATGATAAGTGAGGTTGGGAAGATGGTTGAGGAGATAAAGCACTCACTGCTCAAGTTAGAGTACCTGAGTTCAATCCCCAGACCACATTAACAAACTAGAAATAGTGGTATGCTTTTGTGATCCCAACATGCTGACACAGATGGTAAGATGGCAGATAGAGATGGGAGAATTTTCCAGAAGGGAAGCTTGTGGCGTGAAGCAGCAAACAGTGGTAGAATGAAAGTCCAGAGCAAGAAACCCTGCCTCACATGACAGCAAAGGCAGAAGAATAACTTGAATGCTGTCCTCTCCACATGCATGCCAGGGCATGCCTGCACACCCACATGAACACACACATACACACACACACACAAAACTATAAAAAATCAAGAGAAACCGGAAAATTCAACAACTTAAAAACAATTATGAAATACCATTTTTATAATTTATATTTTATATGCTTTTACAATCTTTAGCATTCATCCATATATCATAACACTGGTAACTCTGCTAATGTTAAAAAGGTTATCTTTTTGTTTTATTTATACTCTCATTGGCTTGGAGTTCATGTGATTAGACTACACTGCAGGGCCAATGGGGTCCCGGAATTCTCCTCTTTCTCTGTCTCCCAGCACTGGAATTACAAATGCCCAGCATTTTTACATAGGTTCTCGGTTTGAACTCAGGTCCTCATGCTTGCAAGACAAGCATGTTACCAACTAAGCTATCTCCCCAATCCAAGTGTCAGTCTTGGTTAAATGTTTCCATACATGTCCTTTCCTTTCCTGGCACTCACCTGACATTTGCTTGTAGTGTTGACAATTCATTGGCATTAATGATTAGGATGTAAAACCAATCAGTTATGTTTTAATTCAATAATACTACATCAATGAATTTTGAGTAGTACTTTTTTTTTTCAAGGTAGGGTCTTGCGCTTGACCAGGCTGACCTGGAATTCACTATGGAGTCTCAGGGTGGCCTTGTACTCATGGTGACCCTCCTACTTCTGCCTCCTTGCACCACCACGCCCGGCAATTTTAAATAGTACTTTTATCACCAAGTTTTGACAGTTTGTTTGAATTCTATAAGAAGGAAACTATCCTGCTTTTGCTACTGTTTCATTATTTGGTGTCTGCTCTATGCCCATTAAAATAAAAGCTAAGTCTACTTGAACTTTCTTTTTTTTTTTTTTTTTGTTTATGTTCAGGCCCTTGCACATGCTAGGTAGGTGCTGTCCCACTGAGCTATATTCCCTGCCATTCACCTGAAATTTTTATATTAAACAATGCTTGTTAAAGACAAAAGCCATGTTAATATTTATTGAAGTAGTAAAAAAATGTATTCTATTTTGCTATTAACATTCTTTGTAATTTACAAATATAATTTATGATTTACACTTCAAATATATCCTTATACTTCAAAGTATCCTATGGTCCTATGTGGTATCAACCTTTATTTACCAATTCTGCATGGCTATATTTTGGTTTTAGCAGACCACTTGCAAATTATCTTAATTTCAGCATAAATGCACTGCAAATGATATGTTTATGAAAGGTTTCAATATTCTCAGAACCTCAAAGCTATAAACTAATCAATATACTGTTTGTAAATCCATACTACCAAAGTTACAGATGCAGGGGTTTTGTTTTTGTTTTTGTTTTTTGAGGTAGAGTTTCACTCTAGCTCAGGCTGACCTGGAATTCACTATGTAGTCTAAAGGTGGCCTTGAACTCACAGTGATCCTCCTACTTTGGCCTCCCGGTTGCTGGGATTACAGGTGTGCACCACAGATAACTTTTTTGTTTTGTTTTGTTTTTCGAGGTAGGGTCTCACTCTGGCTCAGGCTGACCTGGAATTCACTATGTAGTCTCAGGGTGGCCTCAAACTCTCGGAGATCCTCCTACCTCTGCCTCCCGAGTGCTGGGATTAAAGGCGTGCGCCACCACGCCCGGTTCCAGATATACTTTTTATATGATTAAATTACATAGGACAAGGTGATTATGTTATATTAGGCATTAGTTCATATAATTACAAGAATGTTTCCCATACAATAATATACATATATCACTGAATGGCCCTAAGATGATTTTAAGTGGAGTGGCACATGGATGAATAACTTCTCTTTAATAGTTATAAGTGTATTTTAATACATTTTCGAAAAATAACAATCATGTAAAATTGAACTATGATTGCTCAAAACAAAAGCTAAGCTTGAAAATAATAAAAACAAAAAAGTAAATTATGGCACAGATATACATGTTCAGAAAGGTGTTATTACATGTAGGAGACAGTGTTCAGGAATGAATGAGGCATCATTTTTGAATGTCTGCAATAATGAGTCATATCATGAAGGGGGTTTGTCTACTATCACTTTTTTTTTTTTGTCTTTTGCACATGATTTTACATTTAAGAATATCATTTTGAAAGCACTGCATGAATTTTTTTATTTTATTTTTTCGAGGTAGGGTCTCACTCTAGCTCAGGCTGACCTGGAATTCACTATGGAGTCTCAGGGTGGCCTCGAACTCACGGCAATCCTCCTAACTCTGCCTCCCAAGTGTTGGGATTAAAGGTGTGCACCACCTGCCCGGCAGCATTGCATGAATTTAACTTATTTTGAAATGTCTCAACAGAAGAGTGAAAAGGGTAAGGAATATTGAAGGATGTGCATTCCTACAGAAGAGACAACTACAAAGGCATGTTACCATTGTAGCACAGAGTGAAAGTGAGCCAGTGTGAACAACCATAAGCAATTAACAAAGAATTACAATATTCTTTCATAAAAAAGAAGATAAGCTTGTGCATTAAGTGCTCTTGATTCTGGAACCACCTGCACATGAGTGTCACTAACATGGACCCAGTGGCCTCCTGATTCATTATCGGGTTCTTTCAAACCTAAGAAACAAAAAGAAGTATAATGTTACAGTTAGTATGTTTTATGTTCTCTAAGTTATAAACAGCAACATATTCATTATAAACAATATTTATCTTTTGCTAAGATATTATCTTAGGAGTCTTCTTTGGGGGAAGGAGGGTGTTTCAAGGTAAGGTCTCACTGTAGCTCAGGCTGACCTGGAATTCACTATGTAGTCTCAGGGTGGCCTCGAACTCACAGTGATCCTCCTACCTCTGCCTCCTGACTGCTGGGATTAAAAGTGTGTGCCACCATGCCTGGCTAGGAGTCTACATTTTCATTGATTAGACATTACCCACAATGAAGTCATTCTTGCAAATCACTAATATTATAGGACTGATTCATAATTATTTCAAGTTAATAACATTTTAACTTAAATATTTAGTGAAATATTAGCCTTAATTACTCAGATAAAATAACCATTTTCACGAAAAGGGAGAAGGAAAAAGCAAAGTTAGTTTGATGATCCATAAGCAAAGAAAGTTTTCAAAACCAACTTTATTCTGAGGCTGAACACGTCTTCAGAAATGTTTGAAACTGTTGAGTAAAATTCTAACTTACTGCAATACCTTAAAAAGACTTTGTCACTTCATGTCACCTAAAAGGAAGCAGCTGTCTTGTGATAGTTGAGAACCTCTAAAGATAAACACTTAAAAAATACTCTTATTCACAATTTTCACTTAACAAAATAAACCCACCTGAGGTACCTGTGAAACAATAACTTCTTTTAAAGAAGATAAAATAAACACTTTTTAAAAATTCATTTATTTTTAAGAATAAAATATCCTCAGAATGACATACCAGATATATTTTTCCTCCCAGTGATATGTTCGAGTAATCTTGTGGAGGGTGCTTTCACTTTCACATAAGCAGTGTAATGGCCACCTCTCATTGAACCACTGTGCTCCACTATGCCATAGAGACCATAGAGAACTTTATCTCCCACACTTAAATTCTTTTAAACAAAGAAAAAAATCACATTAATAACATTTAATGAAACATTGTATGCAAACGTAAAGATCTGCTGAATATAAAAGAAATGAATCATTCAAACTACACTGAGAAAATCTTGATGAAAGAACACAATGCTCCCTATAAATAGCATTATGAGAAGAAAGGAGAGAGGATTAGCAAACTCCAGTCTTCTTGGACTTATATAAATACCACTGATACCACTGCCTATTTTCAATAAAAAAGAAAGAGGAACAAATGTCAAAATCTAAATTATGGGGCTGGAGAAATGGCTTAACGGTTAAGGTACTTGTCTGCAAAGCCAAAGGACCCAGGTTCGATTCCTCAGGCCCCATATGAAGCCAAATGCACAAAGGTGGCACATGTATCTGGAGTTAGTTTGTAGCAGCTAGAGACCCTATTGCACCCATATTCCTCCCCCCCTTCAAATAAATAAAAATATAATATATTTTTAAAAAATTTAAATTACAACAAACTTAAGGAAGTTGACATGGTCTCTTCAATAAACTGCAAGACAGCAGGGTATGGTGGTGCATGCCTTTAATCCCAACACTTGGGAGGAAGTGGTAGGAGAATCATCTTGAGTTCTAGGCTACCCTGAGACTACACGGTGCATTCCAGGTCAGCCTGGGCTAGACAGAGACCCTATTTCAAAAGACCAAAACAAACAAACAAACTGCAAGAAAAAAACAAACCATGCACTAAAATTGTCATTAAGATATCATCAAGGGCTGCGGAAAGATTGCTTAGTGGTTAAGATGCTTGCCTGCAAAGCCAAAGGACCCAAGTTTGATTCCCTAGGACCCAAGTAAGCCAGCTGTACAAGGTAGATCCATGCGTCTGGAGTTTGTTTGCATCAGGGAGAAGGCCTATCATACCCATTTTCTCTCTCTCTGCCTCTTTCTCACTCTCAAAACATTTCATCAAAAGAAAAACAAAAGGATAAGATAGGGGAAAAAATCATCAAGGGGTTTGAGGGATGGTTCAGTGGTTAAAAGCCCTTGCTTCAAAGCTAAGGTTCAATCCCCAGCCACCCATGGAAAGCCCAATAGGCATTCATGTAGCAGCAAGAGACCCTAGAACACCTCCTTTCCCCCATACATATCTACATGCATGCACACAAAAATAAATTTAAAAAATTCTAAATAAAAGACATCAAATCATAACATGTGGCCCCTTGTTTGCATATTAATTCATTTTAAATATTAAGTTTGTGAGACAATTGGAAATATGAATGTTGGATGATAGGAAGGACCTGTAAATTTTTTTTTTCCCCTTGAGGTAGGGACTCACTCTAGCCCAGGCTGACCTGGAATTCATCATGCAGTCTCAGGCTGGCCTTGAACTCACAGGGATCCTCCTACCTCTGCCTCCCAAGTGCTAGGGTTAAAGGCATGTACCAACATTCCTGGCTAATTTTTTTTTAATTTATGTTTATGTTAAAAGGTGTAGGAAGACTTGGGATGTAGCTCAGTGGTAGAGCACTTGTCTAGCCATATGTGATACCTTGGATTCAATTACCAGCACCCAAATTCCTAAAAGAGAAATTCACAGAGGACAATATATAGTGGCACACGTCTGTAATCCCAGCACTTGAGAGTCTGAAGCAGAAGGATCACAAGTTCAAGGCCATCTTGGGCTACACAGTTTAAGAAATATGAGCGAGATGAGGGGAGGGGAATGGAGGGAGGCAGATGCTGTTTCTTCTGTCAAAAGATGCCATTCTGGGGCTGGAGGGATGGCTTAACAGTTAAGGCATTTGCCTGCAAAGCCAAAGGACCCAGGTTCAATTAACCAGGACCGACGTTAAGTAGATGTACAAGGGGGTACATGCATCTGGAGTTCATTTGCAGTGGCAGGAGGCCCTGGCATGCCCATTCATTCTCTCTCTCTCTCTCTCTCCCCCACCCTCTTTCTCTGTCAAATAAATAAATAAATAAAAACAAAATATTTTTAAAAGATTGCCATTATGTAGGAACCCCTCCCTCTTCCTCAGTCAGCTATTCTTGAGACCAGAAGAGTCAACAGTCCTTGAAACCAACGTTTCTACTTCTGCATTTGGTAAGAGTTACAGAAATCTTCTATTCCTTTAGGTTTCCCCTTAAATCTTTGTGGTTTTTCTATCATAGCCAATTGTGTGAGAGTGTGAGGTTGAGTTCTGACTAGTTAGAATGACACACAAGACTCTCATGCTACTAGATAAAAATGCCAGCTGACTTCCTGCAGGTGTGCCTTGACTGTCTGGACTCTATGGCTACTGCACCCCCCTGCAGAAGTAAACACTGCCTTGCAAATACACTTTTGATTGTATGGTTATTTTCATACACTAGACTCATTTCTTTTAATTTTTTTATTTTTGTTATTTGTTTTGTTTTTGAGTTAAGGTCTTGCTCTATCCCAGGCTGATCTAGAATTCACTATGAAGTCCCAGGGTGGCCTCGGACTCTTGGCAATCTTCCTACTTCTGCCTCCCAAGTGCTGGAATTAAAGGCATGTACCACAATGTTTGGCTCTTAAAAACATTTTATTATTTATTTGCAACTCATAGACTGCTTTGTGGATACTGGGGATTTGAATATGGGCCCTGAGGGTTTGCAAGCAAGTATCTTTAACCACCAAGCCATCTCTCCATCCTCCCTAGACTCATTTCCAAGCACAGTAATACCTTGTCTCACAACAAAACAACAGAAAAAAAGTTAAGGGTCATTCTTATATTTTAGACATACATGTTGAAATAAGACTAAAATGATGCTTGACTCATTTCAAAACAACAGTATAAAGTGAAAAAGCATAGATGGGCAGGACTGACCTGAGATCTGAGGTTTTAGGACTTGATCTTGGAGGTTCATTGGAATATTCGGTATACATCCCCCCTCCCCAGGTAGAGACTTGCTCTAGCCCAGACTGACCTAGAATTGACTATATAGTCTGTGGCTGGACTCAAACTCACAGTGATCCTCCTACCTCAGTCTCTCAAGTGTTGGCTAAAGGCATGCACCATCATGCCAGCCTTCTGTCTACTTTTATATATGTTAGAAATTCTCTACAATAGGAACTTTAAAAAATACAATGACCCCACATTTTAACATGGAACTTAATAAATTTTATTACTTATCAAATTCTAACAGTACTGACCTGCCAATGTACCAAAAAGAATACATTCAAGAATCTTACTACATACCATAAAACCTAGACTTCTAGCCAATAATTATAAACACAATACTATATTGTCCTAAAATTGTTTGGTTCCTCCAAGAAAAAGTCATCAATTTTGTTTTGTTTTGTTTTTTGAGGTAGGGTTTCCCTCTAGCCCAGGCTGACCTGGAATTTACTATGTAGTCTCAGGGTGGCCTCAAACTCTCAGTGATCCTCCTATCTCAGCCTCCCAAGTGCATAGATTAAAGGGGTGCACCGCCATGCCCAGCTCAAAAGTCATCAATTTTACCAACATATTGAAAAAAAGTATATAATTTTTACATGTAAGGACTTGTAAGCAATTATAAATGGATCTTCTCTCTACACGTAGTTAGTAAGGGATTAAACAACTAGTATAACTTGTAAAACATATATTCATGAACTCCACAAATGCCTTAACTACTATTCATTAAATAGCTTGTACCTAAATGAACAAGAGAGAGTACAAGCCAGCACACTTCTCTCAGCAGTTCGTCTTCTAACAATGCTAACAAGCAGCTTGAATTTTCATGAGCAATGCCTAATGCCTTACTCATCTTTCTCCCAAAGAACAAACATCATATTCACGGAGGCCCACTCCACTGGAGGAAATACATAGCAGGTCTTGAAAACCTACTCAAAAGTCTATGGGGAGGTCATGAGCCCTAGGACAGTAAAACCTGCTGTTGGCTGGCTAAATGCATATATTATGCCCACAAACTGCCCTGTAGGTACTCTTTTATGTTTATGCCCATATAGTAATGTTACTCTGACTCCTGGTTAAAGAAATTTCTCTTTTCAGATGGCAGTGACCACTGGTATGACTCAAAAGTCACCATAGTGTTGAGAAGAAATGACAATGGAGTGTTCAGTACTGACACATCTCTATCACACCCTCGAAGGCTCTGGGTCCATTGCAGCAGAGGTGGTGAAAAGAAAAGAGCCAAAGGAAGGATAGGGATTACAATGCAATCTTCCAGACACAGAATGGCCTGGATATCCATAACCTGACACTACCTACACAAGACCTTCATAATAGGAAGAAAAGTGACATCAATATAGAAGAGAGACTAATTAAAAAGAAGAAGGGATTCAATGGAGGGTGGCTTTGAGGGGGGACAATGGCAGTGGGGAGGGAATTATCATGGTTTATAGTCTATACTTATGGAAGCTGTCAATAAAAAGCTTTTTTAATACAAAAAAGTCATATTCAGGGCTGGAGAGATGGCTTAGCGGTTAAGGCATCTGCCTGCAAAGCCAAAGGATCCTAGTTCAATTCTCCAGGACCCACGTAAGCTAGATGCGTAAGGGGACGCATGCATCTGGAGTTCCTTTGCAGTGGCTGGGGGCCCTGGTGTGCCCATTTTCTCTCTCTCTCTCAAATAATTAATTAAATATGTTTTTCAAAAAGTCATATTCAGTGTATTAATGTGTCACAATTATTCATTAACTTCACCATGAAAATTTCCTTTGAGAATTAGTTTATACGAAGAACAGAAACAAAAACAAAAACATAGCCTTTAAGTAACACAGAATGCTTTTAAGCATATCATTTACAAGATAGTAAGTATCTTAATATACTGTACCTTACAAGTAGCAGAACAGAATGGTGCTAAATCAAGCGTAAGTGGAAAATCTACATGTCTGTTTACTTTACGAAGACTCAAGCCAGCCTTGAAAAGACCAAAACACAAAGTTTTTAACAAAACAAATTTAATTAAATATAAGTACTGTGTTGATTAAAGCTAAAAGAATTTTGGAAGTTAATTTTTTCATACATATAAATAAAACTTAACTAGTAACAGTCAAATCAATTTTGGCATATTAAAAATTAGATAAGTAGCCGGGCATGGTGGCACACACCTTTAATCCCAGCACTTGGGAGGCAGAGGTAGGAGGATCGCCATGAGTTCAAGGCCACCCTGACAATGAGACCCTACCCAAAAACAAAATAAAAATTAGATATCAAGCCAAGCAGGGTGGCTCATGCCTTTAATTTCAGAGCTCAGGAGGTAGAGGTAGGAGGACTGAATGAGCTTGACACTAGCCTGGAAGAGTGAGTTCCAGGTCAGCCTGATCTAGAGTGAAACCCTATCATATATTGTTACTGCAAAAGTTACGCATTTACGTAGGCATCTTACCAGCAACAATAAAGGAAATAATTACTTCCCCTGTGGTTTTTCAACACTAATGGAAAAATCAATATGCTAAAAACTAAAACTGGCTGCATTAGGAAAAGGCACCCAAGGAAAGAGGCAAACCTAAGTCAATGACTTAATGAACATTAAGCAACCTCATTTAGGTCAAGGCAGAAAACAGGTATAAATGGATTTCATGAGGTCTATCATTTCTTTTTGTTGAGATAGGGTCTCACTCTAGCTCAGGCTTTATTTCTAAAATTAAATGATATTCATTCATCAGACCTTGCAGAAAAAGCTTCTACTTAATAAAAAAAAAAAAATTAAAAACTAAAAAAGACTTTAGCCAGGCATGTCTTTAATCCCAGCACTTAGGAGGCAGAGGTAAGAGATCACTGAGTTTGAGGCCAGCCTAAGGTTATATAGTGAATTCCAGATCATCCTGGGCTAGAATAAGACCCTACCTCAAAAAGGAAAAAAAGAAAGTTCCTGAACACTTGCATTTCATGCATAAAAGTAAATGTTACATATTACCTAAATTATATGAACCTTTTAGTCTTAAGCAAGTTAGTTATCTCTTTTTCTATTTTTAAGGCATGACTTAAAAAAAATGTGCTCCACATTATATGATGGTAGTAAAAACTAACAGGTAGACTATTAGCACTAGACAGACTCTGAAGGAATAAGAAAATACTTAAATTTGAACTGCAGAGATGGAGAAAAATTAACATATAACCTTCCATGCTCATTTAGTGTTGTTTTATTGCATACCAATTATATAATTTCACTGTAGATACAATGCCTTTTTATTTACCTTTCTTTAACGGAAAAAAGCACCTTTCTGGGTTAAAATATACCCACTGATTGTTGTTTTTCCAAATGGGCTTTAAAAGGTTTAAGATGATAGCTGACATGAAACTGAAGTCATATCCAGGAAAAATTATTAAACTGTATTCAGTTTCTTTGTCTCCTTTATCATCAGGTGATTTCTGTATGCATTCAGTACCAGCTCTGAGATTGTTATGTATTTTATTTTATTTTTTGCTTTTTTAAGATAGGTTCTCACTCTAGCTCAGGCTGACCTGTAGTCTCAGAGTGGTCTTGAACTCATGGCGATCCTCCTACCTCTGCCTGCCAAGTGCTGAAAGTACACCACACGTGGCTCTGAAATTATTTAAAACTCATGCTTCCTCCACAATAGTACTGCAGACACAGTTGAGAAAATTACCTCACAATAGAAAAGACTTTGTAAAGGTTCTAACATTAATCATCTAGGGGTAATTTTTGGAAAATATCTGCATTAATATATAATCTCTTGCCTACCCCACCCCAGCTCCAACAGAATGACACACTCTTCTTCCCATGTCATTAAAATATGAGGTTCTACACTGGTTGCTTAGGTTGAGTCTTACATCTGGCTTGATCTATTAAGTGGAAGTTATTTTTGTTATGTATCTCTATTTCAATGTGATTTGTTGTTAGAAGTGAAATTATATGCTGAAACATTACCTATATCCATTTCTAACTGGCTTTCTAGAGCTAGTGTCATCAATGCAAACTGAACATTACCCTTATCAACACTGCTGTTTTTGTTATTGGGAAGGTTACAAAAGACATCTCATTTTATTTCACATTCTTTGGCTGGGAGGCAGGGAACTAGTTTCACATTCTCTTGGAGTTTCACTTCTTCTTTTAGAACTATCAGTTGGTATTTTATACTTATTAGGATTTTGGTAGTTTTTCTTATTGGACCTTACGAACTCTTCCCATGCTTACAAAATTAACCATTTGGTATATTTATGACAAAAAAACTATGATGCTTGACTTTTAAGTGTGTGGATAGCTCAGATGTATAGCTCTAAAGTTAGTATACAGAAACAAGATTTTAGAAATACTAAAAAAACTATAAACAGAGTTACTACTTAGGGATGCCTCTCTATAATTCCCAGTCCTTTGGATGAAACTGTGGCCTTGTTCACATTGCACTTAGCTTTAGAACATGGGTCTTAGTGAGGTATTCATAAATAGCTCCCTTTAAGTACATCAGTTCATTGATTTGTTTCTAAAGGGGATACAAGGACCAAATACAAAACAAATTTGTTACTGCAATCTAGCAAGATCATCCCTTGCTCATACAGAATCTCTTACAGATTCACCTGCTCAGTTGGCATCGTTACCATGTACTGAGACATAAATGTGACTGATCATTCTTAACCTACACTTAACTGCTAGGTTCAATCCCTAAGAAACATACACACAAAATAAATCAATCTTTTCCCTAAGACTTAGAAAGTCTTTGACACAAAGGCTGAATCAAGCCGAGCGTGGTGGCGTATGCCTTTAGTCTCAGCACTCGGGGACACAGGTAGGAGGACTGCGTGAGCTCAAGGCCACTTTGAGACTATGTACTGAATTCCAGGTCAGCCTGGACTAGATGAGACCCTACCTCAAAAACAAAAAACAAAAACAAAGGTTGAATCAAATATTAATTGTTTCATCTTTTTTTCTTCTTTTGGTGATAATCTCACTCTGTAGCTAAAGCTAGACTGGAACATACTTTATCACCCAGGTTGGCCTCAAGTGCATGGCAATCCTGCTTCAGCCTCCCAAGTGCTGAGATTAGAGGTATGAGCCATCCAAGTTCATTTTAGTTTTTCTGATAATTTATTTTCTGTATTAAAAATATATTTGAAGGGTTGAACTCTCAGTAGCCTCTAGACTTCTGCTTTGGCACATTTTGAGGATTTTCAGTGTATGTCTCCATCACCCTGGTACAGATTTTCAGGCTCTTCATGCTGAGAACTCAACAATAAAGTAGACTTAAAGCACACCAAGGCTTGGGGAATTTTGCAGAAGAGGGAAGCAGAAAGAATGTGAGAGCCACAGGTGGGAGGGAATCTGGTGGTATTGCTCCCCCTCCACAATGAGTGACTGCTGCTGTCACAACTTATAACCCACAATGCCATGGTGAATACCAACAATCCTACTAAGGAGGATCTTCAGTGGAATGGGGGCAGGGAGGAGGGGAATGATGGTACCAACACTTGATGTATCCATATAAAGTTTCTACTTAATTAAAAAAAATAATAAATATATCTGAAGGATTGGGAAACCAGCTCTGTCCATAAAGTGTTTGCCTCATAAGCATAAGGACCTGAATTTAATCCCCAGTAACCATGTAGAAATGCCAGGTCTGGATCTGCCAAGTGGGTGAGAGTACTTGCTACATAAGCATGAGGATCTGAGTTTGATCCCCAGCATGCAGATAAAAAAAAACTGAGCTGGAAGCCAGGCATGGTAGCACATGCCTTTAATCCCAGCACTTAGGAGGCAGAGGTAGGAAGATCGCCATGAGTTAGAGGCCACCCTGAGACTACATAGTGAATTCCAGGTCAGCCTGGGCTAGAGTGAGACCCTACCTCAAAAAACAAAAACAAAATAAAACAAAACAAAACAAAACAAAAAAACTGAGCTGGAAATATGGCTCAGCAATTAAGGTACTTGCCTACAATGCCTAATGACCTGGGTTTGATTCTCCAGTACCCATGTAAAGCCAGATGCACAAAGTAGTGAATGCATCTGGAGTTCATTTGCAGTTGCCGGTGGTGGCCCTGGTGCACCCATTCATTCTATCTCTCTTCTCACAAATAAATAAAATATTTATTAAACAAACAATAACAACAACAACAAAAAACCCACCATGGTTGTGGCTAAGCATACCTTTAACCCCAGTAGTGGGAGGGGTACAGATAGAAGGATTACTGGGGCTCCCTGGTTAGCCAGTGTAACAGAAAAATGGTGCAGCTCCAGCTTCAGTGAGAGACCCTGCCTCAAGGAAATAAGGCAGACGAGGGATAGAGGAAGATACCCAACACCCTTCTCAGGCCTCTATATGCATGTGCATGGGATACCCATTTTAACATTTTTATTTGCAGAGAGAGAGGAAGACAATGGGCAAGTCAGGGCGTTTTGCCTCTGCAAGCAAACTCCAGGCACATGTACCACTTTGTGCATCTAGTTTTGCATGGGTACTAGGGAATCAAACCTAGGCCATCAGGTTTTATAAGCAAGTGCCTTTACCTGCTGAGCCACCTCTCCAGCCACCAACCCCTTTTTTCCCAAATAAATATTTTTTTAAAGAAACATAAATAATGGGAGAAAAACCTGACACATTAGAAACACTGACTCCCACTGTGGAATTCTGCAGGTGTAGGCCCTGCCTTGGAGCATTTGTGTGTTAGTCTAGCCCACACTTCTCAGTTCAAGCTGACTTTCAGTGGAATTGTGAAAGCTCAGTAAGGATCTTTAAAAAAAGAAAAAAAGAAGGTAAGCTGGCGTGGTAGTGCACGCCTTTAATCCCAGCACTCGGGAAGGCAGAGATAGGAGGATCGCTGAGAATTTGAGGCCACCCTTAGACTCCAAAGTGAATTTCAGGTCAGCCTGAGCCAGAGTGAGACCCTACCTCCAAAAAAAAAAAAAAAAAAGAAGAAGAAGAAGAAAGGGCTGGAGAGATGGTTTAGTGATTAAGACTTTTGCCTGCAAAGCCAAAGAACCCAGGTTCAATTTTCCAGGTCCCACATAAGCCAGATGCACAAGGGAGTGCACGCATCTGAAGTTCGTTTGCAGTTTGAGTTCTCTGTCTCAAATCAATAAAAATAAAATCTTAGAAAAAAAGGAGTATGTGTTTTACCTCTTTGTTCCTTGTACTGTTCTTCATAATCTCTATTAACACACATATGTGCACATGCCACTCAGACACATCATGTAGGTTCCTACCATCTAGATCTTTTATTTATAATTTGGGGGGGGTTGTGGTTTTTTTTTTTTTTTTGGAGGTAGGGTCTCTCACTCTAGCCCAGGCTGACCTGGAATTCACTCTGTAGTCTTAGGGTGGCCTCAAACTCACAGCGATCCTACCTCTGCCTCCCCAGTGCTGGGATTAAAGGTGTGCACCACCACGCCTGGCCCTTTTAAAAATATTTTTTAATTTATTTGCAAGGAGAAAGGGAAAATGGACATGCCATGGCCTCTTGCTGCTGCAAAAAAACTCCAGACACATATGCTACTTTGTGCATCTGGCTTTACATGGGTACCAGAGAATCAAACCCAGGCTGTCAGGCTGTGCAAGCAAGCACCTTATCTACTGAGCCATCTCTCCAGACCTACAGCTTTATTGTGAATTGAACAATTTTTGCGTGTGTTTCATGTTGGAAATTACACCCATGCTTGCTAGGCAAACACCTTAACACTATGCTACACACCCAACCCTGAATTAAACAACCAGAACTTTTATGGCTGAAGTAACAGGAAATCTTACATAACAAAGTCTTTAAATTCCATAAATATTTTCTAATCCTTGACAATATTTCACAGGACACAGGACTCTACAAGACATACCATGAAATTTGCTACTATGCTACTAAGGAGACTTTCTTACCTGATGGAATCTTTTAAGATGGAGAATTAAGATAGGTGGAACTGCAGAAATGAGCAACTGCTTCCTGGCATTAGTATAAACTCCTGCTTTCTTTTCTACACAAAAATATAACAAATTTATTTGTAAAATTCCACTGTATATGTTACTTTTAATATGACCAACATTTATAAAGAATTCATGCCCCATTTATAAAATATTGGAAAAGGCTGGAGAAATGGCTTAGTGGTTAAGGTACTTGGCTGCAAAACCTAATGACCCAGTTTCAATTCCCCAGGACCAATGTAAGCCAGATGCACAAGGTGGTGCAAGCATCTGAGGTTTGTTTCTAGTGGTTGGAGGCCACTCTCTTTCTCTCTCTGCCTCTTTATCTCTCTCAAATAAAAATAAATTGAACCCAGGCATGGTGGTGCATGCCTTTAATCCCAGCAGTTGGGAGTCAGAGGTAGGATCACCATGAGTTCTAGGCCACCCTGAAACTACATAGTGAATTCCAAGTCAGCATGAGCTAGAGTGAGACCCTACCTCAAAAAAACAAAAAGAAGAGGAAGAAGAAAAATTCATCACTTTGAGAATTCTCACTTTTCTCTGGTCAAGTAAACACTAGATTCATAGCATAGACATATCTTAAGTTTACAACAAATTGACTAAATGCATGTATGTATGTGTGCTCTCAGGGGCATGCCAGAGTTTCTGGCTTTACAGATTGGCAAGGAACTGAACATGGGCTGGCAGGTTTTGCAAACAAGTTGCCTTTAACTGCTGAGTCACTACCCCAGCCCTGAGATATTTCTTTCATAAAGATTTTATATAGCTAGATCCCTCAAGTAAGATTATATAGATTTATACTTTCAGGACAGAGATGTGTGCTTCTTGCTCTTCAGTTTTATTCAACAAACATTCATTGAAATCTACTCTTCCCAGCCAATGTCCAATGTACATACAAACACACACACACACACACACACACACACACACACACACTTACACACACTGTGGTGGTTTGAATAGAATAGATGGCCCCCAATATATTCAGTTGTTTATTTGTTTGTAGTTTGCATCTGTAGCCACCTGGCTGGAGGCAATGTCACTGGGTGATCTTAAGGTGTGGTGGTGAGTTTCAGGTTTCAATCTAAAGATATGCAAAGTGTGCCTAGCTGGAGTTCCTAAAGTGTGCTGTGGTTTTTGACCTTTAGGTTTGTGCTTCTCTCTCTCTGCTTGACCTGTGAAGGCAGGCCAATTTCTTCTGCCATTATGGAACTTCCCCTGGATCTGTAAGCTTCAGTAAATATCCCTTCCTCCATAACTGTGTCTAGTCTGAAAGTTCATCTGAGTGAACCTGAAGCTGCCTGCTACATACACATATATAAACAAGCCTGTGCCAAGTGGCTCAATACACACAGGCCTTAGGGTACTCCGTTGGAATCTATAAGCCATTAATTACTAATGATCCATCAATATTATAAAACAAAGTAGGGCTAGGTGGATGGCTCTGAAGTTAAAGATGCTTACTTATAAAGCCGGATAGCCCAGGTTCGATTCCCCAGTACCCATGAAAAGCTAGATGCACAAAATGGCACATGTGTCTGGAGTTTGTTTGCAGTGGCACGAGGCCTTGGTGCACCCATTCTCTCCTTTCTCTTTTTTTCTCCATCTCTCTCTCTGCTTACAAATAAATAAACATTAAAAAAATAAATTTCTAAAAATAAATAAAACACATAAGCTAGATACTTACCTGCAGAACTGGCTTCCTTTTGGTACTTTTGTTTCTTTTCAGTACAGTTCTCACAGAGCAGCTTATTATTGCCCATCAGTAATTCCATCGATGTAAACTGATACAGACAGGACTGAACTGAGCATTCTTTAGAAGCAGTGACATAGCTCTGAGAAAGAGTCTGAAAAGCATTTTGGGCACTGGGAAACCTCATATGCTTTCCCTCTGAAAAACATAAATTATTTGGAATATTTAGTGGTTGGTTTTCTCTGTTAAAATCTCTAACTCCAATTATTGAGCTGCTCAAACAAAGTTCAGAAATCGCTTCGGCCAGTCCCTTGTCTCCACTGTCTGTCTCCATAGTGTATGGCAGTTCACTTGGCGATGGGAGGTGAAGGTGCCCATCTGTGTGATGAAGGTGCCCATCTGTGTGCCCACAGGAATCACCCCCAGATCTGAACAGCATGGTCTGCTTGGAAGCACTTTCCGATTCAGAAGCCTCACTGTCGGCATCAACACTGCTTTCGGAATGGCTGGCTTCTCTCTCACTGCCATCTGTAGGGCTTTCGTTGAGTGATGACTCAGTACTCACGATGCTTGCAAACCGGTTCACATCAAGGTTTTCATTTTTCTGACAAATATCAACAGTTTTCTCTTCTCCAGATGACAGTTTTCTTATATGTTTTCTGTCATGCATTAGTTGATTCTGTAAGTTGACAGTATTTTTCAGAGAAAAGAATTTTGTGACCTTATTGAAAATAATTGCCATTTAGTCCTATTTAAATATTCCACAATTATTAAGTAAACATAACTTTTCTGAGATCTAATTCCAAAATCTATCTAAACTGATAACAATAGGAGTTATACTAACAACTAGTTCTAACTTAAAAAGTAAACTTGTACTTATTCAACTAACAACAGAGGTTATCTATTTGTGAGAAAGGGACAGGATTTTTGTATAACAGGACTGTAAGTGAGGGAAAACGAATGTTCTCATACTTATTGATTTTTATAATTAAGATTTTATTTGCATCATTATATATTTGGTCTATTAAACAGCACATGATAAGTAATAAAGGTTAGAATAACATACAAGTTCCCGTATGCTAACTTTATTTAATAAAGTTACTGAACTTGAAAGTCTGTTTTAATAAATAGATGATCTTTAAGTAGAATTAATTCTATTCCAGCCAGTTTTCAGAACTTTGGTTTTGTTGTTTGTTTTGCAGCACTGGAAATTTTTTTAAATTACTTATGTATTTATTTATTTGAGAAAGAAAGAGGCAGATATATAGAGAGAGTGACAGAAAGAGCACACTAGGGCCTCCAGCCACTACAAATGAACTCCAGAGGCATGTGCTATCTTGTATATCTGGCTTATATGGGTATTGGATAATTGAACCTGGGTCCTTAGCCTTCACAGGCAAACACCTTAACAGCTAAGCCATCTCTCTAGTCCAACAGTGGGAATTTTGACCAGGCCAGGCAAAAACTTTCTCAATGAGCAGCAGCCTCAGCTCTAGCACAGGACCATTTTATCCGTCCCCTGTTCCTGTTGAAATATTAAAGTACACAGTCCCATTCTTGTTTTTTTGATTGATGGATATATGATTTAGATTTTATGTTTTGCTTTTTACTTTTTTTTATTTTTGAGAGAGAAGGAATTGGCGTGCCAGGGCCTCAGCCACTGCAATCAAACTTCAGATGCTTGCACCACCAAGTGGGCATGTGTGACCTTGTGCTTGCCTCACCTTTGTGCATCTGGCTAACATGGGATCTGGAGAATAGAACATGGGTCCTTAGGCTTCACAGGCAAGCGCCTTAACTGCTAAGTCATCTCTCCAGCCCTGATTTAGATTTAATTGACTAAAAATATTCTCTTTAAGTTTATAATATAAATTAGGACCAAACATTGTAAGACTGTTTTGAAAGAATAATTAAAATTCCATAAAAGGAGAGAGAATACAGGGTAGAAGAGCATGATTCTATAACTAGGCTGCCTGGGTTCAAATTCAGATCTTATCATTAACTAGCTTCATGACATTGGGGAAATTAATTAACATCTCTGTATTCTAATTTCCGTACCTACAAGACAGAAGTTGCTATCACAGTGGTTTGTCTTGGTGACTAAATGAAGCAAAAAACAAAACAGCTTAAAGAATAGTCAGGCCCACAGGAATCTGTGTCAAGAACTATCTATCGGGGCTGGAGAGATGGCTTAGCGGTTAAGTGCTTGCCTGTGAAGCCTAAGGACCCCGGTTCGAGGCTCGGTTCCCCAGGTCCCACGTTAGCCATATGCACAAGGGGGCGCACGCATCTGGAGTTCGTTTGCAGAGGCTGGAAGCCCTGGCGTGCCCATTCTCTCTCTCCCTCTATCTGTCTTTCTCTCTGTGTCTGTCGCTCTCAAATAAATTTAAAAAAAAATGAACAAAAAATATTTTTAAAAAAAATTATCTATCAGCTACTGTTACTGGCAGTTTCTATAGGGACGATCACATGGGTCTCACTAAACACCATTCATGGGTAAATACTGAGCAAGGCTCTAGAAACACAGAGTCTTCAAATCTTCAAAATAAATAGTAACATAAATTCCTTTTTTTTTGTTTGTTTGTTTTTCCAGATAAGAGTCTTACTCTAGCCCAGGGTGACCTGGAATTCATTATGTAGTCTCAGGGTGGCCTTGAACTCACAGAGATCCTCCTACCTCTGCCTCCCAAGTACTGGGATTAAAGGCTATTAAAAAGTGTGTGCCACCACACCCAGCAAATTCCATTTATTTTAAAAGCTACAAGGAGCTTTTGTTTTTGTCACAAATACTAAGTAGTAAGGAGAAAGTCTATTTTAAATCTTTAAAGTATATGACAAATGAAAATGTTCAAAGAAGAAATGTATTTTTCTTGAGCTTTTTAAAATTCCCTAGGGAGGCAGGCATGATGGTGCAGGCCAGTAACACCAGTACTGGGGAGGCTGAGGCAAAAGGATCAAGAGTTTGAGGTCATCCTGAGTTGTCTAGTGAGATCCTGTCTCAAAGAAAACCAATGGCCAGCAAGGAGGTAGTTCAATGGTACAGTTGCTGTATAGCATCTGTAAGGTCCTGGATTTGATCCCTGACACTGCGGGGGAGGGGGATCACAGTGGAAGATTATGATCCAATACCATATGGTAAAAATATCCTTGTAACTTTGACTTGGACTTGAAAATTACAAACTCCATGTATCTTGTCAATTCAATCTTTCAAAACATTTACATGGATGGGTGTGGTGGCGCATGCCTTTAATTGCAGCACTTGGGAGGCAGAGGTAGGAGGCTTACCATGAATTCGAGGCCACCCTGAGACTACATTGTGAATTCCAGGTCAGCCTGAGCTACAGTGAGACTCTACCTTAAAATAACCAAAAAAGGGCTAGAGAGATAGCTTAGCGGTTAAGCACTTGCCTGTGAAGCCTAAGGAGCCTGGTTCAAGGCTCGATTCCCCAGGACCCACATTAGGCAGATGCACAAGGGGCACACACATCTGGAGTTTGTTTGCAGGAGCTGGAGGCCCTGGCGTATCCATTCTCCCTCTCTCTCTCTCTCTCTCTCTCTCTCTCTCTTTTTCTCTATCTGTCACTCTCAAATAAATAAATAAAAATAAGCAATAAATAAATACATAAGACCGGGAATGGTGACGCAGGCCTTTAATCCCAGCACTCAGGAGGCAGGGGTAGGAGGATCACCATGAGTTCAAGGCCACCCTGAGACTACTTAGTGAATTCCAGGTCAGCAGGGGCTACAGTGAGACTCTACCTTGAAAACAACAACAACAAAATAGTAAATAGAAACAAGTTGCCAAATTCTCAGGTATTTTTGCACCATGCTACTATGAGAAATTTGGCCCCTAGGAAAAAAATTATAAAGCCGGATAAAATACTCTAACATACAGAGTTGTCTTAAAAACAAAACAAAACAAAACAAAACAAACTTTGAGATCAGGTCTCTATTATTTTCCTTGGTGGGCCTCAAACTTTTAGGTGCAAGTGATCCTCCTGCCTCTCAGCCTTCCAAGTAAACTGTGACAAAGCATACATTACCTCAGTCAGTTATCAAATCCTTTTATGTTTTTGGTGCTGAGGATGGAACATGGGGCTTCATACATGTGAAGCACACACTCTTCCACAAGTCTATTCTTTAAATATGTTTCAGTAAAAAGACCTGGCTAGTCTTAAAAGAAAATGAAAATTGAAACTTTCTAAATTCTTCCAAAAAGATAAGAGGAACATGGTCTTTTGAATATAACTTCAATAATGGAAAGTACAACAAAGGTTACATAGGCACTGCTTCTGTAATGAAACTTACACACTTACCTGTTGAAATGGTCCAGAAAAATAGACCTCTAGATTTCTTTCTGACCTAACAACTAGGTAAATATACTAAAGAGAGATAACTGGGATGGAGGGATGGTTAAGGCATTTGCCTGCAAAGCCAAAGGACCCAGGTTCGATTCCCCAGGACCCACATTAGCCAGATGAACAAGGGGTGCACATATCTGGAGTTCGTTTGCAGTAGCTGAAAGCCCTGGTGTGCACATATTCATTCTTTCTCTCTCCTTCGTCAAATAAATAAATAAAAATTTAAAAAATAATTTTTTTTTTTTGTTTTTCAAGGTAGGGTCTCACTCTAGCCCAGGCTGACCTGGAATTTACTCTGTAGTCTCAGGGTGGCCTCGAACTCTCAGCGATCCTCCTATCTCTGCCTCCTGAGTGCTGGGATTAAAGGCATGCGCCACCATGCCCAGCAAAATAAAATATTTTTTTTAAAAAGAGATAATCATCTGAGACTGTAGTTTCTACATTTACTCAATAGACACCATTTTTTAAAAACCTGTTGTGGGGAAGGAAGAGAAAGAAAGAACAGCCTACTAAAACAAGACTTCATAGAGTTTACCTCTTGGAGTCCCCCACCCCTTTTTTAATTTATTAGAGACAGAGAGAGAGAAGGAGAGAGAAAGAGAGAATGGGCATGCCAGGGCCTCTAGCCACTGCAAACAAACTTTAGATGCATGTGCCACCATTGTGCATCTGGCTTACAAGGGACCTAGAGAATTGAACCTGGGTCCTTAGGCTTCAAAGGCATGATCCTTAGCCGCTAAGCCATCTCTACAGCCCATGGAGCCCATTTATAACAAGCCATTTACCTTGTGAATATTTACTGTTTACACATTTGCCATTTTTAATAACATTTTTCTATATTCAAGCTAGAAGTAACACATATAAGTTTTAGAGTGTTTTCTTTAACTGAATTTTATTTTGTGCCTCAAAGAAAATTCCCTTTTTTCCCAAAAGTAATCAGTGATAATATCTCCCAATGTGAAAGCATGAAATTCTCAGCTTATTCTTATTATATATTGCTTTTATTATTCTTCCTATTAATTTTTATATATTTTACTTATTTATTAACTTGAGAGAAAGAATATGGGTGCACCAGGGCCTTTAGTCATTGCAAATGAACTCCAGATGCATGCCCCACCTTGTGCATCTGGCTTTTGTGGGTACTGTAGGATCGAACCTGGATCCTTAGGCTTCACATGCAAGTGGCTTAACTGCTAAGCCATCTCTCCAGCCCCATATTTAATTTTGTAAGACTTTAGGAGGAAACTGTAGCATGATTTAGCAAAGGGAAGAGATATAAAACTCAACAATTTACTAACAATGCTTGGACATGTATTATAATTGTAGAAGATGGAAGGAGCTTCTGTCTCTGATAGACACATTAGCAGATCAAAGCCAAGACAGCCATGAGATAATATAATATAATGTTATACCCTTATTGCTAGCTTTATTATCAAGATTAACAAGAATTTTTAAAAATTTTTATTTATGTGCAGTGTGTGTATATATGCATGCACATGTGTGTATGCATACCAGGGATTCTTGCCACTGCAAATATATGTCTTCTCAGTCCTACATGGATGCTGGGGAATTGAACCCAGGCTGGCAGGGTTTACAAGCAAGCATATTTAATGGCTGAACTATGTCCCCAGCCCTAAGATTTCATTTATCTTTATAAAATTAGTCCTGAAATTGGGAACCACTGAGTCATTCTGATTCTTTCGACAAAATGATTTGATAACTAGTGAAATTACTGGAAAATTACTTCTAAACATGCATTTTCTAATGAGTAAAACACATTTCTTCCATTTAACTTTTTTCATCTTAAATACAGCAATTTAAAATTCTGACAGCTATGTTTTTAAGTTTAGAAACATATGTAAACTTTCTGCTCTCCCATGAACTAAAACATAATAATAATAATAAAAGTAATTTGAATTCTACCATTATATGCAAAAAGTCAATAAAGAATAAATCAGTTTGTTCAGTATAAGCATTGTGGTTGCTATCCATGTTTGAACTACAGATTGTGTCCCCATATCATAGCTGCATTTTTTTAGTTCCTGAAAAGTTCTGTGTAGTAAGCATTATTTAGATAACAGATCTATTTGAACTATTATGGTCTAATGACAGAAGTTACCCTTTTAAACCTAAGGAAAAAAAATCATCACATGTAATTTTTTAAATATTATTTATTTATTTGAGAGACAGAGGCAGAGACACAGACACACACACACAGAGAGAGAGAGAGAGAGAGAGAGAGAGAGAGAGAGAGAGAGAAAATGGGTGCACTAGGGCCTCCAGCCATTGCAAAAGACCTCCAAATGCATGCGCCCCCTTGTGCATTTGGTTTACGTGGGTCCTGGAGAATTGAACTGGGATCCTTTGGCTTTGCAGGCAAATGCCTTAACTGCTAAGCCACCTCTCTAGCCCCACATGTAATATTTTAAAATCATTATATATCATATTCAATAGCCATTGTGTTAGGAGTGCTTCAAAATTTAAAGTGCCATAAGAGGTTTCAATACAAGTGCCTCTACTTTACATTATTTGAAACATATACTCCAATATATTTAGCTGCCCTAAATATCTTATGAAGCAGAAATAAGACAGATTTTATTTAAAGAAAATGTGTTCTGACCAGGCATGGTGGTATATACCTATAATCTCAGCCCTAAGGAGGTTGAACTAAACAGACAACTACAAATCTGAACTAAATAGCAAGTTCAGGGCTACAACATAGCAAAACCATGTTTCAGGAAACAAAAATAAGTAACAAGAAAACACAAATACTATCCTTTCTGTGGTTTTGCCACTTAAAAGCCTTCTAATAGAGTAAATTAAATTTTACATATGTCAATTTGCCAAATCAGCACAAATCATTTCATCTAAAAAGGGTTTTCCTTACTGAAATAAAAACTCAAATTGATTTCATTTCTTTTTAAAAAAATGGTCTGGAGAGATGGCTTAGCGGTTAAGTGCTTGCCTGTGAAGCCTAAGGATCCCGGTTCGAGGCTCGCTTCCCCAGGTCCCACGTTAGCCAGATGCACAAGGGGGCGCATGCGTCTGGAGTTCGTTTGCAGAGGCTGGAAGCCCTGGCGCGCCCATTCTCTCTCTCTCTCCCTCCCTCTGTCTTTCTCTCTGTGTCTGTTGCTCTCAAATAAATAAATAATTTTAACAAAAAAAAATGTTTTATTTATTTGCAAGCAGAGAGAGAAAAAAGAGTGACAAAGAGAATGGGCACATCAGGGCCTCCAACCACTGCAAACAAACTCCAGATGTATGTACCACTTTGTGCATCTGACTTTACGTGGGTCCTGGGGAATTGAGCCTGGCTTATTAGGCTTTGTAGGCAAGTGCCTTAACCACTGAGCTATCTTTCCACCTGATTTCTTTCATTGTAATGGGATAATTCAGCAACTAGATATGTCACCAATAAAATAATGTTACCTATAAAAATGGTTGTCAATGGGCCAGTAGTAGCACGGAATGAGAGACATTAAATATTCTGTGTCCCTGCTTGATAAGAATATATACCACTGAAAAGTCTCTCTCCCTCTCATTTTGTTCGTTTTGAAGACAGGGTCTCAACATGTAGCTCAAAACTTGCTATGTGCTCATGTTGGCTTTGAACTAAGAACCCTCCTGCCTCTGCTTCCCATGTACTAGGGTAAGTCATACCTGGCTAAAATTTGTTCTGCCAAAAGCTAAATGTACAATTAAAGCCAAACCTAATTTGGCCTCTGGGCCTAAGGGCTGTAGAGAGAAAATGAAAGAAACATGAGCCATGGGAACACAAGAGTAAGATGAATGAGTACTGAATGTGGGAGACGCTGATAAAAGGATCTCATTTCTTCAACAAATAAATGCAAAAGCAGAGTCAAGAGGGAACTGATATCTTATAAAGAATTAAGAGGAACAAAAATCAGTTCCAATCCACTAGACCTGTTTTAGATCCAAACTTCAAATTTTAAAAGCAAACACTAAAAATTCATGAGGCACTTTCAGAATTTTTAAAATTTTTTTTTGGTTTATTTTTATTTATTTATTTGAGAGTGACAGAGAAGAGAGAAAGGCAGATAGAAAGAATGGCCATGTGCACCCCCTTGTGCATCTGGCTAACGTGGGTCCTGGGGAATCGAGCCTTGAACTGGGGTCCTTAGGCTTCACAGGCAAGTGCTTAACTGCTAAGCCATCCCTCCAGCCCACTTTCAGAATTTTTTTTTTTGTTTGTTTGTTTTGTTTTTTGTTTTTCAAGGTAGGGTCTCACTCTGGCTCAGGCTGACCTGAAATTCACTCTGTAGTCTCAGGGTGGGCTCGAACTCTCAGCGATCCTCCTACCTCTGCCTCCCGAGTGCTGGGATTAAAGGCGTGCGCCACCACGCCCGGCTTCAGAATTTTTAATAATGATTGAATGCTCGGTGTTACTAAGAGGTTAATAATTTCAGACATTGAAGTGGTATCAGTGCAATGTTTCTACAACAAGCATCACTATTTTTAATTTCTGTGCTGTGCTGGCTGAACTCAGGCCATGATCATGCTAGGCAAAGTGCTCTACCACTTAACTCTACCACCAGCCACTAAGAGTAACTTGCACACACACACTGTTGAGTATATGGTTTATTATTATTATTATTATACTATTATTACAATAAATGCAAAATAATCCAAGGTAAGGGGAAATGGGAGAGTGCGATACATACAGAAAAACATGATTGTTCATGAATTATATGTTAACTAGGACTATTTAATTGTAACTATATTAATTACTAATCATAAAGCTGAAAAACAGAAGCATGGGAGTTAATAGACTGCTTTTCCTAGTTTAAAATTTTTTTCTTCATGTTTTAAAATTTTTCTTATTAAAAGTATTTAGAAAAAAAAAAGTATTTAGAGGGGCTGGAGAGAGAGAGTTTAGCAGTCAAGGTGCTTTCCTGTAAAGCATAAGGACCTAGGTTTGATTCTCCAGTACCCATGTAAGCCAGATGCTCAAGGTGGTACATGTGTGGGGAGTTCATTTGCAGTGGCTACAGGCCCTGGCACACCCATTTTCTCTCTCTCTGCCTTTTTCTCCCAAATAAGTAAATAAATAAATAAAAAGTATTTAGAGGGCTGGTAAGATGGCTTAGCCATTAAGGTGCTTGCCTGCAAAGCCTGACAACCCAGGTTCAATTTCCTATTATCTACATAAAGCCAGATGCACAAAGTGGCATATGCATCTGGAGTTCATTTACAGCAGCTAGAGACCATGGCACACCCATATATTCTCTCCCCCCCAACTCTTTCCTTGTGAATAAATAAAATAAAATACATTTAAAACTGTATTTAGAAAACATACCTCCCTGTCCTTCCATACCACACACGGACAACTGTCCTACCTTCTCCTTAGATGGGGAGTGCTTCTTGGCAGCTCTGTCCTGATGGGTATTCTCTATAGAAACAGTGCCTCTGGAATCACGATCTGCCTCCTGTAAACTTCTATATTTATTTATCTTCCCCAAGAGTACAGGTTTTGAAGCCTACACCATACATATATATATATATATTAAAAAAACAATCTTAGGAAATAAATTCTGGACATAACATTTTAAAATTTTGAACTTACTAGAAATATAAAATATAATTTTCTTAACATTAATTCTGAAAATATAAAACATAAGGATTTAATCCCTGCAGAGTAAGAACTACATATTCTTTATGAACATATGCACATACCCAATATTAATAATATTATACAAATTCAATTCTGTGTAAAGAACAACGACTCTGAGGTCCTAATAATATGGTCAACAAGTATTTAAATTAATGAGTGGACAAATGATTTTCACAGAATTACTTTTTTGTACTTACCCTTTCTTCTATAATAGGCAGTGAAATATCAATGAAGGGATCTTTCATGGTGGAGATCTTAAGAAAACAAATTGAGAGCTTCAGTTAGAATTCTAATACAGATATGTACTTTTGTAAACATTCAAAGGAACTTCAAAAGCAACTTAAAACATTTAGTTAAAACAAAATATGAAATGTTAAAAAGCATAGAGCCTGATTGTTTTATAGATTCCTTAGGAAAATTCCCTTATGGAAGATACTCTGTACCTATATGTAAGAAAGAAATTAACCTCTATGCTCAATATTCTAGAACTTTAAGTAAAACTGTATTATCACACTGGTATTTCAACATGACAGGCTAGAAAAAGATATAAATATAATAATAATTATATATTAAAATATAATATACAATATTAAGTATAATGAATATACTTAAAATAAAATAATAAGTGTTTTTATGAGACTAGAGAAGGCCAGAAAATTTATTATGAGATAGGAAAGCTAGACATTGGAGCTTTTAAAAAATATACTTCTATTTATTTGCGAGAGAAAAAGAATGGACATGTTAGTGCCTCTTGCTAGTACAAATTAACTCCAGGCTCATACACTACTTCATGGAACAATCATGCTACATACCAAGGGCTAACCAAAATCTAAGAGGATGCAAATAAATCATTTGGAATCCTCTGGTTTCGGATAATGGAACACTCAGGAGCCATAGATCGTTGTTAGAAAATTTTCAGTGCCAGGGATGGGATACCTCCATTGAGTTGTTGGCCAGGGAGGTCCCAGATGCCCCCAAAACATTATAGACCATTGCCAAGGCCCTTGGTTTCCCACCAGGGATACATGGTAAGACCCTATTGCTGAAGACTCCACATACTTGGGTTGCAAGGCCACTGAGAAATCCTGCTGGAACTGAGCTGATAACCTCCTCCATGTAGGCCAGCTGACAGAAAGCTGGAAGAAGCCATTCTACATGTAGTTCAATGGGAGAAAGAGATACCACCAGTGAAGATAATCAACAGTGGACACTGCAAGCCTTATAATTGGCCAGGCAGGCCAAATGAGCCAACGGGTGCAATAGTGGCACGTCTGTCATGGTGGAAACCAACTGCCCTCCAATTGGACTGGAGGCCTGCTCCATGGGAGGGAATACATCCCTGATACTGAAAACTTAACACAGGGGTAGTCATGAGCCCTTTGGGGTGTAACATCTGCTGATGTCTGGAAAAATGTATATACTATGCTTATCAAACTCCCCAGAAAGCACTTCTCTTAATATTCATACCCTTATATTAATGCTACTCTCACTTTGGGTAGAGAATCTTCTCTTTTCAGATGGAAGTGACCTTGGGATGACTCAGAAGGTATCATAGTGCTGGAAAGAAGTGACTGGAGTACTGAGTAACATCTCGATCACACCTTCCAAGGCTCAGGGTCTAATGCGGAAGAGGTGGCAGAAAGAATGTAAGAGCAAAGGAAGGGTAGGACTCCTTACAACATGCTCCTCCAGACACAGAATGGTCTGAATATCCATGACCTCACAGTGCCTGACACTACCTACACAAGACCATCATAAGAGGAGGAAAAGCTCATGACATCAAAATAAAAGAGAGACTGACTGAAGATGGGGAAGAAATATGGTGGAGAATGGAATTTCAAAGGGGAAAGTGGGGGGGGAGGGTATTACTATAGGATATTTTTTATAATCATGGAAAATGTTAATAAAAATTGAGAAAAAAATTTTTTTTAATTTTTTTTTCCATTTTTTATTTATTTGAGAGCGACAGACATAGGGAGAAAGACAGATAGAGGGAGAGAGAGAATGGGCGCGCCAGGGCTTCCAGCCACTGCAAATGAAATCCAGACGCGTGCGCCCCCTTGTGCATCTGGCTAACGTGGGACCTGGGGAACCGAGCCTTGAACCGGGGCCCTTAGGCTTCACAGGCAAGCGCTTAACCGCTAAGCCATCTCTCCAGCCCGAGAAAAAAAAAATTTTTAAATACACTTTTATTTATTTGAGAGAGAGAAAGAATGGGCATGTTAGTGCCTCTTGCTAGTACAAATTAACTTCAGACTCATACACTACTTCATGGAACAATCATGCTACATACCAATGTCTCAAATGTAATTCCAATAGAAATAATGTGATAACATAAAATAACTGGGGAATCAAACCTGGGCCATCAGGCTTTGCAAGTTAAGTGCCTTTAACCACTGAGCAATTACCCTAGCCTCTCTCCCCCCACCTTTTTTTAAGCTTTTACCAATAAACTCTGAGAAAAGTGAGCCACACAGGCATGGCAGCACACACCTTTATACCCAGCACTGGGGAGGCTGAAGTTACAGAAGCACTGTGAGTTCAGGACCAACAAGCGCTGAGCTGGGGAAATGGCCTAGCAGTTAAGGCATTTGCCATGGAAGCCTAAGTGTAAAAATATTTCTGAAAGGATATGGTTATGTTGATAGGCTTAAACTTTTGTCATATTTTTAAAAACTATTTTTAAAAAACATTTTTATTTATTTGTGAAAAAGAGAGAAAGAAAGAAGCAAACAGAAAGAGAGTAATATAGTATGCCAGGGCCTCCTGCCACTGCCAAAAGACTGCAGACACAAAAGTACTTTGTACATCTGGTTTTATGTGGGTACTGAGGAATAACCATTGAGCCATGTCTCTACTTCTATTTGCCACCCCCCTCCTTTGTTTTTGAGGCAGTGTCTCATTCTATCTCAGGCTGACCTGGAACTCAATCTGTAGCCCTTGTTGGTCTTCTTTTGTTTAAATATATATATATATATATATATATACACACACACACATACACACACACTTTATTTATTTGAGAGAGAGAGGAAGAGGTAGTTAGAGGGAAAGAGAGAATGGGTGTGCCATAGCCTCCAGCCACTGCAAATGAACTCCACATGCATGTGACCCCTTGTGTATCTGGCTTATGTGGGTCCTGGGGAATCGAACCTGGGTCCTTAGTTCTCATTGGTTGCTTTAAGTTAGAAACTGAATAGCAGCACTGAGTGCTACAGATGTATGTGGGCTTTGTTTGGTGATGCTCAGGTTGCTATACTCTGTAATTACACATTTGATTGTTACAGCAATGTTCTTTGCTGCAATTGATGGCTGTTACCAATGTAGTATATATTGCATGTCTTTCTACCTTTAGTAAGGGGTCTTATGTGCTAGGTTTTAACATCTTTGAGCCCAGACAAGACTCAAGTTTTGTAAAAGAAACAGTTCATTTATATAAAACTGATAATTTTTAGAGATCATCAATGTTCTTTAAATGGTATGAAACAAATAATGGGAATCTTAATTGTTCCTTCTTATATAGTATTAAAAGTAAGTTTAGCCGGGCATGGTAGTGCATGCCTTTAATTCCAGCACTCAGGAAGCACAGGTAAGAGGATTGCTGTGAGTTTGAGCCCCCCCTGAGACTACCTAGTGAATTTCAGGTCAGCCTGGGCTAGAGTGAGACCCTACCTCAAAAAAAAAGTAAGTTTACTTACTTATCAAATCACTTTCATGTCCTAATTTTATCTACTTGTATCTATCAATAAAGACTTGCACACTTGAAACCAAATAAAGGAATCAAAAAAAGTGATGTGATTAAAATGTATTCCGTAAGTGAATTCCAAAGTACTTACGTTTGTACATTCTTCACACATGACTGTGCTAGTTAATTCACCAATAAAGATCCGATCTATGAAGTTCATTTTCACACCTTCTTTTCCATAGGCTGTAAAAATCATACTCTTAACCAACAATGTTCATGTTATTACTTGTTTATTCAAAAGTAACTGGAGCTGGATATGGTGGCACATGCCTTTAATCCCAGCACTCAGGAGGCAGAGGTAGGAGGATCGCTATGAGTTTGAGATCACATATTGAATTCCAAGTCAGCCTGGGCTAGAGTGATAGCTTACCTTGAAAAAAAATCAAACAAACAAAAAAAGTAACCTGGATAAGACATTTTTTCTACATTATGATTAATAATATATTTTATTATATGGTGTTGTTGGGCCATGAAAGGCCTGGACACGAGGCCTAGTAGAACTTCCTAAGCCTAGCTTGGAGTTTGGCATCTGCCTCCAGCCAGCTATGACTCAGCAGGACGCCAAATGGCCTCTGGCCTGCTACTTCCGCATAGGAAGTTAAGAGTTCCTGCCCGCATGCTTAGAACCAATCGTCTCAAAAGTTGTGGTATACTATTGGCCCTTACCTCTCCCCCCATCCTAGAATCCCCACCCTTGTTCTCAACACTATATAGGCAACCACCTGTAACAATAAAGTGACTTCCTGCTTCAGTAAGACTCCCGGCTCGGTGGTTTGTTCCTGGCCATTGACACTCATCCTCCTCCTCAACCCCTTGGGAGGAACCAGCGGGCCTGGTCCTTCCTCAGCACTACCCCCCCCCCCCAAGCCCGGCACAGTGTCGTAATGTTTTTTGCCTTTACAATTTCGTAGATGGAATATGACTGTAAATGCCATGATATCCAAGAAGTAATTCTTAAGAGATAAAATAAAGAGAACAATACTTATACTACCATGCTTCAGGTGTGTCCCAAATCACTCTTAGCTAATAGTAGACCAAAATAATAATAATAATAATAGTAATAATAATGGGGAAGAATTGTATGCTTTCAAGGCTAAAGATGCCAGAAACATAGCTACAGAAGAGTTGTAAAAGACAAGTAAATGCATCATAGTGTAAATGAACACAGGCAGTTAATAACATATAAACAAATATGCACATACATGCTGGGTGATGTTTGTAAAAGTTAAACTTATTTTCTTCATAAATTACTTATAAATCAAGGGAAATTATGCTCATGGCTTGCTTTTTTAAAAAATCTGGAAAAAAAAGAAAAAATATCTGGGGTTGGGAAAAATAAACTAAACATAACAGGCTACAAATGTCATTGGTTAGGTGACAGGTAAAAGTAGGTGCATTATGTTATTCTTCTAGTTAACAGAAATTTGAAAGTTTGCTTAATAAACCATGAGACAAAGTATATTAACACATCTATTCACCATCTCTGGGTTTTTTTTTGTTTTTGTTTTTGTTTGGGGTTTTTTTTTTTTTTTTTTGGTTTTTTGAGGTAGAGTCTCACTCTATCCCAGGCTGACCTGGAATTCACTAGGTAATATCATGGTGGTCTTGAACTCATGGCGATCCTCCCACCTCTGCCTCCCGAGTGCTAAGATTAAAGGTGTGTACCACCACACCCAGTACCATCTCTGTTTTAATGTCTTCAAATTTCATTGAAAGCAGTCAAAATTATTAAACATTACCTGAAGACCTAAGTGACAGAGCAGGCTGACGTTTGCACATATCACTGTTTTACGGTGGCAGCAAGACATGCTATGTTCCATTAAATACACACACACACACACACACACACACACACACACATGCACGCACGCACGGAGCCAGGAGTGGTGGTACACGCCTTTAATCCCAGCATTTGGGAGGCAGAGATAGGAGGATTGCCATGAAAAGTCACAAAGGATTGAAACTAGAAAAATCACAGAAATGGAAAAAAATACAGCAGTTGTTCTAAACATACACTAGATGGCACTCTCTCAACACAAAATGCAGAACATACTTGATTCTCCCCTTCCACTCCCCTACCCCCGCCCCCCAGGTAGGGTCTCACTCTAGCCCAGGCTGACCTGGAACTCTGTAGTTCCAGGCTGGTCTCAAACTCACCTCAATCTTCCTACCTCTGCCTCTCAAGTGCTGGAATTAAAGGTGTGTGTACCACCATGCCCAGCAAAACTATAAATCATAAACACTTAATTGTAATTGGCTTTTGAAGCATATATGCATAATCTTGTGCTGTCAACACTATAAAGGTTAGGAAAAAAAAACATCACTTTCAAATGTCTCTAAAATTACTTCATACTAACAGAATATACTAGAATATACACTTGACAGTGAATATATATGTGAGAGTGTAAGTTACTACTGGTATAGGCTATAAACCCACATTGCAGTATCTATAAATACAAGTGTTTGGATTATCACTGATTTGCTTGCTGATGATGGGTGAGAGCAAATGCTAGCGCAGGCACACTGCACCACTTCACCACAGTGGTCTCTTCCATAAAGTTTCTTTGCAACAGTCTGAAGCCTTTTGTCTAGATGCCTTTTATCTAGGCTTCTCTAAACATCATAATGAGACAGCAAAATAATGTCCCAGAGAGGCTGCTACTGCCAAAAGTCTTTGAAGATCCCACATAAGGGCATCAGTATCAGCCAAGATATGTGATATTAGTTTCATTTAAAAACACATACAATTATATCCTAACTCTTTCCATGAACCATCAGAGCACTTGTAGCCCATGACATAAATATACCTTCCTTTTAAGGTAACCCCTTTAAATAATGGGTCATATAATACTCAGTTTTTCCCTATAAGGAAACTTTCAATATAAATTATTTTAGTTTTAAAAAAAAAATTAACAGAGTTAACATACCTTTGACTTTTTTTCTAGTTTCATCATCAGCAGTTTTAGTAGTTGGGTTGTTAAATGCTTTTAGAATGCTAGCTTGTATTCTCTGTAAAACAAGATTAAGAAAATGTAGTCTAGTAATAGTTGACAAAGACATTTACCTCTTACTAAAAGAACTTTCCAGAGGCTGAAGGGATGGCTTAGCAGTTAAGGTGTTTGCCTGCAAAGCCAAAGCATTCCCCAGGACCCATATAAGCCAAAAGCACAAGGTGATGCATGCGTCTGGAGTTCATTTGCAGCAGCTGAAGGTCCTAATGTGCCCATTCTCTCTCTCTCAAACAAAAAATATTTTAAAGAAAGAAAGAAAGGGAGGGAGGGAGGAAGGAAGAACTTTTGAATGGCAAAGAACTGTGAGTTTCAGCTCCCTAGTCTAAAACTAACACATCTGAATTTTAAAAAATTCTGTGTGTCCCATCATTCAATTTTAGAATTTCATGAGTTTGGTGGGATAATGTCTGTAATACTCGCATTTGAGAGGCTGGGGAAAGAATTATGAGGTAGGACCAGCCTAGACTACCCAGTAAGACTGTCTGAAAAACAAACAAAAATGCATAAAATGCGGGCTGAAGGCTTAGCGGTCAAGACATTTGCCTGCAAAGCCAAAGGACCTTGGTTCAATTCCCCAGGACCCACGTAAACCAGATTCACAAGTTGTCACATGCGTCTGGCATTCGTTTGCAGTGGCTGGAGGCCCTGGCAAGTCCATTCTCTGTCTGCCTCTCTCAAATAAATTAATTTTAAAAAACCTCCTAAAATTTTTTATTCTAAATTTTCATAGGTAAGACTGAAAATTTCTACAGTTTAGGCTCTCACTTGGGCTTAAGTATTTGTTAAGATATTTCTATTTATTTATTTGAGAGAGAGAGGGAGGGCTTCTTGCCACTGCAAACAAACTCCAGACACATGCACCACTTTATGCATCTGGCTTTACTTAGGCACTAGGAAATTGAACTAAGTCTGTTAGGGTTTGTAAGAAAGTGCCTTTAACTGATAAGCCATCTCTCCAGCCCCTAAAGTATTTTTAATCAGCATACAAAAGCACACAGCTCAATTTAACTTTTCTTACAGGTTTAGACTAAGTTTGTTCCCTCTCTTTTTCTCGCTCTTTTTCTTCTACCAAACCTGGCATTCCTTAAGATAGGAAAAAAAAATTTTTTTAAGGGGGCTGGGGTGATGGCTCAGCAGTTACAAGTACTTGCTTCAAAAGGCTAAGAACCCTGGTTTGATTCCCTAGTACCTATATAAAGCCAGATACACAAAGTGGCACATGCATCTGAAATTCATTTGCAGTTGCTATAGGCCCTGCCACACCTATTCTCTCTCTCCCCTTGCAAATAAATAATACTTAAAAATAAATAAATAAAGCTGGGAATGATGGTGTACACCTTTAATCCCAGCACTCAGGAGGCAGAGGTAGGAAGACTGCCATAAGTTCAAGTCTACCCTGAGACTAGGTAATGAACTTCAGGTCAGCCTGGGCTAGAGTAAGACTCTACCTTGAATAACCAAAAAATAGAATAAAAATAAATAAAGCCGGGTCTGGTGGCATATGCCTTTAATTTCAGCACTTGGAAGCCTGAGGTAGGAAGATCACTGCAAGTCTGAGGCCAGTCTGAGACTCCATAGCGACTTCCAGGTCAGCCTGGGCTAGAGCGAGAACCTACCTCAAACAATAAAAATTTAAAAAATACAGCCAGGTCAGCCTGGGCCAGAGATCCTACCTCAAAAAACAAAACAAAAAAGGGTGGCCTTGAACTCATGGTGATCTTCCTACCTCTGCCTCCTGAGTAAATGCATGTACCACCATGCCCGGCAATATTTTATTTATTTATTTGAGAGAGACAGAGGGAGAAATGAAGAAGGAGGGAGGAGAGAGAGAGAAGCAGAAAGACAAAGAGAATGGGTGTGTCCAGGCCTCCAGCCACTGCAAATAAACTCCAGACACATGTTCCATCTGGCTTACATGGATCCTTAGGGTTTGTAAGCAAGCACCTTAACTGCTAAACCATCTCTCCAGCCCCAAAAGATATTTTTTTCCTAAGTCTTATAAACAAGTTTTATGATATGAAACCACTGTCTGAGGGCCTGCATAGATCTCAGCACTGCAAATTTTTTGATCTGCCCTCCAAATTTAGGCATCTATCAACAACTTGGTGATTTGTTTTTGTTTTTATGTGTGTAGTTTTTTTGAGGTAGGGTCTCACTCTGGTCCAGGCTGACCTGAAATTAACTATGTAGTCTCAGGGTGGCCTTGAACTCATAGCAATCCTCCTACCTTTGCCTGCTGAGTTCTGGGATTAAAGGTATGCACCCCATGTCTGGCTTTGGGTTTTATTTTTTGATGGGAGGAAAGGAAATACCAGTGTTAAACCAAATGTGGAGAACAGTCATGGACACCACTGAAAACTCTAGAAGGGAGTACAGTGGGCAGTAAAACTGGTCTTGACTACATACACTTAAAATATTGATAATTAAAAGGGTGATCCTAACACTCAGACAAGAAAAAAAAAATCAAAGAGAATTTCAGAAAACACACACACACGCATATATGTACAATTAGTACATGTAAGAAGACATACTATATATAGTTCCAATATTTGTGAACTATCAGCCTCATTCAAAAAGAGAAATGCATGTTAAAAACTATACAGGCAAGAATTCAGAATTTGGGGCTGGAGAGATGGCTTAGCGGTTAAGCGCTTGCCTGTGAAGCCTAAGGACCCCAGTTCGAGGCTCAGTTCCCCAGGTCCCACGTTAGCCATATGCACAAGGGGGTGAACGCGTCTGGAGTTCGTTTGCAGAGGCTGGAAGCCCTGGCGTGCCCATTCTCTCTCTCCCTCTATCTGTCTTTCTCTCTGTGTCTTTTGCTCTCAAATAAATAAATAAATAACTTTTCTTTAAAAAAGAATTCAGAATTTGCTCCTATATGGTATGTTGTTGACAGACATGAAAACTGTACAACCCTTACAAAGAGCAATTTAGTAATATCTTTCAAAATCACAGACATATAGATTGTTGGTCCAGCAATCTCTCTTCCATACTTATGCAGAAATACTTACACATATATAGATAACGTATGCATTACTCGCTAAAGCACTGCTAAACTGTTTAACTAGGGGTAAAGTATGGGGGCAGCAGCAGAGAGGAGTGGTAGTGGTAATCTGTTTCCTATTATGCTTTAAATTGTATATTCACATACAGGGCCTGTATAAGATATATAATTCAGGATGAGTTTTCAATGACTGTACCACCAACAGTTATGAAACCAACTTTCATTTATTAACTGGCCTATAATTACTTCATATTTCCTATAAGTGATATTTTCATTGTATATTATAAAAGTAAGCATGAGGTAAGTCCTACCACATTACCCTCCTAACATATTTTATTTATTTGCAGTTCTGAAGACTGAATTTAGGGCCTTTCACATATTAGGCAAGTGCCGTACTATTGAGCTATATTCCCAGTCCCTAGGATATATTTGGATAGTACAGAAATTCAAATAACAAAATGTTTCCTAAAATCTGTTAAATTTTGAAAAAACACTCCAATTGACACTCACTAAATTTGTTGTAGCTTTGTTTCATTTTTCGAGGTAGGGTCTCACTCCAGCTCAGGCTGACCTGGAATTCACTCTGTAGTCTCAGGGTAGCCTTGAACTCACTGTGATCCTCCTACCTCTACCTCCTGAGTGCTGGGATGAAAGGCGTGTGCCACCATGCCCCGCCAAACTCACTAAATTTGAAATGATATAATCTAGATACTATCTAATGTAAAGTTAACTTTTGTGCTTTAAAAAAATTACCAAATAAGTAAATAGAGACTTAGAGTGGTATAAATTCCATACAGAAGAAATACTTAATCCACTTAAATGAAAAACTCCAATATATATTAATGCTAACTGATTATTTACTATGGCTACAAATAGCCTTTCAGGCAACTAAAGATAGAGACCTTGAAATCAACTGTTATACAGCTTAAACATTTTACTAATTTAGGTAAGACTTTCAATGATTTTATAAGCATTTACTACATTCTAAATGCAAAACTGCACAAGCTAAAGCTAAAAAGCTATGATCTTGCTTCAAAAAAAGTAAAAACAACTATTTATGAAGTTTTAAGTACTAGACTTTTTACTTTTTTTATTTTCAAGGTAGGGTCTCACTCTAGTTCAGGCTGCTGACCTGGGAATTTACTATGTAGTTTCAGGGTGGCCTCAAACTCACAGCGATCCTCCTACCTCTGCCTCCCAAGTGCTAGTGTTAAAGGTGTGTGCCACCATACCTGGCTTAGACTTTTCACTTTTTTTATTGCATCCTAACCACAAACATATTCCCTGTTCTGGACTGTTCAAGAGTTAATTAATAGGAAATTCATCAAATTAAGAAAATAAATGAGGGCTGGAGGGATGGCTTAGCGGTTAAGGTATTTGCCTGCAAAGCCAAAGGACCCAGGTTCGATTCCCCAGGACACATGTTAGCCAGATGCACAAGGGGGCACACACGTCTGGAGTTTGTTTGCAGTGCTAGGGGCCCTGGTGCATCCATTTTATATAAATATAAAACATTTTTTTAAAGAAGAAAATAAATGAGTTTTGGTTTATATATATGACATCTCAATGTTAAGTTCTGGGCTTTAAAACATTTAGGTTAAAAGAAAAAGAAGAGTATGATGGAGAGTGGAGTTTCAATGAGGAGGGAATTACCATGGGTTATTGTCTACAATTGTGGAAGTTGTCAATAAAAAAATAAATTTAAAATAATAACTTTAAAAAAAAGAAGAGTCTGAGCAGAGTTAGTAAGTATAACACATTAATGTCAGGCTGAACCATGTCAGGTTTCTATCTTAGATAAACTACTTTCAAAATCTCCAATGTAAGCCAGGTGTGGTGGCATACACCTTTAATCCCAGCATTTGGGAGGCAGAGGTAGGAGGATCGCCATGAGTTTGAGGCCATCCTGAGACTACACAGTGAATTCCAGGTCAGCCTGGGCTAGAGTAAAACCATACCTCAAAAAACCAAAAAATAAAATCACTAATCTATTAAAATGATGTCTTGAAGATAGCAAAGGTCTAGTCTTAGTGACAGTTCAGATTAGAAGATAACAAGCATAAGAAGCAAAAAAATCTTTCTTTCTGGGGGGACCTCACTCTAGCCCAAACTGGAATTCACTATGTAGTTTGAGGGTGGCCTCAAACTCACAGTGATCCTCCTACCTCTGTCTCCCTAGTACTGGGATTAAAGGTGTGTACCACCATGCCTGACAAGAAGCAAAATTTGGAAGATGAAAAGCCTGCCTATAAAAGAACTGCTTGTAGCAAATGTGGCATATTTTTGTACATAAAAGCTGTACAATTTCTGCACACATAACCCCATCAATAGTCACTTCAATTTAACAAGACTATATTCTTGCATTACAGAGTCACAGAAAAGATTTAACAAAAACGATATGAAAGGAGGTCAGTAGTTTTCAATCATTTCTACAAGACTGTTGTGGCAGACCTAACACTACAGCCTGCCTTTAATCACACACATGGCAGTGACACCCTCTCATCACAGTGTGACTAACAGCTGTGGTATTCCCAGGCCAAACAATGCAGCTCCTGCCTGTATCCTCATGGTTACTGACCACCACAGCTGTCCTCCTTGTGAGACTGCATCCATCCACACATTTTAGTTTTGCCATACCATCAATGGCCCACAAATACCAAAATAACACTAAGAGTTCTCAAAGCCACTGTTTAGTGCCTGAGTTTATAAAATACTGTGCAGCAGAGAAAAACAATGCAGAGAGGTCATTCTGAAACAATTTATAAAGATATGTGACTACTATGCAATATACTTTCTGTAAAAATCCCATAAGCTCTAAGAAAACATGATTAAATATTAGCTCAAAGGGATGTGTTAGTATCTCTGAAACATAGTTTTAAAACTATTAATTCACCTTAAAAATATAGGTAAAATATAATCCAGTCATTATCTAATCAGTTTATTCAAATTACTACATATTTAAAATAACTGTGAATCCCCAAAAAACTAGATGGACTAGATTATTTACAAGACTACTGAGTTATTTTCTTCTCCAAATTCTAAAAATGAAAAGAACTGCTATTAAGAACAGACCACTCGGTCGGGCGCAGTGGCTCACGCCTTTAATTCCAGCACTCAGGAGGCAGAGGTAGGAAGATGCCGTAAGTTCAAGTATTCACTGGACACATTGCCAGGCACAGAGAAAGAAGCTAAAATATGTACCTTTCTTCAAGGAAATCATAACCCAAGATAGGTGTCAGAAAAGACATCAATTTTTCTTTTGGTCTGCTTTGTTTTTGAGATAGGATCTCACTATACAGCCCAGACTAAGCTCCAACTCACCATCCTCCTACCTCTACCTCCTGAATGCTAGGATTTACAGGCATGTGATACCATGTTAAGCCATGACATAAATTTTAACAGATGGTGATAGAGTTCATTATCAAAATTTATATAAAAGTAGGGAGGGAGCTAAAAGGGAGTAACACATCCAAAAGGTGAACTCAAGAAGAAAGCAAACGCAGGGCTAATTAAAAAAGGCAATTGTAGCCAGGCATGGTTGTGGCACAGGCCTTTAATCTGTGCACTTGGGAGGCAGAAGTGGGAGGACTGTCATGAGTTCGAGACCAGCCTGAAGCTACACAGTGAATTGCAGGTGAGCCTAGGCTAGGTTGAGACCCTACCTCAAAAATCCATTAAAAAAAGATGAAATTATAGCATACTATTTGTAGAAGGGAAAAGTTAATCATTTTTTAAATTTTGAAGGTAATTTATCAGGCTGGGGAGATGCTGCACAATATGAAGTTCTAGATTCATCCCCAGAATCCACATGAAAAGCCATAACCCAGTGTCCTCTGCTGGCTTTTGCAGGTGTGAGCAAGGGGTGCAAATAGCTGCATACACACACGAATACACCTCTTCACACACCTCAAATAATAAAAATAAATAAATCCTAAAAAAAAAGATACTCTTTAAGAAAATATTAGAACCCTAACTTTCTTTACTGAAAACTAGCTGCTAATATAATGTTACAATACAAACAAAGTAGACTTGGGATTGTAGCTCAGTGATAGCATATTTGCTTAGCATCTCTATGAGGCCTGGACTTGTAAGGTGGAACATGTGTCTGGAGTTTGTTTGCAGTGGCTAGAGGCCCTGGTGCTCCCATTCTCTTTCTACCTGTCTCTATCTGCCTCTCTTTTTCTCTCTCTCTCCAATAAATAAATAAAACATTTTTTTAAAAAAGAGGTAAAGATAAAATGTGAGCAGGTAAGTCAAACACTACTACATGAAAAAGTAGAAGGAAAAGCCAGGCATGATGGCATATACCTGTAATCCTAGAATTCAGAAGGACTGCAAACCAGATGAATATAAAACCAAAACCAAACAACAATGGCAAGACAAGGAAAGAAGAGGGAAGGAGGGAATTAAGAAAGGATAGAAAAAAGGAAGAGGAAGGATTTGAAGACAGTACAGCTCATTGACTACAACCATATAAAGATATATGAGGGACTGGGAAGATACCTCTGTGAGTGAAGTGCTTACATTGCAAGTGTTGAAGGGCTTGTGTTAGATCCCCAGAACCTACTTATATAAGCAGTGCTGGGCATTACAGTACATGCTTGTATGCTCAGTGCTGAGGAAATAAAGAAAAGTGGAGCCCTGGCTCTCTGGCAAGTTAGTCTTGCCTAACTGGCAAGCTCCAGGCCAGTGAAAATCTCAAAAAGAAAAGAGAAAAGAAAAAGGGAAATAGTGGGTAGTGTTCCTGAGGAAGGACACTTGAGATTGAGATGGCCTCTGGCCTCCACATGAAGGCACACACACAGGTACCTGAATACACATAAACACATACATGCATTTTAAAAAAGAATTCTTTCATTCTGGTATCATGGTTTTCAAGAGAATTCATGATGTACATTAGGAAGCTGACCTTTGTTTCTTCAGTTCTCACTGCATCCAACAAATAATGAAGGAGTTCCTGACTGTCCTGTTGTTGGAAACCTTTAAATCGAGGTGCCCTATGATTTTAAAACAAAACAGGAGGAAAAGAAATAATCATTCATTAGGTCATCAACAATTATTACCTGAAATCATTTTTGGAGGGCTGGAGACAGGGCCCAGTGGTTAAAGGTGCTTGCTTATAAAGCCTAATGGGCCAGGTTCAATTCCCCAGTGCCCATGTAAAGCCATATGCACAAAGTGGCACGTGCATATGGAGTTTGTTTGCAGTGGTAGATGTCCTGGTGCATCCATATTTTCTTTTTCTTTCTCTCTCTATTAAATGAACAAATAAAAGTATACAAAAATAAATGGGCTGGAGTGATGGCTTAGTGGCTAAGGCACTTGCCTGCAAAGCCAAAGGATCCAGGTTCAATTCCCCAGGACCCACATAAGACAGATGCACAGGTAGCATGTGTGTCAGGAGTTTGTTTGCAGGGGGTTGGATGCTCTGACTGGGCCATTCTCTCTCTCTCTTTCTCCCTCTCTCTCTCAAATAAATAAATAAATAAATAGTAAAATATTTAACACACACACACACATATATTTAAAAATCACTTTGAGGGCTGGAGAGATGGCTTAGTGGATAAGCGCTTGCCTGTAAAGCCTAAGGACCCCAGTTTGAGGCTCGATTCCCCATGACCCACATTAGCCAGATGCACAAGGAAGGGTGGGCGCACGCATCTGGAGTTCGTTTGCAGTGACTGGAAGCCCTGGTGCACCATTCTCTCTCTCTATCTGCCTCTTTCTCTCTGTAACTCTCAAATAAATAAGTAAAAATGAACAAAAAAATTTTTAAATCACTTTGAAATGGTAATGATTTTAATTTACTACTTTTTCAAATAAATAGACAAAATATGATTCCTATTCCAAAAAAGTTTAGGATGGAGCTCCAACTCCTGTTCTGGGCTCTGCCCCTCCAGCACAGGCCTGTGCCCAGTTCAATTGGAGAACTGAGGCCACCAGGACAAGATTGCAAGTTTCTGGCCACATAAATGAAGGAGAGACTAAAACTGCCCCAGCCAAACCCCAAGCCTAAGGGCTTGGCTGGAAAGGTTTTTTTCAACAGGCCTTGGTTCCAGCCACATGTCTCCTCCCCTGAGGCCTGCAGCTCAGTCAACTGGGTGGGGGAGGTAACCACTCTGTCTCTCAGGAAATGCAGAGACACAATGGGAAAGACATGTGTGATGGTGCTCCCTAACTGCTGTGATTTTCTGCCAAAGTGCTCTATGACAAATATATCCTTATGTAACTGTAAATCATTTATTCATACAGGTATTATAAAAAGAAAAATGACAGGCTGGAGAGATGGCTTAGTGATTAAGTGCTTGCTTGTGAAGCCTAAGGATCCTAGTTCGAGGCTCAATTTCCCAGGACCCACGTTGGCCAGATACACAAGGGGCACACACGTCTGGAGTTTTTTTGCAGCAGCTGGAGGCCCTGGCATACCCATTCTCTCGTTTTCTATCTGCCTTTCTCTCTGTCTGTTGCTCTGAAATAAATAAATAAAAATAAAATAAAAAGTAAAATGAGCTAAACCTGATAGCACAGGCCTACTCTCCTAGCTATTTGAGAAGCTGAGACAGGAGTGTTAGGTCAGGATAGGTTCCCAAAATGGGAGTCACCATGGTCAGCAGAATGGTGACAAGAGGAATAGTGCATTATCCACATTTCTCAAGAAACCAACCAGTCTTTATCCCCTCCTTGCCTAACAATGCTGCAGGCCATGGTTACCTGCCCCTTATCTCCCAAATTACTGGCCACTGTTCTGATGTCACACCTTAGCTATTTTAAATGGCTAATGTAATGATCTCCCTAAAGGAACTTTTCTATTCAACTTAACAAATGAGTTCTTTTTCCTTCCTCACCTTGCCCCAACTGAAAAGCCCTATAAAGCCCATTACCTAAAAGCTCAGGTTGGCTGTGCTCCTCTTGTGAGTCAGCCCTGGAAGCTTGTGTTTTTCCAAAATTAAAATAAAATACTAAAAGCTTTCATCTCAGAGTGGTTTTTGTGGTCTTGGGCACTCCCAAACCTCACAAGGAAGATCACCAATTCAAAGCTCCAATGTGATAGTCTAACCACACAATTAAAAACCACATGGCTTGCTGGACGTGGTGGGGCATTCCTTTAATCCCAACACTTGGGAGGCAGAGGGTAGGTGGATCACATGAGTTCGAGGCCAGAGGCCACCCTGAGACTACATAGTAAATTCCAGGTCAGCCTGGGCTAGAGTGAGATCCTACTGCCAAAAACAAAACAAAACAAAACAAAAAAAACCATGGATTTTAAATTGCTTGGTAAAAGGAAGTACATAATTTTAATTTGAACTGTACCTGATAGTTTCTCTTCTGTTTAGGTTTTAAACAAATAGATGTTGTTTACAGATACCTTTATGTTTATTTACTAATCCAAACAGTCCAACAGATCTCTCCTAAAGTTTTTGTTGCCATTTGTTTCAAAGGATTTTTTTGTTTTGTTTTGTTTTTAAATATTTATTTATTTATTTGAGACAGAGACAGAGAATGGACATGCCAAGGCCTCTAGCCACTGCAAACGAACTCCAGACACATGTGCCACCTTGTGCATCTGGCTTACGTGGGTCCTGGGGAATTGAACTGAGGTCCTTTGGCTTTGCAGTCAAATGCTTTAACTGCTAATCCATCACTCCAGCCCTGGTTTTGTTTTTAAAGGAAAATTTAACTGAAGCCTACAATGAACTAAAGCTACATATAATATAATAACTTGTTACATGGTATCATAACTGTAATTACTAAGTTTATGCTCTATGTCAACTTCAACTTACAAAGATGATTTTTGGGAACAACAAAATTCTATCTGAGGTGGTGGCTCATAATTTGCCAGGTTTTTAAAAAGATTATAATGTCCTGTTACTTAAAAGGAGGAGGCAACTGGCCTACGTTCCAGGCCAGCCTATCTCAAGACACAAACAAAAATTTGCCTTACTCTCCACAAAAGCATTTCCAAGTGTGTTAGAGGTATTGATAAAGTTTATCCTCAACAGTTGTTAGGTTTTGCCTGTGTTCACAGACTTATAACTTAAAAGTATATTTCATGGAATTTATTAATAGGAGATATCTCAAATCAATGCGTTCTATAAAGTTTATAGGTATATATACTGGCATTGTAAGATAAGTCTAATTGTCAGGTAGACATAAATATTAAGGAGATTGTAAGTTTTCCTGCTAAGGCTGTTTCTCTACAAATTTCTAATAGTAAGATGGTTAATAAACCCTTAGAAGCTAGACTACTTGCTTCTTTGTCAATGGGTAATAAGATTAATCATTTTGGTGGTGTTTCTCCTAAGTCATACAAGAAGGATGGTTAAGGACTAGAGGGATGGCTTAGCATTAATGTAATTGCCTGCAAAGCCCAAGGACCCAGGTTCGATTCCCCAGTATCCACATAAGCCAGAATCACAAAGTGGCACATGTATCTGGAGTTCATTTGCAGTGGCTTAGAAGCCCTGGTGTACTCATTCTCTCCCTCCCTCTTCCTCCCTCCCTCCTTCCCTCGACCCCCTCTCTCTTTCTCTCTCTCTCTTACACACACACACACACACACACTCAAAAGAAAAAAAAAAGACCAGTCATGGTAGCCCATGCCTTTAATCTCAGCACTCCCAGCACTTGGGAAGCAGAGGCAAGAGGACCATAGTGCGTTCGAGGCCACCCTGGGACTATATAGTGAATTCCTGGACTAAAGCAAGATGATACCTTGAAAAATAATAAATAAATAAATAAATAATTTTTTTTAAAAAGTTTTAAAAAGGGCTGGAGAGATGGCTTAGCGATTAATGTGTTTGCCTGCAAAGCCAAAGGACCCTGGTTTGATTCCCCAGGGCCCATGGAAGCCTGCTGCACAAGGGGGTGCATGTGTCTAGAGTTCGTATGCAGTGGCTAGAGGCCCTGGCATGCCCATTCTCTCTCTCTCTCTGCCTCTTTCTCTCTCAAGTATATAGATAAACAAAAATTTAAAAATAAAAAAGAAAGATAGTTAAGTAAAGATGGGTTGACATGAATGATGGAAGCAAATGGGTAGGAATCTTTCAATGATGGACATAGAATGCTTGTTATGCTTTTTTTGAGTGGAACTTAGATTGTGATGTTAAAATATGTGGATGAAGATGTGTGTATGTAGAAAGCATATAGGAGATCAAAAAGGACCACATTTTGCCTAAAAATTAATTTCCTGGGCTGGAGAGATGGCTTAGCGGTTAGGCGCTTGCCTGTGAAGCCTAAGGACCCCGGTTCGAGGCTCGGTTCCCCAGGTCCCACGTTAGCCAGATGCACAAGGGGGTGCACGCGTCTGGAGTTCGTTTGCAGAGGCTGGAAGCCCTGGCGCACCCATTCTCTCTCTCTCCCTCTATCTGTCTTTCTATGTCTGTCGCTCTCAAATAAATTTAAAAAAAAATTAATTTCCTTTTATAAGAAACAGAAAGCTGATGTTCAGGTTAAACAGATAAACACCATGCCTAAAATTAAGAATTTTTCAACTATTTACAGGCTCTTAAGGATGCTCTGAAAGTATTATATAAGGACACAGACAACTGAAATTCAGCTTACACCAGACACAGGTCAGGAAGTCTAGCCAGGTTAAACATACACAAGACTCTAGCACCTTGTATATTACAAATGGGTAAAATAAATTTTTGAGGTAAAAACAAACAACTTCAAAATAGAACATGGAATATCAGGATGCTTAACTCTCTGCTCTTTCATTTCCTTTTGCTCTTGCTTAATGTTATATGGTACTTAAAGTCATGGCAAGCTGGACTCTGGAAAAAAGGATGATGGCACTCCCTTTATCTCAGATCCCATGAAAGTTTAAGCCATGTGGGTCCCCCAGACTCTATTCAAAGACAAAAATGGCCACTTGTCTCTGACAAGATAAAGGTAATAACAAATAACGTATAACTTTGGTTCTCTTTATAGTTCCTCATTTGAACACTGAAAATCACTTCTATCAAACAAAATATCTCACTAGAAAGGTTAAATAGGTAAACTGATTCAAGGTATATGAACAGGTAACAAACTCCTTACATACGACAAACATCAGACTTAGCTAAAATGTATGTCAGAGTAGAAACAGATACGATAGAAAATCATAAAACAAAACAAACAAAAAAGCCAGGTGTGGTGGTGCATACCTTTAATCCCAGCACTTGGGACAGGTAGGAGGATTGCCATGAGTTCAAGGTCATCCTGAGACTGTAGTGAATTTCAGGTCAGCCTGAGCTAGAGTAAGACCCTATCTCAAAACAACAAATAAATAAATAAAATAAAAATAAAAAGGCATAAAATAAGTTATCTCTCTCATTTATCTCTCTCTCTCTAATATCAACAAAGGGTAGGATCCCTATATTTAAGGTAATAAAATCAGAGATTACCTTCAAAACAATAACAACCCTTAAGTACCAAACATTCACAGATGGGGTGGGGGGACTCAAATCCCATGCTCCCACAGAGGGGCAAAGAACCACCCCCCCAATAGGACATCTAAGCTACTAAGATGGGAGTAAGGGTGAAAATCTTCACACTTGGGCTTAGAATGGTCCATGGCACTTATATGCCATGATGTAAAGAATGTACAAGGGACTGGGGGAAAGGTATAGATGACCCCAAGCTTGGAAGCTGGCCTTGTAGGGTGAGCATGGATATCCTTGTCTTGGACCTTCCTTGCTCCAGGAGGCACACAGACCATATAATGTGTCCCCCTTTGATTAGGAAGAAAATAGAAAGATTTGGGTTAGGACACCTCACCTATAGAAAGACCAACATAATCAGTCAAAAGCTCAGAGACAAGTACCTCACAGAGAGACATAGTATTTAGAGGATAGTTTCTGTCATGGTGGAAACCAACTGCCCTCCAATTGGACTGGAGGCCTGCTCCATGGGGGGAAACAAATCCCTGATACTGAAAACTTAAAACAGGGGTAGTCATGAGCCCTAAGGATGTAACATCTGCTGATGTCTGGAAAAATGTATATACTATACTTATCAAACTGCCCTGTAAGCACTTCTCTTAATATTTATACCCTTATATTAATGCTGTTCTCACTTTGAGTAGAGAATCTCTCTTTTCAGATGGGAGTGACTTTGGGATGACTCAGAAGGTATCATAGTGCTGGAAAGAAGTGACTGGAGTACTAAGTAACATCTTGATCACACCTTCCAAGGCTCAGGGTCTAATGCAGAAGAGGTGGCAGAAAGAATGTAAGAGCCAAAGGAAGGGTAGGACTCCTTACAACGTGCTCCCTCCAGACATAAAATGACCTCGATATCCATGACCTCATAGTGCCTGACACTACCTACACAAGACCATCAGAAGAGGAGGAAAAGACCATGACATCAAAATAAAAGAGAGACTAATTGAGTTGGGGAGGGGATATGATGGAGAATAGAATTTCAAAGAGGAAAGTAGGGGGGGGGGGAAGGAAGGTATTACCATGGGATACTTTTTATAATCATGGAAAATGTTAATAAAAATTGAGAAAAAAAAGAACGAAATAGAAAAATAGAAGAGAAAGGTAAAAAAAAATTAAAATGAAACTTTATAATCCACAGATATTAAAATATGCAAATACAGGGCTAGAGAGGTGGCTTAGTGGTTAAGATGTTTGCCTGCAAAGCCAAAGGAGCCTGATTCGATTCCCCAGGACCCACCTAAGCCAGATACACAAGCTAGCATAGCATATGCATTTGGAGTTTGTTTGCAGTGGTTGGAGGCCATGGCACGTCATTTTTCTCTCTGCCTCTTTCTCTCTCACTCTGTCAAATAAATATTCTTTTTTACATGCAAGTAAAGGGCTGCAGGATGGCTTAGCGGTTAAGGTGTTTGCCTGCAAAGTCTAAGGATCCAAGTTCGATTCTCCAGATCCCACGTAAACCAGATGCACATGATGTTGCATGATTCTGGAGTTTGTTTGCAGTGGGTAGAGGCCCTGGCATGCCCATTCTCTCTCTCTCCTTCTCTCTCTCTAATAAATAAATAAAAAGCAAAATTTTTTTAAATGCAAATACACATTTAAAGGATTTTATTTCTTTGTATCTCAGTAATAGTAGATTGGATTAGCTTATACACTCCATTAAAAAAAGGGTCCATTTTCATTTTCAATGTGTTATATTCAGTGTGTCCCTGGAGTTTAGCAGAACCAGACACAAAATAAACTCTTTTACAGGAAAAAAAAAAAAGAGTAGCTTAATGTCAGGTCAGGTCTTTTTACAGTACATGTTATTTCCAGGCATAAGAAGATTTTGGTTTTAAACATATGGCAACATCTGGACAGATTCACTTACCGTCTGTTTGCCTTAAAGCTCATTTTTAAATATAAGGAAGCTAGGAGCCTGGGGATGCAGTTTAGTGGTAGAATGCCTGCCTAGCACATGGAAGGCTTTGGGTTAGATACCCAAAACACACACACACACACACACACACACACACACACACACACACACACCATAAAAACACCTCTTAGATTGCTTTGTAGATTTTACAACTATGACTTTCTTACTTCACAATACTGTATTGCAGACTTCTATTTGATTCTCAGCTTGTTACTCTCATAATAGTGATGGTTAAGTTTGTGTCAACTTGGTGTGTTTAGGAATCCTCTTAAGTGGGTCTCTGAGGTTGTTTCCAGAAAGGATTAAATAAGAAGGAATCTTTCCCCCACAGTGAGCCCTTCCCGAAGAGTGGGCGGCCCCTGTCGGAGGGGAGTCTTTATCAAAAGAAACTGTAGGAGAAAAGTATTCTCCTCCCCCAGACTGCCAGTGCTGCTTGCTACTTCCGGACTGAAGATCAGCATGGACTGAAGAGCAGGGTCTCTCCAGGACACCTCCAGTCCTTCAGTGCCAGATTAGGACTGCTGAGGCATCCAGCCTTGTGGACTGAGCAGCTACTGAAAGAACTAAATTGAGGCCATGACAGGCTTCAGTGAAACACCTCCCAGGCTAAGCTTAAAATTAAAACAAAGGGCCATTAATCAGTGACTGTCTGGCCACAGAAAAGCTGAGTCACTTCTTGGAAATTCAAGACCTCTGGAACCCAATCAATCAAAGATGTACAGATGTAATTGTAGACCAATCATAATAAGGGTTACCTCACCTACTCAGAACTCCCCTTAAGCCCCAGGTATGGTAGAGCTTAGAACCAATCAAATGCAACCCTTGTTCAAATTAGCCAATCAAACTGTAAAATTAATTGCCTGCTGTTGCAGTCCGGTTCGCATTGTTGGTAGAAATCACCCAACAAGAGTAGCTTCTGGGAAAAAGAGATTTATTTTGGCTTACAGGCTTGAGGGGAAGCTCCACGATGGACGATGGCAGGGAAAAACGATGGCATGAGCAGAGGGTGGACATCACCCCCTGGCCAACGTAAGATGGAACACAACAACAGGAGGGTGTGCCAAACACTGGCATGGAGAAACTGGCTATAAAGCCCATTAGCCCGCCCCCAACAATACACTCCCTCCAGGAGGCATTAATTCCCAAATATCCATCAGCTGGGAACCTAGCATTCACAACACCTAAGTTTATGGGGGACACCTGAATCAAACCACCTCACCTGCCAAAGCCTCCCTTAGTTATGCTGAAAGGAACCTGTGAGCTCCTCTCGGGGTCACCATTTTGTATAAATGGTCGACCCCTGCATGCTGGCTGATTTTGCAGAATAAACACTCTTTGCTTTTACATACTATTTGAGTCTGGGGTCTTTCTTCAGAGATTCTCGGTCCCTTACAATTGGGGGCTCGTCTGGGATCACTGAGAACCCCCCCCCCCAGTATCAATAAAAGAGTATTTCCTGGAGGGTATTTAGCTCTCTGATGATTGGTGAGTTGGGTGCCTCTTTGTGTGTCTCTAGTCTGTTTTGTTTTCAGCAAATCTGGCACCTGGACACAATCTGGAAGCCCAGGTAGAAGGTGAGGTTGACGAGCCACTAATTACCTCAGGGATGGGGGCTCCCAAGGACCCTTCAGACCCCCTTCTGGTGGAGCTGGAATGCTCCAAATTGGTGGAGCCTGAAAACTCCAGCCTGTCTCTGGTTTTGATAAAAGGACACGGGTCACACCCGTCTGACAGAGCCCATTCATGGGAGAGGCCACCAACTGAAGCATTTGAGTGTCTTTTTTGTTTCCCAGGGAATTTGTTTTTGTGTCTGTGTATCTATGTGCTATTTTTCCTTTTCTGGTTTCAGGAAAATATTGTAGAGAAATATTATGGGACAGGCAACTAGTTCCAACCCTTTGGACTTAGTCCACTCACATTTTAAGGGCTTCCAACACATGGCAGAGAATTTGGGTCTGACAGTGAGTTCGGGAAAATAAACCACCTTTTGCAGGAATGAATGGCCAACTTTCAATGTAGGATGGCAGGAGGGAGGCACTTTTCATCTCCCTACTATTTACCAGGTCAAAGGTATTATGTATGGGAACCCTGTACACCCTGACTAGGTGCCATACATTACAGCTTGGCAATATCTAGTAGAAAGCCCCACTCCCTGTTTAACTCCCTTTTTGCCACCAGCCCCAGCCATATTGCCTATCAGGGAACCAAAACAGCTGTAGGATCATAAACTGGCAGTCCTGGCCCCCTCTGCCCCCAAGGAAGATCTCTACCTGCCTCCCTATGTAGCTTCCCCTGCACCTCCTGTACCACGAGCGAGAGCTGCCAATCAGGGTCCTGGGGAAGGAGGAAACATGATCAGTCCTCCCCACACATGAGCCTGAGCCATAAGACAGGCAGACTCCACTGTGGTTGCACTGCCTTTGCGAGTAACAAAGCCCCTCCCTCGATCAGGACGGCCAACAGTTCGTGACTCCTATTCCTTTTTCTACCAGTGACCTGTATAATTGGAAGATACAGAATCCAAAATATTCAGAGAAACCCTTGGCCTTCTTAGACTTGTTAGATTCTATAATGATAACTCACCAGCCCACTTGGGATGACTGTCAGCAACTTTTGCAGGTTTTCATTACAACAGAGGAAAGAAAGCACGTTCTAGCCACTGCTCGCAAGCTAGTTCCTGGACCTAAGGGCCAACCCAGTCATGCAGGCTGTCACAGACATGGCTTTTCCCCTGACCCACCCTGAGACCCCAACAGCCTTGAAGGTAAGGAGAGACTCAAAGCCTACAGCCAGAATCTAATGGGGTGGTCTCTGAGAGGCTGCTAGGAAGCCCACAAATTTATCTAAAGTAGGACAGATTTACAAGATAAGAAGGAAAGCTCAGGGGCCTTTTTAGAGACACTACTAGAAGCCTACTGGGCCTATACACCTCTGGACCCAGAAGCCAAAGAAAACCAGTCTGCCACAAACATGGCTTTTATCAACCAGGTGGTGCCAGACATCTGTAGAAAGCTCCAACGACTGGACAATTTTGAGGTAAGCAACTGGTCGGAAATAGTAGCAATAGCAGAAAAAGTTTATAATAAAATAGGGAGACTCCAGGAGACAGACAAACTAGAGGCCTGACCAAAATATTTTTGGTTTCCACAGGAAATTCTGACCCAAGGGAATTAAAAAATATGGCTTATGGGAGAAACAGGAGCAGACCAACCCCCAATCAAGAAAGGAAGGGTCACTTCCGGTTAAGATGGCGGCGTAGGTACCACGCCAAAGCAGCCTAGGGGGGGGAAAGACCGAAAAAAACTCAGCAAAATACACACTTTTACTAAAAAGTGAGGTGTATAGGAAGTTGAGGCGGCAGCGGAGAAGTGGAAGAGTTATAGAGCATCCAGAGCCTGCACAGGCGGGAACAGCGGCTCCGGGGCGGCTCGGCTACCCGCCGCAACCGCGGAGCGGCAGAAAACCGCCGGACTCTCGGCTCGAGCCGCAGGACAAGCCAGGTGCGGGATTTTCCCCTCACACCGCGCTCTCCGCAACTCGGGAAACGTGAGGGGAGAGCGGCAGCGAGCAACGGAGGGAGGAGCAGACCGCGAGGTAAAAGCACACGTGGAGAAGCGATATAACCAGAGCAGCCGCGGCTCCCTCCCCTCCCCCGCCGCCTGAACCCAGCTCCAGCGAACACAGCAGCGGCCCGGGACCCGGGCACGCCAACTTGGGCTGACGGCGGGACCCAAGCAGGAGCAGAATTCGGCAGCAACTTCAGCGGCTCCAGCACCGGTACCAGTGGCCCCAGCAGCAGCGGACCCAGGAGCGGCAGCGGTGGCAGATCCCGCAGCAGCGGCTTCGGGGTGAGCAGCAGTGGTGGACACGGCAACGGCAGCTTCAGCAGCGGTGGGGGCTCCGGGGGTGGCAGCTACAACAGCTGCAGAGGCGGCAGCAGCGGCTCAGTTTGCCCCGTAGGAAAAGCAAGTGCCCAGCTCCAGAAATCAGAACAGCAGCCCGACGACCCAGGCAGCAACTTGACTGAGACCACAATCACCCAAGGTAACTGGGATTGCACCAGGGAAGGGTCTCACTTGGTCACAAGCTGACTTGGATACCTCAACAGACCAGAAATCTAAACCTCTTTGTTGATAGAGGATCTGGTCATTATAATAACTACTCTTGCATACATACTCGGGGCTGTTTTTGATGGAATGGGTACAGTGTTTAGTTAAATTTTAGAATCTACCAGTATATTATTCCACTCAGCCTGCTTGAATACTCCTATAGCAGGGAAACTCAACCCCTAAGAACATCTTTGTAGATACTCTGACAGTCTTAAGAGCCACACCTAATACCTTAAGGTCCTACCCTGAAAATATATTACATCAAATCAATTGATACAGCTAAGAATACACAGCTAGCTAGAAAATCCAAGCATTAACTTAATCCAAGATGCAAAAATATATACATTATAACACAAGAAACACTAAAAAGCAAGACGATATAAATCCACCTAAAAGTATTAATGCATCAGAAATGTCCTCCAGTGAGAAAGAGTTAGAGGAAATGCCTGAGAAAGAGTTCAAAAGAATAATTATAAATATGTTCAAAGAGGTCAAAGAACACATGAAAACAATCAAAGAAGAAATCAAAGAGGAAATCAAAGGAATCAAAGAAGAGGCAGGACACCAATTTAATGAAATAAAGAAGGCAATACAAGACATAAATAGAGAAATAGAAATAATAAAGAAAAACCAGTCAGAATTACTAGCAATGAAGAACACAGTTAATGAAATAAAAAACTCTGTAGAAAATCTCACCAGTAGGATGGATGAGGGAGAGGACAGAATATCTAAGCTAGAAGATCAGGTGGCAGACCTAATGCAGTCCAACAAAGAGAAAGACAAACTTATAGAAAAGTATGAGTGGGAATTTCAAGATATTCGGGACACTATGAAAAGATCCAATATAAGAATTCAGGGCATAGTAGAAGGAGAAGAATTCCACTCCAGAGGCATAGTAGGCATCTTCAACAAAATCATAGAGGAAAATTTTCCCCAAATTGGGAAAGAGGTGCCAATACAGATACAGGAAGCCTTTAGAACCCCAGCCAGACAAAACCCAGAAAGAAACTCTCCTCGCCACATTATACTCAAACTTCCAAACACACACACCAAAGAAAAAATATTGAAAGCAGTTAGAGAGAAAAATCAAGTTACCTACAAAAGCAAGCCCATCAGGATTACAGCAGATTATTCAACACAAACTTTTAAAGCCAGAAGGGCCTGGAGTGATATATTCCAAGTTCTGAAAGATAACAACTGTCAACCAAGGTTACTTTATCCTGCAAAGTTATCCATCCAAATAGATGGAGAAATAAAGACATTCCATGACAAAAGCAGGTTAAAGGAATATCTGAAGACAAAACCAGCTCTACAGAAAATACTTGATAGAATCCTCCATGCTGAACAAAAGGAAAAGCACACATATAAGGAACCTAGAAAAAACCAGCCATACTCAAATACCAGTTAACAGAAGAGAGCACAGGTAGAACAAGTAACACACACACACACACACACAAATGGCAAACATAAATACACACCTTTCAATAATATCTCTTAATATCAACGGTCTCAATGCCCCAACGAAAAGACATAGATTTGCAGACTGGGTTAAAAAGCAGGATCCTACAATTTGTTGTCTTCAAGAAACTCACCTTTCTACAAAGGATAGACATTATCTTAGGGTGAAAGGTTGGAAGACGGTGTTTCAAGCAAATGGGCCTAGAAAACAAGCAGGGGTTGCTATCCTAATATCAGACAGGGTGGACTTTAGTCCGAAGTTAGTCAAAAAAGATAAGGAAGGTCACTTTATATTGATTAAGGGCACACTACAACAGGAGGACATTACAATCCTAAACATATATGCACCTAACATGGGGGCTCCTAAATTCGTCAAACAAACACTATTAGAACTAAGGTCACAGATAACACCAAACACGGTGGTGGTGGGTGACTTTAACACCCCACTCTCATCAATTGACAGGTCATCCAGGGAAAGAATAAACAGAGAGGCATCTGGACTAAATGAGGTCATAGAAGGAATGGACCTAACAGATATATACAGGACATTTCATCCAAAGGCTGCAGAATATACATTCTTTTCAGCAGCACAAGGAACATTCTCTAAAATAGACCATATATTAGGACACAAAGCAAATCTTAACAAATTCAGGAAAATTGAAATAATTCCTTGCATTCTATCTGACCACAATGGAATTAAACTACAAATCAGTAGCAAGAAAGGCTATAGAGCATACACAAAATCATGGAAACTAAACAATACACTACTAAATGATGAGTGGGTCAATGAAGAAATCAAAAAGGAAATCAAAAAATTTATAGAGTCAAATGATAATGAGAACACAACATACCAAAATCTCTGGGACACAATGAAGGCAGTTCTAAGAGGTAAATTTATAGCCTTAAGTGCCTATATTAAGAAATTAGAAAGGTCGCAAGTAAACGACCTAATGCTTCGCCTTAAAGCCTTGGAAAAAGAAGAACAAGGCAAACCAAAAAGTAGTAGACGGGAAGAAATAATAAAGATTAGGGCAGAAATTAATGAAATAGAAACAAAAAGAACAATCCAAAGAATTAATGAAACAAAGAGTTGGTTCTTTGAAAGGATAAACAAGATTGATAAACCCTTAGCAAATCTGACCAAAAGAAAGAGAGAAGAGACACAAATTAATAAAATCAGAGATGAACAAGGTAACATCACAACAGATTCCAGAGAAATTCAAAAAATTATAGGGACATACTATAAAAGCATATACTCCACAAAGTATGAAAATCTGAAAGAAATGGATGATTTCCTTGATCTATATGACCTACCTAAATTAAATCAAAATGAGATTAATCACTTAAATAGACCTATAACAAACATGGAGATCCGAGCAGTTATCAATAATCTCCCAACTAAAAAAAGCCCAGGCCCGGATGGATTCACTGCTGAATTTTACCAGACTTTTAAGGAAGAGCTAACACCATTGCTTCTTAAGCTTTTCCAGGAAATAGAAAAAGAAGGAATCCTACCAAACTCCTTCTATGAGGCCAGCATCACCCTGATACCAAAACCAGGCAAAGATAGAACAAAAAAAGAAAATTACAGACCAATCTCCCTCATGAACATAGATGCAAAAATTCTCAACAAAATATTGGCAAACAGAATACAAGAGTATATCAAAAAGATCATTCACCCTGACCAAGTAGGCTTTATCCCAGAGATGCAGGGATGGTTCAACATACGCAAATCTATAAATGTAATACATTACATAAATGGGTTGAAGGACAAAAATCACATGATCATCTCATTAGATGCAGAGAAAGCATTTGACAAAATCCAACATCCCTTCATGATAAAAGTCGTACAGAGACTGGGAATAGAAGGAACATATCTCAATATAATAAAGGCTATTTATGACAAGCCTACAGCCAACATATTACTAAATGGGGAAAAACTGGAAGCTTTTCCACTAAAATCAGGAACAAGACAAGGGTGTCCACTGTCTCCACTTCTATTTAATATAGTTTTGGAAGTCTTAGCCATAGCAATAAGGCAAGAGACACACATAAAAGGGATACAAATTGGAAAGGAAGAAATCAAGTTATCATTATTTGCAGATGACATGATTCTATACATAAAGGACCCTAAAGACTCTACTAGCAAGCTGTTAGAGCTAATCAAAACCTACAGCAATGTAGCAGGATACAAAATAAATACACAGAAATCAGTAGCCTTCGTATATGCTAACAACAAACACACAGAGGATGAAATCAGAGAATCACTCCCATTCACAATTGCATCAAAAAAAATAAAATACCTTGGAATAAACCTAACTAAGGAAGTAAAGAATCTATACAATGAGAACTTTAAGACACTCAAGCGAGAAATTGCAGAAGACACTAGAAAGTGGAGAAACATCCCTTGTTCCTGGCTTGGAAGAATCAATATCGTGAAAATGGCAATCTTACCTAAAGCAATCTACACATTTAATGCAATCCCTATCAAAATTCCAAAGGCTTTCTTCATGGAAATAGAAAAAACAATGCAAAAATTCATTTGGAATCATAAAAAACCTCGAATATCTAAAATAATACTGAGCAACAAAAAAGAGGCTGGTGGTATCACCATACCTGATTTTAACCTATACTACAGAGCCATAGTAACAAAAACAGCATGTACTGGCACAAAAACAGACATGTAGATCAGTGGAACAGAATAGAGGACCCAGATGTAAGCCCAAGTAGCTATAGCCACCTGATATTCGATAAAAATGCCCAAAATACTCATTGGAGAAGAGACAGCCTCTTCAGCAAATGGTGTTTTGAAAACTGGATAAATATCTGCAGAAGGATGAAAATAGATTCTTCTCTCTCGCCATGCACAAGAATTAAGTCCAAATGGATTAAAGACCTTAACATCAGACCGGAAACGTTGAAACTGCTAGAGGAAAAAGTAGGGGAAACCCTTCAACATATTGGTCTTGGCAAAGACTTTCTGAATACAACCCCAATTGCTCAGGCTATAAAACCACAGATTAACCACTGGGACCTAATGAAATTACAAAGATTTTGCACCGCAAAGGACACAGTGAAAAAAGCAAAGAGGCAACCTACAGAATGGGAAAAAATCTTCGCCAGCTATATATCTGATAGAGGATTAATATCTAGGATATACAAAGAACTCAAAAAGTTAACTAATAAGGAATCAAACAAGCCAATCAAAAAATGGGCTAAGGAGCTAAATAGAGTTCTCAAAGGAAGAAATACGAATGGCATATAAGCACCTAAAAAAATGTTCTACGTCACTAGTCATCAGGGAAATGCAGATTAAAACTACATTGAGATTCCATCTCACTCCTGTCAGATTGGCCACCATCATGAAAACAAATGATCATAAATGTTGGCGGGGATGTGGAAAAAAAGGAACCCTTCTGCACTGCTGGTGGGAATGCAATCTGGTCCAGCCATTGTGGAAAACAGTGTGGAGGTTCCTAAAGCAGCTAGAGATTGATCTACCATATGACCCAGCTATAGCACTCCTAGGCATATATCCAAAGGACTCATCTCATTTCCTTAGAAGTACATGCTCAACCATGTTTATTGCTGCTCAATTTATAATAGCTGGGAAATGGAACCAGCCTAGATGTCCCTCAACAGATGAGTGGATAATGAAGATGTGGTACATTTATACAATGGAGTTCTACTCAGCGGTAAAGAAAAATGAAGTTATGAAATTTGCAGAAAAATGGATGGACCTGGAAAGTATTATACTAAGTCAGGTAACCCAGGCCCAGAAAGCCAAGCGCCACATGTTCTCCCTCATATGGGGATCCTAGCTACAGATGACTGGGCTTCTGTGTGAGAATGAAAATACTTAGTAGCAGAGGCCAGTAAGTTGAAAAGGAGACATAAAGGGTGGAGAAACGAAGGGAGGAGGATACTTAATAGGTTGATATTGTATATATGTAATTACAATGATTGTAATGGGGAGGTAATATGATTGAGAATGGAATTTCAAATGGGAAAGTGTGGGGGTGGGGAGGGAGGGAATTACCATGGGATATATTTTATAATCATGGAAAATGTTAATAAAAATTTAAAAAAAAAAAAAAAAAAAGAAAGGAAGGGTCATTCCGACCCGTCTCCAAAAGGACCAATGTGCTTATTGTAAACATATGGAACACTGGAAAAATGAAATGTCCACAAAAGAAAGACAAGAGTTCTACAATTCTGGAGATGGGAGAACTCAGTGACTGAAGCATCAGGGTTCACGGCCCTCCATGAGCCCTGGGTAACCTGGAAGGTGGAGGGGAAACCAACAGATTTTTTTTTATCAATACTGGGGCCCAACATTCAATTCTGAAATGGCCCATGGGACCCTTGTCCACCAAAAGGACATGGGTCCTTGGGGCCACTGGAATAAATCAATACTCATGGACTACCAGAAGAAAAGTGAACTTAGGAATGGGATGGGTAATCCATTTGTTCATGGTCATCCCTGGGTGCCCATATCCACTCTTGGAGCAAGACCTTTTGACTAAAATGGGGACACAAATCCATTTCAACACTGAGGAAGTATAGGTTCTTAACCAGAATAGTCCTATACATGTGTTAACTGTGTCACTGGAGGAAGAATATAAACTCTACACCACTCCCTCCCAAGCCACCCTTGAAAGCCCATACCTGAGGAAACTATGGCAAAGGATTCCAGGTGTAGGGGCAGAAAGAAATCAGACTGAGCTGGCCAAACACTGGGCCCCAATCATGGTCCAACTGAGGGCTAATGCCAGCTCAATCCAAATCCACCAATATCCTCTGCCCCGAGAGGCCAAACTGGGAATAACACCTCACATAAACCAACTTGGGAATAAGGGATATTAGTCCCTTGTCAGTCCACCTGGAATATTCCTCTCCTGCCAGTTTAAAAAACAAAAACAAAAACAAAAACACTCCAATGACTACCGGCCTGTGCAGGATCTAAGGGAAATTAATTAATGGGTGGAAGACGTCCACCCCACAGTGCTGAACTCGTACACTCTGCTAAGCACTCTGTCACCTGAGCACAATATGTACATGGTGCTGGACCTCAAGGACACATTCTTCAGTCTGCCACTGGCCGCAGCCCATCAACATCTGTTTGCCTTTGAATGGAGCGATCCAGAACGTGGATTCAATGGAGAGCTGACTTGGATCAGGCTGCCACAAGGATTTCAAAACTCACCCACCATCTTTGATGAGGCACTCCATGAGGATCTGGGTGAGTACCATCAGGCCCATCCCCAAATAACCCTCTTGCAGTAATGTGGATGATCTTCTTATAGCAGCCTAAGATGAAGAAACCTGCTGCTCAGCCACATGGGCCTTGCTGAGAGAATTGGACCACATGGGGTATCACATGGGGTATCATGTTTCAGCCAGAAAGGCACAGCTCTGCCAGAGGGAAGTAACACACCTTGGGTACATACTCAAGGGGGGACACCTGTTGTCTTAAGTCCACAAAGAGATAATCCTCAACATTCCTCACCCTAGATCTCAGCAACAGGTACATGAGTTCTTGGGGTCAGCAGGGTTTTAGAGACTCTGGATACCCAGATTCACAGAGATTGCCAAGCCTCTCTATGAGGCCACAAGGGGACAGGAAAATTCCCTTGAATGGACCCCACAAAGGGAAAAGGCCTTCCTCCAGTTGAAAAAGGCCCTCCTTGAAGCCCTGGCATTAGCTTTGTCGATATCCACAAACCTTTCCACCTTTACATTGATGAGAACAAAGGCATAACTAAAGGGGTACTGACTCCAACTCCTGGCCCTTGGAAGAGGCCAGTTCCTTATCTATCAAAGAAATACACCTAGTGGCAATGGAATGACCCCCATGCCTCCAAATAATAGCAGCCTCCGTCTTACTGGTCAAACATTCAGATAAATTGACTTTGGGCCAAACCCTGAGAGTGACTACTCCTCATGCTATTGAAGGAGTGCTAAAGCAGCCCCTGACAGGTGGCTAACCAATGCCAGACTGACTCATTATCAGGCTCTTGTTCTCAACCCCCCACAGGTTCAATTTGCCATCAATCAGGCCTTCAATCCCGCAATGCTGTTACCAACCCAGATCTAGACTGCCCCATACATGACTGCTTAGAGATCTTGAGCAGTTTATAAGAGACCCAAACAGATCTCAAGGATGTTCCCCTTAAAGGGACAGAGCTGACCAGATGGAAGCAGCTTCCTTAAGGATCGTGTTCGGTATGCAGGAGCTGCAGTGACAATGGAAGAAACAATTGTATAATCAGAAGCCCTCCCTCCAGGTATGTCTGCCCAGAAAGCTGAACTGATAGCCCTGACCAAGGCCTTACAGATGGGCCAAGGAAAGAAACTTAATATCTATACTGGCAGCCGTTAAGCTTTTACAAAGGTTTATGTTCATGGGGCCATTTATAAAGAAAGGGGACTATTGATAGCAGAAGGAAAAGCCATTTAAAAGAAACAGGAGAGCTGGGCGTGGTGGCACATGCCTTTAATCCCAGCACTCGGGAGGCAGAGGTAGGAGGATCACCGTGAGTTCAAGGCCACCCTGACACTCCATAGTGAATTCAAAGTCAGCCTGGGCTAGAGTGAGGCCCTACCTCAAAAAAACAAAAAAACAAAAAAACAAAAAAAGAAAAGAAAAGAAACAGGAAATTCTGGACCTCTTTCAGGCTATATGGCTCCACAGAGAGGTAGCAATCATACACTGCCCTGGTTACCAGAAAGGGGAGGATCCTATTTCCAAAGGGAACAACAGGGTTGACAAGGTGGTTCAAGAGGCAGCCCTCCAAGTCACCACTAACCTAGTGGAAAAATTACCTCCAATGGTGGCGCCCACCTTGCCAGAAACACCAAACTACACTGATTTAAAACTATGCAGGATTGAGACCTGCACAGCAGCCTATAAAGAACAAGGATGGTATAAGACTCCTAATGGAATGATTATCCTCCCATCAGACTTTGCTAGCCAACTCATCAGACAAATACATCAGAATACTCATCTAGGACAACAGAAGATTAAGGACTTACTTAAATGGGCACACCTTAAAGTTTTTGACTTAAGACAAAAAAACAACAAAAGCCATAACCCGATGCCATGCCTGACACCTAGTAAATGCAAAAAGCGGAGTTTCTCAGTCAGGAAGTAGGGAAAGGGGAACCCAACGAGGAATAAATTGGAAAACTGACTTTACAGAAATAACCTAGTTTGTATGGGTACAGGTATTCACTAGTGTTTATAGATACCTTTTCAGGATGGTCTGAAGCCTTTCCAACCAAGAATGAGACAGCTTCAACTGTGGCTAAAAAACTATTAGAAGACATCATTCCAAAGTATGTTTACCTGTTCTTTTGGGATCAGACAATGGGCCAGCCATCATCTTGCAGGTAACCCAGGCTGTAGTTAAAATTGTGTAAACTAATTGGAAGCTTCATTGTGTGTATCATCACCAGAATTCAGGACAGGTAGAAAGAATGAATCAGACCTTAAAGGAGACCCTAACTAAGTTAATCCTTGAAACTGGCAGTGACTGGGTATCTCTCCTTCCCTTTGCCCTTTTCCAAGTTCAAAACTCACCCTATATAATGAGGCTGACTCCCTTTGAAATTATGTATGCAAGACTCCCACCCTTCTTACCTAATATAAAAGCAAAACTGTTAACTGAATTTGATGACAAGAGATTCCTGTCCTCCTTACAAGCTTTATTCCAAGTACAAGAACAACTCTGACCTCAGCTACAGGCCATTTCTAAAAAGACACCTTCACCCACACCCCCACAGATTCAATCCAGTAGATCTAGTGCTCATAAAGAGAGACACGGGAGAGACACTCTTAAACGTGGCTGGAAAGGACCCTACACTGTGAACCTGACCACTCCAACTGCAATCAAAGTGGATGGAGTTCCTACCTAGATACACCACTCTCACGTGAAGCAAACCACCTGGATGACTGCACCCTTGAAAAACCTGGACTGTGGCATGCTGTTGCATATCCACGAGACCCACTCAAAATAAGGATTCATAAGCTAAAAACTAAGACTTAATGATGGCTAAATCTTTTCAGGTAATGATAATCTCTTGTTACTTAATAACCTCTATAGTTGCAAACCCACATCAACCCTATAATCTCACATGGATGCTCACTAATACGGATACAGGGAAAACAGTCAACTCTACTTCCCATTTAGCACCTCCTGAAACCCAGTTTCCAAATTTAATATTTGATTTATGTGACTTAGTGGGAAACTCCTGGGATTATTCATACATAGATGATGACAAAGAACTCCCTCCCTACCCAGCCTATGGATGTAACTCACCTGATACCCAAGCTAATATAAATGGACATGTTTTGTATGGATGCCCCAGTCACAATAGAAACCCCAAGCAACAAGCTAATTGTGATGGCCCAGAATCATATTACTGTGGCTCATGGGGATGTAAGTCCACAGGAACTCTCTCTCCCCCCACCCCCAAAAGACAGATCACATCACTATTACCAGAATCATGGTTCCAAAGATATAATCAGCTACTGACAAGGGGGAAATTGTCACTAAATGGGAACTTGGTAAAAACTGGGGATTAAGGTTATACATATCAGGAAAGGAGCCCAGGGACATTATTCACCCTATGACTTCATGTCCAACCATTAGAGACCACTCAGGACGCTGAAGTACCTGTTGGACCAAATCCTGTTCTGGCCTTACCTCCCATCCTATATCAGCCCAATCCTTGATAGTTCCTTTGCCGGGAGCGCCAACATGCCCTTGGCTATGCCACCTCCCAAGGTTTCAGACGCTTTCCCAGCATTTGAGTTAGAGTTATTCAGTTTCACCTATGGGTTCCTTAAATCCACTACTAACCTCACTATGGAGGACTGTTGACTTTGCTTAGACCCACGACCCCCTTACTATACAGGCTGGGCCACTACAGGAATTCTGTCAACCCCAATGAGAGGCCCACCATGATGTTCATGGAGAAAGTCCCCAGTCCAGATCTTACCCTACAATCTGTCACTGGGAAAGGACTATGTGTACTAGGTGCAGGAGGAGAACTTTCCCCAACTCAAACATCTCTGTAATCACACTCCTACTGCAGACACTGGTAACTTCTATCTGATGCCTCCTAATGGAACTTGGTTTACATGCACTACAGGACTAAGTCCTTGTATTCACCCCTAGATCCTTCAAAACACTACTGGTCTATATATACTAGTTACTCTGTTTCCTCAGGTTTACTACCTCCCCTTTGATGATTACATAGAAACCCTAAAATAATGTCATTATAGATGAAAACGTGATTTTGGAATATCAGCAATCCTTCCTTCTTACAACTTTGATAGGGACTGGTATAGCTGTGGGACTGGTACTGGTACTACGGCCCTAATTAAAGCAGGCCAGACTTATCAGGTCTTGATTAACCTAACAGATTCCGATCTTGCCTAATTAGAAAAGTCAGTCTGTCACTTAGAATGGTCCCTGGATTCACTGGCTGAGGTGGTACTACAAAAAAAGAAGGGGACTAGACTTACTTTTCCTACAGCAAGAGGGACTCTGTCAGGCTTTAGGAGAGCAATGTTGTTTCTATGTCAACAATTCAGGTGTTATTAGGGATAGCCTGGCCATAGTCCAGAAGAGACTAAAAAAAGGGCCAAAATTAAACAAGAAAATCAAAGCTAGTACGAGTCATTATTCAACTGGTCCCAGCTAACGACACTGATCTCCTCCCTCACAGGCCCACTTATTCTCCTGTTGTTTCCTCTTACTTGTAGACCATGTATCATCAAAGCATTAATTAAATTTATTAAAGAACACTTAGCCACAGTACAACTAATGGTCCCAAGACAATATCCTCTTCTGGAAACATCTCAAACATTTGAGATGAGACCATTTTCAAGGGGGGAATGAAAGAACTAAATCGACACCATGACAGGCTTCAGTGAAACACCTCCCAGGCTAGGCTTAAAATTACAACAAAGGGCCATTAATCAGTGACTGTCCCGGCCAGAGAAAACCTGAGTCACTTCCTGGAAATTCAAGGCCTCTGGACCCCAACCAATCAAGGATGTGCAGATGTAATTGTAGACCAATCATAATAAGGGTTACCTCACCTACTCAGAATTCCCCTTAAACCCCCCAAGTTTGGTAGAGCTTAGAACCAATCAAATGCAACCCTTGCTCAAATTAGCCAATCAAACTGTAAAACTAATTGCCTGCCAAAACCTTTCGTAGTTATGCTGAAAGGAGCCTGCAAAATAAACGCTCTTTGCTTTTACTTTTTGAGTCTGAAGTCTTTCTTCAGCAATTCTCGAACCCTAACACTACCAGGTTCCTGGACGCTCAAGCCTGTAGTCTGCTATTGTTGGACTGTTGTAAACTAATCCAATAAATTCCCTTTTAATACAATTCATTCTATTGGTTCTGTTCCTCTAGAGAACCCTGACTAATACACTAGGTAAGCAACCTAATTTCTGGGTCTCCATTTCCTTACTCATCAAGTGGGGATGAACAGTCAGTTCTCCAGAGGACTGAGACATAATCTGCAAAAGCATATAGGAACTACTAAACAAATGCTGGTTCTTTCTCTTAGCCTTCTGGCCAGAAACAGCAATGGCTGAGCAAGAGTGGCTTCACTCATGTTAACTGATGACAGCATTAGTGTTTTGTAGCATGATTATTCATATTAAACATATAGATTCACTCACTTCTGACAAAGCTGGTTGAAAAGAATTTTAGGAGAAAGTGGTCCCTTTTCAGTGTCCTTCATGCTATGAAGAAACAGGAACAAGGCTGAGGTCAGTGGTCCAGGACTCGAAAGTTCCACCACTAATGGGTCCTTTGAAAAACATGATCAACATTATGTCAGAAATATATAATTTTAAGATAAAACATTAAAAGCCTGAGTTTTATTTTGTTTAAATGGCGGGAACTAAATTGCCTCCAGTGCATCAAGTTTTACTCCTTCAGATATAATTTAATCCAGCACTTGGGAGGCAGAGGTAGGAGGATCACTGTGAGTTCAAGGTCACCCTGAAATTACATAGTGAATTCCAGGTCAGCCTGTGCTAGAGTAAAACCCTACCTGAAAACAACTCCCCCCCCCCCAAAAAAAGGTACAAAACAGAATTAAATGCCTTGGTCTGAAAAGCACAGGTATTTTCATATCTTCTGCTTTTCACCTAACTTGAGTCAAAGCACCAATCCTGACTTGCTTATTACTCCCACCCAAGGACCTGTACAAATGCTGACCACCAAGGTCATAAACTAATTGGCTTAGAAACTATGGGGTGGCGCAAACTGACTGGCTAACACCTTGCGGGCTCCTGATATTAAAAAATGATTGGTCTAATGCACAGGCTTTGTTAGAAACCCTATAAAAACTGTCCTGTTCCTGCATTCGGGGCTCTGCAGTCCTCTACCCCTGTGCGGTGTACGACTGTGGGCCCCAGCGCGCTTGGAATAAAATCCTCTTGCAGTTTGCATCAAGACCGCTTCTCGTGAGTGATTTGGGGTGTTGCCATATCCGGGCAGAGCATGGGGTCCCCCTCCCGGTATTCCTTCAATACCTGTCTCTCCATGAACTCTTCTGAAAGTAAAATTACTAATCTACTTACTACTTATGCATCTTCACAAATATTCAGTTACACTTACTAGCAGAACTCCACAACTTTCTGTTCACCCAAATACTACAATAACAAACACTGGTGAATTGTACAACAATTTGCATATTGTTTCCCTCTTTGTTTGTTTATTTATTTACTTATTTATTTGAGAGCGACAGACAGAGAGAGAAAAAGAGAGAGAGAATAGGTGCACCAGGGCCTCCAGCCACTGCAAATGAACTCCAGACGAGTGCACCCCCTTGTGCATCTGGCTAACATGAGTCCTGGGGAATCAAGCCTCAAACCTAGGCTTCACAGGCAAGTGTTTAACTGCTAAGCCATCTCTCCAGCCCCTGTCTCCCTCTTCAAAGGAGAAGAGCATAAAGCTTAATGGAAGTTACACTGTGTGAGGGATTAATGCACTTCAGACCTTTATTTCCCATGAACTTTTTGTTTTGTTTTGTTTTTCATTTTGGCCAAGAGAGAAGGGATATTGGAACTTCTAAATGGCAGTGTGGCCTTGTTTTTGTGTGCTAAGACAAAGTTATGAAATGGTCTTGACTTGTCTCATCTTCACATGTCTCCAAAGAGCCCTAGTCTCAGGTTGCCTTCTTTTGACTTTAGTGGTATGGCTAGGATGTGGATGTTAGGCCCACTCTGGAGTATCAAGATTGCTCTTTTTTGTTTGTTTTTCCTCTCTCATTTAGCTTAAAAATCTAACATCAAATTAGAATTAAAAAGCCTTCATAGTGCTGACTATTTAAATCTAATTTTAGAAAATAAAACCACTACATTTAAATATTTTATTTATTTGAGAGAGGGGCAGATAAGAGAGAACAGGCATGCCAGGGCCTCTAGCCACTGCAAACAAACTCCAAATGCATACACCACCTTGTGCCTCTGGCTTATGTGGGTAACTGGGAATCAAATCTGGGTCCTTAGGCTTCACAGACAAGCACCTTAACTGCTAATCTCTCTAGCCCTCAGAATGCTATATTTAAATAAACATCACCATTAATTACAAAACAGGTATTGTTAGCAGGGCATGGTGGTGCGGGCCTTTAATCCCAGCACTTGGGAGGCTGAGGGAGGAGGATGCTGTGAGTTCGAGGCCACCCTGAGACAACATAGAGAATTCTAGGTCAGCCTGGGCTACAGTGATACCCTACTTTGAAAAATCAAAATATAAATAAATAAATGAACAGTCTACTCTCCCTTTAAAAAGAAAAAAAGGCATGCCAGACCCTTTGCTCAACAAAAGTCAAGACCCTTTTGCTTTTTCCAGTATGTCTGTTTAAAAATTGCCTCAATTTTTACTTTTTTGTCTACGATAGATCTGAACGGTATCTTAAAGTTATAGTTTCTGAAAATTTCTATCTGATTATTTTTACAGAATACTTTTGAGTCATTATTTCTTGTCCTTAGAGTACTGCCCCATGACAGTTGGAAAATAAAAAAGGTGTACTTGACACTGTCAGTGGCTGGTCTGAGAGCAGACAGCAGTACTTCTTACTCACCAGCTGAGACTCTGAAGAAAGAGAAATCTTGAATTTGGTGCCATCGTCTTTTATTTCATTCATCAGTTCAGTAAGAATGTGAGTCTGTGCCAAGTTCTAAACCAAAGCAAAAGTAAAGTCTTCTGACTCAGTTTATGAAATGAATGTTCTCTCCAAGTTTCAAATCTTGTCTAGCATAACAAAAATACCTATTAAAATTCTTACAGTTACACTGAACACAATTTACATTTACTAAATGTCACTACTACTGATAAAGCCATGATTAAACAGAAGGTTTTTCAGAAGCACTGTGTGAAAAGAAGGTACATGTATGTGTATGACAAAGGCCAATGATGGCCCAAAGCAAAGACAAAGTAAATTTCTAGAGCAATATTTAATAGCCACTTACTTAGTGGTCAATGCTCATAAAAATTAAGTGAAATGGTTGTTTACATTTTACATATCTTTCTGATGACTCCTACCTGAATGACTGCATTAAAAAAGCAAGTATTTCCTAAATTTGTGATTCCTTTTACAGAGGGCACACTGCTGCTTTTTCTTCCCTTCTTTATTTCACCCATTTCACGTTTATCTTCACACAGTTTTAGGATTCTAGAAAATGCTCCTGCAAGTTAAAGAAAATATAACTGGAATGAATTGTAAAATTAAATATGTCCTCTGACAACTTAAATGTTATTTAAAATTAAACAAGACCATCTCCTTGAATTAATGTTCTTGAAAGACTAGAAACACATGTCAGGTTTTATATTTTATTGGTATTAGGATTAATTTAAACTCATTTTAATATATAGATCAGTACCTCACATCCCATCACAGAATAATTCCAGATGAACTCTTAAAGTGTAAAGGAAATAGCTGAAACAAAAGCACTTCTAAATGTCATTACTGACAAAAAGGAATAATGACTCCTTTAGCAGAAAAAAAATAATACAACAGCTAAGTTTGGGCAGCAAAATGTAAAATGAGCCTATAACAAGAGAATGAGGAAGAGCTCAAAACATTTATTGAAATAAATCAAACTACAAGGCTGGGGAGATGTCCCCATGGGTAGGAGCACTTGCTGCAAAAGCCCCACCCATGAAAAATAGGAGGTGTGGCCTCCCATTTCTATAACCCCAATGCTAAGTGGATAGAGACAAGAGGATCACCAGGGCTGAACAGTCTAGGCGAGAAATGGAAGTGAGCTCCATGCTCAGTGAGAACCTCAAGGAAGAGCAACAAAACATCAAACATCTTCCTCTGGCCTCCACAGGTGTGTACACAGCACACATATCTGTACATACACAATAAAACAAAACACTAGCACTCTGCTGAAATGGTTCTTGGAGCTGTCCAGCATAGAATAATTAGAACATCAAAGAAAATAAAGATAGATCATTACAGAATGCAAATTGATAAATATATTTTTATTTATTTACTTTTAAAAATCAGTGGTGTATTTGCATGGAACCAAAAGAAAGCTGTAAAATCCAACATCCTATGAGGCTTATAATTTAATTACTGATTCAGTTTTTTATGTTTGTTTATTTATTTGAAAGTGAAAGACAGAGAAAAAGAGAGAGAGACAGAGAGGAGAATGGGCGTGCCAGGGCCTCAAGCCACTGCAAATGAACTCCAGGCGCATGTTCCCCCTTGTGCACCTGGCTAAGTGGGTCCTAGGGAATCGACCCTTGAATCGGGGTCCTTAGACTTCACAGGCAAGCACTTAACCATTAAGCCATCTCTCCAGCCCCTGATTCAGTTTTTTGTTTGGTTTATTTTTCAAGATAGTGACTCTCGGCCAGGTTGACCTGGAACTCACTTTGTAGTCCCAGGCTGGCCTCCAACGCATGGCGATCCTCCTACTTCTGCCTACAGAGTGCTGGGATTAAAGACATGTGCCACCATACCTGGCTGATACAGTTTTGAAAATGGTAGTGTTTTGGTTTTCTCCCTAACTTGAGGGTGGTACTATTTCATATTTCAGGCATGTGCCTTAGCCCCTAAGCCATCTCTCTAGCCCTCAAAGTCACATTTCTTTGTGTTGAATATCTGGAGCAAGAGCATTTCCATTAGATTGATTGTATGATGTATTCTTGGTTCAAATGATATTTGATAGTTGGGAACTGTTTTCTTCCTCTTAAGGCTTGTCTTTTTAAAACCTTTCTTTTGTTTCCCACTTGGCAATGGAGACATTTCTAACAGTTGCTTTAGCATCTAGTCTTGGACTCTCAGGACTTCCATGAGAAACTTGGTTTTCTGCCAGCATATCTGCCTCAGTCGTGATGGGAGTTTCTTCTGGCTCACTGTCTGAAGTGGAAAGGCTGCCATAGCTGCCCATGAGAGAACACAGGGCTGGCATCACTTCCTTAGGCATAGCAGCCTGCTGTGGATTCTCCTCCTTATCAGAGTCAGTATTTATCAAAGCACCCGGCTTAGAATCACAGAAGTGATGTCCTAACCCAACAACTGTTTTCTGTCTTAACATCATCACTTTTCTATTTGTGATGTTTACTGGGACTTCTGATCTTTCCCATGTGAATGTCTAGACATGCCCTTCATCTTTCTGTACAGGAGCATGCGTATTTCTCCAATGGAACTAGATAATCTTCTCTCATGGGCACAAAAAACACAATCTACTTTAGGACATTTTGTATGTTCAGACATGTGTTTTGCATACTCTTCTTGATTTTTAAAACCAAAATCACAGGTATCACAAGAGAAGTAAAAAAACTGGTTCCTTTCTTTTCTTTTCTTCTTCCTGTTTTCTGTCAGGAGGCAAACCGAAGTCAGTGAAGTTTGCATCACATTTCCGTGAAAAATAAGGTGTAAGGGGAGTTGTAGGGCTTCACATGCTGAGGAAAACCATCAGGAGACTGCCTCCAGTGCCAGGGTGTGGAAGCCTAGAAGTATTGGGCAGGCTGTACATGGAGCAGCTGAGGCCAAGAATCCATGGGTGCATGGGAATTGAAAAGGAGCTGTGCCCCAGATAAGAAGCTGAGGATCAAAGAGGGGTAGTGCCCTTGGGTCTCTGAGTGGGGCTACACTTTATTGCCAGGGTTTGCCCCCAAAAGGAGGCAACAGTGATGGCAGTATGCCCCACAGCATCCAGAGTGGTCCTGTGGTGGGCGCCACTGCCCATCAGGTTCAGCAGGAGTCGGTAATATATGCTTAAATAAGGAAAAATGGTGAAAGTAATTCCTAATAAGAGGATAACTAGTAAACAGAAGAAATGAGGAATCAAGAAAATTATCATCTTGTTGGGGTGATTTCGTTTTTTATTATTCTTTTAACTTCTCTTGAGTTTAAAAGCCCTCAAAATTCAAAGTTAAAAAAAATTAACAGAACAATAATATGATACAAAAAAGTAAAATAGCTAAGTGTAAGATATATAAGTATACATTTTGGGCTTACCAGTATGTGTAACTAGTACAGATGTGAATACTACATTCTTCATTCATGTTTCAAGACAATGTAAGAATTCTTCACATTCATGAATTTACATGGTGGGCATACCTATGTAATTGTAGCTTATTCACTGAGTCAAATCATTTTATACTCATCCTTCAGTATCCCCAGGGCATTGTTCCAGTACCCCAAAGCCACGGATGCTCAAATCCCTCATAAGACAACTTATGTAGGACTTCTGGTTAAGGTGGCGGCTTAGGAACCACACCAAAGTAGCCTAGGGGAGAAAAAGCCAAAGAATACCCAGCAAAATACACACTTTTACTAAAAAGTGAGGTGCATAAGAAATTAAAATGGCAGCAGAGAAGTAGGAAAGATCCAGAGCATTGAGCACCCACACAGGCAGTCCTAATCAGCGACTCTGGCTCCAGCTCCACCATTGGCAGCTCCGGCTCCAGCAGCAGCGAATCCAGCAGTGGCAGCAGCAGCTCCAGCTCCAGCAGCAGCAATGGAGGCAACAGCAGCAGGATTTTTCACTGAATGTGTACATTGTTTAGTAAAATTTTAGAATCTATCTGTATTTTGTTCCACTCAGCCTACTTGAATACTCCCATAGCAGGCAAACCCAACACCTAGGAACACCTTTGTAGATACTCTGAGAGCCACACCAAACACCTTAAGCTCCTACCCTGAAGATATATAACATCAGATTGACTGATACAGCTAAGAATACCCAGCTAACTAGAAAATCTAAGCATTAACTTAATCCAAGATGCAAAAATATATACATTATAACACTAGACACACTAAAAATCAAAACAATATAAATCCACCAAAAACTACTAATGCATCAGAAATGACCTCCAGTGAGAACAAGTTAGAGGAAATGCCTGAGAAAGATTTCAAAAGAATGATTGTAAATATGTTCAAAGAAGTCAAAGAAGAAATCAAAGAGGAAATCAAAGGAAACAAAGAAGACACAGGACACTAATTGAATGAAATAAATAAGTCAATACAAGACATAAATAAAGAAATACAAATAGTAATAAAGAAAAACCAGTCAGAATTACTGGCAATGAAGAACACAGATAATGAAATGAAAAACTCTATAGAAAATCTCACCAGTAGAATGGATGAAGGAGAGGACAGAATATCTAAGCTAGAAGACCAGATGGCAGATCTAATACAGTCCAACAAAGAGAAAGACAAACTAATAGAAAAGTATGAATGGGATTCTCAAGACATTTGGGACTCTATGAAAAGATCAAACATGAGAATTCAGGGCATAGTAGAAGGAGAAGAATTTCACTCCAAAGGCATACTAGGCATCTTCAACAAAATCATAGAAGAAAACTTCCCCCAAATTGGGAAAGAGGTGCCAATGCAGATAGAGGAAGCCTTTAGAACCCCAGCCAGACAAAACCTGGAAAGAACCTCTCCTTGCCATAATATACTCAAACTACCAAACATACAATCCAAAGAAAAAATACTGAAAGCAGTCAAGAAAGAAAAATCAAGTTACCTACAAAGGCAAGCCCATCAGGATTACAGCAGATTACTCAACACAAACTTTAAAAGCCAGAAGGAATTAGAGTGATGTATTCCAACTTCTGAAAGATAACAACTGTCAACCAAGGTTACTTTATCCTGCAAAGCTATCCATTCAAATAGATGGAGAAATAAGGACATTCTATGACAAAAGGAAGCTAAAGGAGTATTTGAAGATAAAACCAGCTCTACAGAAAATACTGGGAAGAATCCTCCATGCCAAAGAGAAGGAAAAGCACACATATAGGGCACCTGGAAAAAAACAAACAATTATCAAATACTAGTTAACACAAGAGAGCAAAGGTAGAACATAAATACACATCTTTCAATAATATCTCTTAATATCAACAGCTCAATGCCCCAACCAAAAGACATACGTTTGCAGACTGGGTAAAAAAGCAGGATCCTACAATTTGTGGTCTCCAAGAAACTCACCTTTCTACAAAGGATGGACATTATCTTAGGATGAAAGGATGGAAAATGGTGTTTCAAGCAAATTGGTAGACTTCAGTGCAATGTTAGTCAAGAAAGATAAGGAAGGTCACTTTATATTGATCAAGGGTACACTGCAACAGGAGGACATTACAATCCTAAACATATATGCACCTAACATGGGTGCTCCCAAATTCATCAAACAAACGCTATTAGAACTAAGGTCAGAGATAACACCAGTACTGGGGGACTTTAACAGCCCACTCTCATCAATTGACAGGTCATCCCGGGAAAAGTTATCATTATTTGCAGATGACATGATTCTATATATACAGGACCCTAAAGACTCTACCAGCAAACTGTTAGAGCTGTAGTAGGATACAAAATAAATACACAGAAATCAGTAGCCTTTATATATGCTAACAACAAACACACAAAGGATGAAATCAGAGAATCACTCCCATTCACAATTGCATCAAAGAAAATAAAGTACCTTGAAATAAACCTAACCAAGGAAGTAAAGGACCTCTACAATGAAAACTTTAAAACACTCAAGTAAGAAATTGCAGAGGACACAAGGAAATGGAAAAATATCCCTTGTTCCAGGACCAGAAGTATCAATATTGTGAAAATTGCAATTTTACCAAAAGCAATCTACACATTTAATGCAATCCCCATCAAAATTCCAAAGGTGTTCTTCACGGAAATAGAAAAAACAATCCAAAAATTCATTTGGAATCACAAAAAACCCTTGAATATCTAAAATAATACTGAGCAACAAAAATGAGGCTGGGGGGGCTGGAGAGATGGCTTAGCGGTTAAGCGCTTGCCTGTGAAGCCTAAGGACCCCAGTTCGAGGCTCGGTTCCCCAGGTCCCACGTTATCCAGATGCACAAGGGGGCACAAGCTTCTGGAGTTCATTTGCAGAGGCTGGAAGCCCTGGCGTGCCCATTCTCTCTCTCTCCCTCTATCTGTCTTTCTCTCTGTGTCTGTTGCTCTCAAATAAATAAATAAAAATTTAAAAAAAAAAATGAGGCTGGTGGTATCATCATACCTGATTTTAACCTATACTAAAGAGCCATAGTAACAAAAACAACATGGTACAGGCACAAAAGTAGATACGTAGATCAATTGAACAGAATAGAGGAGCGAGATGCAAGTCCAGGTAGCTATAGCCCCCTTATATTCAATAAAAATGCCAAAAATACTCATTGGAGAAAAGACAGCCTCTTAAGCAAATGGTGCTGGGAAAACTGGATATTTATCTGTAGAAAGATGAAAAAAGATTCTTTTCTCTCTCCATGCACAAGAATTAACACTAAATGGATTAAAGACCTTAATATCAGGCCTGAAACTCTGAAACTGCTAGAAGAAAAAGTAGGGGAAACCCTTCAACATATTGGTCTTGGCAAAGACTTTCTGAATATAACCCCAATTGCTCAGGCAGTAGAGCCACAGATTGACTGCTGGGACATCATGAAATTACAAAGATTTTATACAGCAAAGGACACTGTGAATAAAGCAAAGAGGCAACCTACAGAATGGGAAAAAATCTTTGCCAGCTATACATCTGATAGAGGATTAATATCTAGGATATACAAAGAACTCAAAAAATTAAATAAGAAATCAAACAAGCCAATTAAAAAATGGGCTATGGAACTAAATAGAATTCTCAGAAGAAGAAATACAAATGGTGTATAAGCATCTAAAAAAATGTTCTACATCCCTAGTCATCAGGGAAATGCAGATTAAAACTATGTTGAGATTCCATCTCACTCCTATCAGATTGGCTACCATTATGAAAACAAATGACCATAAATGCTGGTGAGGATGTGGAAAAAGAGGAACCCTTCTACACTGTTGGTGGGAATGAAATCTGGTCCAGCCATTGTGGAAATCATTGTGGAGGTTCCTAAAGCAGCTAACGAATGATCTACCATATGACCCAGCTATAGCACTCCTAGGCATATATCCTAAGGACTCATCTCGTTTCCTCAGAAGTACGTGCTCAACCATGTTTATTGCTGCTCAATTTACAATAGCTGGGAAATGGAACCAGCCTAGATGCCCCTCAACTGATGAATGGATAATGAAGATATGGCACATTTATACAATGGAGTTCTACACAGCAGTAAAGAAATATGAAATTATTGTGAAAAGGCAAAAAAAAAGAAATATGAAGTTATGAAATTTGCAGGAAAATGGATGGATCTGGAAAGGATTATACTAAGTGTGGTAACTCAGGCCCAGAAAGCAAGTGTCGCATGATCTCCCTTGTATGTGGATCCTAGCTACAGATGACTGGACTTCTGTATGAGAAGGAAAAAACTCAGTAGCAGAGGCCAGTAAGCTAGAAAAGAGATAGAAGGGAAGAGAAAGGAAGGGAGTGGGGTACTTCATAGGATGGTATTGTATATATGTAAGTACAAAAATACATTAATGGGGGTGAAAAGGCCCAAAAGGAGGAATGGGGAAGAGATTGAGTAAAGGAAAGGTGGAGGAACAGCTAATCAAAATCTAAGAGGATATAAATAAAACATATGTAATCCTACTTTTTGGACAATGGAACACTCAGGAGCCGTAGATAGGTGCTATAAAATTTTCAGTGCCAGGGATGGGATATCTTCCAGTGAGTTGTTGGCCAGGGAGATCCCTGATGCTCCCAAAACATTATGGTCCATTGCCGAGGCCCTTGGTTTCCTACCAGAAATAGGTGGTAAGACCCTACTGCTGAAGACTCCATATACACTGAGAAATCTTGCTGGAACTGAGCTGATAAGCTCCTCCATGTAGACCAGCTGACAGAAAGCTGGAAGAAGCCATTCTGCATGCAGTTCAATGGGAGAAAGAGAAATCACCAGTGAAGATACTCAAGAGTGGACACTGCAAGCCTTGTAATTGGCCAGCCAGGCCAAATGAGCCAAAGGCTGCAATAGTGGCGTGTCTGTTATGGGGGAAACCAACTGTCCTCTAGTTGGACTGGAGGACCACTCCATGGGAAGGGAATACATCCCTGATACTGAAAACTTAAAACGGGTAGTCATGAGCCCTAGGGGTGTAACGTCTGCAGTTGTCTGGCCAAATGTATATACTATGCTTATCAAACTGCCCAGTAAGCACTTCTGTTAATGTTCACATATTAATATATTAATGCTACTATTATATATTATATATTATAATATTATATATTAATGCTTATATTAATGCTACTCTCACTTTTGGTAGAGAATCTTCTCTTTTCAGTGACCTTGGGAACGACTCAGAAGGTATCATGGTGATGGAAAGAAATGACTGCAGTGCTCAGTACTGCAATATCTCTATCACACCTTCCAAGGCTCAGGGTCTAATGCAGAAGAGGTGGCGGAAAGAATGTAAGAGCCGAAGGGAGGGCAGCAATCCATACAACATGCTCCCTCCAGATACAAAATGGCCTGGATAGCCATGGCCTCACAGTGCCTGAGACTACCTGCATAAAACCATCATAAGAGGAGGAAAAGATCAAGACATCAAAAGTAAAAGAGAGACTGATTGAGATGGGGAGGGGGTATGATGGAGAGTGGAGTTTCAAAAGGGCAAGTGGGGAGAGGGAGGGTATTACCACAGGGTATTTTTTATAATCATGGAAGTTGTTAATAAAATAAATGGAGAAGAGATAAATTATGTACAACCTTTAGTTCACTTTAAATCTCCTTTAGATCATTTTTATTAGCTAATACAATGTAAATGTAAAAATGCTATCATGATTAAGGAATAATGACAAGACAAAAGTCTGTTCATGTTGAGAACAGATGCACATTTTCATGTACAGGCATATCACCTCAACACTCCTGATCTAGTCAGATGTATTTTTTTCTTCCCAAATATGTTCACTTGCTGTGGATTAAATATGTGGATGTTGAACCCACAGACACAGAGTGGGGGGGCATCTGTAGTGTCCAATTCTTAAGTATTTCAGTTTTACCTGGACAGTCTGTAAATTTCTTTCAGCCCTCAGAACTTACAGAATCCAGGCAGGGAGAAAATAAAGAGGAGGAAAGGCAAATTTATTCAACCCTGCAAATGAGTATAAAGGGAACATAAAATAAGTCAGCTACTGATGAGAAATACTATACAAACAAGGAATCCTGGCATGGGTTCCGGCTTGGGTTGCAGGCAAAATAATCTGCCTCTTATTAACATCTGGGATTCCAAATCTTACTTTTTCTGTTGCTAAAAGATGGGATTCCAATCATTTTGTTTTTTTAAAGAGACTTAAGATGAAAGAATAAACCCAAGCTTCATCCCCTCTTTTAAAGCAAGGCAGTGAACTGACTTCTGTTTTTATGACAGTCTCACACAGATTAATGATTTTCTCAAGGTCATAAATGATAGGATACTGTTCTATTGTAAATTCACAGCCACATATTACAAATTCATAACCATTTTACAACCTAAATTCTCACCAATGACTTTCATTCAACTGAAATAATTATAAGACAACAGGACAAGGGTCTTGAGATTTGGGTGTGTGCACACCTGAATGAATGATCATTAAAAGTATTCCCTTGCTTTTTACTTTCTTAGTGAGTGGTTGTTCTAATGTTTTGTAGCTTTCAACCTGAAAGCATGTTAGGGAGAAATAAATCACAGAATGTAATATAGGTAAATACAATGACTTGGAAAAATATTCCCAGAAATAAATTCTATTTTAATTTTACAAAAGCAAATAACATTTTAAGAACTATAATATGCAAATAATTTATATATCTGTATACTACATTTACCCATCAGTTTTCAAAACATCTGGGATAACATCCCAAAGTAAACAATGTTCACAAGACCATCTGGACAAAACTGCAGGCAAAAAAAAAAAAAAAGCATAAACATATGGAAAAACAGATTTTTCCCTTCCCTTCAGCAGTAAGAGATGACAAATGTCAAACCTAGATATCTCCACGCTTCACTGTGCGGCGCTTTTCAGCACCACCTGGCTCTCCATGCAGAGCCACCAAATATAGACAGCATTGCCAGAAAGAACATGTCCACAGGGCAATGGCAATAAACAGTATATTTCATGCTTAAATAGCCACTTGACACAAGTGGCCAAGGTTTATTTGCTGACTCTTACATGTAGTCTGTGGAAAAGTATTTAAGATGAACAATATTAGACTTGTATATTAAACACATTAGATGACTTAACTAGAAATGTAAAACTAGCTTTTAGAAAATATTAATATACAAATTTTATGGATAACTAAACTATAAAGAGTAAGCACAGAATTCCAAGGCTACTGAATTTAAAAGGATTTAATCTACTTTTATCTACACTGCCATCAGATATCTCTTGTGTACATCATCAAATAACAGAGACCTAGAATGCAAAGAACATGGAAGAAAACTTTAGGCATTCTAGCTATTTTTAAAATACTTTATTTATTTATTTATTTATTTGCAAGGAGAGAGAGAAAGAAGGAACACATGGGCACACCAGAGTCTTCTGCCACTGCATACAAACTCCAGAGGCATGCACCACTTAGTGTATCTGTCTTTATGTGGGAACTTGGGAATTGAACCCAAGCTATCAGGCTTTGCAAGCAAGTACTTTAACTGCTGGGCCATCTTGCTAGGCCTTTAAAAATATTTTTATGGGGGCTGTAGAGATGATTCAGTGGATAAGGCACTTACCTACAAAGCCTAACAACCCAAGTTCAATTCCCTGGTACCCACGTAAAGCCAGATGCACAAAGCAGTGCATGCATCTGGCGTCTATTTGCAGTGGCTGGAGGCCCTGGCATACCCATTATCTCTGACTCTTTCTCAAATAAATAAATATTGATTTAAGAGAGAGTATAGGTACACCAGGATTTCATACTGCCATGAAAAAACTCGGGAAACAGAACCCAGGCCATTAGGTTTTGCATGCAAGTACCTGTAATCTCTGAGCCACCTCTTCAGCCTTACCTACCATTTTGGTTTTGGTTTGGCAGTGCTGAGGATCAAACCCAGACCCTACATTGTTCTACAACCCCAGCCCTCTGAGTACTTTTTATAGTGCTTCTTTATACCTGTGCAGCTTACCTTAGAAGCCTGTCATCTAAGCACTCATATAGCAGCTGAGCAGCTCAATCAGCCTGGTAGGTTTTGTACAGACCTCAGGTCTTACAAGATTAAAAACTACCTGAAAAGCCAGGTAAGCAAAATCATCTTCATCATAAGTATTAACTCAAATCTCTTACCATAAGCCAGGTAGAGTGGCTCATGTTTTTTATTTTATTTTATTTTATTTTATTTTATTTTATTTTATTTTATTTTATTTTATTTTATTTTATTTTCGAGGTAGGGTCTTGCTCTAACCCAGGCCGACCTGGAATTGACTATGTAGTCTCAGGGTGGCCTCAATAGCTCATGCTTTTTATCCCAGCACTCAGAAGGATGAGGTAAGAGGAATGTCATGAGTTCAAGGTTAGGCTGGGTTACAGGAGAACCTGTCTTAAAATAAATAAACAAATAATAATAAGCTGAGATAAACACCACCTCTGATAATCATCCTCATTTTAAAAATGATGATAAAAGACTAGCCTAAATCTCCTACATCTTCCCTCCCTCCCTTTCCCCCTCTCCCCTCTATCTCTCTCCTCTCTAACTCTTGAATATTAGTTATGTTCTTCCTCAATTTCTTAGTGGACACTGACCTGTAACCCCCACTACCAGCTTGGGCCTACCATCCACAATGAGCTTTTGATCAGAGAAACCTACAAGGTTTCCCAAAACAATGACAGACTTCTGTCAGAGTACTTGATGACCCACCAAAGGCCAGTGGTAAGACCCTATTGCTGAAGACTCCATATGCAGCTGACACGTAAAATGGAACGTCATGGCTGGAAGCCAGGAGAGAGTCAGTCCCCAGACAGTCAGCGTGTCTAGTGCCAGAAGGTGCTACATAGGCGACTGGGGGAAATGACCAAGATCTGTCCAAGCAACTCATTGTTTAACCTAATTAGCAACAAATAACCTGAGGTGATGCCCACACAAGTGCAATAGTGGTACACAGCCATGGTGAGGAACCAATTGCTCTTGATTTGGCTAACTGATCCACTCAGTGGTACTAGACCCATAGCTGGAGCTGGGAAACAAGTCAGAACCATACCCAAACACAAGCCCACTCTACAATAGCAAGCTGCCATCAATCATGGGGTATAAGAGGGCCTACTCCTATCAAACTCTCTATCAAAAAAGTAAGTGTTGGGCTGGAGAGATGGCTTAGCGGTTAAGCGCTTGCCTGTGAAGCCTAAGGACCCCGGTTCGAGGCTCGGTTCCCCAGGTCCCACGTTAGCCAGATGCACAAGGGGGCGCACGCGTCTGGAGTTCGTTTGCAGAGGCTGGAAGCCCTGGCACGCCCATTCTCTCTCTCTCCCTCTGTCTTTCTCTCTGTGTCTGTCGCTCTCAAATAAATAAAAAAATAAATTAAATAAATAAATAAATAAAATTTTTAAAAAAAGGCATGTGCTACCATGTCTGGCTTCTTAATTCTTTAAAAAAAAAAAAAAAAGTAAGTGTTATCTCAATTTTCCGGGTGCTAACTTACTCTCCGTTGGAGAGTCTGCTTCTCTTTTTCAGATAGATGCAGATCCTAACAAGAGAGCTGCCCCTACATACCTCAAAAGGGGCCCAACTGAAACTAAGGACAATTGGCGAAACAAGCAAGGGTGATGTTTTCCTGTGAACCGGACACCAGCACAAAGGGGAAGGAGACCAACACAGAGAAAAATCAACTCCTACCAAATCAGAGAGCCAGAGCCTCAGAGGCCCCCAACACCTCAGCACTGAAGCAGACCAAAAATGAACCCAACATGGCTCAGGGAAATTTTGCGGAAGAGGGGGCGGAAAGAATGTCAGAGTCACATGTTGGGTCATGATTTGCAGAGACATTTATCATACCAATAACTGGGGGCTAACTCCACAATGCACGACCCATTTACACCAACAAGGAGGGTCCAATGGGAGGGGGTAGATCACAGATGAGCCTAAACAATGGTACCAAACTGTCTGTATTTACTGAAAACTAATAAATTAAATTTTTAAAAAATGATGATAAAACAGAAATCTAGCTGGTTAATATTAGAAAATTCAAACCTAGGTAGTCAGCTTCAGAATTCTCATGAAAACATTATGATCTCCTCTGTCATAATAAAAGTATCAAGGTTTTTATTTTTAGTATTTATTTATTTGACAGAGAGAGAGAATTGGTGCACAACTGGCAAGGACTCCTGTCGCTGCAAACTAACTCCAGGTGCATGCGTTACTTTGTGCTTTACATGGGTACTGGAGGCTCAAACCTAGTCCAAGCAGACTTTGCAAGCAAAAGCCTTTAACTGTTAAGCCTTATCTCTAGCCCTGATAATGAGGTTATATATATCTCAACAGTTTAAGAGACCCACGAAATGTTAGTGGCACTAGGAAATGGAAGTCCATTCCAGTCAGGCGAACACTGGATGTAATCAATTTCTGGACATTTTAGGTGTTTGGATTTTCAGCTTTATTAGTTATAGTTTATGGTAATCCTATTCAAATGGTTCCTCAAAAGAATTAAACCCTAATGGCTTAGGCACCCAATGTATGCAATTCACTTCCCCTGCATCTAGTTTTCTTATATTTTGTTTTATTATATTATTTATTTATTTGACAGAGAGAGACAGAGAGAATGGGTATACCAGGGCCTCCAGCCACTGCAAGCAAACTCCAAACACATGTGCCCCCTTGTGCATCTGGTAATGTAGGTCCTGGGGACTCAAACCTGGGTCCTTTAGCTTTGCAGGCAAATGCCTTAACTGCTAAGCCATCCCTGTAGCCCTGCATCTAGTTTTCTGCCATCTTTGGGAGAAATGAAAAAATGGCTACTCAATTTTCTATTATATGGTTGAGATAAAGAACCATGAATTGAAATCCCTTCGTGTAAAAAATTTTTGTTTGGCTGGTTGTGTTCGGGGAGAATTGTTTGTTGGTTATTTTTTCTTTATTTTTTATTTTTTTGTGACAAGGTCTTTCCTGATCCTCCTGCAGTAAGCTTCTTATTTTTAAATATCTAATATCTTTTCTTTCCCAATTTTTTGTATACATGCAAGTAACAACTTTTTAATATTTACTTTAATATTTACTCTTTGAAAATAAAAAAAAAACCAGGATTTTCACTTCATGGCAAAAGAAACAGTATTTACCTTTTAAAAAAAAAGCAGAAAAAAAAAAAAGAAAAGTAGCATTATGGACTGGAGAGAGGGTTTAGCAGTGCTTGCCTGCAAAGCCAAATAACCCAGGTTCAATTCCCCAGGGCCCATGTAAGCCAGATGCACAGGTGGCACATGTATCTGGAATTCGTTTGCAATGGCTGGAGGCCCTGGTGCACCCATTCTCTCTCTCTCTCTTCCACCCTTCTTTCTTCCCTCCCTCCCAATCAAATAAATAAATAAAAATATTTTTAAAGCAGCATTAAAAATTAAAATCACTTTCCAGTTTCCACACTACAAGGTCATAGTATTTATCCTCAGATACAAGTCAGACTCTACCACACCACTTAATATTTTACTTTAAAATAAAAAAAAGTGCTTGCCAGCAAAGACTCATGACCTTTGTTCAGTCCCTGAGTAACCATGTAAAGACAGGTGCACAGGGTGGCACATGCATCTGGAGTGCATCTGCAGCAGCACTGTGCCCTAGTGTCTGTCTCTCTTCTCTCTGTATCACTCTGGTTGCAAATAGATAAAATACAGAGTTGATGGGGAGATGGCCTGCCAGCCCAGGCTTGATTCCCCAGCACCCATCAAACATCTGGCACTCATTTACAGCAGCAAGAGACCCTGGCAAGTGCAAATGAGTAAAAATAAATAATATTTTTATTTATTTTGAGTGAGATACAGATCGTGCATGCCAAGGCCTCTAGTCACTACAAACGAACTCCAGACACATGTGCCACCTTGAAAAAAAAATTTTTTTTTTGAGGCAAGCCCAAAATATTTATTTTTTTAATAAGAGAAAGCAAGAGGGGCAAGGGAAAAGAACTGGCACACCAGAGCCTCCAGCCACAGTAATTGAACTCCAGACACATGCCCTTGCACATGTATCACCTTGTGCATCTGACTTACAAGGGATCTGGGGAATCGAACACAGGTATTTAGGCTGTGCAGGCAAGTACCTTAATTGCTAAACCATCTCTCCAGCCACCATATATATATATATATATATATATATATATATATATATATATATATATATATACACACACACACACACATATATATATATATATATTTTAATATAGAAAACTTACTTTCTGAAACAAAGAGCCAAGAGTGGTGGCACACGCCTTTAATTCCCAGCACTCGGGAGACAGAGGTAGGAGGATCACTGTGAGTTTCAGCCCAGCCTGAGAATACATAGTGAGTTTGAAACCAGCCTAGGCCAGAGCAAGACCCTACCTCAAACACACAAACAAAGAACGAGCATAATTCATATCTTCCCAAAATAGCTATGAATGTGATCAAACACCTCTATAGATGACATAATGTTATAATGTCAAAAAGGTTGGATACCCCTGGATACCAGGAGCATAGAATAATGAACACAATGGGATATACTTTATTTTCTTTAGTCTTGTTAAAAATGGCACCCTACCAGCATTAAAATTATCAAGTGTATTATGTTTGAAAACATGGGTTTTCAATCACCTGCACAGTTCACAGAAAGGAAACCATAATGAAGAATTTCATCAGAAATTCTTACATTCAGCATTTATAATAATACACCAATGATATAAGACTTGAAGTTACATATTTCATGAACCTTTCAGAGAACATGACACACATTTAAAATATATATACACATTCTAACACATATATGTGTGTGTGTGTGTGTGTATATGTATTTTTTTTTTTTTGGAACAGGTTTTAAGTTCACAGTGAAATTGTGCCACATGCTCTTATCCCTGGACAGGCAAAGCTTCTTTTGTCAGCCTCCTCCACCAGAATGGTTCACTTGTTCTCAGTGATGAATCTATAGGGACACATCACTGTCGCCCAGCCTCTGTAGTTCATGTTGTGTTTACCTATGGTGGTATACATTCTACAAGGCTAGACAAACATGCAACGACATGTATGTAGATTTTTTTCAACATCACATAGCATAGTTTCACTGCCCTAAAATACTTCTGTGCTTTGTCTGTTCTTCCCGCCCCTAACCCCCAATCCCTGGCAACCACTGACATTTTCTCTAGTTCTTTGTCTACCTTTTAATAATATGTATCTCTGGTTAGGTCTCACAAGAATTTTTTCCTCTTTTCTTTCAATCTTGTGCTATATATGACCTTTTCATTATGCGTATGGCATGGGGGGGGGGGGTTAATCCTAACATCAGATGTGAGATTCACACAGCTGGACACATTCTTCTGGGAACCTGCACTGGCTTCGTCTCAACTGCTTAATGCAATTACTTAAACCAGTCATGGAGTAATAATGCAATTTGCCCATTTCCACAGCTGAAAAGTTTAATCTTTAAAAGGAAAAACTGGGGGCTGGAGGGATTGCTTAGTGGTTAAGGCACTTGCCTGCAAAGCCAAAGGATCCATGTTCAATTCCCCAGGACCCACGTAAGCCAGATGTACAAGATTGCACATGTGGGCTGGAGAGATGGCTTAGCGGTTAAGCGCTTGCCTGTGAAGCCTAAGGACCCCGGTTCGAGGCTCAGTTCCCCAGGTCCCACGTTAGCCAGATGCACAAGGGGGCGCACGCGTCTGGAGTTCGTTTGCAGAGGCTGGAAGCCCTGGTGCGCCCATTCTCTCTTTCTCCCTCTATCTGTCTTTCTCTCTCTGTCTGTCACTCTCAAATAAATAAATAAAAAAATTTAAAAAAAAAAAAAGATTGCACATGTGTCTGGAGTTCATTTGCAATGATTGGGGGCCCTGATGCAACCATTCTCTCTCTCTCGGCCTCTTTCTCTCTCTCAAATGAATAAAAATAAAAATAAAAAATGTTTTAAAAAACAGAAACAAAAGGAAAAACTGATGCCTAGTTTCTGGTATGCCTCCCAAGATATATGCCATGAATATTTAAACAAATACATTTTCTGTTTGGATGCCAGCACAACTTACACCCTTCTCCACTTGCTGCTTTTAATAATTTTTTCTATTGTTTTTCAGTTTTATTTTTGACAATTTCAGACATGTATATAATATAGTTTGATCATAGTCTCCCTCCATTACCCTCTCTCACCCCTTTGCCACTCTGGCTAAACTTCTTCCTAAGTAGCCCCCTTCAATTGTCAATTCCTTTTTTTGTAAAAAAGAAAAACAAAAATTAAAAGGTAAAAACCAAGGCCGGACATGGTGGTGCACACCTTTAATTCCAGCACTTTTTGCATCACACTACACAAACAGGCAAAACTAAATGTGATTTCTTTTATATATTTATTGTCTTGCCTTTTTTTTTTTCTGAGGTAGGGTCCCACTCTGGTCCAGGCTGACCTGGAATTAACTATGTAATCTCAGGGTGGCCGAGAACTCACAGTGATCCTACCTCTGCCTCCCAAGTGCTAGGATTAAAGGCGTGCACCACCACATCCTGTTTGTCTTGGCTCTTTTAGTCTAGGTTACCATTCCACAGCATTCCCCACTGATCCACTATACTTTTTGCATCACACTACACAAACAGGCAAAACAAAGGTGGCACGTGCATCTGGAGTTCATTTGCAGTGGCTGGAGGCCCTGGTGCACCTATCTCTCACCCTCTTTCTCTCAAAAAAAAAAAAAAAAAGTAAAATAGGAGGGAAGGGAAGGGAAGGGGAGAGGAGGGGAGGAGAGGGAAAGGAAGGAAGGGAAGGGAATATAAAGGAAGGAAAGGGGAGGGGAGGGGAGGGGAGGGGAGGGGAGGGGAGGGGAGGGGAGGGGAGGGGAGGGGAGGGGAGGGGAGGGGAGGGGAGGGGAGGGGAGGGGAGAAGGAAGACAGCCAGCCAGGCATGGTGGTGCATGCCTTTAATCCCAGCACTCAGGAGGCAGAGGTAGGAGGACCACCATGAGTTTAAGGCCACTGTGAGACTACAGAGTGAATTCCAGGTCAGCCTGGGCTAGAGCAAAACCCTACCTTGAACAAAAAGAAAAGAAAAAGAATAAAATGAAAGGAAGAAAGGGAGGGAGAGAGGGAAGGAAAAACCTCAGGGGTAAAGGAAGGGGATAATGAAGGAAAACACAAAACTAATGGCAACATGATTAAATTCCATAGAAACCTTCTTCCTGAATACCATTCTATAAGTCAATACCCTCAATAAGGGAGATGAGAGACCTGAATAGAAGAGCTCCATAAAAGGTGGAGAAAGTATAACCCTAAAACCATGGATTTTGGCTGATAATTCCCAGGGGCAGAATTAGGATCCCCCTACAATGAGCTACTGGTCAGGGAGACACAAGTTCTCGAACATAATATAGGCCACTGCCAAAACACTTGGTTACCTGCAAAAGCTAAAAAACGTTAAGTTCCTACTGCTATAAGACACCGTCACCTGTGGCCACAGGACATCAGGTGACAATGCTGGAACTGACAGGGAATTCAGTTCCCTCTCCACTAGCCCTCACAGTGCTAGAAAGTGCTATGAGAGTGGCTGGAAAATAATAGTTATCAACAGACTGAATAAGCAGGAGATCCTGCCAGTTACAAAACCAACCAGCCAAGCAAGAAGCATACACATGTGCAATAGTGGCACACAGCTGATGTAGGTAACCAATTGCTTACAGATTGGACATGAGACCCACACAGTGGGGGTGAACCCATATCTGGCTCTGGGAACCAAGCCAGATTTCCTAGGACAGGAAACCAATCGGCTCTAGAGAGAACCTCCACTGCTCTTTAACTAAGAAAAGTGGGCATATACATCAATATATCTCTCTAATAACCAGACTTATGCCATTTTCTTCAAACTGTTCTCACTTTTGGTTGAAGACTCTCTTCTATTTTAGAGATGGAGTAGAATACTGGGGAGAACAAAGATACATCAACTCATCAAGAAGAGAGAGCTATAGCCAGATGTACAAGGAGGCACATGCATCTGGAGTTAGCTAGCAGTGGCTGGAGGCCCTGGTGTGCCCATTTTCTCACTCTCTCTCTCTCCCTCTTTCTCTGTCAAATAAATAAATATAAAATATTTTTAAAAAGAAGAAGAGAGAGCTAGCCAGGCATGGTGGCACACGTCTTTAATCCCAGCACTTGGGAGACAGAGGTAAGAGACTCTCCATGAGTTCAAGGCCACCCAGAGACTACAGAGTGAATTCCAGGTCGGCCTGGACTAGATAAAGACCCTACCTCAGAAAGCAAAAAAGGGGGAAAGGGAGGAGTAGAAGGAAGAGGGGAATGTCTACCAGGAGATGGCTCACCTCCACCTCATCTATCTGAACACAGAAATCATTACAGAGGAAGCAATGACACAAATGTTGTTCTGCAGGCTAGCCTGAAAACCAGTTCCAAGGAAACGGAGGCAAGAGACACTGTGGTCACTGCAAACCTCAACAAAACAGAGAACCAGAGTCTACAAAGAAAGTAACACTAAATGAGATCCTATCTTGCCTGCAGAGGCTCAGGGAACATTGTGGAGGAGGGGATGGAATGAATGTAAGGGCCTCAGGGTGAGTAGGAATAGCCTGAGGCATGATGTTGCCTGCCCCCTGCAGAGACTGATTTAAGTCCCTTGGTCCCCACCATGAATACCAACAACCCCACTGAAGAAGAACCTCAGCCAAATTGAGGCAGAGGAGAAGTGTGTGTGTGTGGGGGGAGGGGGGTTAAGAATACAACCTTTTTATTGAAAAAAGTCAATAAATAATAAAAAAAAATTAAAGAGCTGGAGAGATGGCTCAGCCATTAAGGCACTTGCCTGCAAAGCCTAAAGACCTGAGTTTAATTCCCTTGTAATCATGTAAAACCAGATATGCAAGGTGGTGCCATTTATATCTGGAGTTTGTTTGCAGTGGCTAGAGGCCCTGGCATACCCATTCTCTCTCTGCCTCTTTTTCTCTCTCAAATACATAAGTAAAATATTTCAAAATTAAAAAGAAAGAAAGAATGTCAGAGCCAAAGAATGGGAAGGAATGTGTTACAAACTTGTCATCCAGACAGAAAGTGACCATTGCATTCATGAACTCACAGAGGCTGTCATTACCTGCCCAACAACTATATGATATTGGGCCCATCAACATGTTGTCATAAATGATGGGGGTTGCGGGGGGCAAAAAAAATACATCAAATTAGAAAAGGGACTACTTGGAAAGAAGAAAGGGATCAGTAAAAAGGGAGGAGGAAACAGAAAACAGAAGAAAGTAATGGGAGAGAATTATGATCAAAATACATTATATGCATAAAAATTATCAATAAAACATTTAACAAAAAAAGAACAAAAACAAAACCTTTTATGGTAACTAAACTATTTTTATATAATTTTCCAGTTCCTGATGCTACCTTCTAAGCAGTCCATTTCTGCTTCAAAAGCATCTCAAACATATCATGTACACTTCCCACCAGCCCTCTCTACATTAGTTAGTTACTTTCTCCTTGCTGTGACCATATGGTCTGACAAGAAGCAACTTCTAAACTGCTAAAGAAGGACTATATGGTGTGAGGTTACAGGCATCATATGTGGGAAGTAAGGTGGCAAAAGTTTGAGGCAGCTTCTGACAAGAAGCAGATTAGTAAACAGTACTGCTCAGATTGCTTTCATTTCTTTCAGAATGGGATGGAGCTGCTGCCCAGTTAATAAGGTCTTCTCACCCCAATTAACCTACTCAAGACAATCCTCACAGGTGTGCTGAGAGGCTCCTATGTCATTCTAGATCCTGTCAAGCTGACAACCAATATACTTTCCATATAATAATCAGTTGCCTTTAGTTTTTAGAAAAAGAACTGTAATAATTAACTGTTTAAAACTGCAAAATAACTTTTCATTTCACTTCCAAATAAACATATTTTACTATGAAATTCCTGCCCATCTATTTTGTAACTTTATCTCATCCTACTCTGTCCAACAAACGACACATTAGCTATATTAGCCTCGCTCAATCACTGAGACTAGATTCACATATTATTGCAGTCTTTCCATTGTATTACTTACTAGAAGTTATATTTTCTTATTTTGGTCTGACTCCCTGTAAAGCCAAAGACAGCAAAACCATTTTCTGTCTCAGTACTACATACCAAGTGTAATACCTAGCATGTGGAAAACACTAGTTTTACATAAACATTTCTCCATATACTTTAAATTTACATAAACATGTATATTACTCATGTTAATTGCAACATCTAAATAACACATTGCTATTATGTAATAAAGGATTAGGCTGGTTTTTGTCCCAGTTTGCTGGCAAGTACACTTAACTCTTAAACTTTCAGAGTGACAAGAATGTCTGTTACTCAAGGTGGCCCCTTGGACCACAGATAGTTTACATTAACAAAATGACCCACTGAGGACTTCAAAACAGTTGATGATAAAGAAATGAGTCAGGAGGGCTGGAGAGATGGCTATGCGGTTAAGCGCTTGCCTGTGAAGCCTAAGGACCCCGGTTCGAGGCTCAGTTCCCCAGGTCCCACGTTAGCCAGATGCACAAGGGGGCGCATGCGTCTGGAGTTCGTTTGCAGAGGCTGGAAGCCCTGGCGCGCCCAGTCTCTCTCTCTCCCTCTATCTGTCTTTCTCTCTGTGTCTGTCACTCTCAAATAAATAAATAAAAAATTAAAAAAAAAAAAAAAAGAAATGAGTCAGGATGAGGACGGGTCATGCTAGAAACCAAACCATATGATTACAGGGTAGAACACTGTAGAATGTACTGAATTAAAGGGGACAATGATTCAGTCAATCATGTCTACATAAGGAAATCCCACTTAAAATTCTCAACAACAATGCCCCAGTGAGTGTCCCCATTAACATTACTCTACAAATACGTGATACAGTGGCTAATGCCTATAATTTCAGTATCAAGTGGTGCAGGGCAGGAGAACAGTGAGTTTGAATACAGACAAGCCACTGAACAAGGTCATGTATCAAAATAAAAGAAAAAGAGCCAATCTCAGCATACTGTCACATAATCCTGGGGGAGGGTCTCAAAGCCTATAGAGAACACAGAGAGGCTTCTGACTTGGGACTGCCCATGCCTTTTCTTTTGCCTGATCCTGAATAGCAACCTTTTGTGCTATAATAAAACTGTAAGCATAGCAATTCCCTGAATCCTCTGAATTTTTCCAGCAAATTATCACATCTGAAGAAATAGTGAGACTCTTCCAGATTTGCAACCAGTTATTCAGAAATATAGTGCCCTACACCTTCCACGACTCAGGATCTATTGCGGAAGAGGTGGCGGAAAGAATATAAGAGCCAAAGGAAGGGTAGGACTCCTTACAGCGTGCTCCCTCCAGACATAAAATGGCCTGGATATCCATGACCTCACAGTGCCTGACACTACCTACACAAGACTATCATAATAGGAGGAAAAGAGCATGACATCAAAATAAAAGAGAGACTGATTGAGAGGGGGAGGGGATATGATGGAGAATGGAGTTTCAAAGGGGAAAGTAGGGGGAGGGAGGGCATTACCATGGAATACTATTTATAATCATGGAAGTTGTCAATAAAAATTTTTTTTGAAAAGAAAAAAAAAAAAGCCAGACGTGGTGGCACACGCCTTTAATCCCAGCACTCGGGAGGCAGAGGTAGGAGGACTGCTGTGAGATTGCCCTGAAAACCCTCAAGCTTGAGGCCGGTACATGAAGGGAGAGCAGTCCTGTAGGCAGCCTGGGTCCAGACAGGCTAGAACTACTCAATAATTATGTAACACACATAACAAACACCACTTCCAAAAAACATGTGTCAAATACTGCTCAGATGTTTTCATATATTTTACCTCTAATTTTTTTTTTTTGGTGGTGCACAACTTTAATTCCAGCATGCAAAGGCAGAATTATACATACATATGTTTGTCTATGCTACAGAGTGAGTTTCAGGTCAGCATGGGCTAGACTGAGACTTTGCCTTGAAAACACAAAAGATAAAGCCAGGCCTGGTTGAACACACTTTTAATCCCAGCCCTAAGAGGGCAGAGGTAGGAATATCACTGTGAATCCGAGGTCAGCCTGAGGCTACATACTAAATTCCAGGTCACCCTGGGCTAGAGAGAGACCCTAACTCAAAAAAAAAAAGGGGGGGCTGGAGAGATGGCTTAGCGGTTAAGCGCTTGCCTGTGAAGCCTAAGGACCCCAGTTCAAGGCTCGGTTCCCCAGGTCCCACGTTAGCCAGATGCACAAGGGGGCGCACGCGTCTGGAGTTCGTTTGCAGAGGCTGGAAGCCCTGGCGCACCCATTCTCTCTCTCTCCCTCTCTCTGTCTTTCTCTCTGTGTCTATCGCTCTCAAATAAATAAATAAAAATTTTTAAAAAAAAAAAAAAGGGCTGGGGAGATGACTTAGTGGTTAAAGTACTTGCTTTTGAAGCCAAAGGACCCAGGTTTATTCCCCAGATTCCACGTAAGCCAGATGCACATGGTGGCACATGAATCTCAGTTTGTTTGCAGTGGCTTAGAGACCCTGGCATGCCCATTCTCTCTCCCCCTCATAAATAAATAATTGTTAAGAAAAAGAAAAGAGGAAAAAATGTTACATCTAAATTTTTATAAAACATTACCTCCAAGCTTCCTAACACCCTAAAAGATATATTATCCTAATTTTATAGCAAGGAAACTACTATAAATTAAAAGTCACATATCCAGTAAATGAGAGAATAAATTCAAACAAGGAATGTTTGGTTCAAAAAACTCATGCTAGTTACTACACACTTTTAGATTCTCATGTTAGTTATGCAAACAAATCACAAGGTAACATTATGAGATTGCTGGCTAAAAATGTATGACACAGTATTTTTGCTCAAATTACAGATGGAAAGGTTGCAGTAAAAATCAAAGTTATTTTCTATGATTGCCTTATGGAAAGTGGGAGTTATCATAATTTAATACAAATTCCTTTAGTAATTGCTTTGCTTACCTGTCTGTGTTTTAGAAACATGTTTCTGGAGAAAGTCAACTATCTGAGCTAACACCTTCTTATTACAATGAGTCGATAATTTTTCATCACACTCATAACACCTGAAAAAAAATATAAAATTTAAGCAAATAATATGAAAGCACCTTCAATAACTTTGCACATTAGGTAACAAAGTATAAAAATTATATGGGCAGGAACACAAAGGGGAAGGCACTAGCTACACCTGGAAAAATAAGTAAGGAACATTTCATACAGAATCTCACAGGTCAGTGTTCAGTTTCACTTAAATGAGACAGAATGTCACACAGGGAAGAAGGGAAGGTCAAGCAGGTAGTGATATGGCCCAATGTATATATCCATGTGTGTGTGTGGATGTGTGTTTTCAGACTGCCTTGCTACATATCCTAAACTGGTCTGGAACTCACAAGCTCCTGCCACTACTTCCCAAATATTAGGATAACAGGTGTGTCACTATACCTGGCTCCAGTCTATACTTTGAAAACATCACTCTGGGATTAGGCATGGTGGCGCTCACCTTTAATCCCAATCCCAGCACTTGGGAGGCAGAGGTAGAAGGATCGCCCAGAGTTCAAGGCCACCCTGACACTACATAGTGAATTCCAGGTCAGCCTGAGCTAGAGTGAGACCCTACCTTGAAAAGCCAAAAAAGAAGGAGGAAAGAAAGGGAGGAAAAAAGAAAACATCACTCTGTTTAAAGGGATAACTAGATTGGATGACATCAGGAACAGAATCACATCGGTATGGCAGCATGAGCCTGAAGAGAAATGAAGAATCATTATATAAAATTTTCAGGCAGAAATAATAATAAATTAGATATACAATTTGAAAGAGAAGAAAGTCTTAAAATAACTGCTATGGGGAAAGAGGGAATGGTACAGATGTGTCAGTAATTCTCAGCCAGAATCAATTCTGTCTCCAGGAGACATATCTAGTTGTTTCCTCATTGCTACTGGCACCTGGTGGGTAGAGACCAGGAGTGCTAGGCTGCCTGTGATATGGGGAGCAGTACAACAAAGAGTTACCACAATGATAAGTCACAGTCCAAATGCCAATGGTACCAAGGCTGAGAAATACTGGCCTAGATTAAATGAGGCTTATATGAGTTGATAAAGCCTCAATGCAGGTACAGCATATAGAGGGATCCATGATTACACCATTTTCTCTATTTTTATTAAAAGGTTGAAAATAATTTAAGTTTAAAAAACGTTTTTATATTTTATTTTTATTTTATTTATTTGACAGAGAGAGAGGGATAGAAAGAGAGAGAGAGAGAATGGGTATGCCAGGGTCTCAAGCTACTTCAGACAAACTCCAAACACATATGGCCCTTGTGTATCTGGCTAACATGGGTCATGAGAATTGAGCCTGGGTCCTTTGGCTTTGCAGGCAAGCACCTTAACTGCTAAGCCATCCCTCCAGCACAGTTTTTTTTTTTTTAATTTATTTATGTATTAACAAGCCAAGAAAGTGACAGGTTAAGAGAGAGAGAATGGGTGCACCAAGTCCTCCAGCCACTGAAAATGAACTCTAGATGCATGTGCCATATTATGCATCTGGCTTTACATGGGTACTGAGGAATCAAGCCCAGGTCATTAGGCTTTGCAGGTAAGCACTGTGACTGCTGAGCCATCTCTCCAGCCACATAAGTTTTATTTTATTTTTTTGAAAGGGGTGAAAATAACTGCCAGGCTTCTAGCTTGATAGATATGTGATGGAGCTTCCACTTACAGAGATGGTAAAGACATGTATGTATGTGTATGTGTCACTTATTTAGAAGGACTATATCTCAGAAAACAACTCTCAATAAGGTTTATTCAGAAATACCTCTGATGTTAGGATGTTTCTTCTCTGTTATCCTTACCTGTTTCCTGTATTTCCACAATAACCCAATTATCATACAAGAATATGGGTTTGATGGTATCTTATGAACATAAGGTGTTGGTGTTGGTTTCAATGTAAATTGTCCCCTATAGCCTCATGCTTAAATCCCCATATAGTGGAGCCTTTGGAAGGTGGAGCCTTGCTGGAGGAAGTGTGTCAATGGAGGAGGGCCTTGAGGTATTATAGTCTTGCTCCACTTGCCACACTGAACTCAATCCTTCTACTTGTGCTCTGTTGTTGCAGAGATGTGATAACCAAATGCCTTTCCTGTCATGCTTTCTCTACAAACTGTAAGCCAGAAATAAACCTATTCTTCCATATGCCCCTATGGTCAGGTGTTCGGTCCCAGCAAACAGAAAGAAAGTAACTGCTACAGTGTTATATAAACACTACATTACATATCTGATCTTTTGTCCTATAAGTATTAGTGATGAATGGCTACTAAATTAGATTTGGGCTCCTTTTCTAAATAACATTCAAAATTCAGTTAAATATTTACCAACCTACTCTTTTTGCCCATGGCGGGGGAGGGGGGAGAACAAGTTAAAGCAAACATTCCCTGTGGGTGCTGGGAGAAAGCTTAGTGAGTAAGAATGCTTGTTATGAAAGCATGAGGGCCTGAGAAAGCCTGATTTGCCCTGAGTTTGATTCTATGACACCAAAATAAGCGATGGAGCTTGGCCACATTTAAGCCTGTAACCTCAGACCTGCTGGGGGCAGAGAACAGAGAAAAACTGGGGTGGCTGGTTGGCAAATCTGACCAAAAACTGGCAGCATTAAGTTGGGTGAGAAACTCCATCTCGAGTAAACAAGCAGACGAGTGATAAAAGACACCTTAAGTTCTCCCATGGCCTTCACACATGTGCACATTGTGCATACATTACACACATGTAAGAAATTTCCCCAAAACATTTTTTCCAATACACGGCCGGGCTCCTTCCCGGGCAGGTAGTGCTGAGGAAAGGACCAAGCTTGCTGGTTCCTCCCTAGGGATTGAGAAGAATGATGAGCGTATGACGACTCAGAAACCTCTCCTGGCCACCGGAGAAAAACCACACTGAGTTGGGAGGTTTTTGAAGCAAGAACTCGCAGAAACAACTCACTCTATTACTCTGAGCAGTTGCCTATATCATGTTGGGGATGAAGGCGGGGATTTTAGTGGGGGGGGGGGGGTAAGGGCCAATAGTAAACTGTAACTATTGAAATGGTAATTAAAATTGCCACGTGGAGGTGGCAGGCAAGAAGCCATCAGGTGTCTTGCTGAGTCCTAGCTGGCCAGAGACAGGTCGCCAAACTTTAGCTAGGCTCAGGAAGTTCCACTAGGCCTCATGCCTGGGCCTTTCAGAGCCCAACAATACACCATGATGAAATTTAAGCAATTGGAGTTAACAAGCTTATATTGTAATATGTGTTCACTATTTACTCATCTATTATAAAACAAACTGTTCATTTGTCAAGAAATTTTTACTGAGACAATTTTACTTTCTATACAAGGATACAAAAGAGAAGGCAGCACACTCTAACTTAATTCTAGATTTCATTAAAATAACTGTAGCAGACAGTTGCAGGTTCACTGAGATGAACTAACAAACCAGGCAATTATGGGGGAAGGGATATTTATTGAAACTTACAAATCCTTAGGAAGTTCCATAATGGTAGAAGTTAGCACCCTCTAAAAAGACGAGAGAAGAGAGAAAAACGGAGAGAAAGCCACAAGCCACAGCACACTTCAGGAACTCCAGGAGAACTAAAGCACTTTGCATATCTTTAGATTGGAATCTCAAATTCACCACCACACTTTAGCGCTGGACACAAAGATCCACCTCCTCCAGCCAGTGGCTGCAGATCCAAACACTGAATATATTGGGGGCCATATATTCAAACTACCACAATAACCAAATTTTTTACTGAGCAGTTACTACATGCGAAGCACTGTTCTGAGAGAGTCACAGGTATTATCTGGTAGGTCAGGACAACATGGAGCCACCTAGGACAGCAGGAGAATGACAGAGACTTATGTGAGTCATCAACATTCCTCAGGGAACCACCCAGCCATTTTCCCTTCCTTGCCTAACAATGCCCTAGGTCTAGTTTTCCTCCCTCTTTATCTCCCACCTGGTCACTGTTCTGGTCTCACACCCTAGCTATTTCCCTTCCTCACCTTCCCCCAACTTAAGAGCTCTATATAACCCCACTATCAGTAATCTCAAACCCAATTTAAGAGCTCTATATAACCCCACTATCAGTAATCTCAAAGTTGACTGTGCTCTGCTCTTGAAAGTCAGTCTTGGAAGCTCATGCTTTTCCTGAATAAAAGCTTCCATCTTTGGCTCAGAGTGGTCTCCGTGGTCTTGGTCACTCCTGAACCCTACATCTGGTGCTTATGACTTGGATAGGAGGCTTCTGGTTGCCCTCTTGGGCAGCCAGACCTCCTTTTCCCTGACCAGACCACCAAGCTGCCATTTGCCCCTCTTGCCTCATACAGGCTCTCATATCCAATTTGGCCTCACTCTTCTTCCCTTCTCCATCTCCTCCCTCCTTCTTGGCAAGTATCCCTCACAGGTTGGCCTGCTCTTGGGTTTCATCCCTGCTCATGGAAGCCGTGCTGGCATGCCAGGTGACACCTCGGGTCTACTGCTCTCTGGTCTACCATACCCTAAGGGGTGCCTTTTGGTTCAGTTACAATCTCGAGACACCCCCTCTCCCTCCCTCCTCTCCCTCTCCCTCCTCCTCCTGAGCTCTCATCTTCCACTGCTGGCCGCTTTCATCTTCCACAGCCAGCTGCTTTAGCCATCAGGAGCACAATCGCCCTCCTCACCCACTAACAGGCTAAAAAGACGATAGTTGCAACCTGTACGGCCTCTGCCCACATGGAAGGTACAGGTACCATTCACCCTGATGGGCCAGGGGGTCATATTGGTGTTCTGTATAAACACTCTGGTTTATTTTTTTCTCATCCTTCTTTTGCTCTTTCCCTGTCTTTTTAAGAACTTAAAGCCTCTACAACTCTTGGACGATATCTTATCTTCTCTGCAACTCTGCTTGGTCACATCCATAAGTTGGACAATGGGTCTAAATGGCCTGAGAATGATACTTTTGATTTCCAAATTCTCACTAATTAAAAAAAAAAAAAAAAAAAAAAAAAAAAAAACAAAACTTCTGCCAATGTACAGGCAAATGGTCTGAAATACGCTATTTTTCACTCTGCAGGTATGGCCTTCTCTCTGCTCCACCGGCTTTTCTCACCAGGTCCTTCTAGCCACCTCACCCCAACAGCTCCTCTGGCTCCTCCAGCTCCCTCAGCCTCTCCCGACACCTTGATTGGTAACAAGGTTTGATTTTAGTCTCCAGAGTTATAAAATAGAAATTTTAAATGGGAATACATAACTTCTGAATAAATGAATGAATGAATGTGTGAAGGGGAATTGGTTGTCTAGGGTCTATATGAAAAGTGCACTTAAAATGAATATGTGTATGAGGATGTACTTGGCTCACAGCCCTAAGATTGCAGAATGATTTTCATTCTGAGTAGTGCCATTTCATTGTAGGGATGTTTTCCACCAAGCCCACCATACTAGCAAGATTCTACAAAGAGATATAAAATGGCAGGAGCAAAAAGCAGCCTATAGCCCCGAGGGAAAACCAAAACTCTCCCTGGAATTTAGGGGGGAAATAAAGGCTTAGCTTCCCTGCCTTGCAGAGCCAGGGGGCTGCAAACACAGGGAATCTCAGGATCCGACCTCAGCATGATGACAGGAAAACGTCAAGTCGCTATAAACAGATGGGGACTTCTTATGGAAAATGTTAATATAAAAAAATATATATATTGGCAATAAAAAAAAAAGAAATTGTAACTGCTTTACATTTGCTTTATCTGTTTATGCTTCTATGAAACTAGTAATAGACAATAGCCTCTATATTTAAATTTAGAAGTACTCGATCATAAATTTGTAAAAAACAATTTCTAAGCTGGGCATGGTGCCGCATGCCTTTAATCCCAGTACTCCTGAGGCAGAGGTAAAAGGATCACCATGAGTTCAAGGCCACCCTGAGACTACCTACTGAATTCCAGGTCAGACTGGGCTGGTAGCAGGTTGATAGGTATTCAGGTTATAAACTTAACTTTAATTCACTGATGTTAATCTGGTCATAATAATGGTCATGAAAGATTAAATTTAGAGTACCCAACCAAGTTAACTAGGTTCCTTTATTTGTCAACCTTTTAACTAATCTTAAGGTTAAAACTGACTCATTAATATTTAATCCTCTCCTAAGGTTATTATATCTAAAGCCCTGCCTCAAAAAAAAATCTCACAGAGGAATTATTTACTCTTTTTCCCCCTATTTTATAAGGTAAATTGACCACATTTGAAACATTAAACAGTATTTATCTGTCACACACTTGAAAACTATTTACTTCATGGTGAACAGTTAAAAAAATTTTAAACAATGTTGTGATTTAAGATGTAATTCCTGGGCTGAAGAGATGGCTTAGCAGTTAAGCACTTGCCTGTGAAGCCTAAGGACCCCAATTCAAGGCTCAATTCCCCAGGACCCACGTTAGCCAGATGCACAATGGGGCGCATGCGTCTGGAGTTCATTAGCAGTGGCTGGAAACCCTGGCGCGCCCATTCTCTCTCTCTCTCTGTCTCTTTCTCTCGCTGTCACACTCAAATAAATAAATAAAAATTAACAAAAAAATTTTTTTAAAAAGATGTAATTCCTCAATTACTCCAACAATCAGTCTTAATATTTTAATTTTAACTTACATCATCACTGAACAAGTTTATCAAAGTACCACAGACAGAATTATAGAGTTAATTAAGGTTTAAATAGTTACAGATTGTGTCATAAAATGTCTGTGTATGTTTGGACTTCAATATAGTTCTATAAAACTGATTTGGAAGAGATTAAATAGATAGATAGATAGATAGATAGATAGATAGATAGATAGATAGATAGATAGATATAGGCTCATCAGTTAAAGGTGCTTATTTGCAAAGCCAGATGCACATAGTGGAACATACATTTGGAAATTGTTTTGAAAATTGTTTGCAGTAACAAATGGCCCTGACATGCTGATGCCCTCTCTTTTTCATGAGACCTTTTTCATTAGATCATGTCAGTTTAATCCAGTTCCTCTATTCTTTGAGTATATTAAATATAGACACATTAACTTCAAAACTGACTTATATATTGGATGGATATCATATGTAGCTTTTAAGAGTGCTAAATTTGGGCTGGAGAGATGGCTTAGCAGTTAAGGCGCTTGCCTGCAAAGCCAAAGAACCCAGGTTCAATTCCCCAGGACCCATGTTAGCCAGATGCACAATAGGGCACACACATCTGGAGTTCATTTGCAGTGGCTGGAAGCCCTGGCATACCCATTCTCTCCCTCAAATAAACAAATTATATATATATATATATATATATATATATGTATATGTATATGTATATGTATATGTATGTATATGGAGATATATATATGTATATGTATGTGTGTATGTGGGTGTGTGTGTATATATATATATATATATATATATATATAGAGAGAGAGAGAGAGAGAGAGAGAGAGAGAGAGAGAGAGAGAGAGGGAGGGAGAGAGAGAGAGAGAGAGAGAGAGAGAGCAATGAATCTTCTCAAAAAATGAATGCATATAAAGGTATCCAAATAAACTTGGAAAATTATAAAATTTTTCATGTCCTCATATTTAAGCCAAAAATATAACTATATAATATAGATTTCTTGTTTGTGTTAAATTCTGTCAGCAGATTGTTTGTTCCTAGTTTATTCTCTGTGCCTTAAATATGTAAACTCAACTTTTTGTTAATATCAGACTTTCCCAGATATCAAAATATTAGAATATTATAATTTGGTTTATACAAAGTCCATGATGTTTGACTGCCAATAAGCATGCAACACCATGCCTAGCTAACACTCTATAATTTTAAGATGGTTCCTGTCTTGTTCATGCTGGTTTTGCTAGATGATTATCACTGAGGTTATAAACGCAGTCTTACAAAAAGTGACTTACTGTGACTTTGTTCTTAGAAAAAGTAAAAAAGCTCCCCATGTCTTAAACAAATCTATGGTATATAAAGTTAATATAGTTTATATAAGCTTCATGTAACAGTCATAAACATTTCCTTAGTTAAGCCTTAAAATTGTTCAATGGTAAAAGATAGTTATTTAAGAAATTGCTTTGTGTCTGTCACATTGTCTCTAATGTATATTAAAATCAGGCTTGCTTAACTCAACAATGGCCAAGTTTTATTTTATTCTTGAGCTATGTATAGTTAGTCTCAATTATTTCTAGTATCTTAAGTTCATTGCTTATAGAGATATTGATACTTAAAACATGTTTCCTGCCCTAAAAAAAAAAAAAAAAAGCTTAAATTGTTGGTCTGCTTCCAGTTTGGGGGGTAACTGGTACTTACACTGGTATACAGACTAGCCAAAGTTATTTTCAAACATAGATGCTAAGTTTTTATACAGTCCTGCCTTTTTCCTGGCATACAATTTCTAGATTAAATCAATTAGCTTAAAGTTATTAATAAAATAATTGATAAAATATTGTTTTCAGGGCTACTAAAATGGTCCGCTTATACTTATAACTGACAGATACTTAAAAGATGAAATGTATGTGCTTTCCATGTTCCAGATGTAGTTTACACTGTCACCTGACAACTAAACTTAAATATTAATCAGAATGATTTTTAAAGTATTGTGTCATTCTCTAACCAGATATGCTTTGCTAACCAGATATGTTCTGCACCCTTTTTAATCTGTTTTGCTAATCAAATATGTACAGTCTCTCTGAGTGATTAATAACCATATGTAGAAGCTGAAACAAATTGGAAACATTGGAGTTAAAAGGATAACAAATATTTTTGTTCCTGCTCCCAGGTCAAAAGGCCACAGGAGATGATAGGACACTTGAACTTGCAGCCTCTGGTAAGTTACCTGCCTTCTTGAATGGAGAACCAGAACTGAATTCCAAGTCAATTTATCTGTAACAGGAGAGTCATATTAGAGGAAAATCAGCCCTCCAGGCTTCCCAAAAGAGGGAGGGCCTCTTGGTCAGAATGGCCTTGGCTTATCCTAGCAGATGACAATGCTGGGAATCATAGAAATCCTCACAGGTCCCTGAGTCTCTCCTACAGCACCATTATTGACCTCCAAAATATACAGTTAATTAGGGCAGCCTACATGTTCTTAATTATCCAGTAAGAAAAATATAACTACAATATAAACAATGATTTGAACTAATAGGCTCCCCTGTCTGATGCTGATTCTAACATTAACTCAGGTCTTCTGCCTCTGCCTATCCCTGGTTAACTTCACCTACCCAGACCCCAGCTCCTCCCACTTGCCTTAGACAGAATCAAAACTATTCCTTGGGCCGCCTCCTTCCTTAGCCCTTACCCTATCTCATCCAGGGATAAGTGCACTGCCATGCCAATGGGCACTCTCAAACTTAAACTCCCTTGTGTTCCTACTCTTCCTCTGATCCTAAAATGGCCCACTGCCTCCTCTTGCCCCAAGCCCTCTATCCCTCACCTCTGACTGCTCTTCCTCCCTTTACACCTGGCATTTTCATTTCATAGCTGTTGACAAGAATAACAAGCTCCTTTATTTTCCCTTCTGTCTTCTCATGGGGTGCACAGAGCCCATCTCCTTCACTTTCTCTATAAGAGGTGTCTACCAGCAACTGCCTTGAAGCCAGCTCAATACAGGGATGGTATGAAAGAACACTCTGTTTCATTCAGGACGAAGTCATAAAAACAAGTTACACTGGTGCTACTGATCTTACCACTCTGCTACCTCTCGCCACCATGAAAGTGCCTCCTCATCACCTACCCTAAAGAGAGACCCATCACCTGCATTATCCAGCCTTTCCCATAAGAACTCATTGCCCTTAGGGTCAGCATTAAAAAATTAACCTTAGTCTCTTATCATTGACAAAAGGCTGGGATGTTAGGTCAGGACAAAATGGAGTCACTGAGGACAGCAGGAGGATGACAGAGACCTAAGGAAGTGGGTCATCCACACTCCTCAGGGAACCACCCAGCCATTTTCCCTTCCTTGCCTAATAATGCCCTAGGTCTAGGTTTCCTGACCCTTATCTCTCACCTGGTCACTGTTCTGGTCTCACACCCTAGCTATTTCCCTTTCCCATCATCCCCCAACTGAAGAGTTCTGTATAGAGCTCTTGAGAGTCAGTTCTGGCAGCTCATGTTTCCTGAATAAAAGCTTCCATCTTTGCCTCAGAGTGCTCCCCATGGTCTTAATCACTCCTGAACCTTACATTATCTTGTTAAATTACTCATAAAAATCATAAAGACATTACTATTTTAAGTAAATGTCATCATAGAATGTACTTTCATTTTTATAGATGAAAAAGCAAGACAGGAGGGTTCACAAATCAGTAATGAAGGAAAACAAGGCAAATGAATCTTCAACAAACTTTTGAGTATTTTTAAAGTCTTCATGTATGTATTATTTTAAGTGCACATCACTGCTTCTGTTTAGACTTGAGACTGACCAGCAGAACTTTATAGAAAATACAGAAATGCTTAATCAACAAATCAGACTTAACAGGACACAGAGCTGGCACCAATGGAGTTCCCATGATCTCTCTATGGAACTGATTTGAAGCCAGAGGTAAGATCCAGCATGCTTAAAGCAGCATTACATGCACTGTGGAGCAACCCTGTCCTAGCCATGATTAAGTCCACAAATATGTGACTTTTTTAATACAGTTCAAGTTTTTCTCTAACTCAGCCTAGCCTTCCCTTTGATCCATATTAATGAAATTTTCAACTGGAATTGTTATTTTTTATTGTTTTTAAAAATTAGGTGAGGAACTTCTGGTTAAGATGGCCCACCACACCAAAGCAACCTAGGAGGGAAAAAAAAAAAAAAAAACCAGCAAAATACACACTTTTACTAAAAAGTGAGGTATACAGGAAATTGAAACAGCAGTGGAGAAGTAGGAGAGATCCAGAGCATCCAGAGCCTGCACAGGTCAGGCTGACAGAAGCTGCTCCATAGGGGCGGGTCCGCGCAAGACCGCAGCAGGCTCAGCTTGAGCCACAGTAAAAGCCATGCAAGGGGATTTTCCACTCACACCAGAGCTCTCCGCAAACTCAAGAAACGTGAAGGGAGAACAGCAGTGAACAAAGGAGGAGCAGATCACAAGATACAAGAACGCATGTAAGAGCAGGCAAACTGAGCAGCATCGGCTCCCCTCCCTTCCCCACCACCAGTGCCCAGCCCTCAGGAACAGAGCAGCAGTCCAGGGACCCGGCCACACCTACTTGAACTGACAGAGCACTAAAGAGGGACCCAATCAAGAGCGCAGCTGAGACCAAAATCATCCCAAAAGGTAACTGGGACTACACCAGGTCAGAACCTGGCTAATAAAGCTGGTATATATGCCTAAACCAGAAGTGCTAATTGCACCTTCCATATCAGGATAAATTATATGTGAAATCAGATGGATGGTCAAATTTGCCATTCTTAAATAAACTGTATTTTGGGCTTGTTATTTGTTGCTTCTTGAATTATAGTGGCTTTGTTTACTCTTCTCTTATACATTAGGGAAGGGTCTCACCTGGTCATAAGCTGACTTGGAACCCTCTATAGACCAGAAATCTTAACTGCCTTGTTGTCAGGATTAAGGGAGTGGGTGAGGCACCACACAGCCTAAGGGACAGACAGAGGAATCTAGTTGTCATAATATCTACTCTTGGACAAATACTCTGTGCTGTTTTTCATAGACAGTGTAGTTTAGTTAAGTTTTAGAATCTGCCTGGATTTTGCTCCTCTTACCCTACTTGAATACTCTCATAGCAGGCACACCCAACACCTACAGTCACTTTTGTAGATACTCTGAGAGTCTTCAGAGCCACAACTAGCGCCTCCTACCCTGAAGATATATAACATCAGATTGATTGATACATCTCATAATACCCAGCTAACTGGAAAATTTAAGCATTAAATAATCCAAGATGCAAAAATATATATGACATAAGAAACACCAAAAATCAAGAAATCAAAAAATTTATAGCCAAATGATGAGAACACAACATACCAAAATCTCTGGGACACAATGAAAGCAGTCTCAAGAGGTAAATTTATAACGTTAAGTGCCTATATTAAGAAATTAGAGGGCTGGAGAGATGGCTTAGAGGTTAAGCGCTTGCCTGTGAAGCCTAAGGACTCCAGTTCGAGGCTCGGTTCCCCAGGTCCCACGTTAGCCAGATGCACAAGGGGGCGCACGCGTCTGGAGTTCGTTTGCAGAGGCTGGAAGCCCTGGCGCGCCCATTCTCTCTCTCCCTCTATCTGTCTTTCTCTCTGTGTCTGTCACTCTCAAATAATAAATTAATTAATTAATTTAAAAAAAAAAGAAATTAGGTCACAAGTAAATGACCTAATGCTTCACCTTAAAGCCTTGGAAAAAGAAGAACAAGGCAAACCCAAAATCAGCATATGAGAAGAAATAATAAAGATTAGGACAGAAATTAATGAAATAGAAACTAAAAAAAAATCCAAAGAATTAATAAAACAAAGAGTTGGTTCTTTGAAAGGATAAACAAGATTGATAAACCCTCAGCAAATGTGACCAAAAGAAAGAGAGAAGAGACACAAATTAATAAAATTAGAGATGAAAAAGATAACATCACAACAAATGCCAGAGAAATTCAAAAAATCACAGGGACATACTATAAAATCATATACCCACAAAGTATGAAAATCTGAAAGAAATGGAGGATTTTCTTGATTTATACGACCTACCTAAACTAAATCAAGATGAAAAAAAAATCAAGATGAGATTAATCACTTAAATAGACCTATAACAAGCATGGAGATCCAAGCAGTTATCAAAAATCCCAACTAAAAAATGGCCAGGCCCAGATGGATTCACTGCTGAATTTTACCAGACCTTCAAAGAAGAACTAACACCATTGCTTCTTAAGCTTTTCCAGGAAATAGAAAAAGAAGGAATTCTACCAAACTCCTTCTATGAAGCCAGCATCACCCTGATACTAAAACCAGGCAAAGGCAGAACAAAAAAAGAAAATTACAGACCAATCTCCCTCATGAACATAGACGCAAAAATTCTCAACAAACTATTGGCAAACAGAATACAAGGATATATCAGAAAGATCATTCACCTTGACCAAGTAGGCTTTATGCCAGAGATGCAGGGATGGCTCAATATATGCAAATCTATAAATGTAATACATTATATAAATGGACTGGAAGACAAAAATCACATGATCATCATATTAGACGCAGAGAAAGCGTTTGACAAAAATCCAACATCCCTTCATGATAAAAGTCCTACAGAGACTGGGAATAGAAGGATCATACCTCAATATAATAAGGGCTATTTATGACAAGCCTACAGCCAACATATTACTAAATGGGGAAAAACTGCAAGCTTTTCCACTAAAATCAGGAACAAAACAAGAGCGTCCACTGTCCCCACTTTTATTTAATATACTACTGGAAGTCTTAGCCATAGCCATAAGGCAAGAGACACACACAAAAGGGATACAAATTGGAAAGGAAGAGATCAAGTTATCATTACTGGCAGATGACATGATTCTATATATAAAGGACCCTAAGGACTCTACTAGCAAACTGTTAGAGCTGATAAACACCTACAGCCATGTAGCAGGATACAAAATAAATACAGAAATCAGTAGCCTTTATATATGCTAACAACAAACACACAAAGGATGAAATCAGAGAATCACTCCCATTCACAATTGCATCAAAGAAAATAAAGTACCTTGACATAAACCTAACCAAGGAAGTAAAGGATCTCTACAATGAAAACTTTAAAACCCTCAGGCAAGAAATTGCAGAAGACACTAGGAAGTGGAAAAACATCCCTTGTTCCTGGATTGAAAGAATCAATATTGTGAAAATGGCAATCTTACCAAAAGCAATCTACACATTTAATGCAATCCCCATCAAAATTCCAAAGGCGTTCTTCACGGAAATATAAAAAACAATCCAAAAATTCATTTGGAATAACAAAAAAACCTTGAATATCTAAAATAATACTAAGCAACAAAAATAAGGCTGGTGGTATCACCATACCTGATTTTCACCTATACTACAGAGCCATAGTAACAAAAACAGCATGGTACTGGCACAAAACCAGACATGTAGATCAATGGAACAGAATAGAGTTCCCAGATGTAAGTCCAGGTAGCTATAGCCATCTTATATTCGATAAAAATGCCAAAAATACTCATTGGAGAAAAGACAATCTCTTCAGCAAATGGTGCTGGAAAAACTGGATATATATCTGTAGAAGGATGAAAACAGATTCTTCTCTCTCACCATGCACAAGTATTCAGTCCAAACAGATTAAAGACCTTAACATCAGACCTGAAACTCTGAAACTGCTAGAGGAAAAAATAGGGGAAACCCTTCAACATATTGGTCTTGGCAAAGACTTTCTGAATACAACCCCAACTACTCAGGCAGTAAAGCCACAGATTAACCACTGGGACCTCATGAAATTACAAAGATTTTGTACTCCAAAGAACACTGTGAATAAAGCAAAGAGGCAACCTACAGAATGGGAAAAAATCTTTGCCAGCTATACATCTGATAGAGGATTAATATCAAGGATATACAAACAAAGAAAAAATAAAGAGAATGAAAAAGAAATTAAATTTCTATAAATATATTTGACTTAAATATGAATTCTATAGATCCCTAAACATGGTTTTCACTGTTTTCATTATAAGTCTAATACATATACTCAAATAAATCAGTAAATTAATCTTTATATACAGATAAAAGCAAAATTATATAATTAAATATAAACTATAGAAAATTATATAATTAAATATAACATCAAATGAAAATTTAAAGCACTATTGTACTAGTACATTTTTTCTTGAGAATTAAGTCACCATTTATACCATGAGGCCCAAGACCCAAGAAGCCTTAAGAATCTACAGATTGCAACTAAAAATGTATTGTTGAAAACAGAGAAAGGGCTGGAAAGATGGCTTAGCTGTTACAGCACTTGCCTGCAAAGCTTCTGAACCCACATTCAATTTCCCAGTACCCACATACAGCCAGATGCACAAGGTAGCCCATATGTCTGGAGTTCATCAGCAGTGGCTAGAGGCCCTGGCACGCCCATTCTCTATCTGCCTTTCTCTCTCTCAAATAAATTAATAAAAAAAAAATTTTTAAGCCGGGCGTGGTGGCGCACGCCTTTAATCCCAGCACTCGGGAGGCAGAGGTAGGATGATCGCCGAGAGTTCGAGGCCACCCTGAGACTACATAGTGAATTCCAGGTCAGCCTGAACCAGAGTGAGACCCTAACTCGAAAAACCAAAAAAAAAAAAAAAAAAAAAAAAAAAAAAAAAATTTTAAGCCAGGAATGATGGCTTATGACTTTAATTCTGGCATTCAGAGGGAGCTGGGCTGGGTTCGCAACTACGGCTCAGTAGCAGAAACCCTTGAAGTTTTAAGAACTACTTATGACCAGGCCTTCCCTCCTTCTATAGAGAATAACTGAGCCTCCTGACTGCATGAAGTATCTTCCTCCTCTTACAATGCAAGAATTTTCTATTGTAGATTCATTATAAAAAAAATCAAGTAGAGGGTTGGAGAGATGACTTAGTAGTTAAGCGCTTGCCTATGAAGCCTAAGGACCCTGGTTCAAGGCTCAATTCCCCAGGACCCATGTAAGCCAGATGCACAAGGTGTCGCATGCATTTGGAGTTCCTCTGCAGTGGCTGGAGGCCCTGACACGCCCATTCTCTCCCTCCCTCCCTCCCTCCCTCCCTCCCTCCCTCCCTCCCTCCCTCTCTCCCTCCCTCCCTCTCTCTCTCTCTCTCTCTCTCTCTCTCTCATTCTCGGCCCCCGTGTGTGTGTGTGTGTGTGTGTGTGTGTGTGTGTGTGTGTGTGTGTGTGTCTGTCTGTCTGATGATCTCAAATAAATAAAAATAAACAAAAATCAAGTAGACAGAATTTTTCTTCACGGTACAAATAAAATGTAAAAGAGCAGGGTGAGATGGTGCACTTGGGAGGCGGAGGTAGGAGGATCACCGTGAATTCAAGGCCACTCTGAGACTACATAGTGAATTACAGGTCATCCTGAGCTAGTGTGAGACCCTACCTCAAAAAACAAAATAAAATAAAGCCAATGTGGTGGCACATGCCTTTAATCCCAGCTCTAGCGAGGCAGAGGTAGGAGGATCACCGTGAGTCCGAGGCCACTCTTAGACTACATAATGAATTCCAGGTCAGCCCGGGCTAGAGTGAAACCCTGCCTCAAAAAAACAAAAAACAACAACAACAAAAAAGAAAATGTGAAAGAAAAGGGAGAAACTAGACATTTTCCCCTAAATATAGCTTTATATTCATGGATAATATTAATTTTCTTAAGCTATCCCACAGATGGTGTTCAGGTGAGAAATACATAGGCTGATATGACTGACAGTTTTACCTTGTAAAACTCAAAGGAAAAGATTTCTTTACCAGATGCAAGTACTAATAAGATTTAACTTACCATATAATCCAGGAACTCAGACTAATTACAATACAATGGGATTCTGCTCTGCAACTCTTAAAATGCTTCAGCGAATGTTGGCCCTCTGAGTTTTCACCACATCCCTGAAGAAGGACAAAAGGCTATTTGTGTGGTATATATGTAAGTTAAGTTTCAAATTAATCAAAACTTTAATTGTACTCAAACATACTGGAAAAAAAAAACATTTATTACTTCAAGTAAACAGTAACAATTTCAGAACTATAGAATCTTAGCAAATTTAATTATTTTGCAATGATTAACTTGCTTTTCATTATATACTTACCTAGCATAATCAGAAGCACTTAATTTCCCTACTGTTTGGGAAATGTGCACACCATCTGCCTTCCATATTCTGGTACACTGAGCATACTGGTAGGCCAAGGGTACCTCTTCCCAAAACACACATTTCCCAACCTGTGCACACCTCCACCCAGCCCCATTGAGAACTGAGACACAAAGCAATAAAATCATTTCCTTCACTAGATAAGTAAGATGAAATACATGTTAGTGAACATGACATGAGAGAAAAGAGTCATGAATATTTCAGGAAATTTCACATATTTATAAAAAGGATAGAGATATCCTCCTTTCCTTTCTGTGGGGTTTGGAGACTGTTGTATGGTACATAGGATAAAACATCTTCAATGTGCTTAAACCATAAAACTGGACATAACAAAATACCTCAGCTTCGAAAATTCTTTCTCTTGAATTATGTTAGGTCAGGACAGACTTCCAAGATGGAGTTACCATGGTCAGCAGAATGGTGACAGAGACATGGGGAAGTGGACTGCCCACATTCTTCAAGAAACCACCTGGTCATTATCCCCTACTTGCCTAACAATGCTCCAGGTCATGGTGTCTTGCCCCCTTATCTTGTAAGTCAACAGGTCACTGTTTTAGTGTCACCCCCTACTTATTTTAAATGGTTAATGTAATGATCTCCCCTAAAAGAACTTTCCTATTCAACTTAACAAATGAGAATTTTTTTTTTCCTTCCTCACCTTTCCCCAACTGAAAAAGCTCTATAAAGCCCACTACCTGAAAACTCAGGTTGGCTGTGCTCCTCTCTTGTGAATCAGCCCTGGCAGCTCATGCTTTTCCCAAATAAAAACTTTCATCTTTGCCTCAGGGTGGCTTATGTGGTCTTGGTCACTACCAAACCTTACAGATTCATTACTAACTCTCAAGTGGCTCTACTTCAGGATTTTTTTTTTTTTAGTATCTTAATTAATTAATTAATTTGCAAGCAGAGAGCAAGAGAGAATAGGTGTGCCAAGGCCTCCAACCACTGCAAATGAACTCCAGATGCATGCTCCACTTTATGCATCTGGTCTTATGTGGGTACAGGGGAATTGAACCTGGGCCATTAGGCTTTGCAAGCAAATGCATTAACTCCTAAGCCACCTCTCCAGCCCCACTTCTGGATTTATCTCTGTGAGGAAGATTCCCCACTTCCTTTTTTTAAGTATATACTTTTTGGCATATCTGAAGTTTACTGTGGCAAGAGGTCCTGAGAGTCCATTCTCTCTCTCTCTCCCCTCCTCTCCCTCTTTCTCACTGCAAATAAGTAATAAAAAATAATATTAGACAGATGTACTGACACACACCTTCAATCTAAGCACTCAGGAGGCAAAGGTAAGAAGATCTCTGTGAGCTCAAGGCTAGCCTATGACTACAGAGTGAGTTCCAGGTCAGCCTTGTTGAAAACAACAATAACAAAATAATAACAGTAATATTAATAATAATAGTTTCTTTAAGTAAACATTTTTGCTTACTTGCTTTTTTTTTGGGGGGGGTTGAGGTAGGGTCTCACTCTGGTACAGGTTGACTTGGAATTCACTATGTAGTCTCAGGGTGGCCTCAAATTCACCGCGATCCTCCTACCTCTGCCTCCCAATTGCTGGAATTAAAGGTGTACGCCACCACACACGGCTACTTGCTGTTTTTTGAGACAAGGTCTTACCCTGTATCCCAGGTTGGCCTGGAACTCACACTGTAGCCAAGGTTGGCCTTAAACTTGTAGCAATCTTCTGTGCTGATAATAGAGGGTAAGAGATAGGAACCTGCTAGGTAGTTAGGGGAGAGCCCTTGAGAGTCAGCAGTGCTGCTCCATGGCAGCAGTTTTGCCTTTTGTCCTTGCCTTAGGAATAGAACAACTACAATAAATGTCAGGGTTAAAATGGTCAAGAACTCCAGAGAAGAGGGCTTACAGCTGGCAGGTTAGATGAAGAACAGGACTCTGGGAAAGACAAAAAAGCTGGTCTCAGCAGGGTCCTGCTGGCCCCCATGTGACCCCCCCCCCCACCTCGTTTTTTTGTCCTTGAGTCTGTTGTGTCTCCTTTGAAAAGCTTGCAGGTGGGTACCAAAACTCCTCCATGCCCACTCATCAAGATAGAGGAAAGTGATCAGTTCCCTGATTGGAAAGAAGATACACAGACACCATGTGGAGATTGATGAGTGGGCCAGAGCTACACTTCTCCATTTCTCAGTCCAGTCATTTTAAATATCAACTTATTTCTGGCCAGAAAGCTTTACAAACCACTAAACAACTGTCATCTGACAGCAACCTGTTCAGATTCCCTCCCTGCTGATGCAAAGAGCTTTCTACTTTCAATAAACTTAATATGCTTTTTCTTTACACTTGTTTTCTCTATAATAAAAGTTTCTCCTTCAAACTCATCCTATGCTGTCCATGAGATTCATTCTTCAAGTTTTGTGAGACAATGAACTCAGAGCTTTGGTGACCACTGAGAGCCCAGCATCCTAGTTCCTGATATAAACCCTCTAAGATCTGAGAGCAGGTACCATCACACTCAAAGAGACCCATTACCCCAGCAATATGAATGTATCACCATGCCCAGGTTAAAGTATACACTTCTGACTTCATTATAAAATTCCTTTATTAGACTTAACAGCAAGGTAAATTATTTTGCAATAATACTAGTACTTTGGGGAGGAGATTTTAAAACACATCCAAAAAGTTAGATTCAGTTCCTAAATAAATAAAAAACAGAGACACATATAAGAACTACTAAAAGTGGGTTAGATTCCCTTTCAAGGTATATGAACCACATATGATTACTTTCCAAACATAGCTTACTATTTTACTTTACCTTAAATATTTCTAAGTTCATTGATGGCATTTTGATCTAAACTGAGTAAGTCAATTTTAAGTCTGCATGACCAAATTTTAAACTACTAGTAAGGATTTCAGGAAAAAAATAAGACATACACGTACACATCTGTTACCTGAAAGCCACACTTGAGGCAGAACCAAACATCTGAAGGAAGTACTGACTGTCCATCATAGGATCTTCTTTCTTTTAAGCATTCTGAACAAACTGACCACACATTCTCAGAAATTGCTTTCTTTACATGATTCACACTGATGGCATGACTTACATGTTGGCAGGTTAAGCCTACTGAACAAGATAAAGCAAAAAGAAACATTTTCTTTGTTAAACCACAGTACGACTATTAATAAGTAAAAGCATATACCATTAAAATGTTGAACACTAAAAAACCTAGGTTCAAAAACAAAACAACTGGGCTGGAGAGATGGCTTAGCAGTCAAGTGCTTGCCCGTGAAGCCTAAGGACCCTGGTTCAAGGCTCGATTTCCCCAGGACCCACATTAGCCAGATGCACAAGGGGGCGCATGAGTCTGGAGTTCATTTGCAGTGGCTAGAAGCCCTGGTGCGCCCACTCTCCTCTCTCTCTGCCTCTTTCTCCCTCTGTCTGTCACTCTCAAATAAATAAATAAATAAAAATAAAAAACTTTTAAAAAATGAATAGGCAGTTAAAAAAAACAACTCATAATGATATGAACATATTACATGAATCCACCTATATAGCATTCATGAAATAAAGTAATTATACAAGAGAATAGTGGGTACTTGGGACTATGTGGCGGGGGGGACATAGATTTACAAGGCTAACATGCAGGGTAGTGGTCAAGTTCACTGAAGCTATAAATAAAATAACACATACACACAGAGAGAAGGGGGAGAGAGGGAGGGAGGGAGGGAGGGAGGGAGGGAGGAAGGGAGGGAGGGAGGGAGGGAGGGAGGGAGACTGACTGACTGAGTGAGTGCAGGCAAACCTTGATATATATGAATAAGCCAAGAATTGTGCCATCAGTTCTGATAATGCACTACAGCAATCCAAGGCATTAATAGCAGGAAAGGCCAGGTAAATGGAATTTCCTTATTGTACTTGTTTATGCTTTCATGTAACTCTAGCTCAAAATATCAGTTTCAATCAATAAATAAAATTATGATAAAATGGGCTGAGGGGATGGTTTAGTGGTTAAGACATTTGCCTGCAAAGCCAAAGGACCCAGATTCAATTCCCCAGGACCCATGTTAGCCAGATGCACAAGCAGGCACATGTGTCTGGAGTTCGTATGCAGTGGTTGGAGGCCCTGGAGGACCCATTCTCTGTTTCCCTCTTTCTCTGTCAAATAAATAAATAAATAAATAAAAAGATTTTTTAAATTCTGATGAAATGTTTACTGAAAATGTGTTAAGCATTTTGAATGTATTTTCTGCTCACTCATACACTCACTCCCTAGGGGGTTAGAGGAGGGATAATCAAAATTAAAGATGTCATGAATAGCTATATGGAAACTCACTCTGTATATGTTAAAAAATAAAGAGTTTGGGCAGAAGTATCCTATGGAAGTAGAAAATGCTGTGCCCAGAAGAGAGTGTTACAAGAAAACTTCAGTGCCAGGTCTGGGATACCTTCCATCAAGTAGTTGGTCAGAGAGGTTCTCTGATGCCCCCAAAACACTATAGGCTATTGCCAAGGTTCTTGGTTATCTATGAGAACTAGATGGTCAGATCCTATTATAAATACAACATGTGCTTGAGCCACAGGTCACTGAGAAAACAAGCTGGAGCTGAGCAGGAAATCTCCTCCCTGTTGACTAGCTGTCAGGATGCTAGAAAGAGTTACACAGCTTGTTGGGACAAAAAAGTCACCAATGGTGTTAACCAGCAGTGGACCCTGCAAGCTTTACAGTTGACCAGCAAGCCCAAACCAAACAAACAAACAAACAAAAATGGCTGGAGAGATGGCTCAGTGGTCAAAGACACTTGCAGGGGCCCTGTTATTTTCTTTCTCTTTTCCTTTCTTTTCCTTCCTTCTCTTCCCTTCCCCTTTCTTCCTCATCTTTCCCTTCTCCCTCCCTCCTTCCCTTGTTCCCTCCTTCCTGTCTCTTTCCCTCTCTACCTGAAATAAAAATATTTAATAAAAATCCAATGGCACCAGGCACACCTTTAACCCCAACACTGACGAGGCAGAGGCAGCAGAATTGCTGTGAGTTTGAGGCCAGCCTGAGACTACCTAGTGAATTCTAGGTGAGCCTGAGCTAGAACAAGACCCTACCTCTAGACAAAACAAAACAAAATGAAACATGGAAACAAAGCAAAACAACACATACACAAACACACCCCAATGGCAAAGCAGCTGCACAAAACAAAAGCAATCATTCCAGGACAAGCAATCACTCTACAAGCAATCAGACAAAAATGACAGGGTCACCAGGCATGGTAGCGCGCACCTTTAATCCCAGCACTTGGAAGGCAGAATTAGGAGGATCGCCATGAGTTCAAGGCCACCCTGAGACTACTTAGTGAGTTCAGGTCAGCCTGGGCTAGAGTGAGACCCTACCTCGAAAAACAAACAAACAAAAAAAGGCAGAGTCTTGCAAGGCTAAAGAAAGAAGTAGAATAAAAACAAATATATAAAACCACAAAAGCCAGGTGTGGTAGTGCACGCCTTTAATCCCAGCATGCGGGTGGCAGAGGTGGGAGGATTGCCATGAGTTTGAGGCCACCCTGAGACTAAATAGTGAATTCCAGGTCAGTCAGGGCCAGAATGAGACCCTACCTCAAAAAATAATAATAATAATAATTTTTTTGTTTTGTTTTGGTTTGGTTTTTCAAGGTGGAGTCTCACACTAGCCCAGGCAGTCCTGGAATTCACTATGGAATCTCAGGCTGACCTCAAACTCACAGCAATCCTCCTATCTCTGCCTCTTGAGTGCTGGGATTAAAGCCATGTACCACTACACCCAGCACAAGAATTTTTAGCTTCAATAGTTTCAAGCTTGCTAGTTTGCTGTATTAAAGGAAGTCTGATGTATATTATTTAAGTATTTGTTTTGTTACTATGGTTTTTTTCAGGGATTCTCTCTCTACCTGCCTCTTTTTTCTAATAAATAAACAAATAAATAGGATATCTTGTTTATTTTATTTCTTTGAGATAGAGAAAATTAGAAGCAAATAGAGAGAGAATGGGCACAACAGGGCCTCTAGCCACTGCAAACAAACCCCAGATGCATGTGCCACTTTTTGCATCTGGCTTGTGGGTACTCAGGTAGCAAACTCAGGTCATTAGGCTTTGCAGGCAGGCTCCTTAACTGCTGAGTCATTTCTCCAGCCCCCTTTTCAATCTTTTTAATTGGATGTGGTGGTCAGCATGCCTATAAATTCCAGAACTTAGGCCACTGAGGCAAGAGAATCTGGAGTTTTAGACCAGCCAGGGCTGCATAATGAGTTCCAAACCAGCCTGACTAGGGAGAAAGCTCAGCAGTCCAAGGTGCTTGTTTACCTGCCAGCTCCGAATCAATTCCCCAGTACCCACACAAAACCAAATGCACAAAATGGTACAGGTGCATGCATCTGGAGTTCAGTAAGTCTACAGCCATACCACCCTAAGCAGACCCGGTCTCATCTCAGGTTGGGTTCAGCAAGAGGCCCTGGCATACCCTTACATGCTTGCCCTCCCATTCTTCCTCCCTTCATCTTTCTTTCTCTCAATTAAATTACTAAAAGTCGTTTTCAAACTATAACAACAATAAAACCAAACTTTTTTTTTTTTTTTTTTTAGTTTTTCAAGGTAGGATCTCACTCTATCACTCTAGCTCAGACTGACCTGGAATTCACTATGTAGACTCAGGATGGCCTTGAACTCATGGCGATCCACCTACCACTGCCTCCTGAGTGCTGAAATTAAAAGTGTGTGCCACCATGGCCAGCTAAAACCAAACTTTTTTTTGGGGGGGGGGGCGGTTTGAGGTATGGTCTCTCTCTGGTCCAGGCTGACCTGGAGTTAACTATGTAGTCTCAAAGTGGCCTCAAATTCATGGAATTTCACCTACCAATGCCTCTCGAGGGCTGGGATTAAAGGTGTGTGCCACCATGCCCAGTTTAAAACCAAACAACATTTTTTTTTTTGGTGTTTCGAGGTAGGGTCTCACTCTAGCCCAGACTGACCTGGAATTCACTATGGAGTCTCAGGGTGGCCTCGAACTCACGGCAATCCTCCTACCTCTGCCTCCCGAGTGCTGGAATTAAAGGCATGTGCCACCACGCCCAGCAAAACCAAACATTTTTTTTTAATTAATTAATTTATTTATTTATTTGAGAGCAACAGACACAGAGAGAAAGACAGATAGAGGGAGAAAGAGAGAATGGGCGCGCCAGGGCTTCCAGCCTCTGCAAACGAACTCCAGACGCGTGCGCCCCCTTGTGCATCTGGCTAACGTGGGACCTGGGGAACCGAGCCTCGAACCGGGGTCCTTAGGCTTCATAGGCAAGCGCTTAACCACTAAGCCATCTCCCCAGCCCAAAACCAAACATTTTTAAATGAAGAGATGTCATGCATGATAAAGAATGTCCTCAGATTAAAACACAAGGCATGTACCTTTTGACAAGAAACATGAATCCTGCTAGTGGGCACGTGGCTCATGGTCAGAGTGGTTATCTAACATGTGCAAGGCCCTTGGTTCAATCCCAATCACTGTGGGAGGGCAGGTGTGCTGGCAGATGCCTTTAATCCCAGCACTTGGGAGGCAGAGGTAGGGGGATGGCTGTGAGTCAGGCCATCCTGAGACTATATAGTGAATTCCAGAACAGCCTGAGCTACAGACCCTACATTGGGGGGGAAAAAAAATCATCCAGTGTGGGGCTGGGATCTTGGTTCAGTGGGGAAAAGTTCTTGTTGCACAAACATAGGGACCTGAGCTTAAACCGTCAGTACCCACATAAAAAGCTAGACATGGGGTTGGAGGAATGGCTTAGCAGTTAAGGCATTTGTCTGCAAAGTCAAAAGACCCAGGTTCAATTCACCAGGACCCACAAAAGCCACATGCACAAGGGGGCACACACGTCTGGAGTTCATTTGCAGTGGCTGGAGCAAAGGCGTGCCCATTCTCTCTCTCTCTCTCTCTCTCTCTCTCTCTCCCCCCCCCCCCTTTCTCCCTCTTTCTTTCTGTCAAGTAAATAAAAATAAAATTAAATTAAAAGCTAGGCATGGCTATACGCACCTGTAACCCTCAGTGCTGAGGGGGCAGAGGCAAGAGGATCACTGGGGTTCACCAGTCAGCCAGTCTAAATGAAAAACAGTGTGAGCTCCAGGTTCAGTGACAGACTTTGACCCAAGGAAATAATCACTCATACTACCACCCCCCCCAAAAAAGACATCTATTGTCATTTCCTTTCCCCAACACTGTAATGAGGGATATCACAATTTACCAGCAATGTCATCTGAAGAATCTTCATCATGAGGTACTGATGGTCTTTTACTTCTTCTGCCTTTCTCCGATAAATCTTTCAATGGATCTTTTACCCGCATTTGTTATTTCTGGAAAGTTTAAAGCAAAATAACACTTTAATGCTCAAAACTCAACTTTTATATTTTATTTCATGCATATCAAAGCTGGACTGCAAGCCAGGGATATAGTTCTATTGGTAAAGTGCTTGCCTAGCATGTATGAGGCCCTGGATTCAATCCTAGTGCCAAGTAAAATCAGGCATGGTGGTGCATTCCTATAAAACAACAATCAGGGAGTAAACGGAGGGAGGAACAAGGTCATCCTCAATTACACAGCTAATTTTTTTTTTTTCAAGGTAGGGTCTCACTCTAGCTCAGGCTGACCAGGAATTCACTCTGTAGTTCCAGGGTGGCCTTAAACTCATGGTGATCCTCCTACCTCTCCCTCCCAAGGGCTGGGAGGCTTTACAGAGCTAATTTAAGACAAGGCTGAGTGACATGAAAGCGTGCCTGCCACCCCCCCCCCCCACACACACACACAAACACCTGGGTTGATCCAATAAATCCCCAGAGTATAAAGCAGGGAATACCAGCTATTGAAACAGAGCTTTGTTAAAATCAATACAGGGCTGAGATATACCTCAGCGGGCAGTACAGCACTAGCCTCACATGCAAGATGGCCTGGATTCAAAGCTCAGCAATGTCATAGCCATAAATCAAGCCAGTATTGCCACATTCCCCTGACATTCATTCATCAAGTGCCCTTTGAGGGACTGTTTATGTCCCATGTCCCCTCAATTCCTACATTGAAATCTAAGTCACAATGTGCTAGTACTTGAAATGAAACCTTTAGGAGGCAATTACATAATGGTGGTAAAGCCCTCATGAGCCAGAATGGTGACCTCATAAGAAGTCATAGAGCCAACCTTGCATTTATGAGCAGCTATAAAATGGCCCAAATAAACAGATCTTGGTTAACTGGGGTCCACAATCACTACAGACAAGATCTGCTGGCACTCTGGGCTTGGATTTCCTAGCTTTCAGCACTGACAAATGTTTGCCATTTTAAAAACCATTCATTCTATAGCAATTGTTTATATTTCTTATTTTATTTTTTTCCCAGGTAGGGTCTTCCTCTTGCCTAGGCTGAACTAGAACTCACTCTGTATCCTCTTACCTCTGCCTCCCAAGTGCTAAGATTAAAGGCATGTACCATCACTGCAGGAAACCACAAGTGCTGTTACTTTATGAGTGTAACAGTCATTTTGCACCCAGGAAACAGCATTCCATGTTCCTTCTCTCCATGCCCCTCCTTTCCACACCGTCTTCAGGGCCTTGGAGAGGATGGTTTAAATGTCCCATTTAGAATATGATGATTTTGCAAAGCACCTAAAACTACAACATGCCCCTACATATATGATGTCTCAGTGAATGAAAATGTGCTCTTCCTTCATTTCGTGGGAGCCAGAAAATACATAATGGACCAAGATAGAAGCTGCAGGCTAAGCACCATTAAAGCCCCTACTTGCTATGCTATCTAGTGCTGTACTGTTGAGAGAAAAATACATTTTAAAAATTTTTTTCTTTACCTTTTATTTATTTATTTGAGAGCAACAAACAGAAAGAAAGAGGCAGAGAGAGAGAGAGAATGGGTACACCAGGGCCTCCAGCCACTGCAAACAACTCCAGACGTGTGTGCCCCCTTGTACATCTGGCTAATGCAGATCCTGGGGAATCAAGCCTCGAACCGGGGTCCTTAGACTTCACATGCAAGCACTTAACCACTAAGCCATCTCTCCAGCCCAAAAAATACATTTCTATCTTTTTAAGTTACCACATTTCCCTTCAAACTTTTTATTATGAAAAATTACAAACATCTATAAAAGATAAAAGAATAAGCCAGGCACAGTGGCGCATGCCTTTAATCCCAGCACTCATGAGCCTGAGGTAGGAGGGTAACTATGAGTTCAAGGCCAGCCTGGGACTACAAACTGAGTTCCAGGTTAGCCTGGGCTAGAGTGAGACCCTGCCTCAATAAATAAATAAATAAATATTCTGAGCACATGTTATATTCATGAAAAACAAAAATATGGGAGAACCTTCTAAAAGAACCAGTATTTTAACTGTATAATGTTGGGGACTTCAAAGTAGCAACAAAGGATGCTGAAAATGTGTTACTTTTACTTTGGTCAAAATTTTTATGATCCAATTTCTTAAAATTGTATTTTCAGTCTTGGAATTAGGAATATCTGTATGGATATATACATACTTAAAAGTGTAATCCTGAAATATTCAATAACTAAATTTGTTTTCTGGAAAACATCTAGTTTATTGTATCCAATTTACATGTTCCATTAATCTGGCAAATGTCCTAAAAACAGTGTTTAAGCTATTTTAGCTTCTTTCCCTCTCCCTCAGGACATAAAAAAAGTGATCTTATATTAACTGTATATAGCCTCCTGTGAATTTTGCCTTATTAAACATTGTGCCTTATTTTATTAAATTGTTTTATTGGAATCCAAATAAATAAATAAATAAATAAATAAATAAATAAATAAATAAATAAGCCACGCGTGGTGGCACACACCTTTAATCCCAGCACTCAGGAGACAGAGGTAGGACGATCGCCGTGAGTTTGAGGCCAGCATGAGACTACATAGTGAATTCCAGGTCAGCCTGAGCTAGAGCGAGACCCTACCTCGAAAAACCATAAATAAGTAAAATTAAAATAAATAAATAAGTAAAGCCAAGTGTGGTGGTGCACGCCTTTAATTCTAGCACTTGGGATGCAGAAGTAGGAGAATCACCATGGGTTCGAGGCCACCTTGAGACTACATAGTTGAGTTTCAGGACAGCCTGAGCTACAGTGAAACCCTGCCTCAAAAAACCAAGTATATACAGAAATAAACCAAAAAATAGTATAATAAACATCCCTCCATAAGCATTTTTAAAAAGATTTTCTCCCATTCTCTTTAAAAAACATTTTATTTATTTATTTGAGAGAAAGACATGGGGAGGTCGAGAGAGAGAGAGAGAGGGAGAGAATGGGCACGCCACGGCCTCCAGCCACTACAAACGAACTCCAGACATATGCACTACCTTGTGCATCTGGCTTATGTGGGTCCTGGGGAATTGAACCAAGGTCCTTTGGCTTTGCAGGCAAGCACTTTAACCGCTAAGCCATTTCTCCAGCCCCTATATGCATTTTTTATAAACATTATTAAACTTTATTAACAAAACTTTGTACATTTTAATACATGAGGAATTTTACATCTAGGTAAAATATCAACACAATTCAAAATTTACCATACATACAAATTGCTACAGAATAACAACCAGTGGGCTAAGTAAGTAAAATAAACCACACTGATCTTTTTTAAATTATCTACAAAAGGTCTGGCTTTCTTTAAACCTATAAGCATTTTTTAATCTAGAACAATTCCTATAGTCTTTGATGAAGATGTTGGCTTTTTAAAGAAATCAGGCCAGTGACATGTACTGGCTTGAGATCTTGTTGAAATGTGGGTTTTGATTTCACAAGCCTGGCATAAGACCTGACATCCTACCTGAACAGCTCCCAGCTGATGCCACTTCTGGGGTCCACAGTACACTCCTAATGGCAAAGCTATGTAATGTCCACAGCAAATTAGTCTCTTTCATCTTGGCATTATCCATGCTTTATATTTCTTAAACACTTAAAATTCCAGACTTTAAGCCGGGTGTGGTGGTATACACCTTCAATCCCAGCACTTAGGAGGCAGAAGTAGGAGGATAGCTATAAATTCAAGGCCACCCTGAGACTACATAGTGAATTCCAGGTCAGCCTAGACTAGAGTGAGACTCTACCTCAAAAAACAAAAACAATCCAGACTGTAGATATAATTTATACATTTGTTTTAAGTCCTAGCATTTTGGAGTTTGTTTACCTTAACCTAACTTAGATCCTGCCTTATCCTGCTTGTTGGCTAAGCTATACTACAAATCATAATTTTTTGTTTGTTTTTTCAAGGTAGGGTCTCACTGTACCTCAGGCTGGCCTAGAATTCACTATGTAGTCTCAGGATGGCCTGGAACTCACAGCGCAAGTGCTAGGATTAAAGGTATGCACCACCATGCCCAGTAATGTTTTACTTTTTGGCACTCCTAGAACTAAAACCTCTGATCTTATGCATGCTAAACATACACTATATCACTGAACTACATCCCAGCCAAGGACTCTTTAAGTCTAAAAAGCATCACTACTGAATGAACAACAAATGACAGGCTTCATTCAGGATTTCAAAAATGGATAGAGTCTGAATTCCTTGACTTGATATCTAAGAATGTTCTCCCTCTAAACTTCATCTATTTACCCATCAATCTCACCTTACAAAATCCTTAACTCAGGTAGAGCAATCCCTTCTCAAAACAAACTGGATTACCCAATCCTATTCTGCTTTGTGTCCATGCAAATGCTTCCAAGATCCCTACAGCAGGACAGTAGAGGGGGCTGCAAGTACACAGCTGGTTCTTAAAGCATCACCTGCAAGTAACACAAGCCACATCTGCTTGCCAAATCAAGTCATGGTCACTTTTCACTTAAGTAAACATGGGGGAGGGAGGAAAGGACTGTGCAAAGGGTCTAATCAAGAAAAAGGCAAGCAGCATGTTTATGGGCAGCCTTAATCACTACATCACCCACCCGGAGGTCTAAGTCTACCATTACCCACCACACTTTCTGGTCAATGTCTATGCACTTTACACAAGCCATTTTAAGCATTTTTCATTCTCCTTAAACTTTCAACTCTACTACCTCTCAACCTACCTCCGTCTTTTCTTTCAAAGAGGCATGATCAGATGGCAAATGTGATCTTTCTTCTCTTAATTTGTAAACCTATCTCCACCAATTTTAATTTGATGTTCTAAAAAGACGGGCATGCTGAGTGTGGTGGCACACGCGTTTAATCCCAGCACTCAGGAGTCAGAAGTAGGAGGATCACCATGAGTTCAAGGCCACCCTGAGACTACATAGTGAATTCCAGGTCAGCCTGGGCTACAGTGAAACCCTACCTCGAAGAACCAAAAAGGAAAAAAAAAAGAGAGAGAGAGAGAGAAAGAGACAGGCATTACTAACAAAATCTAAGGAAAATGACTCATGAGAAATGGACACGTTTTCCACCTATAAGTAACACTTGATAAAGATGAGAATTAACATGCAGATAATCTGTCTAGAAAAATATACTCCCTCCTGGCACATCTGGAGAGTCATCAGTAGTCACAGGACTTGCATAGCTAGCTGCTCTTATGACAGAGATTAGGAACAAGGCAGTCTCCTTTAGCAGGTAGTTAGGGACACAGACCCACGATAACAAAGATTAAAGTGCCTCTCCCAGCTGTCCTATAAACCTTCAGAACTTGCTTATGCAATTTTCCTCTCATCTACAGTCAATCCACCCTCAGATGGTCCTACAACAACCCAACTCTTACCTGGATCTCCTTTGATCACCTCCATAACCTCAAGTCAACAAGAGTGGAGACCCTTGGGCTAGAGAAATGGCTTAGTGTTTAAGGCACGTGCCTGCAATTCCCCAAGACCCATGTAAACCAGATGTACAAGGGGGTGCACGCATCTGGAGTTCATTTGGAGCAGCTGGAGGCCCTGGCACACCCATTTTCTCTTTCTTTCCCTGCCTATTTCTCTCTCTCAAATAAATAAAGAAAAAATTTTTTAAGGAGTGGAGACCCTAATAAAAAACACTCTGTGCCCCACAGAGGGCACCACTCACCTCCTAAATGATTTTAGATCTTAACTCTTTAAAAATATATATATATATTTATTTTTAAATATTTTCTTTTATTTATTTGAAGGGGGGAGAAAGACGCAGAGAGAGTGAGAACGCTGCCCCAGGATCTAGTAGGTAGGCAGACATAAGGTTTAGAAGTCACTAGGAAGGACCCCCACCTCCTGTTCCCCTGGGTAACATTAGAAAGAAACACTTCCAACTAAAGGAACAAAGTCCTTTGGTCCTGGGAGCCTATCTTTCACTCACTACCCCTCAAGAGACTACCCCTCTATACTGATATGCTAAGGAGGTGGGAGGAATAGTTATCCCCTCAATGAGATAATGTATTGTAGCCCATAGAAGTCCCTGAGGGGGGAGTTATAGTTGCTCACAGACTCTCAATGCTATGCCTGCCCACTTTTCTGAGTTCTAACTGAAAAAGCAAAACCCCCCCTGACTTTCAACAAATCCAGCACATGTTTGTCCTGACACCTTGAGCATTTCCACCTTTATAATGACAACTCCAAGCCCCTGATCAAACCCTTTCTCTCTTTTGGGGAGCCCTTCCACTCTCTTGGGAGTCTTTTCTATTATTTTCCTTAACAAAATCCACTTTTGCCCTCCTCCCCTCCTTGTCTGAATTCCTTAACTTTTCCTTAGTGTGCTACATGAACTCAAGAGCCTTGGGCACTCCAGTTCAGTCCAGAGAGACCCCAAGACTCTCAAAATCGGCCAAATTCGCAGGCAGCATTTCCAATGCTGTGTAAATTACAACCTGGCCATAATGACAAAAAGCACACGTAGTCTCTGGAATAATCATGCACCGCTTCCGTACTCTCCCTACCAGGTGGGGTTTAGGGCACTTACCCCACAATAAAAAACTTGCAGGTATCCAAGCTTCTGTCCTGAGAAGCCCATTAGGGGTTATAGCACCTGGTAATTTCAGCATGTTGTTCAGCATAGAACAATCATTACCACGTTGGGATAGCCCCTAAATCCAAGTTCCCAGATGCCAAGCAAGGATCAACCTTGCAGGAAGGCTTATCAAAAGATAACAGACTTAGGGGATCTCGGTGGCGCACGCCTTTAATCCCAGCACCACGGAGGCATAGGTAGAGGACCACTGTGAGTTCGAGGCCACCCTGAGACTAGAGTGAGTTCCAGGTCAGCCTAGGCTAGAGTGAGACCCTACCTCGGGGTGGAGGAAAAAAAGCATGCTTTTGCATGCCCCCCCCACACCGTATTTTCTCTAACAGAGGAGGTACAGAAAACTTTTTGAAGTTTTGTTTTTCAAAACGGCTATACAAGTAAGATCCCATATTATTATTATTTTTTTAACTCTTGCACTGTTTTCCAAAGTACGGAAAGGGACGTGTTATTAATGTCCTTTTAGGATACTCAAGCTCAAAAAGATGATCAGCACTTACAGTTTTCGCTGTGCATCACACAGCACTTCACACAAGTTCAACCACTTAAGTTCGCACAAGTACTTTCTGAGATAGGTCACTGTTATGTTCGTTTTACACTGGAGCTGGGCACGGCGACGTGACTCGCAGCAGAAGTGGTGGATGGGGACGCGGGCTCCAGCGGGCAGTACCCGCAGGGCTCGGTGCTGCCGAGAGCCGGGGTGACAAGCGCTTCCACGGCCACCAACGCCCCACGTGACAGGCGCGGGGTCGGGCGGGCGGCGCCGCACCCGGCCGAGCGGCTCCCGCCGTGCCGCCCACACCCGGCCCGCCACCCCGTCCCCGCCCCACGCGTAGCCAAGGTCAGACTGCCCGGGGAGCCTAACTTCCGGCCCGACCACCCAAAAAGTCACAGAGGTCGAAGCAAACCCACCGCCCTGGCCTCCACTCACCCCGCCCGCCGGGCCGCCGCGTCGTACCGGAGCTTCCGCGCCTGCGCGGCGGAGGCGGTGCCAAGCACGTCGCGCCTGCGCTCTGCGCGTATGCCGAGCCTACTAGGTCTTGCTGGCAAGTGAGCTCTTCTGGTGTTTCTAGCCAAAGTTCACATGTTGATCGTCTTTTGGGACAGCCTCCGATGTTCTGCCACCCTTTTAACTCGCAAATCACATCTGGTATTCTATATGTGATTTTACATTTTTCCGTTGCTGTTCTGGAACCTCACTTTCTAACTAGGTTGCACGGTTTCTTCTTTTTTTTTTTTAATATTTTTATTTATTTGTTTGAAAGTGACAGGTAGAGAGAGAGAGAGAGAGAGAGAGAGAGAGCGGGCGCGCCAGGGCCTCCAGCCACTGCAAACGAGCTCCAGATGCGTGCGCCCCCTTGTGCACCTGGCTCATGTGGGTCCTAGGGAATCAAGCCTCGAACCGGGGTCCTTAGGCTTCACAGGCAAGCGCTTAACCGCTAAGCATCTCTCCAGCCCTTTTTTTTTTTTGACCCACGTCTATACTTCTTTGTAGATCGTCTGTTTAAATAGTGTGTGCCTTGCTTGTTGAGTGAAAGTAGTTTGAAAACGCTTTCAATGATAAATGTAAATGTCAGCACTGGTTGATAGGTCCTAGATGGGATCTTTCACAAGGACAAGTTGTGACCCAATGGAAAGAGTTGGGTTGGAAATAAAAAGATTCCAGTCAAACACCAAAAACTGACATTTCATCTTAAAATTCGAATTCACTCCACTTACTCCGGGCGTGGCACTCCTCTCATTACCATGTGGAAGCTTGGCAAAGGAAGTTGCTGTTTTTTATGATGTGTTTACAGAAACCATTCATTTGACAAATACAGTCACTACAAGTATGCTAGCTGTACATGATTATGTCTTAAGGTAGGAGATCATTTTACCCAGGGAAAATGTTACATCGATTACAGTTTGTGTTGTGTAATTTTGAAGTCAAATTGCCTCTACTTCATAAATCAAGTTTTCCTACATGTTAACATTGAATTTGAAACAGAATATGGAAAAAAGATATGTAAATGAGCAAATCTAAAAATACACATCCTAAATTGCATTTGGTAGTAAGAGGTTTTTGTGGTTTCTTTTTTAAATAACATTTTAGGACCCAAATTATAGAAAGAAAGTGAAGGGCTGAATTAGAATATGGAAGTTTAGGTTCTCTTCCTAATAAAAAGAAATGAAGGAACTATGCAAGCAATCATTCAATAGTTAAATTTTTCTTAGAAATGACAAAGTTCCAAAACTATATTGTTTTCCAATAAATATGCTTTTAGCATAACCCAAATTTCTAGAGATTGCAATACTCATTCAAAACTAGCCATGGTCATTTGCAAGAAAATGGATGGAACTGGAGATAATTATGTTAAGCAAAATAAATACACCAGACTCAGGAAGACAAAAAAAACAAACATCACATCTTCTACTTCATATATAGAATCTAGATTTTTTAAAAACATGACATGGGCTGGAGAGATGGCTTAGCGGTTAAGCGCTTGCCTGTGAAGCCTAAGGATCCAGGTTCGAGGCTCGGTTCCCCAGGTCCCACGTTAGCCAGATGCACAAGGGACGCACGCGTCTGGAGTTCGTTTGCAGTGGCTGGAAGCCCTGGCGTGCCCATTCTCTCTCTCTCCCTCTATCTGTCTTTCTCTCTGTCTGTCACTCTCAAATAAATAAATGAAAAATGAACAAAAAATATTAAAAAAAAAAACATGACATGATGCCAGGCAAGGTGGCACATACCTTCAATACCAGCACTCAAGAGACCGAGGTAGGAGGATTGCTGTGAGTTCAAGGCCACTTGAGACTACATCCAGGTCAGCCTGGGCTACAGTGAAACCCTACCTCCAAAAAAAAAAAAAAAAAAAAAAAAAAGAATATCTTTTTGCACTAAAGCCTTTTTAGGTAGGGTCTCGCTTTAGTCCAGACTGACCTGGGATTCATTATGTGGTTTCTAGCTGGCCTCGAACTCACAACAATCCTCTTACCTCTGCCTATGTGCCACCATGGCCACCAGGCAGAAAGAGATATATATAGAGAGAGAGACAGTGAATGGGCATGCCAGGGCTTCTAACTGCTGTAAGAATTCCAGACACATGCACCTCCTTGTGCATATGGTTTTATATGGCTACTGAGGTATCAAACTCAGATGGTTAAGCCTAAGCTACTGAACAATCTCTCCAGGCCCCTAATATGTTAATTTTTAAATTTTTTTGTTTTGATTTGTTAAATATAGATATTATGACTTACAGTAAGAGAGAGAATTGGCATACCAGGATCTCCAGCCACTGCAATAAAACTCCAGATGTGAGCACCACCTTTTGCGCATGTGTGACCTTGCACACTTGTGTCACCTTGTGTGTGGCTTATGTAGGATCTGGAAAGTTAAACAAGGGTCCTTAGGCTTCACAGGCAAGCACCTTAACCACTAAAACAAGTCTCCATCCCTAATATGTTAATTTTTTTGTTTTGTATTTTTTTGTTTTTTGAGGTAGGGTCTCACTCTACTCCATGCTGACCTGGAATTCACTATGTAGTCTCAGGGTGCCCTCAAACTCATGGTGATCCACCCACCTCTGCCTCCCGAGTGCTAGAATTAAGGGTGGATGCCACCACACCTGGCCTCCCTAATATGTTAATTTTTAAAAAATATATGTATTTGAGAGAGAAAGAAAGGGAGGGAGGGAGGGAGCCTATGAGCACACCAGGGCCTCTTGACAGTGCAAACAAACTCCAGACACATGCATCACTTTAGCTTATGGATACTGGGGAATCAAACTCAGACCAGCAGGATTTACAAGCAAGCATCTTTAACTGCTGAGAAATCTCCCCAGCCCAATAAGCAAATTTAATTTAAATTTTTTTATTTGAGAGAGAAAGTGAATATGGGCAAACCAGGGCCTCCTGCCATTGCAAAGGAACTCTCAATGCAATGGGCCACTTTGGCCATATGGCTTTATGTGGGTACTAAGACTCCAACCTGGACTTTTGGGCTTTGCAACTAAGTGCCTTTAACCATTGAGCTATCTGCCCACCTCCCAATATGTTATATTTTATTTTTTGGAGGGGGAGGGTTAGGATCTCACTTTAGCTCAGGCTGACCTGGAACTTACTCTGTAGTCCCAGGCTGGCCTTGAATTCATAGAGATCCTCCTAACTCTGTCTCACAGTGCTGTGTACCACCATGACCTGCTCACTATGTTATTTTTTTTAACTGAATCAATTTTAAGTTAAATACATTTTTTACTGCCTGGGTACCAAATTAAGAATAAACTTAAGCTAGGGGCCAGAGAGATTGCCCAGTGGTTAAAGACACTTGCTTGCAAAGCCTGACAGCCTGGATTGATACCCCAGTACCCATGTATAGCCAGATGCACAAAATGGCATATGCATTTACAGTTCATTTTCAGTGGCAACATGCTCTGCCCATTCTCATTCTATTTCTCTCACTTAAATGAATACATATTTATAAAATTAAATAAGCATACTTAAGGTAATGAAAAATTATGTGGAGGACTGAATACTGCTTCCCCCATCTAATCCCTGGCACTTATCTTACCACACAAAAGGCATGTTATGACATATATGAAAACACAAACATTGTCTCTGATTACTTAGTGTTCTGAATGTAAAATTCCTTAAAACAGAGAAGAAGAGGGTAAGATAAACAAGACCTGACAACAGGTGGCTGAAGAGATGGTTTAGCGATTAAGGCACTTGCTGGTGAAGTCTTAGAACCCAGGTTCAATCCTCCAGTACCCATGTAAAGCCAGATGTACAAGGTGGTGCATGCATCTTGTGTTTGATTGTGCTGACTAGAGGTTCTGGTGTGCCCATTCTCTTTCTCACTCTCTCTCTGCCTCTTAACTCTCAAATAAATAAAGTAAAATAGGGCTGGAGAGATGGCTAGCATGCCTGTGAAGCCTAAGGACCTAGGTTCAATTCTCCAGGTCCCAAGTAAACCAAATGTACCTAGTGGCACATGCGTCTGGAGTTCATTTGCAGTGGTTGGAGGCCCTAGCACGGCCATTCTCTCTCTTTTTCTCTCACTCCCTCTCTTTATCTCTAATAAGTAAATAAAAATAAATCTTAAAAAAAAGTAAAATAAATTGAAAAAAAAAAAGACCTGATAACAGCAGAAGCAGGGATTAGGGGCTGGAGAGATTACTCAGCACTGAGACAGGATGAATTCAAACCTCTAGGACCCATTTAATTTTTTTAACCATATATAATTTTTATTTAGGTAAGATAAGAGGACATAAAATATACTTTTATTTTTTTAAATTTTGTTTAATTTTATTTATTTATTTGAGAGCAACAGAGAGAGAGAGAGGCAGATAGAGAGAGAGAATGGGTGTGCCAGGGCCTCCAGTCACTGAAAACGAACTCCAGACGCGTGCGCCCCCTTGTGCATCTGGCTAACGTGGATACTGGGGAATCAAGCCTTGAACCGGGGTCCTTAGGCTTCACAAGCAAGTGCTTAACCGCTAAGCCATCTCTCCAGCCCCAAATATACTTTTATAATGTATACAAAGACATTTGAATGAATAAGGAATATGACAGGTTTATTTAGTGTTTATAAATGAAACCAACAATAACTTTAACAATTCAGAAAAAAATCCAAAGCCTATGTAAGACCATTCTTTACATTTTAAAGTGAAAATCTAAAAAGACTAAAAAACAAAAAAACAAGACAAAACAAAAAAAAACTATAAGGCTTTTAAAGATAATACACGGCTGCTTCCTGGCTTTTTAAATGGTATCAGAATAAGTTTCTAAGTACTATCATACACGGATGTGAAAGGAAAACAACAAAGATAAGAATTTTAGCAAGCAAAGTATTAGTCCATAACAGCATGGTATAATTTTGCTTCTTTTTATATAAAGGTCCATTGATTTACATTTGTTCTTTATAACAGGAGCAGAAGTAATTAATATGCTAATACTTGAGGAGTCTATAAGCTTTGTGGCAAAAATAATTATTTCAACAAGGTTGAATACTATGAAAATGTGCAACACACTGCATGTATAGTAGTTGAGTTCACATAAACTGTGACCCTTAGCTCTTCTATATGAAACATTTCAACTCCAGGTTAAGCTGGAATTTAATATAATGTTCACTATCTTTACATTTCTTGAGTAGGCAGCCTCAAGCTTTAAACTAATATAATTTTGCCGTTTGAAAAAGTACTCATTTCTATTACAAAAAAATGTTTCTGCAATGTCCCTTATAAATGTGTTCTGCTCAATACTCTAGTAACAAATCACATCATGATCAACAACCATTTGAAAAGGCAACTGAGACCAGAGAAGGAATCATCAAAATGGAGTATATCTTGCGGCCCTTGGATGATTTTGCTACTTCAACACCCACAGCTCCAAGAAGATAGCTCAGAATCTCTTAAGAAAAACAAACTCTCATGAAGTGACTCCCAATCATTTATGCATGACAGAAGAGAAGCCAGTGGAAGCCCCACATACAGGAGACATAAATACTGCACACCATGTAGTGAATATTTGCACAAACGCTTTCATCTTAAAAGTATACAACGCAACCAGCAAATCTAGGACCCATTTAAGATAGCTGGGCATGTCCACACGCATCCAGATGCACAGGGGAGCAGAGAGCAGAGAACCTCCCTTCTGTGCCCTCCAAAGCCCTGTAATTAATTGAAAGGAGGTTCTTGGGTTCAAAACACAACCATGACCAGGAGCCACGGAAGAGTTCTTCAGAAGGTCCACTCTGGGCTGCTGCGGGTGAGTGACCCACAAGCAAGTGTATGTGGCCCCTGCAAAAGTACATACAAGTGCATTCTCCACATACACACACACTCCACCGCACCACACATACCACATTACACACACACACACATATTTAAACTTAAAAAAAATTGATTAGTCAGAGAGACTTAAAGACACTAAGATGTTGGCTTTGAAGTGGAAAAAGGCCAGAAGTCAGACATAAGGCAGCATGAGAAGACACAAAAACCCAGTAAAATAAACTCCTCCCTAGAGCCTTCAAAAGGTATACATGCTTGTGGACACACTGAATTTAGCAAATTGCTGATAATTTTAAAAAAGTGGATTTTTTTGAGTGAGAGAGGAGAATGGGTGTGCTAGGGCCTCTAGCCACTGCAAACACACCCCAGATGCCACCATGTGCCATCATGTGTATCTGGCTTTAAGTGGGTACTGGGGAATTGAATTCTGTCCTTAGGCTTTACCAGCAGCACCTTAACTTCTGAGTCATCTCTCCAGCCCAATTTCTGTTGTTTTAATCCAGTCATAATTTGTGACTGCTGCAATTGGAAGTTAACATTTACCATTGTAGCAGTTGAACTTACCCTTGGCAAAACTATTCAAGTCTAATTATTAATTAGCCTTGACATATTTCTACATTTAAACTTTTTTTAACTTTTATTTATTTATTTGCAAGCAGAGAGAGATAGAGATAGAGAGAAGAGTGACAGAGAGAATGGGTGCACCAGTGCCTGTAGCCACTGTAAACGAACTCCAGATGTGCCCCTTGTGCATCTGGCTTACGTTGATCCTGGGGAATTTAACCTGGGTCCTTTGGCTTCGCAGGCAAATGCCTTAACTGCTAAGCCATCTCTTCAGCCTAACATTTTTCTACTTTTTAAACTTGTATGCTAAAGTTCCTGAAAAGCAGAAAACCATCGCATCTACTTGGGATATGGCAGGATAGACTGATATAAGTGCTGTGACCACAGAGATGGAATGTATGGGATCAGAGTCAAATTATCTTGTGCTACCTTTAGCCTTTAATAGCCATTTATTGCCCACCTCTGTGTCTAACCTAACACCCTAGTGACTATCTGTTGATCCCATATGATGGTTTTGGAATGTGCATATCTCCAGCTTCCACAAACCCAAGGGCTAAGAATATCTTCAGCTATCACCTGAGGCTTATGGTGGAGATTTCCCCACTTTGCTGTAACCCAATTACCTCATAGTCAGCCAATGTATTTAAAAAATGCCTTTGTTTTTGACTTTCTTTTGCTCTGTAACTATAAAGCCTTCATGAAGTTGTTAACAAGTTGGCACATGCAATCTGGGTCACCTAAATCCCTGTTCTCATGTTTGGCTCCAGAAGTTGGCTCCCTTTGAGGTGTGAGCTATCTTTTACTTCAACAAACTTCTTCTCTTCTCCCTCCTTCCTCCTCCTCCTTCTTTTTCTTCTCCTTTTTTTTTTTTTTTTTTGGTATTTTGAGGTAGGGTTTCACTCTAGCCCAGGCTGACCTGGAATTCACTATGTAATCTCAGGGTGGCCTCAAACTCATGGCACTCCTTCTATAGACCTCTGCCTCCCAAGCGCAGAGATTAAAAGCGTGTGCCACCATGCCCAGCTTTTTTCAACAAACTTTTAAACTTTACTTTCCCCTTTTATAAAAGAAATAAAGCAGCCAGGTGTGGTGGCACATGCCTTTAATCACAGCACTTGGTGAAGGGTTAATAGACTTCCCTGAAAACTAGAGGGAACTAAAGAGTTAATAACCATCCCTAGGACCAGCAAGCAATAAAGAAACTTCAGAAGCATGGCTGTGACAGGCCTGTCAACTCCCAGATGATAAACTAAGCCTCCCTTAGCTCAGAAAACCTTGAGGAAACCTTGAGAATCCGTCTGGTGTGATATCCTCCCTAGACAACTTTTGCTAAAAATGCTTATTCTGAGTAAAGATACAAATAACTATAGTTCCTTATGTACTTCCTTGGACCTATAGCTGGTCCAGTCTGTTTTTCTGAGGATCCCCCTTATAAGCTTGCAACCCAGCCTGGCCCAGTGCATCAGCCCTCATGCTGAGGCCCCTCGCTCTCTCTCAAAAAACTGTCTGTCTGTAGAGATAAAATCTGGTGCTTCTTTTGCTTTTCTCTTACATTTTCCTTACACTTGGGAGGCAGACGTAGGAGGAGCGCCATGAGCTAGAGGCCACTCTGAGACTACATAGTGAATTCCAGGTCAGCCTGGAATAAAGTGAAACCCTATCTTGAAAAACCAAAAATAAACGAATGAATGAATAAGTAAAGCCAAACAAGAAAAGAAAACAAAGCTTAGTTTCTTTCCAAATGATTTCAAGTTCAACCGGAGATTGCGCCTGGCGGCTGTTCCGGGCTCGGCCGCTGGGGTCTGGCGGGCGCTAGAGAGCCTGAGCGGCGCCCCCAGCGAGGAGCAAGCTCGGGTAGGGGCGCGCTGCGGCCCGCGGGCTCGCGGACAGATGCTGTTCTCGCTGGTGCTGGGGGCTGCGCGCAGGGCCGCGCGCGCGTCCGTGGAGACAGCGCTCTGCGGAGGCGGTGAGCTTGCTCCCCGGGGAAGGAATGGAAAGCGCCGAATCCCGGCTCCCAGGGAGGGGATAACATGGATGGGATGACATGGATGGAGTGCTTTCTGCGTTGTACTTCCTGTTGAAAGTCAGGACTCGCAGTTTTTGCTCTGGCTCTCCCGGCCTGGGGTGCTGGGGTGGACACGGGAGAGGGTAAAACACGGCAGCCACGTGCTCCGGGCCTGGGATGCTGGGGTGGACACGGGAGATGGTAAACACGGCACCCGGGTGCTCCGTGCTTCGGGTGGACACCGGAAAGGGTAAACATGGCACCAGCGTGGTCATGTGGAAGGGCACTTACAATGGCAATGGTGCGTGTTTGAGCAGTGAAGGTTAATTCGGGACTCAGAGACAGCAAGGTGACCTGTCCTGCTCCGGAGAGGCTTAAGGGCAACCCCCTGCCTTGCAGGTTAATCTTGTGTCCCACAAGAAGGCAGCGCTTGATTTAACCCACCTCTGAACTATTAGGTGTGTTAGAACTATGAAAGTACCCCTCCCGATTTTACAGATGCGAGGCCAGAGAAGGGAAGGTGACCCTTGGAATAGTTGGATCTAAAGCTTGGACCTGGGCCTCAGTGCACTCCTCCACCCCGCCTTCACTTCCTTGTTTACATGCTGCCTCTAATAATTTTCATCTGGACATAGCTTGCCAACTTCCCCTCATCATCCTATGCCATGTAAAATAGGCTTTTCTATGTAAACTGTTGCTTCCTTTTACCTTTATTCACACATTATCTGTCAGGCCTCCTGCTGGGGATACTGCCTCAGCTGGCTCTGGGGTCAGCATTTTGGAGTGGGGGAGGGCCGGAGTGAGTACACAGGCACAAGTAAAAGTCTTCATATACACCCTGATCCGTTGGATTGCGATGGAAGGAACAAGCAGTCCTTTTTTTTCATTTTGGAAGTTATGCAAATCTTACATGGTGTATTCTCACTGATATAAAATTAAAAAGGCACAGCCATAATCCTCCTTTAAATGCCCCCCACTCATTTCTTTTTTAAAAATATTTTTATTTATTAGAGAGCGAGAGAAACAGAGAATGGGTGTGCCACAGCTTCTAGCCACTGCACACAAACTCTGCATGTGCCACCTTGTGCATCTGGCTTACATGGGACCTGGGGAATTGAACCAGGGCCCTTTGGCTTTGCAGGCAAATACCTTAACCACTAGGCCATCTTCTACAGCCCTTGTTTTTTGGAGGTAGGTTTTGCTGTGGCCCAGACTGACCTGAGATTCACTATGTAGTCCCAGGCTGGCCACAAACTCACAGGGATCCTCTTACCTCTGCCTCCTGAGTGCTGGGATTACAGGTATGCACCACCACCGCCAGCCCTTCCTCATTTCTTTTTACATATGGTTTGGTAAATATCCATGTAAACACTTTTCTATGACTACATAAATAAAAGCACATCTCTGTGTGTTCTGTGCATACTCTGTATTTTTGTCTTATTTATTCAGCTTCTTAAGGCTGTGCACATGTCTACACACACACATTCCTTAGTAGATTCCTTTATTAATGTATTTTTTTTTGCTTGAATGTATAATGTAAGTATATATGTGTACATGTTCATATGTGTGTGAGTAAACCTATTGAGGCCAGAAGTCAACAATGGGTGTCCTCTTCAATGGCCGCCCACCTTCTTTAATGAGATAGGGCTTCTCAGACTGTCCCCAGAATGCACCAATTTAACTAGTTTAGCTAGCCAGTTTGCCCTGGGGATACACCTGCCTTCGCCTCCTGTGCTTCTTTGCCTAGCATTTACAGGAGTGCTTGGGGTCCAAACTCAGGTCCTTATGCTTACACATCTGCTTTTACCAGATGAGTGGCCTGACTACGTATTAATGAGCATGTTGGTTTACAGATTTTTGCTATAAAATTTTACATTAATTGTAATTGTGTATACAGTATTGTGTACAAAACAAGTGTTTTGCCAGAACAGTGACCTAGAGTTGTTAAAGACAAGAGACATTTAGCTTGATATGGAAGGACATGAAGACTCTTCTGTGTAGACATGAAGGAGAAATTCCCTTCACAGTAATAGTATGGTGGAAATCATAAAGGAAAGCAGGAATAGCTGATTGCACTGTACATACAGTGACTTATTGAAACCTGACAGCGTGCATTAGTTACTTTTTTCAGTACTATTGAAGGAGAAACAGGAGTAAGATGCCTTTTTTTTTAAAATTATTTATTTATTTATTTGAGAGCAACAGACACAGAGAGAAAGACAGATAGAGGGAAAGAGAGAGAATGGGCGTGCCAGGGCTTCCAGCCTCTGCAAACGAACTCCAGACGCGTGCGCCCCCTTGTGCATCTGGCTAACGTGGGACCTGGGGAACCGAGCCTCGAACCGGGGTCCTTAGGCTTCATAGGCAAGTGCTTAACCGCTAAGCCATCTCTCCAGCCCAAGATGCCTTTTCATAAACAGTTTACTTAGGAGCACAGGACCAAAGAGAGAACTGCCTTAGCAGAACTAGAACTCACAGCTGATTCAGTCTCATTCAAGAACACTGTAAGCAAGTTCTCAGCAACAGTACCCCCTGCTTCTAGCACACTTGGGAGGTGCTGACCTCTTTGGGTCAGTTCCCCCGAGACCATAAACCAATTAGATCTCTCCCTTACACACTTGGGTAATAAAAGAGGGCCTACTATGCATATTAGACCTCTCTTCCATTTTGGCAGCCTGACTGACCTGTGGTTTTTTCTGCCTCAATACAAGTATGTAAGTTTCCACCCTCTCACAGGTGTGGAAAGGGGAGGCCTCTTTTATACTTGCCTGGGTATTTTTCCGTTTCTTACATGTATTTTGTTTCCAGATGTCTTTTCATTTTGTTCTATGACTTTCCTCCGAGCTCTGAATCTGCCGTGCATGTGCACACGTGCATGTGTGTGTGCATGTGTGTGTGTGTGTTTGTGTGTAATCACTCTCTTGCCCACTCATTTTCCTGATATTTGAATTTCCTGCTCCCTGATTTGGTGCGTTCCCCCTCTTATATTTAAACTCTGAGTCCTTCACCACCTACTCTCTCAGCTTCCTTCAATCTGAAGGTGAGAGGCTGGTGTTCTTTTTTTTTTTCCACTATTGAAATGTTTTGTGTTTGGATGACCTTTTGTGCAAAAGAATCAGGCAAATTGTAGGCACATAGTGTTGCTTAGTTATCTAGTTTTCCATTAAGTCTTATACTTTTCCTAAACATATAACAAAACAAATTTATAAAAGATTTGTAAAACCACTTTTATGTCCAATTAAATTTAGAAAGCTGTATTTTTCATACATTGTAAGGTCTGAGTGATATAAAAGCCAAACTATTTTCAGATGCCAGAGATGTTAATATCTATTTTCCTGGTAATGTTTAAATGTGAAGAAAATAGTATGTTCATCTATATTGTAATTTACCCCCCAAAATGCAGATAGTTTTTGATTCCTTGCTGCATGACATTTTAACGAATTCTCCAGTGTTTTTTTGAAAATTGGTGAAGCCTTATCTTAGAGAGAAGGTAGTGAAAATAAATCTTAAAAATGAAAATATTCCTTGGGAAACAGAAAATAAACAGAAGATAGTCAATGATCTGATTTTATAGTATACTCTACATTGTGGCAAGTCTATTAAAGTATAAATGATGTTTTCAAGGAACATGGAATTAGCCATAATCAAACTCAGTGGGTCACAAAACAGACACCAAAAGGAATGGGCGGATTTACAAAGAAAGAGTTATGTTGGAAGGAAGGGGAAGTGAGGCTGGTGTTCTTATGCTCTGCCTTAAACATGTTAGTGTGTGTGCCTCTAGAGCCTTTTTATCCCCAAGATCTCTCTGTGATGGAGGGTCTCTCCATCTACCCCCTTTGGGCAAGGAGAGGAATTCCCTTCTGGCCTGAGTCTTTTTAAACCTCATAATTTCTCCCTAAATAAACTGAATAATTCATAATTTACTCTTCTCAGTTTATTTTCTTAATTCTTTGTTAAAATAGACAAGAACCCAAAGTTGGGGTTCACCAACTCTCCCTGAAATCCAAAATCCTGCCACTGTAACAAATACCTGACTAGAGCAATTTAAGGAAAGGAAGGTTTATTTTGGTTCACAGCTTGAGGAAGGATACTTCCCTCCCTTCCTTCCTTTCATTTTTTTATTCAAGGTAGGGTCTCCCTATAATTCAGGCTGACCTGGAATTCACTATGTAGCCTCAGGGTGACCTCTTACCTCTGCCTCCTGAATGCTGGGATTAAAGGCATGCCCCATCACACCCTGCTGAGAAAGAATACTTTCTGAAGTATCCTTTGATTCTATCATTGAAAAGAGTTGCTGGCAAGATCATGAGACAGTTGATTACAGTGCATCTGCAGGCAGGAACAGAGACATGAAGGTTGATTCTCAGTTCATGTTCTCCTTTTTATTCAGTCTGGGACACAGCAGAATGGTACTACCCACATTCTGGGGTAGTCCTCCCTCCACACACTCTTAGATATACCCAGAGGAGTGTTTCAAAGATGATTCTAAATCTAGTACATTTGAAAGTGAAGACTAACCACAGCAATCAGAGGGCATTAGAGAATATATGAGGAGCTGGGCTGCATCTGTAATGCATGTTGAAGGGATTATGAATACCCAGGTAAAGCTAGGTTTACCAGTGTGGGAACAGGACCAACTGGCCCTCCCCCTTTTGGGAAGCCTGGAGGACTGATTTTCCTCTGCTGTGACTCTCCTGTTGCAGATACACTGACTAAGAACTTGTTTCTGGGTCTCTACATTCTCTCTGATCAAGAAGATAGGTAACTTATCAGAGGCTACAAGTCCCATCATCTCCTGTGGCCTTTTGACCCAGGAGCAGGAACCAAAATATTGGTTATCCTTTTAACTCCAATGTTTCCAATTGATTTTTGCTTTTGTTTTGTTTTGTTTTCTTGTTTTTCCAGGTAGGGTCTCACTCTGGTCCAGGCTGACCTGGAGTTAACTCTGTCATCTCAGGGTGGCCTTGAACTCATGGAAATCCTCCTACCTCTGCCTCCCGAGTGCTGGGATTAAAGGCATGTGCCACCACGCCCGGCTGATTTTTGCTTTTAATATGGTTATTAATCACTCAGAGAGACTGTACATATCTGATTAGCAAAAAATATTAGTAAAAAGGGTGCAGAACATACCTGGTTAGCAAAGCAGATCTGGTTAGAGAATGACACAATAGTTTAAAATCATTTTGATTTCTGGGTGTGGTGGTGCACACCTTTAATCCCAACCCTGCACTGGGGAGGCAGAGGTAGGAGGACCACCATGAGTTCAAGGCCACTCTGAGATTACATAGTGAATTCTAGGTTAGCCTGGGCTACAGTGAGACCCTACCTCAAAAAAAAAATCATTCTAATTAATATTTAAGTTTGGTTGTCAGGTGACAGTGTAAGATATATCTGGGACATGGAAAGCATACACATTCTATCTTTTAAGTATCTGTCAGTTATAAGTATAGGCAGAAGATTTTAGTAGCCTTGAGAACAATATGTTGTTGTTTTTTTTAATGTTTTTTTGTTTATTTCTTTGAAAGCAACAGAGAGAAAGAGGGAGAGAGAGGGAGAGAGAATGGGTGCGCCAGGGCTTCCAGCCACTGCAAATGAACTCCAGATGTGTGCGCCCCCTTGTGCATCTGGCTAACGTGGGTCCCGGGGAATTGAGCCTTGAACCAGGGTCTTTAGGCTTCACAGGCAAGTGCTTAACCGCTAAGCCATCTCTCTAGCCCATAAGAACAATATTTTATCCATAACCTTAAGTCAATTGATTTAATCTAGAAATTGTGTGCTAGGAAAAAGACAAGACAGTATAAAAATTTGGCATCTGTGTTTAAAAACAACTTTGGCTAGTCTGTATATCAATGCAAGTACCAATTACCCCACAAACTGGAAGCAGACCAGCAATTTAAGATTATTTTTTAGGGCAGGAAATTGTTTTAAGTATCAATATCTCTATAAGATTCAAGAAATGAGACAATTAATTAAGTGAAACCTTGACAGAGACTGATTATACATAGCTCAAGAATAAAATAAGCCAGGCATGGTGGCGCACGCCTTTAATCTTAGCACTTGGGCGGCAGAGGTAAGGGGATTGCCATGAGTTCGAGGCTACCCTGAGACTCCATAGTGAATTTCAGGTCAGCCTGGGTTAGAGTGAGATCCTACCTTAAAACAAAAACAAAAAAACAAACAAACAAACAAAAAGGAATAAAATAAAACTTGGTCATTGTTGAGTTAATCAAGCCCAATTTTAACATATATTACAGGCTACATGACAAACACAAAGCAATTTTTAAAATAAGTACCTTTTACCATTGAACAATTTTAAGGCTTAACTAAAACAATATTTATGACTATTACATGAAGCTTAGACAAACTACATTAACATTGTTTGTATACAGTGGATTTTTCTAAGACATGGGAGCTTTTCCAGTTTTTCTAAGAACAAAAATCACAATAAGTCACTTTTTATAATACTTTGGTTATAACCCTCAGTGATTATCATCTAGCAAAACAAGTATGAACAAGACAAGAACCATCTTGAAATTATACAGTTTTAACCAGGCATGGTGATGCATGCTTACTGATAGTCAAACATCATGGACTTTATATAAACCAAATTACAATATTCTGATATTTGGAAAAGCCTGACATTAACAAAAAATAGAGTTTACATAGTTAAGCACATGAGGCCACAGAGAGTAAACTATGAACAAAAGCTCTGCTGACAGAATTTGAAGTAAAGAAGAAACCTAGACTATATAGTAACATTTTTGACTTAAATATGAAGACATGAAAAATGTTATAATTTTTAAAGTTCAGAGGTGGGGTACCTTTATATAATATATACATATATTTTTTTAAATGAGGAGATTTAACACTTTTAAAAGCTAAATAAGATGTCCATCCAATCTGTAAGTCAGTTTCTGAAATTAACTTAGCTATATTTAACATACCCAAAGAATAGAGGAACTGGATTAAACTGCCATGATCTAATAAAAAAGGAGGCAAGGGCTGGAGAGATGGCTTAGCAGTTAAGCACTTGCCTGTGAAGCCTAAGGACCCCGGTTCAAGGCTCGGTTCCCCAGGTCCCACGTTAGCCAGATGCACAAGGGGGCGCACGAGTCTGGAGTTCATTTGCAGAGGCTGGAAGCCCTGGCGCGCCCATTCTCTCTCTCTCCCTCTATCTGTCCTTCTCTCTGTCTCTGTCACTCTCAAATAAATAAATAAATAAAAATTTAAAAAAAAAAAAAAAGGAGGCAAGTCTCATGAAAAAGTGAGGGAATGAGCATGCCAAGGCCACTTGCCACTGCAAATGATTTTCAAAACAATTTTCAAATGTATGTTCCACTATGTGCATCTGGCTTTGCAAATAAGCACCTTTAACTGCTGAGCCAAAAAGAAACATTTTTAATCTCTTCTAAATCAATTTTATATAACTATATTGAATTCCGAACATACACAAAATTTTATGACACAGTCTATAACTATTCAAACCTTAACCAATTTTATAATTCTGCCTGTGATAATTTAGTAAACTTGTTCAGTAATGACATAAGTTAAAATTAAAGTATTAAGACTGATTTTTGGAAGAAGTGAGGAAGTACATCTTCAAATTACAATATAATTTTGTTTAGAATTTTTTTTTACTGTTCACCATGAAATAAATAGTTTTCAAGTGTGTGACAGATAAATACTGTTTAATGTTTCAAGTGTGGTCTATTTACCTTATAAAATAGTCAAAAAAGAGTAAATAATTTCTGTGAGATTTTTTTTTGAGGTAGGGTTTTAGATATAACCTTAGGAGAGAATTAAATATTAATTTGTCAATTTTAACCTTAAGATTTAGTTAAAAGGTTGACAAATAGAGGAACCTAGTTAACTTGGTTGAGTATTCTAAATTTAGTCTTTCATGACCATTATTAATACCAGATTAACATCAATGAGTTAAAAGTTAAGTTTACAGCCTGAATACAATAGCAACCTGCTACCAGCCATGGTCATACTTTGTTAGTCTGATGTAAACCCTAGGCTAATAGTCATTTTATATCTCAAAAAGTCTTTAATCTAATTAAGTGCTTTGTCTTTAACCTTCTGTTTAAGCTTACTCATATCTTCATATACTTTACTCATACCTTCATCTACATACTTTTACTATCTATGTGACCACTTTGTAACAATGTTTTTCACCAAACATTTAACATCCAACATATAAAGTTTTTTCTCCAGTTTATCTTCTTTAGTCAGTTCATCTCATAACTATCGACAAAAACTTTTATTGTCCTTAGCATAACACTTTTAATATGACCATTTTTTTCTCAAAATGCCTTTTGAAATAACTTTTTTTTTTTTTTTAAGAAAGAGTAGATCAGATTTGACTTATACTTTTTACCCAAAATAAACATATAGATTTTGGAACTTTGTTTCTTATAACTTTCCTGAACACATTTTTAAAAAAAATTTTATTAGCATTTTCCATGATTATAAAAAAAATATCCCATGGTAATTCCCTCCCTCACCCCCCACTTTCCCCTTTGAAATTCCATTCTCCATCATATTACCTCCCCATCTCCATCATTGTACTTACATATATACAATATCAACCTATTAAGTACCCTCCTCCCTTCCTTTCTCTTCCCTTTATGTCTCCTTTTTAACTTACTGGCCTCTGCTACTAAGTATTTTCATTCTCACGCAGAAGCCCAATCATCTGTAGCTAGGATCCACATATGAGAGAGAACATGTGGCACTTGGCTTTCTGGGCCTGGGTTACCTCACTTAATATAATCCTTTCCAGGTCCATCCATTTCCCTGCAAATTTCATAACTTCATTTTTCTTTACCGCTGAGTAGAACTCCATTGTATAAATGTGCCACATCTTCATTATCCACTCATCAGTTGCGGGACATCTAGGCTGGTTCCATTTCCCAGCTATTATAAATTGAGCAGCAATAAACATGGTTGAGCACGTACATGAAACACATTTTTTAAAAATAGGGAAGCAGATTTAAGCATTATTAAAAATTTTAGAAAAGTTGTTTTTTTTTTTTTTACAAATTCAGTATTGAGTACTTCTAAATTTAAATATAAATCTTGAGGCTATTGTCTGTTAGTAGTTTCACAGAAGCATGGAAAGATAAAGTAAATGTAAAACAGTTACAAATTTCTTATAAGAAGTCCCCATCTGTTTATAGTGATTTGGCATTCATTCATCATGCTGGGGCTAAGATCCTGAGATTCCCTCTGCCATTTGGACCTATTGTCCAGCTTATGGATGTGGTCAAGCAGAGTTGCAGAGAAAGATAAGATGTTGTCCAGGAGTCATAGAGGGACTGGGGAAATGGCTCAGCACTTGAGGCGTTTGCCTGCAAAGCCAAAGGATCCTGGTTCGATTCCCCAGGACCCACGTAAGCCAGATGCACAAGGGGGCACATGCATCTGGAGTTCGTCTGCAGTGGCTAGATGCCTGGTGTGCCCATTCTCTCACTCTTTCTCTCTCTCTCTGCTTTGTTCTCTTTCTTAAGTAAATAAAATATTTTAAAAATGGGAATGCATAACTTCTGAATGAATGAGTGTATGAAGGGAAATGGTTGTCTAGATTCTATATGAGAAGTGCACTTGAAATTAATGTGTGTGTATGAGTATGTACATGGTGCACCCATTCCATTTTTCTATCTGCCTCTTCCTCTCTCTCTCTCTCTTCTCAAATAAATAAATAAAACATTTAAAGAAAAAAGAGTCATAGAGGCTTTAAGTTCTTAAGGAGACAGAGAAAGAGCAAAACAAGGGTGAGAAAAAATAAACCAGAGCTTAAGCTGGGTTTACACAGAGCACCAATATGACCCCCTGGCCCGTCAGGGTGAATGGAGCCTGCACCCCCCACGTGGGCAGAGGCTGTACAGGTATTTGCTTTTTAGCTTGTTAGTGGGTAAGGAAGGGGACTACACCTGAAAACAGCTGGCTGTGGAAGATGAGCACTCAGGAGGGAGAGGGAAAGTAGGGAGGGAGAGAGGATGTCCCGAGATGGTGCAACTGAACCAAAAGGCACCCATTAAGGTATGGTAGACCAGAGAGCAATAGACCCAAGGAGTGTCTTTCTTGAAACCTGGGGCTGGGGCCTAACAGCCGAGAGGTTTAGCTTGGTGTGCTGGCACAGCTTCCAAGAGGAAGGAATGAAACCTGAGCACAGGCTGACCTGAGAGGGACACTTTCCATGAAGGAGGGAGAAGGTGGGAAGAACAGTGAGGCCAAATCGTGGTGGGTGTGAGAGTCTGTATCTGACAGAGATGGTCCGGGGCCTTCAGAGCATCGAATGGCAGCTCAATGGTCTGGTCAGGGGAAAGGAGGTTTGGCCACCCACCAGGGCAATCAGAAGCCTTCCTAGCTGAGTCACACTACCAGATGTAAAGTTCAGGAGTGACCAAGACCATAGAGGCCACTCTGAGGCAAAGATGGAAGGTTTTATTCAGGGAGAAACACAAGCTGCTGGGACTGACTTACAAGAGTAGAGCAGTCAACTTTGAGATTACAGATAGTAGGCTATATAGAGATAGGTCTTTAGTTTAGGGCTAGGGTGTGAGACCAGGTGGGAAACCTAGACCTGGGGCATTGTTAGGCATGAAAGGGATAATGGCTGGGTGGTTCCCTGAGGAAAGTGGATGACCCACTTCCTTATATCTTTGTCACCCTCCTGCTGTCCTCTGTGACTCTATTTTGTCCTGACCTAACAGTGAGAGGCTTGAGGAGGGGAAGACTCAAGGAAACATAGCTTCAGGCTTCTGCACACTGAGTGGAAAAGCAGGAAAGCCGGGCTGGAGAGATGGCTTAGCGGTTAAGCGCTTGCCTGTGAAGCCTAAGGACCCCGGTTCGAGGCTCGGTTCCCCAGGTCCCACGTTAGCCAGATGCACAAGGGGGCGCACGCGTCTGGAGTTCGTTTGCAGAGGCTGGAAGCCCTGGCGCGCCCCATTCTCTCTCTCTCCCTCTATCTGTCTTTCTCTCTGTGTCTGTCGCTCTCAAATAAAAAAAAAAAAAAAAATTTAAAAAAAAAAAAAAAGAAAAGCAGGAAAGCCAATTGTCATTCCCCTCCCCAACATAACTGAGTACAGCTGAACTATAGAATGTTAAATGCCAGTTTGATATTTCTGAGAAAAATATAATTATGATCCAGTTTTGCAAGTTGCTTGCTATAATGATATTTTTCAGTGTTAAGTAATGCCACAATGAAGCTTAACATAATTTACAAACTAGGTGATTTCTAGTTCTTAACAATGAGAAATAGAAAAAAATGTAAATTCAGCCTGCTGAATCTAACTGAAATAGTTTGATTATCTGATATTTTTTAAAAATTATTTTATTTACTTGAGAGAGAAAGAGGTAGATGAAGAGAGAGAGAGAGAGAGAGAGAGAGAGAGAGAGAAAAGGGGGTAATGAATAGGTACCCCAAGTCCTCTAGCCACTGCAAACAAACTCCAGACCCATGTGTCACCTTGTGCATCTGGTTTACGTGGGTCCTGGGGAATTGAACTACCTGATATTTTAAATCTAGTTTTAAAGACAAAAATTTTTAAACTTGGGGAAACATGAGTTTTTAATTTTAAAAATTTAGTTAAAGCACTCAGGAAGCAGAAGTTGGAGGATCATTGTGAGTTTGAGGCCAGCCTGCCACTACAGACTGAGTTTCAGGCCAAGCTGAGTCAAAGTGAGACCCTATCTTTAAAAGAAAAAAAAAAATAATAAAATTTAGTTAAAATTAAATTTGCCACTTTAGCTATGTTTTGATTTTTCGAGGTAGGGTCTCACTCTAGCTCAGGCTGACCTGAAATTCACTTGGTAGTCTCAGGCTGGCCTTGAACTCACGCCTATCCTCCTATTTCTGCCTCCCGAGTGCTGGTATTAATGACACGCACCCCCACACCTACCACTTTAGCTATGTTTGAGTGGTATTAATTACATTTTCAGTATTGTGTAGCCACCAATAGAAATTACCTTCGTATTTTGGTAACAAGACATCCGGCCAGAAGCAGCTTAGGAAAGGATGTATTTCAGGCTTTTGGTTTCAGGGGGAAACTTCCTCACAATGGAGGAAGCTGGATCACTTCATTGCACATTCACAGCAGATAGAACAAAGGCTTGGTTTTGAACACACAGTAGGCTGGACCAGTGACATGCCTTCTTCAGCAGAGCTCCACCAGCTGGGCACTAAGTAGGAAGCTTAAACGCAAACACTTGAGGCTAAGGTGGACATTTACATTTAAACCACAATACCAACACTTCTACTTCCAATTTTTTTTTACTACCCTGAATTCTGTACCCATTAGGCTGTCATTACACCCCTCCTCATACTCACAACTCTTGGTAGCCTCTAGCCTGCCTCTGCATTTTCATGTCCTAGATGTTTTGCATAAATAAAACTATACAATATCTGTCCTTTTGTGTGTCTTTTTTAAAAAATAATTTATTTATTTGAGAGAAAGAGAGCAAAGCATATAGAGAATGGATGTGCCAGGGCCTGTTGCCACTGCAGACTCCAGATGCATGTGCTACCTTGTGCATTGGGCTTTACCTGGACACTGTGGAATTGAACCCAGTTCATTAGGCAAGTGCCTCAACCACTGAGCCATTTCTCCAGCCCATCTTCTGTCTGTCTTATTTCACTTACAACATGCTTTCAAGGATCATTCATGTTGTAGATTTCTAGTTGTTTAATGTTAAGATTGCTCCATGAATGTATCCAAACCTATCTCCATCTGTACCCACACATATTCCTATAGAGTACATTTCTAAAATAAAGCCATGAGGCAAAAAGAATATACATGCTTACAATGTTAATATTGCTAATTTCCCTTTATAAGTTCTTTGTTGGTCATTTTAATTTCTCATGTTAATTCTTTGTTCATGTATTTTCACTATTTTTCTCTTTTGATTTTTGTCTTTTTCCGAGTTATTTGCTTAATTTTCTTTTATTTTTTTAAATATTTTTTGTTTATTTTTATTTATTTGAGAGTTACAGAGAGAGAGAGAGAGAGAGAGAGAGGGTGCGCCAGGGCCTCCAGCCACTGCAAATGAACTTCAGATGCGTGCACCCCCTTGTGCATCTGGGTAACGTGGGTCCTGGGGAATCAAGCCTTGAACCAGGGTCCTTAGGCTTCATAGGCAAGCGCTTAACCACTAAGCCATCATTCCAGCCCTATTTGCTTAATTTTATTAGTATTACCTCTCATCTTGCTATCAGTGTTTGCCTCTTGCCTATCACTTGTCTTCAAATGTCTATTGTACATTTACTTATTACATAAATTTAGTATTTTATAAGGACAAACTCTTAAGACTTTTTTTTTTTTCAAGATAAGGTCTCACCTTAGCCCAGGCTGAACTATATAATTCACTATGTAGTCCCAGGGTAGCCTCAAATTTATGGCAATCCTCCTACCTCTGCCTCCTGAGTACTGGGATTAAATGTGTGTGCCACTGTGGTGGTTTGATTCAAGTGTGCCCTCAGAAACTTAGGTGTTTTGAATGTTAGGTCCCCAGCTGATGGCAATTTGGGAATTAAAGCCTCCTGGAGACTGTGTATTATCAGGAGCATGCGTATGGGTGCTATAACCAGCTTCCTCTTTCCAGTGTTTGGCACATTCTCCTATTGCTGTTGGCCATCTGATGTTAGGCAGAAGGTGATGTCCACCCTCTGTTCATGCTATTGTTTTCCCCTGTCATCATGGAGCTTCCCCTCAAGTCTATAAGCCAAAATAAATCTTTTTCCCACACAAGCTGCTCTTAGTTGGGTTTTCTGCCAGCAATGCAAACCTGACTAACAGTAAAGTAACAGTAAAGTTGGTGCTGAGAAGTAGTGTCACTGCTACTAGAATCCTGACTGTGTGGCTTTGGCCTTTTAGAATTGCTTTGTAGGAGTTATGTGGAAGGATTTGAAATCTTGGCTTAAGAGATGCCTTGCAGTGCTGTAAGTACAGCTTGATGGACTATTCTGGTCAGAGTTGAAAGATCTGAATGCAGTAAGAACTACAGCTTTGAGGTTTCACTTATGAGGGTGAGAAAGAGCTTTGCCTGAACTGGGTTAGAATCAGTTTGTGTGAAAGGCTTGCTGTTATGTCTATGTCCTGAGAACCTGTGAAGTGTTGCAACGCATAGAAATGGACTGGTGTGTGCAGAGGGATATGGCACAGAAAGAAATCTTGGGGATGAAAATTCTGCCTGTTCAGCTGTAATTGTATGAGAGATTGCAACCATTGAGACTGGGGCAGCTGACCTGCTTTTGAAGGGGACTGAATGCTGAAGGAGTGTCCTACTGGTACTCCACCTGGTACTGTAGAATATAAGAAATGCAGAAAAGAGAGGGTCATTGAATTTGCAGCATGGTCCTATGTTCTGGAAATGGCCATAGCAGTGTGAAGCAGGTTTGCTAGATTGCCTACATGGAGACCGGATGGAGCCACGAGGATGGACCGTAGGTTGCAATGGAGACCCATTGAAGATGCTAGGACCACAAGACAGCTGCTAAGGAGAGCTGCTGGCCCAAGATGAAGTTTTCTGGAACTCTGAGTAGCCTAGCTGGAGAGGCAGAATTGGAACTTGAGACTTGTTGCTGGTTAGAATTATTGGACTTGGAGGTTTTTCACTGATTAGAGTTGTTGGACTTGGAGTTACAGAGTTTGATGTTTGCCTTGTTTAAATTTTGTATTAGTTGAATATTTCTTTGCTATGCCCAATGCCATGTTTTGCAGTGTGAGTGTTTATTTTGTGCCATTACGGGGTTTTTTTTGGGGGGGGTGGTATTTTGACTCAGTTAAAAAATCTTGGACTGTGAGAATGTTTGAACATCATTAGGATAAAAAACTATGGGGATTTTAAAGTTGGATTGAATGCATTGCATTTTACATAATGGTTGGTTATCAGTTTATGGGGCAAAGGCAGAATGCGATGGTTTGATTCAGGTATCCCCCATAAACTTAGGTGTTTTGAATGTTAGGTCTCCAGCTGATGGCAGTTTGAGAATTAAAGCCTCCTGGAGGCAGTGTATTGTTGGGGGTGGGCTTATGGGTATTATAACCGGCTTCCTCTTGCCAGTGTTTGGCACACACTCCTGCTAATGTTGTTTCTCTGATGTTGGCCAGGAGGTGACATGTACCCTCTGCTCATGCCATTGTTTCTCCCTACCGTCATGGAGCTTCCCCTCCAGTATGTAAGCTAAAATAAACTTTTTCCCACAAGCTGCTCTTGGTCAGGTGTTTTCTGCCAGCAATGCAAACCAGATTATAACAGCAGCCACAAGACTTAAAAAATATATATTTATTTATTTGCGAGAGAAGGAGAGAGAGAATGGTCTTGTCAGGGCCTCTAGCCACTGCAAATGAACTCCAGATGCACATGCAACCCTGTGCATCTGCTTACATGGATAGTAGGGAATTGAACCCTAGGTCCTTAGGCTTCACAGGTAAGCACCTTAACCACTAGGCTATCTCTCCAGACCTTACGACTTTTTAAAATATTTTTTAATGATTTAATTTTTTTATTTTGTGAGAGAGATAGAAACAGGCAGATAGATAAAGAGTAGGAGAGAATGGGTGCGCCATGGCCTTCAGGCACTGTAAACAAACTCCAGACACATGCGCTTCCTTGTGCATCTGGCTTACATGGGTCCTGGGGAATCAAACCTTGGTCCTTTGGCTTCATAGGAAAATGCCTTAACTGCTAAGCCATCTCTCCAGCATTTAAAGGAATTTTTTATTGAGAACTTTAATAATATATGAACCTATTGCAAATTGGTTATGACTTCTGATATTTAAATCATATTTAGAATGATTGTTCTGTGCCAGGATTTAACTTTCTACCTATTTGTGTGTGTGTGTTTTGAGGTAGGGTCTTACTCTAGCAAGGCTGACCTAATCCCAGGTTGGCCTCGAACTCACAGTGATCCTCCGACCTTTGCCTCTCGAGTGCTGGGATTAAAGGTGCGTGCACCATGCCCGGCTCCACTTATTTTTTTATTAGTACCTTTAAGGTATTGGCTTTATATCTGGAATTTGTGTAAGCATAAAGAATGACATAATAAGGCTAGAGAGATAACTCAGTGGTTAAAGGTACTTGCTTGCAAGGCCTGATGACCTGGGTTATATTCCTTAATAACTACATAAAGCCAGATACTCAAAGTGGCACATGTGTCTAGAATTTGTTTGCAGTGGCTGGAAGCCCTTGCATGCCCATACTCATTCTTCTTCTCCCTCTGTCTGCCTCTATCAGATAAATGAAAACATTTAAAAATATTTTTATTTATTTGAGACAGAGAGAGAAAGGAGAGCAAGCCAGCAAGAGAGAGAGAGAGTATATTGATGCACCAGGGCCTCCTGCCTCTGCAAGGTAACTCCAGATGCATGCACCACTTTGTGTATCTGGCTTTACATGGGTACTAGAGAATCAAACTCAGGTATTGACTTTTCCAGCAAGTGCCTATAACTATCGAGCCATCTCTTCAGCCCCCAAATATGTATATTTTTAAAATAATGACATGATAGCCTGCTTAAAGCTTTCTTTTGAGGCAGGGCATGGTGGTGCATGCCTTTAATCCCAGCACTTGGGAGGCAGAGGTAGGAGGACCACCACGAGTTTGTCCATCCTGAGAGTACATACTTAATTCTAGGTCAGCCTGGGCTAGAGTGGGACCCTACCTTGAAAAACCATAAAAAGGGGGGGGGGGGAGAAACTTTTCTAATTAGTTGTGTTACATTTTTGTTGAATAAAGTATCATTTCCCAATTAATTTGAAATATTGTCCATAGGTCCAGAATTATCATAAGATAGAGTATGGGTCTCTCTGTTTTTTCAAGGTAGGCTCTAGCCCAGGCTTACCTGGAATTTACTATGTAGTCTCAGGCTGGCCTTGAATTCACTGTGACCCTCCTAGTTCTGCCTCCAGAGAGCTGGGATTAAAGGCGTGAGTCAACATGCCTGGCTGAGTCTCTTTTTTGATTTTTTTTCTTTTGGTGACAGGGTCCTATGTAACCCAGGTTCACCTTAAACCACATAGTCCAAGCTAACTTTGAATTCCTCCTGACTCCACCTCCCAAGTGCTGGGATTATAGGTGTACACCACCATGCCCAATTTTATGTTTTGTGTTTTGATTTTGCTTTTGTTGCTGGGAATTAGACTGTGAAATCTCCTTCTGAACATAGAACTTTAAACTTTTTCATATGCCAGTTCTGTAGTATTGAAATAAATTTTACTTTATAATAATTTAATACTTTTAAAAGTTGAATTATTTCCTATTCTTGCTTCTAAACTATTATTTACCTTTCTTATAGTTATTTTATTGTAATATGTGGTTAGCAACTTTTGGTGGGGAGCTTTTATTAAAGTCTTCTTGCATTTGTGTGCATGTACTATGTGTGGAGGGTTGTGTGTCGTGTGCATGAGGTCTGCTTGCTGTTTTTGTGAGTACCAGTGATTCTCCATTCTCTGCTTCCTACAGGACCAGGGTTACAGACATGTATGCCATGCCCTACTCTTTATGTGGGAAATCAAACTCAGGCGGTATTGCCCCCCTTAGGCCTTTATACTTGTGTAGGAAGTGCTTTTATATACTGAGCCATTTCTCCAGCCCCTAAATCTTTTACAGTTTGAAGAAATAATTTGAGATCTAGGCACATAAAATAGTTCCTTTAGCCTCCTTGAATGTAAACAACTTGCATGGCATTCTTGTAATACAGTTAACTGACACTCAGGCTTTATTTAAATTTCGCCAACCTTTCCAATGGTTGTCCTTTTTCTGGGCCCAAATCCAGTATAGGAACCTGCACTACATCAACTTGTCATGTCTCCTTAGTCTCCTTGTTACAGTGCAAGGTAGACACTTCTTAGCTATATGGATGGAGATCAGTTTGTTTTGAGGTTTTCTTCTGACTGGATTCCAGGCATGCTTGGGGTGGGGTAGGAGAATGCTAAAGTAAAAATGTGCTCTTAGTACAAATGGGCCTGCCTTCGTTTGTTGAAAACAGATATAAGCCAGATATGGTGGCACACACATTTAATCCCAGCGTTCAGCAGGTTTAGGTAGGAGGATCACCACGATTTTGAAGATAACCTGGGGTGACATAGTGAGTTCTAGGTCAGCCTGGGCCACAGTGAGACTCTGTCTCAACCTCCTCACCTCCCAAAAGAAAATTAAGGAAGATTATTTCTCCAATATTTGTGTGTTTGTGTTTGTATGGGTACACGCTTACCATGGCACACATGTGAAGGTGAGAGGACAACCTCAGGGTGTTTGGTTCTTGTCTTCCATGTTGCTTGAGATAGGGTCTCTTGTTCATGACTGCATTCACCAGGCTAGCTTGCCCACAAGCTTCCAGAATCTCCTGGTTCTGCCTCCCCTCTTGCTGTAGGCCTACTGGGATTACAGCTGCCTGTGCTATGATATCCAGCTTTTTAGCTAGTTTCTCCAGCAGTTAGGCTTCTCAGCAAGTACTTTCATTCACTGAGCCATTTCTCCAGTCCTCTTCCATTATTTTGTTATATCCTTTTTTTAAAAAGTATTTATTTATGAGAGAGAGAGAGAGAGGGGGGGGGGGGGAGGGAGGGAGGGAGAATGGGTGTGACAGGGCCTCTAGCCACTGCAAACAAACTCCAGACACATGCACCACTTTGTGCATCTGGCTTTATGTGGGTACTGAAGCTGTCAGACTTTGCAAGCAATTACCTTCAACCACTGAGTCATCTCTCCAATCCCTGTTATGTCCTTATATTAACATGGATATAAGGATTTACCTTATGAATTATTATCCAGTAACACATTATATTACCAGTTATTTACTAGACATGTAAACAGTGTCATTAAGTACCATTAAGTGTACTTTAAAATGTAAGATCTTGGGCTGGAGAGATGTTTTAGCACTTAAAGCCCTTGCTTGTAAAGCCAAAGGACCAGGTTCGATTCCTTAGGACCCACACAAGCCAGATGCACAAGGTGGTGTATGTGTCTGGAGTTCACTTGCAGTGGCTGGAGGCCCTGGTGCACCCATTCATTCTCTCTGCTTCTTTCTCAAATAAATAAGTGAAAAATACCTTAAAATATAAGGTCTTATCTCCACCAGGGAGATGGCAGTGACACTGAGGAGAATCAGATTTAATGAAAGAAGAAATTAGAGGATGTTGAGAGCTCAACATTATGGGAAATTTGTAACACACCCTCCAAGGCTCAGGGAACATTGTTGAAGAAGGGGTGGGAAAATGTAAGAGCCACAGGCTGGGAAGGTGTACTCTGAGGCACTGTCTCTGCCTCACCACCTCCATCAACAGGCACTGACTGGTACATTCAGAACCCCACAGTGATTACTGATAACATCTCTGAGGAGAGCCCTCAGTAGGAAGGAGATAAGGGAAGAAATGACATGAGTATAAATTGATGATCATACATTAAAGATCTTAATAAAAATTAAAAATTTAATAAAAATGTTAAGGTATTTATAGCTGGGAGTTACTATCTTTGTTTGTAAAGGGAAATAAAATTAAAATGTTAATATTATCACTTGGAGTGGAATAATACTAACAAATTATACCCATAATTCATTTATAAAATGTTGAATATATGAGAGGTAGTTTGAATGTGAAATGTTCTTTATAGCCTTATGTATTTGTGATTAAGCATCACACTTAATCCTCAGCTGGTGGAGGAGGTGTGCCACTGGGAGTGGGTCTTGAGGCACTGAAGCCCAGCCTGGCTTGCTCCAGTTAGCTCACCCTCTACTTCCTCACTGCTGATGGTGATATAATATCTAATTGTCTGCTCTTGCCATGCTTTCTCCACCATGATACACTTCCCCTTGAAATGGTAAGCTGGGCATAAAGTTTTTCCTGCGTCTGGTCAAGTGTTTTGTCCCATAAACCAGAAGGTAACCTCTACAGTATGATTATAAGCCCCAGTAATTAAAGGGTTTCCAGACAATAGAACATGGAGCTGGCAGAAGGCCAGCTGTCAGACAAAATGACAGGCCTTATCTGCTATTAACTGAGAATGTGTGAATACTGGAAAAATTCTTTCCGAATTCACACCACCGATTTTTTTTTTTTTTTTTTTGGGTGTGCTGGGGCTAAGCAAGCACTCTACTGCTAAGCTACCTCCCCATCTCTATTTACAACATTTCTAACACCAAACTTTTTTTAAAATTTATTTATTTAAAGACAGAGAGAGACAGCAAAAGAGAGAGCGAGAGAGCGAGCGAGCGAGCGAGAGAGAATGGGCGTGCCAGGGCCTCCAGCCACTGCATAGGAAGTCCAGATGCGTGTGTCCCCTTGTGCATCTGGCTAATGCTGATCCAATCGAACCTGGGTCCTTTAGCTTTGCAGGCAAGTGCCTTAACTACTAAGCCATCCCTCCAGCCCCCAGACTTTTTTTTTTAATGTACCAAGCTAATTCTCTAATTCCCCATGGATAACAAATGAGTGATATACAATTTAATTCTGAACCAGCTGTTAGGAGTTACTGAAGATACCATAAGTTAAGGGCTTTCTCACAATATTGTCTTCAATTTTAGACACCAGACTATAAAGTCTGGATGTCTCTTGTTTCTGACACACTGGCTATAAGTCAAAGATACCCATGATGCACTTCTCATAAATGGCTCATAGAACTCACAGAAGCACCTTTATTAGTTTATTTTAAATCATTTAATAAGGAATACAAGTAGGCAGCCTGATAAGAGGTACGTGGTATGAGGTGTGGAATGCAAGCGGACAGGCCTATGAGGATGTATATGGGATATGGTGTAGAAGGGTCTTAAGTACAGTGCTTCAAGAGTAGGCATGTAGTATATTCCTGAATCCTGGATGTGTTAACCTAGCAGATCTCCAAAGCACATAGTTGAAGATTTTAATGTAACTCATTCTCCATCCCCTTTTTCTTTTTGTCTTTTTAAGTTTTCATTTTATTTGAGAGGCAGATATAGAGAGAATGGGTGCCAGGGCCTCCAGCCACTGCAAATGAATCCAGATGCATGTACCACTTTATGCATCTGACTTATGTGGGTACTGGGGAATAAAACCTGGGTCCTTAGGCTTCACAGGCAAGTGCCTAACTGCTAAGCCATCTCTCTAACCCTCCAGCCCCTTTTCACTCTATGGAGAATGGGACCTGAAAGTTCCTAGTTCTACTCATGGCTTGGTCTTTCTGATGAACAGCTCTATCCAGAAACTATCTAGGAGCCTAAGAGTCACCTTATTAGAACAAAGGAATCATCTTTCATCTCAAAAAATCTAATGTACTTAGGAGTCAAAGAGTGGGGTCGAAAGCCAAGTATCAGAACCAAAGGTGCTTTATTAGAGTAAAAAGGTGAACTATAATTAGACAAGTGGAAATACTTATCTAGTTATAATCCATAATTTATAGCTGTTAATAGTAATGTATTTTTAAAGTTGCCTGAATTGTTTTATTTTATTTTTTCAGGTTTGAAGCTAATTCAGGAAAGCCATCACCATTTTTGCACTGCTATTTCTAAAAATGTCACTTACAAGGAACTTAAAAACCTGTTGAATTCCAAAAATATCATGTTAATTGATGTTAGAGAAACATGGGAAATTCTTGAACATGGAAAAATTCCTGGGTCTATTAATATACCATGTAAGTGACATGTGTCTTAAACAAATTCATCTATGTATTTAATGACTCAATGCATGTAGAATTTAATTGCATGTCTTCACATTTTTCTCTCAGTGGGTGAGCTAGGTGAGGCTCTACAGATGAACCCGAGAGACTTTGAAGAGAGGTACCATGAAGTGAAGCCATCCACGTCTGACAGCCTAGTGTTTTCTTGTTTAGCTGGAGTGAGAAGCAAGAAGGCTCTGGACACAGCCATATCCCTGGGCTTTAGCAGGTATGCAGATGAAAGAGAAACTGCATTCCAGAATGTGGACTGTAAGGTTTCACATGCATTCATTTAAACAAACATTTTGTGAGCTGAGGATATATAGCTTAGTAGTTGAGGAGAACATGAGTTCTTAGGCTTTGCAGGCAAGCACCTTGACTGCTAAGCCATCTCTCTAGGCCGGCACATGCCTTTAATTTAAGTATACAGGAGGCTGAGGTAGGAAGATCGCTGTGAGTTCAAGGGCAGTCTGGGCTAGAGTAAGACCCTACCTAGAAGCCCTGTCCCCCCTGCAAAAAAAAAAGAATCTAAACAGGGAGTTTGAGAGATAGCTCAGTAGTTAAAGGTTACTGCTTATAAAGCCTGATGGCTCAGGTTCAGTTCCCCAGTACCCATGTAAAGCCAGATATACAAATGGCACATGTGTCTGGAGTTTGATTGCAGTGACAGGAGGCCCTGGCATTCCCGTGCTTTCTCTTCTCCTCTCTCAAATAAATTTAAAAAAAAATTTTTTAAATCTAGGGCTGGAGAGATGGTTCAGTGGTTAAAGGCACTTGCTTACAAAACCTGATGCCTCAGGTTTGGTTCTCTAGTACCCAAGTAAAACCAGATACACACAGTGGTGCGTATGTTTGCAGTTCATCTAAACAGCATAATGAGTACCTATTGCACATTTATCTCTCATCAATCTTCAGTTATATAATGAGAAAACCCAACACTTTTTCATATGTTTTCAGTGCTCAACACTATTCTGGCGGATGGAAGGAATGGGAAACCTATGAATTTTCAGAGAAGAAACAAGAAAATTGAGTTTTGGAATACAAAAGATTCTTTGTGTACATAAAGCCAAAGACAGTGGACTAAGCAAAAAGAAAATCTAGTTCTGGCACCAATGGTGAATGGTGAGCAGATTCTGTATAACTAACTACCTGGTGAATATTCTTCTCATCCTTAAACTGAAAATACTGTTCCCCTGAGCACTTTCAATGATTGCTGAAGAAACCAAGCTTAGTGGGGCATGCCTTTAATTCCAACACTTGGGAGGTAGAGGTAGGAGGATTGCTGTGAGTTTGAGGCTAGGCTGGCACTATGGAGTGAGTTCCAGGTCAGCCTGGGCTAGACTGATACCTAACTTGAAGGATAAAAAAAAAAAAAAAAAGGCTACTGAGGACTAAGATAATGTGACTTGGATAGGCTTGTGAGTAGATTCTAAGAGTTAATTTTCAAGTAGCTGGCATTGTAAAAGATCAGGTAACTTGTATCACCTAATCATGTATGACCATTTATTTGAATTAGTGTCACTTCTATTCAGAGTATATGAACTAAAACAGGATGGTAAGCAGATTTGGCCTAAAAAAAATAATCAAGAAGCTGGTGCTGGGCATGGTAGCTTATGCTTGTGAATCGAGCACTCAGAAGTTTAAGGCAGGTAGATTGCTATAAGTTTGAGGTCAGCCTGGTCTATGTAGCAACTTCTAGGCCAGCTATAGGCTGTAGAGTGAGACCTTGTCTCAAAACCTTAAAAAAAAAAAAAAAAAAAAGAAAATCCCAGGGCTTGGGAGGCTGAGGTAGAAGGATCACTGTTTAAAAGTTCAAAGCCACCCAGAGACTACCTAATGAATTCCAGGTCAGCCTGGCTTTCAGCAAGACCCTACTTCAAAAAAATAAAACAAAACGAAATCCAGGGAAGTAGGTAGGTAAAATATGATACTTGAATAGGCCAGCTGTGGTGGCACATACCTTTAATCCCACTACTAGGAAGGCAGAGATAGGAGGATCACCATGAGTTCAAGGCTACCCTGAGACTATGTAGTGAATTCCAGGTTAGTCTGGGCTACAGGAAGATCCTACCTTGAAAAGGAGACAGAAAATACTTGAGTAGCATTTGCATCATTTACTTTCTTGTTGCTAAGACAAAATACCCTACCAGAGTGGCTTAAAAAAAGGTTTTTTGGGGGGCTTGTAATTTTGAGTTGAGTGACCTTTATGGTGGGGGATGCATGGCAACCTGAGCAGGAAGCCTGTGTCCTATCTTTACGTCATCAGGGAGGAAGTGGAAAGAGCAAGCTGGGTTTGGCTGTAACATGTTAAGGCCCACCCCTGAGGGACACACTTCCTCCAGTAAGGTTCCACCTCCTAAATGTTCTACAACCTTCCCAAATAGGACCACCAACTGGGGATTAAGTATTCAAATACATAAACCCACAGAGGACATTTTGCATTCAACTACCACAGCATCCAAATATTCATGGCAATGTTGGGACTAGAATGGTAGTGATATCAGGAACAACTTAAAGATTAAAATGAGTATGAGTAATACTGGAATAGGAATCATACTGGGTTATACAGTTTGTGTAGGGCAGACTAACTGGAAGAGAGGGAACTTCTGTTTTAAGGTGGTAGAAATGTTCTGTCATGACAAAAGTGTGAGACGTTTGTCAAAACTCAGTAAAACACACAAAGATTATGTTTCAAGTAATTATACCTCAATTAAAAAATAATGAAAACAGATAAGTTGTGTGTGACTCCCTTAAACATGTACATATTTCTTTGGAATGTTAAGTCCCAAACTTGGTAGGGTACTGATTGACTAATTAGGTGGCAAAGAAAGTCTATGTTTTCTTTTTCTATTTTATTTTAGTTTTATTTATTTGAGGGGGGAGGGGAGAAGGAAGGGAGAAAGAGGCAGATAGAGAGAATGGGTGTACCAGAGCCTCCAGTCAGTGCAAACAAATTCCAGACAAATGCATCACCTTGTGCATTCAGCTTATGTGGGTCCTGGGGGACTGAACCTGAGTTCTTTGGCTTTACAGGCAAGTACCTTAACAGCTAAGCCATCTCTCCAGTCTTAAGTCTATGGTTTCATGTCTGTGCTTTTTTATTTTTATTTACTGATTGATTTTTAAATATTTTATTTTTATTTATTTATTTGACAGAGAGAGAAAGAGAGAGAGAGTGAGAGAATGGGCATGCCAGGGCCTCTGGCTACTGCAAACGAACTACAGATACATGTGCCCCCTTGTGCATCTAGCTTATGTGGGTCCTGGTGAGTCAAACCTGGGTGTTTGGGCTTTGCAAGCAAGTGCCTTAACTGCTAAGCCATCTCTCCAGCCCTATTTTTTATTTTTTGAGGTAGGGTCTCACTCTAGCCCAGCTGAGCTAGAATACATTTTGTAGTCTCAGGGTGGCCTCAAACTCACAGCCATTCGCCTACCATTACCTCTCAAGTGCTGGGATTAAGAGTGTGCTACGACACCCAGTCTGCTTTTTTTGTTTTTTTTTGAGTATGTGTATGTGTATATGTGGGGTGTGTGTGTGTATGTGAAGGTCAAAGGACAACTTTCAGGTTTTGGTTCTAGTTTTCCACATTGCTTGAGGCAATTTCTTGTTCACCCTGCCCTATGGCCCATGACCTTCCCACAAATTCTCCAGTCTCCACCACCCTTCTTGCTATAGGAATGCTGGGATTATAGAAGCATCCAGCTTTTAATGTAGGTTCTGGTAATCCAAAATCAGGACAGCAAGCATTTTATCAACTGAACCATCTCCCCAGCCCATTCTTTTGCTTTTGACTCCTCTTCATGCAGTCATTCTGATTATATAGTCTAGCAACTTATTCTTAAGGATCTGAATTGTCCTAAATGAGATGGAAAGCTATTAGAGAATCTGGAGATTCTTGAACTTCCCAGTGTCAATCTAATTTCTTGCTAGTTCTCCCTATTAAACTAGAAAAGCTGGTAAATACATGCAAACACACATGCATGCATGCCTCTGTATAGGTAAGAAAAAAAATCACAATAGAAGATTAATATATTTACACACTGGAATTTCAGACACAGTTGTTAAAGCAACTATGAGTAACATACTCAATAACTTAGATGACAAAAGTGAAGTGTATCAGAACATGGAAAAACATCAAATGGAAATTCTAGAACTTAAAAAACAGTAACTCACAATTGGCAAAACAAGCAAGGGCGGTTTTCTTGGTGAACCAGGTACCAGCACAAGGGTGAAGGAGATTGACACAGAGAACAATCAACTCCTACCATATCAGATATCCAGAGACCCAGAGGCCCCCAACACCTCATCACTGAAGCAGACCAAAAATGAACCCAACATGCTCAGGGAAATTTTGTGGAAGAGGGGGCGGAAAGAATGTCAGAGCCACATGTTGGATCATGATATGCAGAGACATTTCTCTCACCCATAACTATGGGCTAACTCCACAATGCATGACCCATAATACCTCAACAAGGAGGGCCTTGAACTCATGGCAATCCACCTACCTCTGCCTCCTGAGTATTGGGATTAAAGGTATGTGTCACCACACCCAGCATATTTTTTTCAAGAGACAGAATGGGGGTGCCAGGGTCTCTAGCCAATGAAAATGAACTCCAATTGCATATGCCACTTTGTGCACACGGCTTTACATGGGTACTGGGCAATTGAACCTGGGTCCTGAGGCTTTGTAGGCAAGCACCTTAAATGCTAAGTCATCTCTCCAGTCTTGATGTTTTGGTTTTTGAAGCAGGGTCTCACTCCAGCCCAAGCTGGCCTGGAATTTACAGTCATCCTCCTACCTCAGCCACCAGACTGCAAGGATTAAGAGCATCACCATGCTCAGCTCGTATTTTTATTTATTTTGAGGCAGAGTCTCACTCTAGCCCTGGCTAGCCTGGAATTTAACTCTGTAGTCCCTAGGTTAGCCTCAAACTCATGGCAATCCTCCTGCCTCTGCTTCCTGAATGCTGGGATTAAAGTTGGGTACCACCACACCTAGGTGGTTTTTTTGTTTTTGTTTTGTTTTTATAGCTATATATACTCTGCTTCACTTCACAATGGAACAGAAATCCTTCTGGAAAATGTGCTAACAGTGGACTAACCTCTGAATTAATCAAAGTGCCTCAGATTTCCCTCATTTAGATTATCTTTCTCACCTTTCTTACTGGTCTCAGTGGGGATTCTTGCATTTTATCAAAATGTACCTTTTGCCAGGAGTGTGGCACACACATTTAATCCCAGCACTCAGGAGGCAGAGGTAGAGGATCACCATGAGTTCAAGGCCACTCTGAGACTACATAGTGAGTTCCAGGTCAGTCTGAGCTACAGTGAGACCCTGCCTGAAAAACAAAACAAAACAACAACAACAAAAATGTACCTTTTTTAAATCTAATATGTCATAAGAACAATACAGGTGTGGAGACTAACAACTTGTTTGTGTGATAATAATTGACTGTCAAGTGCTCACCACTAAATGAGGCATCTCTATCATGCCCTCCACTGTGGAAGAAGTGGAAAGAATTTAAGAACCAGGATTGGGAGAAATGCTTTGGAATGTCATCTTCCAGATATAAAGTGGCTGACTGACTGTTGCAATCATGACCTGATAGCAGTTGTTGATACCTGCACAATATTGGGTCTATTAACATTCCATCATGGATGGTGAGACAAGGCCAAAAAAAAAAAAAAAAAAAAGACATTCAACCATTCAAGTAGAAAAGGATCTAGTTGGGAAGAAGGTATTTAGTGGAAAGGGCATGAGAAAGAGAAATCAAAAGGAATTAATAGGAGGGGATTATGACCAAAACACATTATGTACCTACATGAAAATTGTCAGTTATTTTATACAGTGCTGAATATGAGAAGTTTGTATCCTCCTCTTTTTTTTTTGGTTTTGTTTTTTCAAGGTAGGGTCTCACTCTAGCCCAGGCTGACATGGAATTCACTATGTAGCTTCAGGGTGGCCTCAAACTGTCCTCCTACTTCTGCTTGAATTAAAAGTGTGCACCACTACGCCCAGCTATAAATTTGTATTTCTAAAGACAAAGGAGTCAGGTTTAGTGATCTAGAACTGTAATCCCAGCACTAGAGGCCAAGGCAGGAGCACTGGGAGTTCAAGGCTGCACAGCAGGGCCTCATCTCAATCAATCTATCAATCCAAATGAAAAGTGAATGATTCTCGCACCATCCACTAAAATATACTATTCCTTGTCTGTAAGGATAGCAATTTTAATAATGGAAAAGCATTACCAGAACTTTTCAGTGCTATAAGTTTCTCCAGGAGGAAGGACACAAAGGGGAAAGAAAATTTAATGAGTAGAAACTTTAATAATGGTAAAATGTGGCTGAAGTATATCCCAAAGGGTTTACTAGTTCCTACTTCATAATAGTTTTGAAGATCATATCAGATATTTGTTTAATCTTTAATCCTATGCTATTCTAGCTGATCTTTTGAACTGTTCAGCATTAACAGGTAAAGGCAGGTGAAAGTTCTAGCTTAGGAGCAGCAGTGATAGTGAGACCCCTTCTAGATAACAGGAAGAAAAGGTGAAATAATGAATGCTAAACAATGATTTATCTAGCTCCTTGACCACTCTTGTCTCCAAGAACTCTGAAAACTCAATCTCGTACTACCTTCTAGAAAGGAGAAGCATCCTCACTAGAAAAATTGACTCATCCCTAAGACTTCCAGAAAATTATGGTGGGGATAAGAGGTGATGAATGACAAAATTTAATTGCTCCTTTACCCCACCATGAAGCCCACCACTGAAAGGTCATACTTGTGAGCTGGAGAGATGGTTTGTTAAGAACACTTTCTGTGCAAGCATGAGAGCCTGAGGCAGCTGGAGGGACCGCTCAAGTTCAATCCCCAGTACCCACATAAACAGGTAGGCATGGACATGTCTGTCTATAACTTCAGTTCCACAAGGGAGCAGAGATCTAAGAACTGTCAGAGCCTGCAATAATTTGGGAAGTTTGGGATCACTAAGAGTAAAATTCAAATAAGAACTGGTGGAAGGTTGGGCATAGTGGTGCACACCTTTAATCCTAGCACTCGGAAGGCAAAGGTAGGGGAATCACTGTGTGTTCCAGGCCACTCTGAGACAACATAGTAAATTCTAGGTCAGCCTGGGGAGAGGGAAACCCTACCTCAAAAAGCCAAAAAGCCAAAAAAAAAAAAAAAAAAGAAAGAAAGAAAGAGAGTGAATGTATTGGACTTTGTAAGCCTAAAAGAAATATTTGGATCCCTCTAATAAATAAGGGCTATATATTATATAGAGTAATTGTGTGGTGGGAGGTAACTTGCAAGTCATAGATTTGTAGGCAAGGGAATCTGTTACGCATTGTTTCTAGGCTGAATGTAAAATCCCTTATATTGTACTGATGGGGCTAAGAACTATTTTTATTTGCCTATGATATACTTGGTTTCTAATAAAATGTCCCAGGCTCTAGTGAAAAAAAAAAAAAAAAAAAAAAAACTGGGGGAAGAGTAATGGACCTAATGGTCTGCTCTGGCCACTGCAAGTGAACATGTGGGGCACTGCATGGGCACACACATACACACATGAAAAATAGTCTTATTCTGCAGAGACCTTCTGGTTACCTTCATTACACCTCTTACACAGAAAGACTCAGGAAGGTTAGGAGACCTAACAAAAAAAGAAGTGCAAGACAACTACTAAAAAATTTAAATAGTGAGCCGGGTGTGGTGGCACACGCCTTTAATCCCAGCACTCAGGAGGCATAGGTAGGAGGACTGCCATGAGTTCAAGGTCACCCTGAGATGACAGAGTTAATTCCAGGTCAGCCTGGACCAGAGTGAGACCCTACCTCGAAAAACCAAAAAAAAGAAAAAAGAAAAAGAAAAAATGTAAATAGTATCTTTAGAATGAGAACACACCCCATTGTCAAACAAGAATACATAGTATTTAAAAAGGTTTGAGGGCTGGAGAGATGGCTTAGCAGTTAAGGCCCATGCCTTGCAAAACCAAAGGATCCCAGTTCAATTCCCCAGGACCCACGTAAGCCAGATGTACAAGGGTGTGCATGTGTCTGTAGTTTGTTTGGAGTGGCTAGAGACCATGGCATACCCATTCTCTCTCAAATAGATAAATAAAATGTTGTATGAAGGCAGCAGTGCTGCCTGACCAATAAAGCAAATGGGTCACGAAGATGAAGGCTCAAGAAAACATCTCCCTAAGAATACCTTAGAGAATAAGTGAATGAAAAATCTGAGATGAATTAGCAAAAGATACAAAGAAAATATAATGAATTATAACATAATTACTATTTTAAGAAAGGCAGAAACATTTTAAAATAAAGTTATTGGAGTATACTACAGAAGATGATACACCTTAACTCTCTACCTATATATACTTAATATGAAGTTTTGAAAATTGTACAATTTTTTGTTGTGTTGTTGGAGACATAGTATCATGTAGCCTAGGCTGGCCTCAAACTCCCACTTCCCTACCTCCACCTCCCAAGTGCTGGTATTACAGGTGTGGATCAAGGTCAAGACTGTAACTAAAATGATGGCAGTCTCAGTGCAGGACCAGGTTGGAGAAGGGGAAGACTAGGGAAAGATATGTGTGAAAGCAAAGCATTCATTTCCCCCTAGTAGGCAGTAGGTAATACTTAGAGGTGAGAATAAATCAAAAAAGGGGAGGTGGGCAGAGCAGCTCAGCTGTCCATGTTTTAAGAATGAAAAATCAATTTTTTTTTGTTTTTCAAGGTAGGGTTGCACTCTAGAATTCACTATGTAGTCTTAGGGTGGCCTTGAACTCATGGCGATCCTCCTACCTCTTACAATGGTGTGAGCCATCATGCCTGGCAGAAAATCTAATCTATTAAGCTGTAACTTTATCTGTGAATGAGGAGTTACTTAACCTTTCCATTTCTGAATTTCTCATCTCTAATAAAATGATTCTGAGGGATAGAGAGATAGCTTAGTGGTTAAGGTGCTTGTTTGGGAAGCCTAAGGACCCATACTTGATCTCTCTCCATATCCCACATAAGCCAGACACACAAAGGTGAGGGAAGTGTAAGGCCGCACATGCCCACTCAGTGACATAAGTGTCCAGAGTTTGATTGCAGTGCCTGAGGCCCTAGCATACCATTTCTCCAATTCTCTCGCTTGCTCTACCTTAAAAACAAAAACTATTCTGAGAATTTTCTTAACAAACTCAGAAAATATAAAACAAAACTGGCACACAATAAGCACTTAAATAAATGCTTCAACTAAGAGCTTGCTACCGGGAAATGTGTAAGTGGCAGAGAAATGACTAAAATTTACAAGGAAGAGTAGGGAGAATGAGAAGTGGGAAAGGACAAGATTCTCACATTTTCCTTATTATATAGCAGCAGCACTGTCCAATGTAAGCCATTATGTGATTTTAAATGTGTTTTCTTTTAAAAAATTAAAAAGAAACAAGTAAACTTATTTTGAATAATGTTTTATTAAATTCTATGTATCCCAAAATATTGTCATTTAAAACATGTAATCATTATAAACAAATTGAGTTTTTAACATTTCTTGTTCTATGTTAAATACTTGAAATCCAATGTGTATTTTCACATTTACAGCACATCTCTATTTAGGTGAGCCACATCGTAAGTGTTCAATACCCAACAAGTGGCTAGTGGCCATATTACTGGACAGTGTAGCCTTCAATAGTAATTGACATCTAAAAACAGTATTTATCACCAATGGTTGATAAATCACAGGAAGAGACCAACAGCCACTATATGCCTCTAGTAGGAAAGACTACAACCTTATATAGTAGAGTACTCCTAAGAAAGAAAGAATATGATCAGCCTTGATGATAAATTACCAACTTACAGAAACATGAAGGAGAAAGGAACATGCTCAATGGCATGCCAAGGATGCCACCAGCAAAACTCAGGTTGTGGCAAACTCCCAGTGGACAGCAAATGAAAAGGGAATTTTAAAAATGAGATGAAGAAGAATCCTTGAATTTAAAAATACAAAGGTTTATCAATGAATTGCAACATGTTGTCCATACTTAAATTTTACTAGAATTAAGTTTTAACATTATCAGGGAACTGAAAAAATCTGAACTATTTGATAATTAAGAAATTATTTTGTTAACTTTTAAGCATAATACTTTTGTAATTTTTTAAAGGAGCCATTATCTTTTAGAGTACATACTGAAATATTCATGGATGAAATGGTATGCCTGGGATTTGCTTCAAAGTAATATGCAAGTTGTAGAAAGTGGTGTGGGAGTTCAAGTAAAATAAAAGTAGCTATGGAATGGATAACTGTTGCTGGAGGGTCATTACACTGCTTTATCTACTCATATAATTTAAATTTTCCATAATAAGAGGTTGCAAACAAAACTGAGGCACAATGCATTTAACTTTACGTAAAAACCTAAAAATAAAAATTATAGCTAATGATTGTGATAATCATTCTGCATATCCAAACAAAACTCAGGACTAATTCCTTTGATCTGAGGAGAGTGCTTTCTTTCTTGCCCTCATAACCTTAGGAGACACAGTGGACTGGTACTGATTCCATACAATGTCTCTTTTCTAGCTCATATGATATTCTTCATAAGGAAGTAAGACTTCCTTTAACGTTTGTTAATAAAACTTATGAGGTTACCTCTTCACAAAATATAGGATGCTTTAACTTAACACTTATCTAAAGAAAGACAAAAAAGTCAAATTCAAAAGTATGATTTCAAGACACTAGTCATAAAGCTGGAAAATTTTATTACTGCAACTTTAACTAGGAAGCCAACACTAAGTAATTCATTTTTCATGATGTATAAAAAAAAAACCTGAATCCTTAAACTATACATTAATACCCCACAACTCCAATTGTATTTCTCACTGTCCTTCAGCGTGAAGAACAATAAAGGAAGGTCCACAGACAGCGCATCCTGTGATATACATTCACTCACTCTACACTCATGGAGTTAGGATGGCCAGCATCAACCTGGCCTCAAAACTGATTGTATTCCTGCTCAAGACACTTGTGTATTTTAAGTTCACACTAGGACACAAAATTAAATTAGGGTGTAGATGTCTCATGAAACTTTCTCACAGATTAAAAACATTAAATTTTTATTGAACTTCAACATTATTTAGTCAAATAAAAATCTCAAATACCAATTACATGTAAATTAACTGCAAATAATTTACCTGTTGAGCTTTATTCATTCACTTATTTATTGAGGTAGGTTCTCACTCCACCCCATGCAGAGGCTGGCCTTGAACTCAGTGATCCTCCTACCTCAGCCTCTCAAGTGCTGGAATTATAGATGTGACCCACCACACCCCAGTTCATGGATGAAGTTTTAAAAAAGGTTTCCCAGCCTTTTAACATGATTACTGAGTTATTACAACCTTTAAAATGTCAAGTATGCTATACATATTGCACTTTTCTGGTAGGCTGGGCTAGTATCTTCTGTGATGATATACCAAAATTATTGAATAAGATAACACTTTGTAAAAAATCCAGAATTTTGTAAGAGTAATTCCTTAAATACACTTTTAAAGTTTAATTTACATCAGGGGGAGGCACAATCATATGATGACTTTTTGTGCATTTTTATGGTCCCTTAATGTCCAAAGAGAAAGCAAATTTATAAACAAATTATGTTTCATGTTTCCTGTCTTAATGCAATCATTTCCCAATATGCTTGATGGAAACAAGCTATTCACTTTCATGTGTGTTCCACTGCAGACATTACTGAAATCTGTCCAGGGCTTATTTCCAAGTGCTCCACTATGGAATTCTTCACAATGTTTTAAGATTGGCTGTAGCTAGAGTTCTGATTTCCATTTGGACCCTGCTCTCCTTCACTGTTCAAATGGGGAAGAAAGAGATTTTATACCAATTAAAAGATTCATTTTCAACACCCTGATAAAGACTGCTAATTTCTGCAGTGCATTATTTTGAGGTACACGTCTACAAAACAAACATTCCTGACTGTAAAAGACAGATGTTGAAAAATTAAAATACAGAAAACTAACAACTGGTTTTATGTTTTTATTCTTGTGTAACTTTGTGTCCTTACACATAACAAGCAGTCTGGAAGTTAGTGTCCACATACATTCAAAATATTTAAATTAGAGTTTGGGATTTCACTATTATTACAGGTATCACTCAACATATAGATTACAACTTCTGAACAAATAAATTTCCTAGAAAATTAAATCTTACATATAAAACTCTATTTCTACTATTTAGGAAAATCAAAAGTGTTCTAAAAAAAAGGTTGTTCAATGGCATAATAAAATCATATGTAATTACAGCAAAACTTTATCAGTCAAAAATATGGCAATTTCTTGGAAATGGTGCATATTTAAAATAAAAATAACTAAAACTGAAAATACCAGTAACTGTGGCAATAGGAGCATTGCCTTATCTTGTCCACCATCATCTTGCAGCTTCCGGCCCTGCCACTAGTGGAGAGTCACTCAGGGAGCTTCTGTAAAAAATGCATCCAAAGGGAGCTATTTGAATGACTGCCCTAAGCAGCTCCTTGTAGAAGTCAAGCATCATTCTTTTCTGAATTGTAATATTAACTTACTCAGTAGCAGTCTATAAATCCATCTCAATGTTATAGAGGTTAATTACCCTTCTTAATAAACAATTAAGATAGACACCTTTATCTTCCTTCTCACCTTTTTTCCTTCCTTGAACAATGTGACATATAGTGAGGGCAGAGAATCACTCAATTAAATGAACAGATTTATTTAAAACACAAATACTTCTTAGCACAGGAAGTTCACATTTGGCAAAATTATATGTGATTGTGCACTCACACGCACAAGTCAAAATTTCAAAATTTATTAACTTTATATCAGACCATTCATTGAAATTTTTGAGAACTGTTACTAAAATTTATAAACTAGGTGAATCAGCAGCAGTGGGGGTGGGAGGAGATGGAGCAGAGTCAAACTGATAAGAGAGCTACTACAGCTCTTTATCCCTGGACATCCTACGATCTCACCTATTTCAATTCTACTTAAGCTTATGTACAGTGTGTGGCTATATGTTGAGGGATACCTGTAATAGACCTCCATTGGTTTAGGAAAAATTACTGGGTAGATGATGAGATAAATTTAATTTAAACCTGATAAATTCTCAATCTGTCAAGTCACAAATTTTAAAAAGTTAACAGAAAACAAGAAGTGTTGGTACAGAAGTTTTAAGAAAAAGATTTAAACTACATAATCAAGAAATAACAATCATATTACAATTAAATGACAATAATTAAGTCTAAAATGTACCTGTTTGGAGGTGGTTTTGGTTTTGGCATTTTACTAAGAATAGTTGCCATCTCTTTTCTCTCATCAAAATTCTTCCACTGCTCATATAGTTTTAATATAACCCTGATTATTTCCAAAATCTAGAAGAAAATATTTTAAAAGTTCTCAGCATAAACAAGCAACATATTAGTATGTAAATAACACATCTTATAGGCTTAGGAGACAGTTCAGTTGGTAAAAAGCTTGCTATGCAAGAAGCAGAAGGACCTGATTTGAGCCTGAGAAATCACATTTTAAAAAAGCTGGGCATGGTAGTACATGCTTATAATTGCAGCTCTGGGGATAAAGAGACAGGATCTGGGGCTTGTTGGTATGCCATCTAGCCTACTTGGCAAGCTATAGACTAGTCAAACAGTCTAAAAATTGTGGATGGTGTTCCTAGTAAATGACACCCAAGGCTGTCCTCTGTCCTCCACACACACCCAACTGACATGTGCACCACCTGCACACACATCGACGTATGATCCATGCCTATAATCTCAAACCTCAGGAGGTTAAAGCAGGAGGATTATGAGTTGGAGGTCAGCCTGGTCTATCTAACAAGTCATTGTCTCAAAACAAACAAACAAAAACCAAACCAACCAAACAAAAAACATGGTCTTATAATCTGTGCTATTTTTCTAACAATATGAACAGACCCAACCTTGGATTTATTTAAATACTTTCAATAATCGAGCAGAAAAGTTGGAAAACAGAGTGACTCTAATCTTGTCAGAAAAAGTATGTCATGGACGTTCACAGTAGTATCTAGGCAGCTTTCAATGAAATCCCGGAAACCAGAGGCTCCTCTGTAACCAATCAAACCCAAAATGTATTATTCTATTAAACTTTTTTTTTTTCTTTTGAGTTTTTCAAGGTAGGGTTTCACTCTAGCCCAGACTGACCTGGAATTCATTACATAATCTCAGGGTGGTCTAGAATTCACTGTGATCCTCCCATCTCTGTCTCCCAAGTGCTAGCATTAAAGGCACTTGCCACCATACCTGGCTTTATCATTCTGTTAATCTTAAACCAAAACTATAAACCACTCAATAAATGTGACGACTGGTTAATATTTTTTAACCAATAATATTATGAACATGCAGGCTCACGATAAGTTTTGTAATATTCCGCTTTATAGTTATAAGGAATACCTTCTCCATATCCACAGAAAGCTCGGCAAACCACTGTCTGGCATCCTTCTGCTGTACAACACAAGCCACATGCAGGCAAGCTGGAAAGAAAATGAGACACTATTGTTCAAGTTTAACTGGAAACATGGTGTTAGACCTAAAGAACTTTATAAAATTTGTGTATATTTTCTAAAACTATTTTTTAAAAAATCATATAGCTGCATTTAATAGTTACCATCTCATCAGCTTAATCTGACAGATACAGAGAAAAGTTACTACACTACACATAGGCTTTTGACACCTGTTTCTGACTGGGTACTAGCCACAGCATAGGTACTTTGAGAACATATTACAAAAGAAATAAGCTCAAAGAAGAGAAGAGAACCCAGAATGGGAAAGTCATCCACAGCAGTACAAAGTAGTCAGGTCAAGGTGACCAAAACAAAAGCTGTAAAGCACACAAGTATGCAATTCAGTGATATAATCAAACAGAAGTTTAAAATGAGTAATTTGTTTTATAAAATAAGACATATTATATACAATTTAAACTAACAGAATGAAAGAGCCCAAAGACAGAATCTATATTACAAATTGTCCTAAAACAATTTCTACATATCCCACTCCAACATGTCAAGAGTTTTATTTCCTGGTCTTGTTCATGATTAAGAATGGCATTCTAGGGGCTGGAGGAATGGCTTAGCAGTTAAGGTGTTTGCCTGCAAAGCTAAAGGACCCAGGTTTGACTCCCCAGGACCCATGTTAGCCAGATGCACAAGGGGGTGCACGCATCTGGAATTCATCTGCAGTGGCTGGAGGCCCTGGCGCACCCATTCTCTCTTTCTGCCTCTTTCTCTGTCTGTCGCTCTCAAATAAATAAATAAAAATAAACCAAAAAAAAAAAGTTTAAAAAAAAAACAGCTTACTTTGGTTTCTCAACCTTAGTTGACATGACTATCATTTTTGTTTAGACTTAAGACCATCATGGATCATCACTGGCTTCTATCTACCAGATGCCAGTAGCAAGCATTCTAACCCATGGTGACATCATCTAAATCCATTTCCAAATATTACCAAATGTTTCCTGAGGTGGAGGATTATCCCGTATTGGGAACCACTAGCCCAACCCAACAATATGCAGGACAGAACTGCTCTCTGAGAACAGGATGGGGCAGACCTACTAGCAAACAGGAAGGTGCTATGGTAAACTGGATGAAAATGAGATGGCTAGATTATAGAAGGGACAGGAAACTGGCAGGAGAGTCAAAAAGGTACTGCTAACAAGTTCAACACAGGTAGTAAGAGAAAGAACCTAATTAATGGATTTCAAACCAAGGAGCTATTCACCATGCAAGCAAAGACATAAAAAGCAGTGTAACTGAGGGCAAAGTTTGTGAGGTCGTTCCTGACCCTGAGGCTGAGGTGCCGATGAGATGCCAAGCAAAGTTGTGCAAAAGGTTGATGGACATGAAGGACTGCACTGGAACATAATCTTGCTGAAGTTTAAATGTTTTAGCCCTTATGTACTTATAGGAGCCATGAACCTCAGTAAGACTTCCTGGGAGGAACACAGATGGCAAGGAAAAACATGATACATGTCTTGAGATTTCTTCCTTCCCATTTATGAGATCCCAGCTTTTTTCTCCCTGAGCCCTGATGCTACTTCAGAATCCCACCAAAATCAGTGCTACAAAAGTAGAAGTGTAGAAGCCTATTTGTTGTCACCTCTGGCATAGGAAGGTTGAAAAACAGATGTATTTAAGAAATACTGAAAAAGAGAAACCAATGGAAAAGTCTGGACTGTAAAATTACAGTGGGAAAGGTGCAAGGATGGAGTCATGAAAATACACAAGAGAACAAACAAAAACTATTAGGTGACTAGAATATACCAGACACTATTTGTTTCCCTATAAACCACTTCACTCAACTTTTGAAATAACTCTATGATGTATTAGTATCATCCCCTCCAGCCCAGTCAATTTTACAATGAAACACAAAACTCAAAATTTATATAGTTTCCCTACAAATAAAAGCATGGTGGCGCACGCCTTTAATTCCAGCACTTGGGAGGCAGAGGTAGGAGGATTGCTGTGAGTTCAAGGCCACCCAGAGACTACATAGTGAATTCCAGGTTAGCCTGGGCCAGAGTAAGACCCTACCTCAAAACAACAACAACAAAAAATAATACTTTAAAAGATATAAAACAGCCGGGCGCAGACCTTTAATCCCAGCACTCAGAAGGCAGAGGTAGGAGGATTACCATGAGTTTGAGGCCACCTTGAGACTACAGCCTGAGCTATAGTGAACTCTATTTCAAAAAAGCTAAATAAATAAGGTAAACTTTAAATCCAGGAGTATGTGATTGTAGAGTAGGCTAACTCATGTCTTCCACAAACAGGAGGATGGTAAGTAACTTCTTCCCCTAAGCAACACAGAACCGGATCCTTCCCTACTCAATCCCAAGAGTATTTAACTAGACTAGAAATAAAAAACAGGCCCAGTTATTATAAATACACATGATGCTCACATACCTAAAGCTATCATGAAAGGAGGATATAGTAGGCAGAGATCCGTCCTGTAGGTATCATTCACTATCCTCCTGCAGAAATGTAAATTATATTATTACTAACAGTTGACCTGCAGAATCTGATTATAGAACTTCTCCAGGGAGGGCCAGGTTTCCCATCATTGTACACACATTCCTTTTCTATTACTAAGGCACAGCGACAAAAATGAAAATATTCAGGCAAAATGATGGATGCATGTATGTGACAAACAAGTACATGTTATGGAACATAAAATTCATGTATGAATGAATGAACATATTTTCAATTTTTGAATGATAAATTATGTAAACTATTTCCATATTCTTAAAAATTTTGAAAAAAAGATTAAAAATAAAACAAATTATAAAATGAATTTTGTGCTAATATAATCAAAATATATTTTAAAATGTATTCTTAATTTTCATGCAGTTTGTCATACAAAACAAAATTTTAATAGGCATACTTATCAAATTAAGATGCATATCACTTAAGCATTTATACCACTATAGTTATTAAAATTTAACAAGTAGGTATCTTGCTAAATATAAAATATCTTGGGGCACATATTTTATGACTTTAAAAATACCAAAGTTCATCTTTAGTTTCAATCTTCCTATCTAGTAACATGTTACACTATTAATAACTTCTGTTCTAATTACCATGCAAGGGGAAGCAACATGTCTTCTTGGCCCATGTCCTGCACATACTGGAGCAAAGGTCTATAAGGATGATACACTATCAAGCAACAATCCTAGAAACAGTTTGAAAAATGTGTATGTATAAAAACAGATTTATTATAACAAAGAGATTATCATTTTCCAATTAACTGTACTGTGTATTTCAATATGAGTCTTTTCTATCATGCTTGCTTCCCTTGACTTTCCTTTACTCCTAAGCAGGCAGTATAGCCCTAAGCTACTATAATAGTGAAGGCAGTGCTCTCTCTGGAATATACCTTGGTAAATCGGTTGGCAGTCAGTCAGCATCCATTCATTCCCTTAGAGACTCAAAGTGTCACATCTGCAACACACTGAAACCTCTTATTAGCCTAGAAATCGGCAATTCCCAAATGGAGGAGCAGAATTCTGCCAAAAACATAATCTAACTTTAACAGCACACATGTACACAAAATTGTGCACATAATTTACAGTGGTTTAATGTCCTGACTGACTTGTTTGCTTATAATCAATCCTTTCATTATAGTTACTAGAGAATAGAAAAAAACTTTCCATCCTAAGATAGAAAAACTATTTTATAGGCTTCAAAGAGGAAATAGGTGGTGATTAGGTTTCTATGATTTCACCAACATACATTATTTGGATGATTAAAAAAGTACTCTTTATAAAAACATCATTAAATCATTTCTGATTTCATTAAATTTGAAACTAAGCTTTATTTTATTAATTTTAGAAACAAAGAATACATACCATTAGTTCTAAAAGGTAGAATTCACATTCTAGTATCTGTTTAAAAAAATTATCCATGTCAACAAGCATCGTTATGAGTATTCTTTATTTAAAATACTTAATAAACAGTAATATATTAGTCTTACTAAAAATTTAAAAAGTTAAATCAAGAAAATAAAGAGTAGTTTATATTACAATCAGCATTCACAATAAAAATTACTTTTTACTATTATATATTATGCATTTAAATCCATATAAGGGAAAGCCAGTATCTTTTTTTCTTTTTGGAGGGGAGATTTCTGGGGATTAGACCCAAGTCTTAAATATGCTAAGCACGTACTTTGTCATTGGTCTGTATCCCCAGCATTCTTACTTATACTTCTCCAAAAGAGCACTTCTCCACACAAAACTATAACCTGGGAGCTTTTAGAAAATACTAATACCAGTGACTCCAAGAATGAAAGTTCTGACTTAATTTGAAGATGACTCAACCTCAGTATTAACAAAAAGTTCCCAAGATGATTTAAAGGGCAGCCAGGGTTGATAAACACTTAGATTAAGTAATAATGCCGATTTCCTTACAGCATTTGAAAGTGCCATTCCAGGAGTCTATTAAGTTTATTCTAGCATAAAAGTTAGCATTTAAAAAGTTTTGATAGTGCTTTATTTTATACAATGTACTTACATGATTCATTCTATAAGGAAATTCCTTTGGGAAGGCATATGAAAATCTAGTTTTTACTGTAGAAACAAAAACAAAACAATTTAAGGGAAGAAAATGTTCAAGTAAATTGATTTAAAAATCTTTTAACCCAGTATAACACATTAGGAGATATGGCTACATATATCATCTCCAGTAGCAGATCTGGCAATGCTTAGGGATCTAGAGTTTTGTTTGTAGGGATGAGGAAGAAGACAGTGGCAGGAAGCCCTATGCTCTTGACTACAATACAACTGGACAATTTTACATTAAGAAGCAGGTCAAGCTGGGCATCATGGCATGTGCCTGCAATTGCAGCATGAGGGAGACAAGAGGCAGTTAAGACTGCAAATTAAATGCCAGCAGGTCAAGGAAAGGAAAGGGATGGGAAAAGGGGACAAAAAGTATTCTGTTGTTTTAAAAAGAAAAAAATAAATCACTAGCTTTTACCATCTGGAAAATCTATTTGTTCTCCATTAGCATATATGCTACATAGTTGTTCATAAATACTATGCACGCACGCACACGTGCCTAGGTCTGGAGTGGGGAGGAGTGCTGTGAGTTGGAGACCAGTCTAGGCTGCAGAGTGAGTTCCAAGCCAGATGGTCTAGAGTTGGACCCTGCCACAAAACAAAACAAAGCAAAACAAAATACTGAAAGGGAGGAAAGGTTACAAGGATAATCCAATATTGAAGGAGTTTTTCATACTTTTTAAAAAATTATTTATTTATTTATTGAAGAGACACAGAGAGAAAGAGGCAGATCAAGAGAATGGGCACACCAGGGCCTCCAGCTGCTGCAAACAAACTCCAGATCCATGTGCCATCTTGTGGATCTAGCATACATGGGTGCTGGGGAATTGAACCTGGGTCCTTTGGCTTTGCAGGCAAGTGCCTTAACTATTAGCCATCTCTCCAGCCCCTCTCTTTCTTTCTTTTTTTGGTTTTTTGAGGTAGGGTCTCATTCTGGTCAAGGCTGACCTGGAATTCACTATGTAGTCTCAGGGTGGCCTCAAACTCAGGGCAATACTCCTACCTCTGCCTCCCAAGTGCTGGAATTAAAGGCATGCACCACCACACCTAGCAGGTTTTTGTACTTTCTTAAGTTTTTTAAGTATTTATTTACCAAAAGGTATATTTGAATAAAAGCATCAATATAGATGTGGGGTCTCTAGGACTTTTAGTTAACACAGTTATCACTTGTTAGTTGGTGCTATCTTAACCCTCATCTCCTCAAGAAAGAATGAGCTGCACACATTTAAGTACTATTTGAGAAACAGTATTCAAGTCATTTAGTCCAATCACAATAGCAACTGACATTCTGCCAGATCTGGCTGTAATCCCTTCCATTTGTGTAAGTGACATCACTGAAACTAAAAGGGAGTCTATGTATTTTATGTACTATATTTTCAGAAAGATTATTGGTAGGTTAAGTACTCTACAGCCAATTTAGTGGACAATAAATAAATAAATATTTTTTTTAAAGTCTGCCTAACACACTGCCATCTTAATGAAGACCTAAGAGGTGTGCACAAAGGGCTGTGTTGTAGTAACAGCCAGAGCTGTCTGTCTACAACCAAGTAAACAGACATGAGAAACAAAATCCCTGGCACCTTCATTTTGAATGTGTAGCCTCCAGAATGATGAGAAAATGAAATTTCTGCTGTTTAAGCTACCCAATCCAGTAATTTGCTATGGCCATACTGGTAAGGAAATAAGTCATTGTTCTAAGATCTTACAAACATTAGTTCATTTGATCCTCACAATAATTCTGTGACATACATATATCTTCAACTTGAAGAGAGAAAACAGGTTATTTTGCAAAGCATATCATACATATACATGAAGATACAAATAAATTAAAAGCAAAGAATTAAGACATGACACAGGAAAGATGGCAGCTCATGACTATCTTGGGAGGCTGAGGCAGAAAGATTACCAGGTTGCCATGAGTTTAACACCAGCCTCAAGCTAACAGGTAAAGCAACTTAACAGAAATGGTGCTAAAAGTTAAGAGTAACTGGCTACTGACTATGTAACCTTTTTGTATCATGTTTTTCATGCAGAGGTCAGAGATTGCCCTGAGTTGGAGGCCATCCTGAGACTAAAAAGTTAATTCTAGGTTAGCCTGGGCCAGAGTGAGACCCTCTCTGGAAAAATCAAGAAACAACAACAACAACAAAAAACTATTTTTGGAGACAGGGTGTCATGCTGACCCTTTGGAGATATAATACACTTAACTAAGTGTGTCTTATGAACCCAAAACAATCTGTGTAGTATAGAGTCTCCTTCAGAGGATACCCTGAAATCAGAAGATACATTTTGCACTTACATACAGAAGTAGCAGCAGTGATTAATCTTGTATTTGAGACTACTCCAAATTCCTAGAGAAAGAAAACTGAATGAGATATCAAGTACCTATTAGCACAATAAACATTAAGGGAATCTGAAGTCAATTCAAAACAGTATTTCCAAGTTCTTCCCATGTTTGAATCCGTGAGTTTCTACCTACTTGATCTAGGAAGTATTTAAATTTCTAAATGCACCATTACCTTTCCTTAAAATGGCAGCAATTGCTGGGCGAGGTGTTGCACACTTTTAATACCAGCACTCGGGAGGCAGAGGTAGGAAGACAGCCATGAGTTCGAGGCCACCCTGAGACTACATAGTGAATTCCAGTCTGGGCAAGAATAAGACCCTACCTTGAAAACCAAAAAAAAAAAAACCAAAAAAAAAAACAAAAAAACCCCACAACCAACCAACCCAAAACAAAAAAAGAGCAACAATTGTGGGTGAGTGAGAGTGTAGCTCAGTGGCATGCTACTGAAAAAGCATATGCAAGGCCCTGGGTTCCATTCCTAGCTCCATAATAAATGAGTAAATAAATAAATGTTAATAAAATCTAAAATGGTAGCAATTCAGGACAAAGTTTTACATAATCTGATAATTTAATTTTAATTGGCATCAAATGAGAAACTAAGCTACCACTTTTTGCATATAAATTATTTTCTAAGTGGCTTAGACTTAGATTATACACTTAAGTGCAAGAAGAATATTAAGTAGGCTTCCTATTCAACTGATCCTGGATTAACAAGCAGATACACCACAACATTTAATAATAAAAAGTCGAATCTCTGAAAAGCACAAACTGTAAAGACCAAACAAATTCCATTATCCTTTCTGGGACTAGAAAAGAAGAATGCTAAAAGATAAGTTAATTAGCATTTCCTTTCCCACCTAACAGATTACCACTATAAAAATAACTCAGGTATATCAGGTAATGTACTTTATAAATCCTAACACCAGACAGCCAGAGAAGGCATAGGTAATGCACTGTAAATATACTGTCTCATTTAATTTTAGATAAACTATTTAAGATTACTAAAACCTTTGCTTCCTTTTAAAACAGAAAAATCAAGATTGATCTGGTTCCTTATTCACCAAAATAAATTATTGATTCTAATACCTTCAACCTATACCCTTATCTAGTATGTGTGTATGGTGGGGGGGTGGGGAGGGAGGGATGATATGTGTATACATATTGATATTTACAGTTAAAATTCCAACTTTAGTAAGTAATATAAAAAACTAAAATTCCAACTTTAGTAAGTAATATAAAAAACTAAAAACACAACACATCATCACATTTAATTAATTAATTTATTTGTTTATTTTTGGTTTTTGGAGGTAGGGTCTTGCTCTAGCCCAGGCTGACCTGGAATTCACTATGTAGTCTCAGGCTGGTCTCAAACTCAACAATCATCCTACCTCAGGCTCTCACATTCTGGGATTAAAGGTATGTGCCACTACAACATAACATCTTAAACATGATGTGCATACAAGTTCCTTTACATGGACAAAATAGATTTGGTCATAGTTAAGAGATTAAAAAAAATAATAATGTAACTAAATCTGAAAACATACCTAATTCTTTTTTTTTTCTTTTTTGTTTTGTTTCTTGGAGGTAGGATCTCACTCTATCCCAGGCTGACCTGGAATTCACTCTGTGGTCTCAGGGTGGCCTCGGACTCATGGTGATCCTCCTACCTCTGCCTCTCAAGTACTGGGATTACAGGCGTGTGCCACCATGCCCGGCTCCTTTAATAATTCTTTATTCAAAAAGACTTTTTCTTTGCTTGTTTGGAAGTACTGGGGATTGAAACCGAGGCCTCAACACACATTAGGAAAGTGTTCTACTACTAGCTTACATACCCAGACTTACCCAAACTTTCATTCAATAAATCAAAACAAAGTTCTATTCAGTTAATCAAGTAACCAAAACTTTCCTTATTATTTCTAATACATTAAATTTCCATTTTTTAGGTGTTAAATTTAGAAGGATGTCATGGATACGACAAATTGCTGAAACAGAACTAAATCTAGTGGCCAGGCATGGTGGCGCACGCCTGTAATCCCAGCACTTGGGAGACAGAGGTAGGAGGATAGCCATGAGTCCGAGGCCACCCTGAGACCACAGAGTGAATTCCAGGTCAGCCTGGGCTAGAGTGAGACCCTACCTCAAAAAACCCGAAACAACAAACAGAGTACTTGGAGGCTAGCAAGGTGGCTCAGTGGTGCCTGCAAAGCCTAATGACCCAGTGCCCACATAAAGCCAAATGCACAAAGCAGTGTATGCATCTGGAGTTTGGTTGCAGTGGCTGGAGTCCCTGGTATGCCCATTCTGTCTCTTTCCTATTTCTCAGTAAGTGGATAAAAACATTTCAAAAAAAAAAAAAAGAGAGAGAGAGAAAGAGACACACTTGGGTGAAGAGGATGTTATGAGGTTATAGTAGACAAGCTGAGGCACTTACTACTACTTATTGCCAAACGAGTCTTAAAGGTAGCACAGCAAGGCCACTAAAAACACAAGACTAGACGTTAAGACTGACACTAGGTAGCTGAGCTTTCGAACACTGTTTTCTCTGTATCTTAACGTCCTCATTATACAATGGGGTACTACTGTAAGACATGCCAGTTTGTTATAAGGATTAAAAGAGTACTTGTCAAAGGGACTTATAAATGTACTTGATACATATTAAATGCCATGTGTCTATTAATAAATAGCTACAAATATATGTAAGATGTGGACTTACCTTGCATAAATTACCGTCCTCAATTATTCTTACAAATGAATGAAAAAATGCACAGATTAACAGATACTATAGCTTGATAAGAATAGAGTTTTTACCTCTACTTTGGATGCCAAAAACACACATGTAGGAGCCATTAATACAGGATCTATACTTTTCAGGGAATACCTAAAATATGATCAAAGTTAAATGACACTCATTTAGAAAACACACTGGGGAAAAAAATAACAAATAAGTCTATGGCAAACAAGTGATTCATTTACACTTTGACACATCAACATTACATAGGTATTTCAAACAGGCATAACACATTCCCAAAATAAAATAGCCCCATAGGCTGGGTAGATGTCTCAGTGGATAGAGTTTACAGCTCAAGCTGGAGTGCCGAAGTTCAATCCCCAGACCCTATGTAAAAAAACAGAAGCCATGGTGGGCTTTTACAACCCCAGCATGCAGATGGGGACATGGGGGGCAGAGACAAGAGAACTTTCCAGAAGCTGCAGATGAGCACAGCAAAGAACGTGGAAGTGAGAACTCAGAGCAAGAAACCATGCTTTAGATGAGCTGGAGAAGCAAGGACCAACCCAGAAGGTGTCCTCTGACCTCTCCCCACAAGCACCATGGCACATCCATGCCTCCACTCACTCAAAACTAAGTAATAAAATTAATAATAAAACAGCCCAACCTGGCATAGAATCTCTTGAAATAGACAGTAGCTGTAGCAATAACTTGTTGTCTTAATTTAAGGTGTTCACCCAATGCCTGGATAACTAAAAGGAAAATAACAAAGATGATAAAAGTTTTAAAACATCATCTGCCATCATGATATTAATCTTCAACAATAATTTCCATGTGTTTTATTAATGAAATGATTTTTTTCTAACAGAAGGTAAAACCTATAAATACTATAATATACTATTTGCAAAAGTACCACTATGAATGAATAAACAGAGAAATGCTCCATAGCTAAAGAAAGGTATTCTTGAAGAAAGGAGGCTGAGTAACAAAGCCCCCCCAACACATTCTTTTTTATTTTTATTTTTATTTTTATTTTTTTTTGAGGTAGGGTTTCACTCTAGCCCAGTCTGACTTGGCACTCATTTTGTAGTCCCGGGCTGGCCTCGAATTCACAGCAATCCTCCTACTTCTGCCTCCAGAGTGTTGGGATTAAAGGTGGTGCCGCCACACCTGGCTATTAATTTTTTTTTCTTCTTCAAGGTAGGGTCTCACTCTAGCTCAAGGCTGATCAGGCTGACCCGGAATTCACATGTTGTTTCAGGGTAGCCTTGAACTGGTGGTGATCCTCCAACCTCTGCCTCCCAATTGCTGGGATTAAACGTGTGCACCACTATGCCCGGCACTATTAAATATTTTTAAATGTTTGTCACATTACCTTATGAGTAATATACAGCAACATTAGAACATCAAACTCATAATTGTCATTTCACACAAGAAATCCATAATTAATCTTTAAAATAACAAAGGTAGGTTTGTGGAAAAATGACAGTTAAAAAAATCATGTGAGGTCTGGAGAGATGGCTTAGCAGTTAAGATGCTTGCTTGTGAAGCCTAAGGACTGAGGTTCAATTCTCCAGGTCCCACATAAGCCAAATGCACACAGTCGCACATGCATTTGGAATTCATTTGCAGTGCCTAGAGGCCCTGGCATGCCATTCATCCTCTCTCTCCCTTTCTCTGTCTTTATTAGATAAATAACTTTTTTAAAAAAGAAAAATCATGTGAAAAAGCTATCAGAATAAAACTGTTTTGAGTAAATCCCTTTCTCTCCAAAGCCAAGGTCTAAGGTAAAAATGAGTATGACAGGATGTCAACTCAAAGCTTGTTATCTTCAAGGTATTTTGCTTTAGCTAATCTTTTTTTTATTATTTTTTATTTTTATTTATTTATTTGACAGTGACAAGATAGAGAGAAAAAGAGGCAGAGAGTGAGAGAGAGAGAGAGAATGGGCATGGCAGGGCTTCCAGCCACTGCAACCAAACTCCAGACACGTGCGCCCCCTTGTGCATCTGGCTAATGTGGGTCCTGGGGAACCGAGCCTCGAACCGGGGTCCTTAGGCTTCACAGGCAAGCGCTTAACCGCTAAGCCATCTCTCCAGCCCGCTTTAGCTAATCTTAAACTAGGTTGCATTATACAGGCTTAGGGAGATTAGCTAACATTGTCAAATCTTGAGTGCTTCTGACAGATAAGCTGCACAGAAACTTTACTCATAATATATATTTAAACAAAAACATTAGATATAGGGGCTGGAGAGATGGCTTAGCGGTTAAGGTACTTGCCTTTGAAGACTAAGGACCCAGGTTTGATTCCCCAGTACCCATGTACACCAGCAAGGTAGTGCATGCATCTGGAGTTCACTGGCAGTGACTAAAGGTCCTGGCATTCCCATTCTCCTTCTCTCAAATAAATTAATTAAATTAAATATTTTTAAAAGGTTAGAAAGGCTTTTCTTTTTCTTTTTTTTTTTTTTTTTTGAGACAGACTTGGAATTCACTCTGTAGCACCAGGCTGGCCTTGAGCTCACAGCAATTCTCCTACCTCAGCCTCCTGAGTGTTGGGACTGAGTGTTGGGACTAAAGGCCTTAGCCATCTTTAACAGTTCATTAATTTCACAGAGGGGACTGGGAGATGGCTCAGAAAAGGGCTTGTGCATCTAAGTTTGGACCCCTAATACCCCTATATGTGCTTGGTGGGTGTGAAGGTGGGGGCTATTTGTAATCCCTGTGCTTGGGAGGCAGAGGCAGGGCATCCCCATGCCAAGCAGGCTAGCTAGACTAGGTAAATATGCCAGTTCAAATGAGAGACCCCACTTCAGCCCTGGGGAGATGGCTCAACAGTTAAAAGGTTCTTATTCAGAAAGCCTGTCAGCCTAAGTTCAATTCTTTAGTCACCCATATAAGGTTGGATTTAAAAAGCAGCACAACTGTCTAGTGTTCCATTTACAATGACAAGGGAACCTGGTGCACTTATACATACGTACATATACACACATGTGAATAAATAATAGATAAAATATTTTAAGAGAGCTGGGTGTGGTGGCACACACCTTTAATCCCAGCACTCGGGAGGCAGAGGTAGGAGGATCACCATTAGTTCAAGGCCACCCTGAGACTACATAGTGAATTCCAGGTCAGCCTGGGCTAGAGTGAGACCCTACCCCGAAAAAACAAAAAACAACAACAAGAAAAATATTTTAAGAGACCCCAGCTCAATAAAGAAGATGGAGCCGGGCACAGTGGCACACGCCTTTAATTCCAGGACTTAAGAGGCAGACTTAAGAGGATCATGGTAAGTGTGACAACTTGAGATGACGTAGTGAATTTCAGGTCAGTCTGGGCTAGAGCAAGACCCTACCTCAAAAAAAAAAAAAAAAAAAAAAAAAGATGGAGATCAAGGAAGACATCTACCATCAACTTCTAACCTCTGCAGGAGCATGCATACATATGCAGGAGCACACACACATAAAGAAAAAAATTATCACACAGAAATATTCTCAAAAGTAACCAGCTGTATGATATTCTTCAACAAAAAAAGCTTACCGTTTGTAAAAAATATTTGCAATTTCCAATACTCTTCTTCTGAGAGAAACTTTAAGTCCTTTTGGCGCTCTTTTAACAGATCTTGTTTATCCAAAATCCACTGCAAACTAAAGAAGGAAAGATATTAGGTACATGCTATAGCTACAGAAAAACCAACAAGTCAGTCACTGCTGTAGTCCTGCTAAATGGACACATGTTGTCTGTCAAAATGCCATATAATTGTGTTTATGCCCTTAGATTAGTGCTGCTGTCAGCTTTGGTCAAAGAATCTTGTTTTTATAGTGGGTGGTAGTTACTACAGAAGTTTGTAACTGGTCAAAATATCAAAATAAGTGACTGTTGAGCTCACAGCCCTAAATGGAACATATATATAGCTCTCTTCAAGATTCAGGGGTCATCACTGAAGAGGGGGTGGAGTATTACAATAAAAGAACCCAAGGAAGGGGTAGAGTAATGTGACACATTCTCTACCCAAGACTGAGCCAGTCAACATTCCATTATGGGAGTGGGGTGAGGCCCCGCTTCTTCCTGAAGATGTATAGATAGTTAACAGTTGCTAGAGAGGAAAGGCTCAAACACCCCCAGAGTATTTTTTGCAGCTAATGGTTGCTGGAGGAGGGAAAGACATTTTCTTTACTGATACATCACTGACAACTTGCCCAGGCTCCTGTAAATAACCCTAATTCAATTCACTGTGTCACTTTAAAAAAAAAGAAAGAGCCGGGCGTGGTGGCACATGCCTTTAATCCCAGCACTCGGGAGGCAGAGGTAGGAGGATTGCCATGAGTTCAAGGCCACCCTGAGATGACAGAGTTAATTCCAGGTCAGCCTGGACCAGAGTGAGACACTACCTGGAAAAACCAAAGAAAAGAGGGCTAGAGAGATAGCTCAGTGGTTAAGACACTAGCCTGCAAAGCCCAATGACCAGAGTTCAATTCTCCAGTACCCATGTAAAGCCAGATGCACAAAGTGGTACATGCATCTGGAATCCATTTACAGTGGCTGGAGGCCCTGGTGAGCCCATTCTCTCTGTCTCATTTATCCAGTTCTGCTTGCAAATAAATAAATTTTTTTTTTTAAAAAAGGAGAAAGACACATGGAAGTAGAAGGGGGGCCATTTAGGAACAGGAAGGGGATCAGCAGGAGTAACAGGAAAGACAGGGTAATGGGAGGGGTGAGTATGATAAAGTACATAATACTTATGTATGAAAATGCCATAATGAAACCCTTGATTCTGCAAATGCTAATAAAAAACTAAGAGGGCTGGAGAGATTGTTCAGTGTTTAAGGCAGTTAGTTGCCTATGAGGCCTAAAAATCAAACCCAGGTTTGATTCCTCAGTTCCCACTTAAGCCAGATGTACAAGGTAATGCATGTACAAGGTCACACATGTGCACAAGGTGGCACAGGCATCTGGCATTCAATAACAGTGGCTGGAGGCCCTGTTGCACCAATTCTTTCTCTCTCATTTAAAAAAAAAAATCAAAGAAACTCAAAGAAAACAAGCAAAGTCACTGAAAACAGTAAAATTAAACAGACTGTACATTTCTTTTCTTTTCTGTTCTTTTGTTTTTGTTTGTTTGTCGATGTAGGGTCTCATTCTAGCCCAGGCTGAACTGGAATTCACTATGGAGTCTCAGGGTGGCCTTGAACTCATGGTGATCCTCTTACCTCTGCCTCCCAGTGCTGGGATTAAAGGCGCGCACTACCATGCCCAGCTCTGACTGTTCATTTCTTAAGAAATACAAAGTATAAGTAGTAACCTTAAAATACAATTTGGTCTTGGGGCATAGCTCAGAGCACAGAAGTAGGACACTTTAAAGGTCCTAGGTTCCATCCTCAACACTTCAAAAAAGAAAGAAGAGACAGCAGTTTACATCATCCGCCACGCCCAGCTTCATCATACTTCTTGAAATGTGGCATAAGAATTGTCTAATAAATATGCCCTGAAAAAATTATGTTCTAGTCATTCCTCTCTCATCCTCAGTCTACTACTAGTTTCATTTTTTTCTATTACTATAGCCATATACTTTTAAAACATATAAAATAAAGTATGAAAAATACATTGGCTATTCCTTCACAATTGTTCAGATGAGCTTTAGCATCATTATGTCAAAAAGAGGAGGAAAGGGCTGGAGAGATGGCTTAGCGGTTAAGCGCTCACCTGTGAAGCCTAAGGACCCCGGTTCGAGGCTCGGTTCCCCAGGTCCCACGTTAGCCAGATGCACAAGGGGGCGCACGCGTCTGGAGTTCGTTTGCAGAGTCTGGAAGCCCTGGCGCGCCCATTCTATCTCTCTCCCTCTATCTGTCTTTCTCTCTGAGTGTGTCGCTCTCAAATAAATAAATAAATAAATAAATAAATAAATAAATAAATAAATAGGGCTGGAGAGATGGCTTAGCGGTTAAGCGCTTGCCTGTGAAGCCTAAGGACCCGAGTTCGAGGCTCGGTTCCCCAGGTCCCACGTTAGCCAGATGCACGAGGGGGCGCACGCGTCTGGAGTTCGTTTGCAGAGGCTGGAAGCCCTGGCGCACCCATTCTCTGTCTCTCCCTCTATCTGTCTTTCTCTCTGTGTCTGTCACTCTCAAATAAATAAAAATAAAAAAATTAAAAAAATAAATAAATAAATAAAAAGGAGGAAAGAGGACACTAACTATTCCAAGTTCCAAAAAGGAAAAACAACTGAAAACTTGATTTTGCAACTACATTACATTTAAAGATCAAAATAGGGAGAAGTTTTCCAATGCAAGAATTATACTCCATTTCTTGAAATCTCTATGTTCCACTAGTTTTACATCTTCTTTCTGCAGGTCCTATTAATTTCTTAGTCCTTGATTCTTACATTTTATATTGCTATTGCATATTATGCTTTCTTATCATTCATTTACAATAAATTTTTCTTTTTGTTTTTGTTTTGTTTTTCGAGGTAGTGTCTCACTCTGGTCCAGGCTGACCTGGAATTAACTCTGTCATCTCAGGGTGGCCTTGAACTCATGGCGATCCTCCTACTTCTGCCTCCTGAGTGCTGGGATTAAAGGCGCCACCACGCCTGGCTTTTCTTGGTTTTTTTTTTTTTTTTTTTTTGACTTGTATTTATTTTATTTTTTTAATTTTTATTAAGATTTTCCATGATTATAAAATATATCCCATGGTAATTCCCTCCCTCCCCACCCCCACACTTTCCCATTTGAAATTCCATTCTCCATCATATTACCTCCCCATTACAATCATTGTAATTACATATATACAATATCAACCTATTAAGTATCCTCCTCCCTTCCTTTCTCCACCCTTTATGTCTCCTTTTCAACTTTTCTTGGTTTTTAATAAGTCACTTTATTATACTCTTTTGGGGGCAGGGGAATTGAGGTAGGGTCTCAGTATAGCTCAGGCTAACCTAGAACTCACTCTGTAGTCCTAGGTTGGTCTTGAATTCACAGAGATCCTCCTACCTCAACCTCAGTGCTGGGATTAAAGGTGTGTACCACCACATTAAGTTCTATGGTTCTTAATAGTAACTGTATTTCTATAGATTTCTCCACTACTTAAACATGCTATTTCAACTTTATCCAATAGATCAGTGAGCAAAAACAGTGCAAAATGAAAGTATTAAATAGTAAAGCTCCTGTAGACTTCATCTTGCCAACATTATTTAGTAGCAAGAGGAAAAAATGTTTTTTAAAAAGCAAGTTTTCGTTTGGAGGCAGAGGTAGGAGGATCACCGTGAGTTCAAGGCCACCCTGAGACTACATAGTGAATTTCAGGTCAGCCTGGACTAGAGTAAGACCCTACCTCGAAAAACCAGGAAAAAAAAAAAAAAGTTTCCAGGGCTGGAGAGTTGGCTCAGCAGTTAAGGCACCTGCCTGCAAAACCTAGGGGCCCCGGTTTGATTCCCCACTAAAGCCAGATGCACAAGGTGGTGCATGTGGAATTCATTCGCAGGAACTAGAGGTCCTGGCATGCCCATGTTCATTCTCTTTCTCAAACAAATGAATAATAGGTTTCCAAGTCCTTTGTGTTTTTTTTTTTTTAACCAAACCATGCAAAGGGAAATATAATTTTTTTTAAAAGAATACAATGTGAACAGGTCCTATTCACAGAACAAAAATTTAAATTGGTTGCTCTCTATCAAGTTCTGAAAAGCCTGTTCAAGGTTTAACCCCATCATGCAACTTTCTTTAACAAATACACTTTAAGAGATGTTTTCAGTATTATTATAACTTCCATGATCACTGCTAGACCAAAAAAAAAAAAAATCCTTTTCATATACAAGGTTATAGGAACAGACAAAACCTAGAAAATAAACCTTTAAAGCAAAATATACGACAAAGGCTAGTGAAAAGTCCATTTTGAGAGCAAACGCTCTGTAATCTATGGACATCAGGGCCACGCCACAGTCAGCAGGTAGAAACAAAACCGAGTCCCTACTCAGCTCGAAATAATCAAGATAAAAGGTGAATGACCAGATTGTATGTCACTGCTGTGAACAAAACCTAGGCAAACGCCAACCATAGCTGTCCTGAGCAGGCTCCCTTACAGGGCTACACTGAGCCTCGCTTTCCATACCTGTGCCCACCTCACCCTACAGACCGCCAGGCCTCCCCGCAGCGCCGGGGCAGCTCGGCACGGGGGCTGGATGCAGGCCCGAGGGGTCCAGGCCCGTTTCCCAGCACCCCCGGGCGCCAGCCTCAAACGAGACACCAAAGCTCACTTACTAGTGGGAGCTCTGCCAAAAGTTTCCGGCCATGGGACACAGCTTGCCCTGAAAAACGAGCACCAGCCGGCAAAGGGGCCCGCGGAGCCACCATAGACCCGACCCGTCTGGCAGCCGCGCTCTCCAGGCAGATTAGCTCGGCTTTGCTCCGCGGGGGCGACGGCGAGAGGAAGCGAACCGCATCCTGATGACTCGACGCCGGCCGACAACACGGAACAGAGAACACCGGTTCCTATCCACTAAAGTTCCGGCCCGCCAGTGTTACAAGGAAGCCAGCCAAAAGAAGTCAGCGCAGCCAGTGGGCGTGCTCAGACAGAAGACCGGAACTGGAGTTCACGGAGGCTCCCGGTGGCGAGGAGGTTCTCGCGAGATTTCATAACGGTTATGCTAGAGATCCCAGTAGTTAAGTTTAATAACCCAGTGCTGGCTTCTGGGTGCGGGCATCCTGTGGAGGAAGAGGTTCATTTTGGGATCTTAATCCATCTTCCGGGCCTTCAAAAATAGAATTCTGGCTGGAGGGATGGCTTAGCGGTTAAAATGTTTGCCTGCGAAACCTAAGGACCCAAGTTTGATTCCCCAGTACCCACATAAGCCATATTCACAAAGTGGCCCATACTTCTGGAGGTCACCTGCACTGGCTAGATGCCCTGGTGCGCCCATTCTTTCTGTCTCTCTGCTTGCAAATAAATATTTAAAAGAATAGATTTCTGAGCTTGCAATGGAGATGAACGTCTTCAATCCCAGCACTCAGGAGGCAGAGGTAGGCGGTAGAGGTAGGAGGATTGGCTGAGACTACATAGTGAATTCCAGGTCAGCCTGGGCTAGAAGACCCATCCTTGAAAAAACAACACAACAAAAAAGAATTCTGTATTGTAGCAGAGCAGAAGATCATGTGAATGAAAACAGACATGAAGACGGTTTTGACCTCACAATTCAAGCGTTTTCCATAAAGTTCCTGCTTGGCATCAAGCTTAACACATATTTTTCTATGCTTAATTAGCATATATTGATTACATATAATATTGAGTTTCATTATAACTTTCCATAAATATAGTGAATGTGTTTCCGTCATGTTCAGCCTCTTTAACCTCTTGTGGGCTGGCTTATCCTTTTCTTCTTCTCACCGTGCTTTTGTGAACTAAATATCAAGAAAGAAGCCACACCCATGTTAAGCGTCCAAGGCTAATGTCAATTTCAATAGTTGTGGGGAGCAGGAATATTGCTATTTTGGGCTATCTTAACTCCTTAAGTGGGCATTTAGTGCCACCTTTGTCTGATCTAATATCCCGTGATTATTAGGTAAGTCCTTTGGAAAGGACTTTTAGGTTTTACCAACCAAAAGGCTAAGGAATGACATCAGATTTTCTATAACCTACCCCTTTCCACCAAGTATCTGAAAAGTGTTTTGAATTCTTTGTTACTATAAAAACTTCATGTGGGCTACAGAGATTGTTAAGGCACCTGCCTGCAAAGCCTAAGGACCCAGCTTTAATTCTCCAGGACCAACGTAAGCCAGATGCACAAGGTGGCTCATGTGCCTGGAGTTCATTTGCAGTGGGTAGTGGCCCTGGCACACCCATTCTCATTCTCTGTCTCATTTTCTCACATAAATTAAAAAAAAAATGTTTCTTAAGGGCTGGAGATATGGCTTAGTGGTTAAGGCGCTTGCCTGAAAAGCCAAAAGACCCAGGTTTGATTTCCCTGGACCCACAAGCCAGATGCACAAAGTGGTGCTTGCATCTGGTGTTCGTTTGCAGTGGCTGGAGGCCTTGGTGTGCCCATTCTCTCTCTCTCTTTCTACCTTCCTATATCTGTATCTTTCTCTCAAATTAAAATAATAAAATATTTTTAATTTTTTTTAAGAAAAACTTCATGAACCTGTTACCACATTGGTAAACAGAATTTGGGATAACTTAGATTTGTGTTCTAGAGCCATGGCCACTCATAATTCACCCCAGAATAAACTTACTCCCTTTGAGGTGAGAGCTGTTTTTTGCAAGACTCTCTTACTTTCATGATTTTTTTTTTCAAACACTAGATGAGTTTCACTCTTGGTTGCATGGACTAGTGTTTGTTTATAGAAATATAGGCATCTTACCAGTGGCTACACCACTGAGTGAAATGACTTTTCCCTCTCCTACCCACCATTAAATTTGTACAAATTCTTAGGGAAGGGTGAGGCCTGATGAGCCACTCCCCCATTCATGACGGGATGTTCTTGGACCCAATCTTGCAAAAATCTTGTGAAGATAATCAGATCTGCTGTGAATTCAAGAGTGCAAGAGCTATGTCATGTTCAGAAGTTCATATTCCACACTACTCCTGCACCTTCCTCTGGCACTTACATTCCTTCTGCCCCATATTTTGTGACATTCCCTGGGTCTACTAGGGAGTAATAAGATGTTCCACTTATATTTAGAGGTGACATTTCAATAGACACTTATTCTATGTACTTTGACCAGCTATGAGTCTCTGCATTTATTATGGAACACTGAAAAAAAAAAAAAAAAGAAGGAAAAAGAAGCTTCTCTGACCAAAGCTAACAGCAGCATTAATCTATGAACAAAAACATACATAGGTATTTGGAAGGCACTTTGACCAGGAGATCATGTCAATTTAGACAGTCAATAGCAGTAGCTTCCCCACTAAGTTTGATAACCTCACGTCATAGGCTTTTGAAATGTTTAAAAGACCAGACATGAATTCCCTCCTGTGAAATGGTCCATAAATCAAATTAGAATGTGGTTGGCTACTTACATAACAGACTTGCCACTATTGTGCCAGTCAGCATTTCTCTTTTTTTAATTTTTTTAAATTTAATTTATTAGTTTCCTTTTCAGCAAATACAAGCAGTTTGGTACCATTGTTTAGGCTCTTCCATGATCTACCCCCTCCCATTGGACCCTCCTTGTTGATGTAAATGGGTCGTGCATTGTGGAGTTAGCCCACAGTTATTGGTATGATAAATGTCTCTGCATATCATGACCCAACATGTGACTCTGACATTCTTTCCACCTCCTCTTCCGCAAAATTTCCCTGAGCCATGTTGGGTTCATTTTTGGTCTGCTTCAGTGCTGAGGTGTTGGGGGCCTCTGAGGCTCTGGCTCTCTGATTTGGTAGGAGTTGATTTTTCTCTGTGTTGGTCTCCTTCCCCTTTGTGCTGGTATCCGGTTCATCAGGAAAACATCACCCTTGCTTGTTTCGCCAATTGTCCTTAGTTTCAGTCAGGCCCCTTTTGAGGTATATTGGGGCAGCTCTCTCCTTAGGATCTGCATCTATCTGAAAAAGAGAAGCAGATTCTCCAACAGAGAGTAAGTTAGCACCTGGAAAATTGAGATAACAGTTACTTTTTTTGATAGAGAGTTTGATAGGTATAGGCCCTCTTGTAGCCCATGATTGATGGTAGCTTGATATTGGAGAGTGGGCTTATGTTTGGGTATGGTTCTGACTTGTTTCCCAGCTCCAGCTATGGGTCTTGTACCATTGAGGGGATCAGTTAGCCAAATCAAGAGCAATTGGTTCCCCACCATGGCTGTGTGCCACTATTGCACTTGTGTGGGCAACACATCAGGTTATTTGTTGTTAATTAGGTTAGACAATGAGTTGCTTGGACAGATATTGGTCATTTCCCCCAGTCGCCCATGTAGCACCTTCTGGCACTAGACACGCTGACTGTCTGGGGACTGACTCTCTCCTGGCTTCCAGCCATGCCATTCGATTTTACATGTCAGCTGTGTATGGAGTCTTCAGCAATAGGGTCTTACCACTGGCCTTTGGTGGGTCATCAAGTACTCTGACAGAAGTCTGTCATTGTTTTAGGAAACCTTGTAGGTTTCTGTCATCAAAAGCTCATTGTGGATGGTAGCCCCAAGCTGGTAGTGGAGGTTACAGGTCAGTTCCCACTAAGAAATTGAGGAAAAACATAACTAATATACAAGAGTTAGAGAGGAGAGAGAGAGAGGGGAGAGGGGGAGAGGGAGGGAGGGGAGATGTAGAAGATTTAGGTTAGTCTTGATCCTACCCTCTCCAGTGTCTTGTGGTTCAGGTGTTTCTTGAGGTAAGATCTCACTCTAGCTCAGACTGACTTGGAACTCACTATGTAGTCTTAGGATGGCTTGGAACTCATGGCGATCCTCCTACCTCTGCTTCCCAAGTGCTAGGATCAAAGGCATGTGCCACCACGCCCAGGTTTATTTATTTATTTATTTATTTGAGAGTGACAGACACAGAGAGAAAGACAGATAGAGGGAGAGAGAGAGAATGGGTGCACCAGGGCTTCCAGCCTCTGCAAACGAACTCCAGACGCGTGTGCCCCCTTGTGCATCTGGCTAACGTGGGACCTGGGGAACTAAGCCTTGAACCGGGGTCCTTAGGCTTCACAGGCAAGCGCTTAACTGCTAAGCCATCTCTCCAGCCCCCACGCCCAGGTTTTAAAAAACATTTTTATTGACAACTTCCATAATTATAGACAATAAACCAAGATAACTCCCCCTCCTCCATTTTCTCCTTCAGAAATCCACTCTCCATCAAATCTTTTCTTCCTATTATAAGGGTCTTGTGTGGGTACTAGGCACTGTGAGGTCATAAATATTGAGGACAGTTTGTATCTGGATGATTGCATTGTAAGCAGACCTACCCTTTCTTTGGCTCTTATGTTCTTTTCACCCCTTCTTCTACAATGAACCCTAAGCCTTGGAAGGTGTGATAAAGATGACAGCCCTGAACACTCCTCTGTCACTTCTCAGCACTGTGGTGCCCTTTGAGTCATCTCAGTGGTCACTGCCATCTGAAAAGAGAAGCTTTAATATATGGGTATGAATGTTAAAGTGCTTATAGGGCAGTTTGTGAGCACAATATATGCACTTAACTAGACAACAGCAGGTGGTACACCCCTAGAGCTGGTGACTTCCTCTGCCATAGGCTTTTTACTAGGTTTTCAGTACCAGACATATATACCTTCTCATGGAGCAGGCCTCTAGTCCAATTAGAGAGCAGTTGGTTTCCCCCATAACAGACATACACTATTGTACCCATGGGCTCATTAGGCCTAGCTGGCCAAACTTATGGCTTGCAGTGTCCACTGTTGTTTATCACTGCTGATGGTTTCTGTCTCCCATAGGGATACATGTAGTATAGCTTTTTGTCAGCTGGTAGACACGGGGGAGGCTTTCAGCTCAGGTACAGCTTGATTTCTCAGTGACCTTTCAGACAAAGAATGTGGAATATTCAATAGGATTTTATTACTTATCCCCCGTGGGAAATCAAGAGCCTTAGCAATGACCTGTAATATTTTGGGGGCATCAGGGACCTTCCCAGTCAACAACTCACTGGAAAATATGGTGTCCCTGGCAGTGAAATATTTCTAGTAATAATCTATGGCTTCTGGGTGTGCCATTATCAGAAAAAGTAGGTTTCCATGTGATTTATTCATAACATTTTGATTTTAAAAATTAATTTTATTTATTTGTTTATTATGAGCAGAGACAAATAGAAAGAAGAGATAGAAAAAGAAAGAGAGATATTGGACATGGCACAGCTTCTAATCACTATAAATGAACTCCACATAAGCCACTTACATGGGTACGGGAGAATCAAACCTGGGTCCTTAGGCTTCTCAGGCAAGTGCCTTAACAGCAAAGCCATTTCTCCAGTCCTGAAATCTTACATTTTGATTAACCTTTCCCTCACTCTTCCTTTACTCAATCTCTTCCTCTGTCTTCATTTAAGCCATTCCACCCCCAGGAATCTGTTCATCTACTTACATACATACCATCTCCTTAACTTCTTTCTCTTCACTCCTCCCTCCTTTATAGCCACTTTCTAGCTTACTGACCTCTGCAGCCAATTTTTTTTGTTATTTAATTATTTATTTTAGTTTTTCGAGGTAGGGTTTCACTTTAGCCCAGGCTGACCTGGAATTCACTATGTAGTCTCAGGGTGCACTCGAACACATAACGATCATCCTACCTTTGCCTCCTGAGTGCTGGGATTATAGGCATGTGCCACCCTGCTTAGCCTCTGAACAAGGTGTCATTAAGCAGAGGAAAACAGCTGTTTCTTTTATTTTCTTTACAGAGGAAGTAGAGTTTCTCCACAGAGCTGGCCAGATGAGAATCTCCAGCTCTATCTTGGCCCTGCTCATCAGAAAATGAAATGCTCATGATGAGATCCCTTCTGTGGTCTAAGAGTGGCCTCTACAGCATGCGGATTCTCTGGTATCTCCGGGCACTCGACACCTCTGCACCCTCTGCTGAGGGACTTCTGTAGAGCTTCATACATCATTTGGTTCTTTACTGATATAGATGGCTTTATTCTCTTGAAGGCGTCTTCACTCCATCTCACACATAAGTCTAAACATTTGTTGCTAGGATCCACATATGAAAAAGAACATACAGTGTTTAGCTTTCTGTGCCTGGTTTACCCCAGTTAGTATAATCCTTTACAGATCCATTGATTTCCCTGCAAATTTCAAATAATTTCATTGTTCTTTATCACTGAATAGAACTCCATTGTATAAATGTACCATATCTTCATTATCCACTCATCAGTTGAGGGACATTTAGGCTGGTTCCATTTCCTAGCTATTTTGAATAGAGTGGCAATAAACATGGATGAGCAAGTATCTCTAAGGTAGTGAGAAGAGTCCTTAGGATAAATTCCTAGGAATGCTATAACTGGCTAATATAGTAAATCTAATTTTAGCTGTCTCAGGAACCTCCATACTGATTTCCACAATGGCTGTACCCGTTTACATTCCCACAAACAGTGTAGAAGAGTTCCTCTTTTTCCACATCCTTGCTAGCATTTATTGTCATTTTGTTGTTGTTGATAGCCATTCTGACAGAGTGAGATAAAATCTGAAAGTAGTTTTAATTTAAATTTCCCTGATGGCTAAGGATGTAGAACATTTTTTAGATATTTATATGCCATCTGTATTTCTTCTTTTGAGAACTCTATTTATTCCCATAGCCTATTTTTTTAAACAAATGTTTAAATTTTGCAAACTTTATTGTGAATAAGACATTTTAATTTTATTAATTGTTTGGAATGCAATCTTGTATAGTTGCATGTTTTGGAATCAGAAAGGACCGAGTAGATTGGAAACTGAAATATCTTCATGAACTGACAGATTCTTTTTTAAAATATATTTTTATTTGAGAGAGAGAGAGAGAGAGAGAGAGAGAGAGAGATAAATAAAGAGGCATTGTGCGGGGAGTGAAGAGAATGTGTTTGCCAGGCCCTCTAGCTGCTGTAAACAAACTCCAGACACATGCACTACCTTGTGCATCTGGCTTATGTGGGTCCTGGGGAATCAAACCTGTATCCTTTGGCTTCACAGGCAAACACTTTAACTTTTAAGCCAACTCTCCAGCTCCATAGCCCATTTTTAATTGGATTGTTTGATTTCTAATTATTTAGATTTTTTGAAGTTCTTTGTATATCCTGAATATTAATCTCTGTCAGATATATAGCTGGTACAGATTTTCTCTCATTCTTTAGGTTACCACTTTGCTCTACTCACAGTGTCCTTTGCTGTATAAAAGCATTTTAATTTCATGAGGTCCTAGTGGTTGATTAGTGGCTTTATATCCTGAGCAACTGGGGTTATATTCAGAAAATCATTGCCTATGCCAATATCTTAAAAGGTTTCCCCTACTTTTCCATTTAGCAGTTTCAAAGTTTCAGGTTTTGGATCCATTTTGGACTTGATTCTCTCTCTCTCTTTTTTTTTTTTTTTTTTTTTTGGTTTTTCAAGGTAGGGTCTTGCTCTAGCCCCTAGGCTGAACTGGAATTCACCATGTAATCTCAGGGTGGCCTTGAACTCATGGTGATCCTTCTACCTCTGCCTCTTGAGTGCTGGGATTAAAGGCATGCACCACCACGCCCAGTGAACTTCTTTATGTTTCCTCCCTAATGTTTGTTTGAAGTCTATCCTGTCAAATATTAGGATAGCAACACCTGCTTGTTTCCTAGGCCAATTTGCTTGGAATATTTTTTTCCATCCTTTCACCCTAAGGCAGTGTCTGTCTTTTTTGGAGGCAACAAACAGAAGGATTCTTCCTTTAATCCAATCTGCAAGCTGTTTCTTTTGGTTGGGGGATTGAGGCAATTTATATTAAGAGTTATTATTGAAAGGCATGTATTTGTACTTGCCATTCTTCTTGTTTTGTAGTGCTTCCTTTTTCTCCTTTACTCTCTTGTATTAGTGTTTTTTGAGTATGATTTGTATTTCCCTGTTTTCGCCTATGTGTGCTTTCCTTTTTCTTCAACATGGAGGCTCTCCTCAAGCATTTTCTATTTGTGTTGAATAATCTGTTATCCTTTATAAGTGACTTGCTTTTTCTCTCTGCTTTCAATATATTTTTCCAGTTTTCCCAGCACCACTTGTTGAAGAGGCTGTCTTTTCTCATATTAATCTTTTTGGCATTTTTGTCAAAAATCAGATGGCCTTTAATCCCAGCACTTGGGAGGCAGAGGTAGGAGGATTGCCATGAGTTCAAGGCCACCCTGAGATGACAGAGTTAATTCCAGGTCAGCCTGGACCAGAGTGAGACCCTACCTCGAAAAACAAAAACAAAAAACAAAAACAAAAACAAAAAAATCAGATGGCTGTAGCTGCCTGGATTAACATCCGGGTCCTTTATTCTGTTCCACTGATCTACATGTCTGTCTTTGTGCCAATACCATGCTGTTTTTGTTAGTATGGTTTTGTAATATAGCTTAAAATTGGGTATGGTGATACCACCAGCCTTATTTTTGTTGCTAAAATTTGTTTTGGCTATTCGAGGTTTTTCTGCTTCCAAATGAAATTTAGGATTTTTTTTTTCCTGTGAAGAATGCCATTGGAATTTTAATGGGGATTACATTAAATGTGTAGATTGCTTTTGGTAAGATTGACATTTTCACAATATTGATACTTCCAATCCAAGAACATGGGATGCTTTTCCATTCCGTTGTGTCTTCTGCAATTTCAGCTTGAGTGTTTTAAAGTTCTCATTGTAGAGCTCCTTTACTTCCTTAGTTAAGTTTGTTCCATGGTACTTTATGTTTTTTGAAGCAATTGTGAATGGGAGAATTTCCCTAATTTCATTCTCTGCATGTGTGTTGTTAGTATATAGGAAAGCTACTGATTTATGTGTATTTATTTTGTATCCTGCTATGTTGCTAAAAGTGTTTATCAGCTCTAACAGTTTGCTGGTAGAGTTTTTAGGGTCTTTTATGTATAGAATCATATCATCTGCAAATAGTGATAATTTGATCTATTCCTTTCTAATTTGTATCCTTTTTATGAGTGTCTCCTGACTTATTGCTATAGCTAAGACTTCCAGTACTATATTAAATAAAAGTGGGGAGAGTGGACACCCTTGTTTTGTTCCTGAATTTAGGGGAAAAGCCTTGAGTTTTACACCATTTAGTATTATGTTGGCTGTAGGTTTTTCATAAATAGCTTTTATTATGTTCTAGTCCCAGTTTCTGTAATACTTTTACCATGAAAGGATGTTGGATTTTGTTGAATGCCTTTTCTGCATCTATTGGTATGATGATGTGATTTTTGTCCTTCAGACCATTTATATGATGTATTACATTTATTGATTTGTATATGTTGAACCGTCCCTGCATCCCTGGGATAAAGCCAACTTGGTCAGGGTGAATAATCTTTTTGATATATTCTTGTATTCTGCTTGCCAATATTTTGTTGAGAATTTTTGCATCTATGTTCATGAGGGAGATTGGTCTGTAATTTTCTTTTTTTGTTCTGTCTTTGCCTGGTTTTGGTATGAGGGTGATGCTGGCTTCATAGAAGGAGTTCAGTAGAATTCCTTCCTTTTCTATTTTATGGAAAAGTTTGAGAAGCATTGCTTTTAATTCTACCTTGAAGGTCTGGTAAAATTGGCCAGTGAATCCATCTGGGCCTGGGCTATTTTTATTTCGAGACTTTTTATAACTGCTTGGATCTCTGTACTTGTTATAGGTCTATTTATATGGTTTATCTCATCTTGATTTAATTTTGGTAGATCATATGAATCAAAGAAATCATCTATTTTTTTCAGGTTTTCAAACTTAGATGCATATATATTCTTGAAGTATGTCCTTGTAATTGTCTGAATTTCTTTGGTATCTGTTGTAATGGTACCTTTTTTATCTCTAATTTTATTATTTTTTGTCTCTTTCTTCTGTCAAATTTGCTAAGGGTTTATCAACTTTGTTTATCCTTTCAAAGAACCAACTGTTTGTTTCATTGATTCTTTGGATTGGTTTTTTGGCTTCCATTTCATTAATTTCGACCCTAATCTTTATGATTTCTTCTCATCTACTGCTTTTTGGTTTGCCTTGTCCTTCTTTTTCCAAGGCCTTAAGGTGGAGCATTAAATTGTTTATTTGTGAACTCTCTAATTTCTTAATATAGGCACTCAGAGCTATAAATTTCCCTCTGAGGACTGCTTCATTGTGCCCCAAAGGTTTTGATATGTTGTATTATCATCATAATTTGATTCTATGAATTTATTGATTACCTTTTTGATTTCTTCAATGACCCACTGATCATTCAATAGTGTACTGTTTAGTCTCCATGAATTTCTGTATGCTCTGTAGCTTTTCTTGTTGCTGATTTGCAGTTTAATCCCAATGTTAACAGATAGAGTACAAGGGATTACTTCAATTTTCCTATATTTGTGGAGATTTGCTTTGTGTCCTAATATATTGTCTATTTTAGAGAATGTTCCATGTGCTGCTGAGAAAAATGTATATTTTGCCACATTTGAATGGAATGTTCTGTAGATATCTGTTAGGTCCATTTGTTCCATGACATCATTGAATTCAGATGTCTCTCTGTTTATTTTTGTTGAGATGTCCTGTCAATTGATGAGAGTGGTGTATTAAAGTCTCTCACTATGATTGTGTTTGATATTATCTGTGAACTTAAGTCTAATAGTGTTTGTTGGATGAAACTGGGAGGCCCCATGTTAGGTGCATATATGTTTAGGATTGTAATGTCCTCCTACTGGAGAGTTCCTTTGATCAGTATAAAATGACCTTCTTTATCTTTCCTCACTAATATTGAAGTCTATCCTGTCAGATATTAGGATAGCAACCCCTGCTTGTTTCCTAGGTCCATTTGCTTGAAATACCATTTTCCATCCTTTAACCCTAAGGCAATGTCTATCTTTTATTGAGAGATGAATTTCCTGGAGGCAACAAATGGCAGGATCATACCTTTTAATTCAGTCTTCAAGCCTGTGTCTTTTGGATGGTGCATTGAGGCCATTGATATTAAGAGTTATTATTGAAAGGTATGCATTTATTCTCACCATTATTCTTATTTTGTAGTGTTTCCTGGTTTCCCTTTACCTGTTTTAACTGTTATTTGAGTGTGGTTCATTTTCCCCTATTTCCTCCTGTGTGTGTTTTGCTCCCTCTTCAGCATTAAAAATTCCTTCAAGTATTTTCTGTAGAGCTGGTTTAGTTGTCATAAATTCCTTTAGCCTGTTTTTGGTGTGGAATGTCCTTATTTCTCCATCAATTTGGTTAGATAGCTTTGGAGGATAAAGTAATCTTAGTTGGCAGTTGTTGTCTTTCAGAACTTGGAATATAACATTCCAAACCCTTCTGGAATTTTAAAGTTTGTGTTGAATAATCTGCAGTTATTCTGATGGGCTTGCCTTTGTAGGTGACTTGCTTCTTCTCTCTAAGTGCTTTCAACATATTTTCTTTGGTTTGTGTGTTTAGTAGTTTAATTATAACATGGTGAGGAGGGGCTCTTTCCAGATTTTTGTCTGTTTGGTGTTCTAAAAGCTTCTTTTATCTGCATTGGCATTTCTTTCCCAATTTGAGGAAAATTTTCTTCTAAAATTGTTGAAAACACCTACTAAACTGCTGGATTGAAATTCTTCACCTTCTGTTATACCCTGAATTCTTTTTTTTTGTTTGTTTGTTTTTGTTTTTGTTTTTGTTTTTCAAGGTAGGATTTCACTCTGGTCCAGGCTGACCTGGAATTCACTATGGAGTCTCAGTGTGGCCTTGAACTCATGGCGATCCTCCTACTTCTGCCTCCCGAGTGCTGGGATTAAAGGTGTGGGCCACCATGCCTAGCTATATCCTGAATTCTTATGTTTGATATTTTCATACTGTCCCTGATATCTTGAAATTCCCATTCATATCTTCCTATTAGCTCATCTTTCTCTTTGTTGGACTGCATTAGATCTGCCACCTGGTCTTCTAGTTTAGATATTCTGTTCTCTCCTTCATCTATTCTACTGGTGAGACTTTCCACAGAGTTTTTTTTATTTCATTGACTGTATTCTTCAGAGACAGGATTTCTGCCTGGTTTTCAGTATTTCTGTATCCTTACTCATGTCTTGTAATGACCTCTTTATTTCATTAAGTTGGTTTCCTTTGCTCTCTTTCAGAAGTTTGTTTTCTTCTTTAATTCCTTTGTTTTCTTCTTTGATTCCCTTCATCTCTGATTCCTTTGAGCATAGATACCATCATTTTCTTAAAAGCTTTGTCAGGCATTTCATCTACAACAGTCTCATTGGTGATCATTTCTGGTGGATTTATAGTTTTTGGTGGGACTGCATTGTCTTGATTCTTTGAGTTTCTTATATTCTACTGTAGTGACTTTTGCATCCTGAATTGATTTGATGCTTGGGTTTTCTACTTATCTGCAGTGTTTCCAGACATGGTAACCCACCTGTATATACCCTCAGGATATGAGATCAAGGTGCAAGGTGTATCTCTTGTCCCCCAGTCAAGCCACATAAGTAATCCTAGGTGTTGAGTTTGCTTGCTAAGCAAGTATTCTAATGGACTGGGTGGAATAATTTACTGGCAAAATCTAAACTTCAACTGAGTAACATACACAATCAGTAAAAACCAGCACAAAGTATGCAATTGTGGGGATTAAAACATACAGATAGTCATATAAGGCCAAAATCCCTAAGGGTGTGTTTTGCTCTGTGCCTTTAATCTTGTCAGCTGGGAGGTAGAGATTTCTGTTCTGAATTGGCTTCCAGGTCAACCTGGATCTGGATCAGACCCTGTCCCCAGTAATGAAAGAAGCAAAAAACAAAGGCCCTATATATATGAAAGCACCAAAGGCAATGAAATTCAACCCCCAAATACAGGTTATTTGAAAATGGTAAAGCCAACCAAGATTATATACCCCATAACCTGCCCTGACAATGAAAGACAGATTAGCTCTTGCAGGACTGTGTACCTGATTTTTTTTCCTCCTTCTCCTCCTCCTCCTCCTCCTTCTTTTGTCAGTCAGCCTCGTTACCTTTTGGGGTGGCTTCCAATCTCACCAATGTTGAGTGAATGCCTCGATCCCTCTGTGTTGTGCTGTGCAGCTCTGCTGGCTGTGTTGTCCCTGGGGGCTAAATGCTGGAGATTTGTGGTTCTGATGGTGGGGGATGGGAGAGTTCAGACTTCTGGAGTTGCTGCACTTTCAGTAGTTCTTTAGTTGATCTCAGCTGTCTTTTCTTCAGATTTCTTAACTTTGCAAGAAGGCTGATGGAGTTGAAAAAAATCTGTTCCTTGGTCTCTTCTGCTGCTGCAGACTGGGCTGTCTGGGTGCACATGGATCGCAGGCCCTGATTGCCTCAGAGGGACTCTGGCTGTTTTCCTCCTTTCTGGTGGGTCTTGCTCTCTTTGGCTTCTCCACTGTGTCTAATTATAATTGTACTCCTTCACTTTTCAGAATAGGAGTGTATTTTTCTGGGGTTTGCTTAAATCCCTCCCTAGACTGGTTTGGTGTGGCTCCTAAGCCATCATCTTATCTGGAAGCTATCTCCCATTCTTAAGACTACTTCTTAATCAAAGGACTGTTTCTTTGCTGTAGAGAAACTCTGTAACTTCATGAGGTCCCATTTATTGATTTTTGCCCTTATTTCCTAGCTGGCCACAATCTTATTCACAAAGTCCTTGCCTATGCCTGTGTCTTGAGATATTCTCCTTTTTCCCTTCTCTATTTCAGAATTTCATGTCTTCTGATGATGTGCTTGATTCATTTGGAGTTGATTTTTGTGCATGGTAAGAGATAAACATGTAGTGTCATTCTACATGTCGAAAAATTGCATGTTTTTTTAATCCAATGTGTGTGTTTTTTTAGCATTTTTGTCAAAAATCAGATATCCATAGTTACGTGGACTTATGTTAGGGTCCTGTGTTTTATTTCATGGACTGATATGTCTGTTATTATGTCAGTTATATGTCTTATCATTATGTCAGAATATATGTTATTATGTTTTATATTTATGTGAATTATTATATTTATTTAGAGTTCTGGAGGGGTGAGGGAGAATCTGTGGACCAATGAAGGGGGTATGATAGGGGAGGTTAGTCTTAGAACCATTTTTTTTTTAGAGGTAGGATCTCTCTCTAGCCAAGGCTGACCTGGAATTCACTATGTAGTCTCAGGTTGGCCTTGAACTCACAGTGATCCTCCTACTTCTGCATCCCAGATGCTGAGATTAAATGTGTGGGCCACTATACCTGGCTGTTATTATGCTTTCATTGCTATGTATCTGTACAACTTGAAATCGGGTATGGTGATGTTTTCCACATTTATTTATTTATTTTATATATTTTTGTTTATTTTCATTATTTATTTGACAGCGACAGGCCTAGAGAAAAAGAAGCAGATAGAGAGAGAGAATGGGCATGCCAGGGCCTCCAGCCACTGCAAAGGAACTCCAGATGGCATGCACCCCCTGTGCATCTGGCTAATATGGGTCCTGGGGAATTGAGCCTTGATCTGGGGTCTTTAGGCTTCACAGGCAAGTGCTTAACCGCTAAGCCATCTCTTCAGCCCTATTTATTTATTTCTAAAAATTTATTTGTTTTTATTGACAACTTCTGTAATTGTAAACAACATCATTGAGTAATTCCCTCCCCCTACTTTTCCCTTTGAAACTATACTCTCCATCATCCCCCCCCCCACAATCAGTTTTTCTTTTATTTTGATGTTATGAACTTTTCTTCCAATTATGATGGTCTTGTGTAGGTAGTGTCAGGCACACTGCAAGGTCATGGATATTCAGGCCATTTGGTGTCTGGAGGAACATGTAGTAAGGGGTCCTACCCTTCTTTTGGTTTTTACATTCTTTTGCTACCTCTTCCTCAATAGACCCTGAGCCTTGAAAGGTGTGATAGAGATATTTCAGTCCTGAGCACTTGTCTGTCACTTCTTATTAGCACCATTGTGCCTTTTGAGTCATTGCAAGATCACTGCCCTCTGAGAAGAGAAGCTTCTCAAACCAAAAGTGAGAGTAGCATTAGTATATGGGTATGAACATTAAGAGAAGTGCTTACTAGGCAGTTTGGTGAACATAGTATCTATATTTAGCTAGACACCAGTAGATATTATACCCCTAGGGCTCATGACTCACCCTCTTGTAGGTTTTCAGTATCAAGGATGTATTTCCTCCCATGGAGCAGGCCTCCAGTCCTATTAGAGAGCTGTTGGTTTCCCCCATAACAGACATGCCACTATTGCACCCATTGTCTCATTTGGCCTGGCTTGCAGTGTCCACTGTTGAGCATCTTCACTGGTGATTTCTCTCTCTCTGCCATTGGATTGCATACAGCATGGCTTTTTTCAGCTTTCTGTTAGCTGGTCTACATGGAGGAGGTTTTCAACTCAGCTCCAGCAGGATTGCTCAGGGGCCCTGCAGCCCAAGTATGTGGAGTCTTCAGTCTTCATTCCTGTTGGGAAACCAAAGGCCTCAAAAATATCCTGTAATGTTTTGGGGCTATCAGGGACCTCCCTGGCCAACAACTCACTGGAAGGAATCCCATCCCTGGTATTGAAAAATTTTTAATAACAATCTATGGCTTCTGAGTGCCCCATTGTCCAAAAAAATTAGGTTTCCATATGATATATTTATATCCTATTTGATTTTGATTAGACCTCCCCCCACCTTTTCTTTACTCAATCTCTTCCCCTGACCTCACTTAGTCTGTTTCACCCTCATTAATCTGTTTTTCTACTTACATATATACTATACCATCCTTTTAAGTCCCCTCCTCCCTCCCTTTCTATTCCCATTATTATTATTATTATTATTAGTTTTTTGAGGTAAGGTCTCAGTCTATCCCAGGCTGACCTGGAATTCACTATGGAGTCTCAGGGTGGCCTCAAACTCATGGCAATCCTTCTATCTCTGCCTCCCAAGTGCTGGGATTAAAGGGGTGCACCACCATGCTCAGCTTTCTATTCCCTTTATATCTCCTTTCTAGCTTTCTGGCCTCTGCTACTGAGTTTTATTCCTACTCATATATAAATTCAATCATTTGTAGCTAGGATCCACATATGAGAGAGAACATGTGACATTTGTTTTTCTGGGACATTTTATTTTTGTTTAGGATTGATTTGTCTACTTGAGGTCTTTGTGCATCCATATAAATTTTAAGATTTTATTTCTATTTCTGGGAGGAATGGTGTTGAAATTTTGATGGGAATTGCATTACAACTGTAGGTTCCTTTTAGTTCAGACAGTCATTTGCACAATGTCACGACTTTTAATCCATGAGCATGAGATATCTATTTTCTACTGTCTTCTTCGATTTCCTTTTTCAGTATTTTAAAGTTTACATTATAGAAGTCTTTAACTTTTTTGGTTCAGCTTATTCCAGGAATTTTTTTGTTTTGTTTTTTCATGGTAGGGTCTCACTCTAGGTCTGTCTGATCTGGAATTCACTATGTAGTCTCAAGGTGGCCTTGAACTCATGGTGATCCTATTACCTCTGCCTCCCAAGTGCTGGGATTAAAGACATGCACCATCACACCTGGCTATTCCAGGAAATTTTTGAGGCTATTATGAATGGGATTGTTTCCCTGATTTTTTTCTCACTATGTTTCTTTTTGGTGTATAGGAAGGTTATTGATTTTTGTATAGTAATTTTATATCCTGCCCATTTACTGAAAATGTTTTTCACCTCTAAGTTTTCTGGTAGAATTTTTAGAATCTCTTATCCATAGAATTACACTATTTGCAAACAAGGCAAATTTGGCTTCTTTTCCTATTGTATCTCTTGTTTTCTTCTTTTGTCTTATTGCACTAGCTAAGACTTTAAGCACTATACTAAACAGGAATGGAGAGAGTATATATCCCTTGTCTTGTTCCTTATTTTAGTGAAATCCTTCAATATTTTCTTCCTTAAGCATGTGGTGTAGTTAACTTCATGTTGCTCAACAAGCATATAACCAAAATCAGCTTATGGGAGGAAAGGGTTTCTACAGTAAAGGGGAAACTACATGATGGCAGAGGAAACTGTGGAATGAGCAGAGGCTGGGTATTACCTCCTGGCCAATATCAGGTTTTGAAATACAACACTCCAAGCCATATGGGTTTTGAAGTTTCTATTTAAAAATAAAAACCAGCTTTTATTCTGATATGCTGCCTTTTTAAGTGACTTGGCCTTCCTCCTTCCTTCCTTCCCTCTCTCCCTCTTTTCTTCCTTCCTTCCTTCCTTCCTTCCTTCCTTCCTTCCTTCCTTCCTTCCTTCCTTCCTTCCTTCCTTCCTCCCTCCCTCCCTCCCTCCCTCCCTCCCTCCCTCCCTCCCTCCCTCCCTCCCTCCTACCCTCCCTCCCCCCTCTCTTTCTTTCTTTCTTTCTTTCTTTCTTTCTTTCTTTCTTTCTTTCTTTCTTTCTTTCTTTCTTTCTTTCTTTCTCTTTCTTTCTTTCTTTCTTTCTTTCTTTCTTTCTTTCTTTCTTTCTTTCTTTCTCTCTTTCTGTTTCCTCTTTGGGGTTTTAAAGGTAGGCTCTTGCTGTAGTCCAGGCTGACCTTGAATTCACTATGTAGTCTTGGGTTGTCCTCAAACTCATAGTGGTCCTCTTATGTCTACTTTCTGAGTATTAGGATTAAAGGCATGCTCCACCATGCCCAACTGGTGTTTCTTTCTTTTTTTTTCTCAATTTTTATTAATATTTTCCATGATTATAAGGTGTTTCTTTCTTGAAGCTGACAAACCTCTTGTTTTTATTTTGTTTATTTAGTGTTTTAACTATTATGTGATGTGAGAAGTTCATTTTCTGGTCCTGTCTATTTCTAGATGGGTATGCCTTTCCCTAGATTTGAAAATTTTTTCTGCTATTATTATAAGATTTGGCCTTTTCATTGTGTCTGAAAGATCTTGCTTGTTTCATTCACAAGTTTTTGTAAATTTATCATTGTCTTTGGCTGAATGTGCCAATTCCTCTACCTTGTCCTGGTATTCTGTTCTCTTTAAAACCCATCCTTTTTTTTTTGGTTTTATAAGGTAGGGTCTTACTCCAGCCCCAGGCTGAGCTGGAATTCATTATGTGGTCTCAAGGTGGCCTTGAACTCACAGAGATCCTCCCACCTCTGTCTCCTGAGCCCTAGGATTAAAGGCATGTACCACCATGCCTGGCCCATAAAATCCATTCTATTTGTGAAGCTTTACATTGAGCTTGTATTTGTCTCATTGCATTTTTAATTTCAGCTCTTTCTTTTTTGTTGAATTCCATTTTTATATTTCTCATTGATTTCGTTCAGCTGACTATTTGTCTACCCCCAGTATTCTTCATTTCTTTGAAAGTATTTATCATCATTCTTTTGAATTCTTTGTCTGGATTTTCATCTACATCTCTGTGATCAGGGGTCATTACTCTAGGACTGGTAGATGTTGAAGAGACATATTATTACTATTCATGTTTGCATTGGGACTTGTGCATTGAATGTTAGATCCTTGGATAAATTTTTAAAAATTCAGGTCACTTTTCATTTTTTTCTGTGGAAGTGTTTGTAATATTTGGGAGGAAATAGTCTGTAGTAGGGTTAAATTGTCATTTTCTTTTCTCACACTGATGGTCAGGGTACCAGGATCTATCCTCAGTCCTCCCCTTCATGCAGAATACTGTCTGTAACAACAATAGTGGGATATACCCACTATTAAAATAGAGTGGTTGAGGGCTAGAGTGATGGCTTAGTGATTAAGACACTTGCCTGGGAAGCCTAAGGACCCAGGAGCCTAAGGACCTAGGATCAATTCTCCAGTACCCATGTAAGCCAGATGCACAAGGTGGCACATGCATCTGGAGTTTGTTTGCAGTGGCTAGAGGCCCTGGTGTGTCCATTATCTCTCTTTCTTCATGCCTATCTCTTTCAAATAAATAAAAAAATGGAGTGATTGCTGGGTATGGTGGCACACACCTTCAATCCCAGCACTTGGGAGGCAGCAGTAGGAAGATCACTGTGAGTTTAAGGCCAGCCTGGTATTACAGAATGAATTTCAGGTCAGCCTGAGCTAGAGTGAAACCCTACCTTGAAAAACCAAATAAATAAATAAATAAAAATAAAAAAATAGAGTGATAGTCTACTGTAAAACAATCACTCTTAGCACTAACTGTTTTAGAAAGTAAAGGGACTTTGATGATATGTATTGTTATGGACTTGAGAGGAAAGAAAAAGAAGGGAAAACACAAAAGATAAGGTACAAATATTGCAATGATATAGACAAAGTAGATGAGCAGAATGTAAGTAGAAGGGGGTCTTTAGGAGCAAAAACAAGAGTAGAAGGAAGATGAGAGAATTTTGGCTAATTATACATTGAAGACAGAGCCAGGTAAAGGTATGCTATCAGATTAATGGTATAAGGAATAGTCTTATCTCTCAGGTCAAGGTACAGAGACCCTGCAAGCCAGGAGCAGGCTATGTTCTTTGCAAGAGGAAAATGTAAAGGGAAAGAGTAAGGGGAAAAAGGAAAACAGACAAGACAAAACAAAAAACAAAACAAAACAAAACCCCACAAACAAACAAAAACACAAACACAAATGTAATAAAAGTAAAAAACAGAGTCTGGCTAAATGATCTGTTAAAATGAAATTGGATGTCAAAGACAGAAGAGGTATAGAGGGAGAGAGAACTATGTGGAGATTTATGATATGAGAACTGATTGAGCTGAGGTTGGCTGTCATTGGACTTTCTGGGTGTCTTCCCTGGCTCCTGGAATACTTACTGTCTCTTCTCTTCTGCTAGGACTTCTCTGGCATGGGTAGTTGTTCTTTTTTTTTTTAGGTAGGGACTCACTAGTCCAGGCTGACCTGAAATTCACTATGGAGTCTCAGGGTGATCCTCCTACCTTTGCCTCTCGAGTGCTGGGATTAAAGGCATGCGCTCACCATGCCTGGCTTTGGCCTGGATACTTTCATTCTCCATTCTTAGTCTCCCTTTGGATTACTGGATTGCAGATGTTGTCCAGGTCTGTGGGCAGTGCTTTGGAGTCTCAAATCTAGCCACTTTGTGAAATCTTTGGGACAATACTTGGGGATGCTCACCCTGTGCAAATCTTGCCAGTGTCCTGAGTGTTGCTTGAACTCTGTGTAGAAGTTCCTGAGTCTACTTTTGTTCCCACCAGGCTTTGGGCTTGTTGACTATGCTGCAGATCGGATTCAAAGTTTCTTTCCTGCAGTGCTGCTGTATGCTGTTAGTCAGGTTTCAGTGTGTATCCTGGTGACACTTTGTCTGAGTCTCCCTTAGATAAGGTTCACAGAGCATCTGTGGGTACTGAATTGTAGCTGCAGCAGAAGCCTTTTGCTATTGTGTCATACTTCTGCTCTAGTGGTTATCACTGTTGAGCACCCAGTACCAAGGGGAGAGGCTTTTCCTGGCTTCTGCTACTACTACAGCTATCCTAGGTGTGGCCTTTTCTGTAGTATTTGGAGTATCTGTTGCTTTTCTGTTAGGTGTTTTTCAGCTTTCCTAAGCATATGCTCTGGAGACTGGATGACTGTACCTGACTATTATACACCATCTTCAATCACCACATTTGGGGTTTTTTTCAAGTGCATTATTCTTCATTTGGATGGAATGTATTGTATATACATCTGTCAGGTCCATTTTTCTTTTCTTTTCACAATTTTTATTAACATTTTCCATGATTATAAAAAATATCCCATGGTAATACCCTCTTTTTCCCCCCCTGCACTTTCCCCTTTGAAATTCCATTCTCCATCATATTACCTCCCCATCTCAATCATTGTAGTTACATATATACAATACCAACCTATTAAGTACCCTCCTCCATTCCTTTCTCTTCTCAGGTCCATTTTTTTTTTTTTTGCAAGTAAGGACCTTTAATGTCTCCCCACTCCCATGTCATTTTTTAAAGCTATATTTATGGAAGTTGTCAACAAAAAAACAATATAACACAATCATATTGTTTCCCGCCACCGTCCCTTATCCCCCTCCACTGAATCTCTTCTTTCCAACTAGTTTTGCTTCTTTTGGTTTTTTGAGGTAGGGTCTCACTCTGGCCCAGGCTGACCTGGACTTCACTATGGAGTCTCAGGGTGGCCTCGAACTCAGCGATCCTCCTACCTCTGCCTCCCGAGTGCTGGGATTAAAGGTGTGTGCCACCACACCTGGCAAGACAGGGTCTCTTATTGGCCTTCAACTCACCTAGTATTCTAGGCTGGCTGGCCACTGAGCCCCAGGTAAACCTTTTTCTGGCTCCCCAGTTCAGGTCCATTTTTAAATGCTTTATTTTATTCAGTTATGAGTGAGAGAGAAGAGAGAGAGAGAGAGAGAGAGAGAGAGAGAGACACGAATGAGCATGCCAGGGCCGCTAGCCACTGTGAACAAATTCCTGGTGTATGCGCCACTTTGTGCATCTGGCTTATGTGGTTACTGGGAAATCAAACCTGGGTCCTTAGGCTTTGCAGGCAAGCACCTTAACAGCTAAGCCATCTCTCCATACATTCTTATTTTATTTTATTTTATTTCAGTGAGAGAGAGAGAAAGAGGCAGATAAAGAATGGACACACCAGGGCCTCCGACACATGCACCACCTTGTGCATCTGGCTTATGTGGGTCCTGGGTAACTGAACCTGGGTTCTTTGGCTTTGCAGGCAAACATTTAACCACTAAGCCATGTCTCCAGTCCACCACATTTGTTTTGAGACAAGGTCTTTTTATGCAGTCCAGGCCAGCCTCAAATGTATGATCCTCCTACCTCATCCTCCCAAGTGCTGAGATTACAAGAATATATCACTATACTTCACTTTCCAACTTTTCTTATTTAATTTTATGCTTAATAAGCACTGTTCCAAAAGTATTTTGGATTCTTTAATTAATTTTCTATAGTAACACCAGCTGTACAGAAAGGACTTTGAAAAGATGCCCACAGCAGCACACAATTGTAGCTATTCAGTTCTGGAGGTTCCATGGCAGCCAGCTTTTAGACCTTTCTGTGTGAAGGCAGAACACTCTACATTCTTCACAGCCTTTGGTCCATAGACTCTTCAGCTGTTTCTGGAGTGGTAGGCTTCTGTTTGTTCCTGGTAAATTTCTCAGTAGTGGAGGGGTCATATCTGAGATGTGTTTGGGTCACAACAAACAAGAAAGGACTCTTTGGACAGTGGTGAGTTATCTCAAGCACACAGTTTTCTTTCACATTTTCAAATAATGATGGAGATACCACTGAAAAGCAGTTGTCAAAAATGGTTGGTACATATTCATCTGGAAACTTGTTTGCCATGCACATGTTTCAGCAACGAGCACCATTGCTTCCAACAAGGCACTTAATTTTGCATTTTGGAAATAGTTCTGTGTCCACTTTAAATATTTCCAAGTTGATGTTGACCTCAGCTCCATTGGGCCTCAGCATCATTTCATCAATACTCTATTGCATCAATATTCTAATTTGTAATTTCTCATAGGCGTATGGATCAACATCTCTGTCTTCTGGGCATAGCCCTTGGTAAGTGGTGGGAAGAAAAAGGGGTAATAGTGGGACTGGGCAGGAGGAGGGTAAGGGGAAGTCCTGTGGGGGTGCTGTTGCAGTTGTCTTCCTGTTGTGAAGATAGAACACCAGACCCAAAGATAGGAAGTAAGTGTTTATTTTGTCTTTCAGTTCTGAGAAGAAACTTTGTGATGGCAGGAAAAGATGGTAGTGCAAAGGCTGGACATCACTTCTTGCCATAGCAGGTGGAAGATAGCATCAAGAGAGTGAGCTGATGGGCTAGAGAGATGGCTTAGCAGTTAATGCACTTGCCTGGGAAGTCTAAGGACCCATGTTCGACTCTAGATGCACAAAGTTGAGGCAAGCACAAGGTCATACATGCCCACTAGGTGGCGCAAGCATTCGATTTCAGTAGCGGAGGCCCCGGCCAATTCTCCATCTCTCCTCTCCTTCCTCTTCTCTTTGTATTGCTCTCTCTAAAGAGAGAGAGAGAGAGAGAGAGAGAGAGAGAGAGAAAGGGAGTGAGCTGAAACCAGCAGACAAGTACACACTTGTGCCATCATGGCACACAGCCTTTGTAAGTAATTAACTGTCCTCCAATTGGACATGAAGCCCTCTCAGTGGGAGAGAACTCATAACCGATACTGGGAACCAAGTCAACTGCAAACTTACAACCCCCATAGAGAAGCTCCCATTGGTCTCTGGACAAGATGAGTGGGTATCCTCATCAAAATATCTCTCAAACTTCTATGCATACTCCCCTTAATCAAAGATGCTCTCATCCTTGGCTGGAGAATGTTTTATTTTACAGATGGCAGAGAATATTGGAGAGATCCAAGATCCATCAACACAACAAGAAAAGACAGCCGACTGCTCCCCATGAGATTCACCTCTGCTAGATTTACCAGCATCCAGAAGAAACTGCAGAGGAAGCAGCAGCAGGACTATTGCTCCCAAAGCTAGCCTGACAACCACCTCCAGGGAAACAGCAATAAACACTGTGGTGAACCAAAACACATTGTAATAGAAATACAGAAACTACAGAGAAGTAAGTGCTAAAACAAACTGCTGACACACCTGTCAATGTTCAGGGACTGTTGCAGAAGAGTGGGTGGGAAGATTTTAAGAGTCCTAGGATGGGCAGAAATATCCTGAGGCACAACTCCCACCCAGGACCCACACAAGCCAGATGCACAAGGTGGTACATGTGTCTGGAGTTCCTTTGCAGTGGCTGGAGGCCCTGGTGTGCCCATTTTCTTTCTCTCTGTCTGCTTTTTTTTCTCTCTTTCTCTCAAATAAATAAAATGTTTTAAAAAATTACAGATAGTAAAAATGTCAAGCTGTGGGCTGGAGAGATTTCTTAGTGATTAAAGTGCTTGCCCTGCCAAGCCTAAGGAACCAGGTTCAATTCCTTGGTAACCATATAAACCAGATGCACAAGGTGGCACATGCATCTGGAGTTTATCCGTAGTGGCTAGAGGCCCTGGCATGCCCATTCTCTCTATCTGCCTCTTTCTCTCTCAAATAAATAAATAAAATAAATGTTAAGTTACTACTTGGAAAGGTGACCCACAGAAAGGAAGGTTAGCTTCCACCAGTGTTTGTTTTAAGTTTATTGAACTCCAGACATGTGGTGGCCATTGCATTCATGACCTTACAGCAGCTGCCATTACCTGCACAATATTGGGCCCATCAACATGGATGATGAAGGTAGGCAAAAATAAAACAAAGAAAGGCATTAAAATAGTAGAGGACCTAGTTGGAGGGAAGTTCAGTGGACTCGGTATGGGGGAGTAGAGGCAAGAGAGAGGGATGGAAAGGGACTCTGATCAAAATACATTGTAGGGGGGCTGGAGAGATGGCTTAGTGGTAAAGACACTTGCTTGCAAAGCTAAAGGATCCCAGTTCGACTCTCCAGGACCCATATAAGCTAGATGCACAAGGTGGTGCATGCATCTGGAGTTTGTTTGCAATGGCTGGAGGCCCTGGCACACCCATTCTCTCTCTCCCTTTCTCTGCCCCCCTCTCTCTCAAATAAATATCATACATTGTCGGGATGGGGAGATTGCTCAGTGGTTGCAAAGTCTAACAGTCAGGGTTCAAATTCCCCCGGACCCACATAAAGCCATATGCCCAAAGTGGCACATGCATCTGGAGATTGCAATGGCAGGAGGCCCTGGTGCACCCATACTCACTCTGTCTCTCTCACTTTCATATAAACAAATAAAAATATTTAAAAAATACATTGTAAACATATGTAAAAATTGTCAATATAACGTTTTTAACAGTTTATTGAGGGGTGAATATGATTAAAATCATTATACACATGAGTAAAATATCATAATAAAATCCATTTCTATGTGTAATTAATATATACTAATTAAAAGTTTTTTAAAAGCCGGGCATGGTGGTGCATGCCTTTAGTCCCAGCACTTAGGAGGCAGAGGTAGGGAGACTGCTGTGAGTTCCAGGCCAGCCTGGGATTACAGAGTGAGTTCCATGTCAACTTGGGGTAGAGTGAGACCCTACCCTGAAAAAAACAAAAACAAAAGCACACACAAAAAAGTTTAAACAGTCTGAACTTGGGCTGGAGAGATGGCTTAGCAGTTAAGGTGTTTTTGCCTGCAAAACCTAGGGGCCCAGATTCAATTCTCCAGTACCTATGTAAGACAGATGCACAAGGTCAAACATGCATCTGGAGTTTGTTAGCAGTGGCTGAAGGCCCTGGCACACCCATTCTCTCTATCTCCTTCTTCCTCTTTTTCAATCCATCTTTCTTATAAATAAATAAATAGAAAGATAACTCAAATATTAAATTCTTTTAAAGAACCTGCTTTACATATGTGGTGAGGTTGAACAAATATGTAAATGAATAGCAGATAATGAAAGTCACTATACCACTATCAGAGAAAGAAATTACAAACAAGGAAGGAAGGCTTAAATGAACTCTATGGAAATGAATTAGAGTCTAAGGCTGTATGATAAGCTCATTTTGGTTCTACCTTAGAATGGCATTATGAATGAAAAACATTTGCCCACAGGTCTGGAGCCTGGAGAGTTCCAGATTAAGATGCCAGTAGATTCATTGTCTGCTGAGAACTCAGTCTGCTTTGATGGTGGTGGAGCCTCGTCATTTGTGGTGGCTTATATTGATTGTCACACTGGCATGACAGTGTGCCTAGGTTTAGTACCAACTGTGGCTTCACGTGTTCACTGCAAGCATCTCGAAGACAGGGTCTTGCGATGTAGCCCAGGCTGGCCTCAAACTCATGGAAGTCCTTCTGCAAGCAGAGAGAGAAAGAGACAAAAAGGGAGGAGGAAAAGGGGGGGACGCCAGGGCCTCTAGCCATTGCAAACGTACTCCAGATGCATGTGTCACTTCGTGTATCTGGCTTTACATAGGTACTAGGGAATTGAACCTGGGTCCTTAGACTTTGCAGACAAGTGCTAAACTATCTCTTCAGCCCTTAAAAAAATTATGTCTACTTATTTATTTACAAAGTGTGTGTGGGGGGATTTGTCTCACTAGGCTCTCTTTCCAATGCAAATAACTTCAGACGTAGACTCCATTTTGTGTATCTGGCTTCGAACCCAGACCATTAGGCTTTGCAAGTGAGCGCCTTGACCTTTGAGCCGTCTCTCCAGCCCCTTATAACTTTTCTTAATAACCTATTAAGTTTTTTTTTTAAACTCCGTGGGAGGTAAGCTTCCAGAAGCCGGAGTTCTTGTCTGAGCTGTTCATAGGTGTGTTGGAGCCTAGCACAATGTGATGAGTCAATAAACGCTTGTTGAAAGAAATTGCTGCTGTGAGGCAGGCGTGGCTCTAGGAGGGGAGGATATAAGAAGGTCAAAACTCCCTGTTGTCTTCTTTGGAGAGAGACCATGGCGATCTGAAAGGCCTTGGGCTGGGAGAGGGAACCCGGGCAGAGAGCCGCGCTAGCCGGGCGCTGGGTGGCGTGCGCGTCTGCGGAGTGGCCTGTGTGTGTTTTGCAGGGCAGGCCGGGGTCGCGGGTGACCAGCACAGCCAGCCACGCCCCGCGCAGCGACTTCAGCGCCAGCTGATTCTCCCAGCGGACCGCATAGGGCGTCCCTCCCAGGCTCCCGTCCCTGGCGTCCGGGGCCCGGGACCACCGCCCACGCCTGGAGCCAGCATCCGCCCAGCTGTGGCTCAGAGCCGTGGGACTAGGGACTCGAGGAAGCGATGCGCTCCGGCCCGCCCCAGGCCGAGAACCAGATCTGCAGCGGGGACCCAAGAAGAAACAAATCCTTGCCTTCGTGGTGTCTACTGCCCAGCGGCTTCAGCCACCTCGCCGTGGGGCTGGGGGTGGACGTGGAATGGAAGGTCGGAAAAGCATGTTGAGGGCACCCTGCACCGCTAATGCCATGCCGATCCGCCACGGCCTTCTCCCCGCACGAGCATCCTCCGATTCGGGCTTTCGCCGGGCTCGAAGAGAACAAGTTGAGCCAGAAAAGCACCAAGCGTCGAAGCAGGTCTTGGGGATGCGATTCCAGGCGGAGCTCAGGTGCCAAGGAACCACTGGCACCTATGGAGAGCCGTGCGGGCGGAGCGCGGCTGGCTGTTGTAGGGTGTAGGGCGGGCCGGGCCTGGATCCCGGGCTGCTCCTGAGGTTAGCCTTTTGTCAGCTTGACTTGGAAACCAGGCAAACACTACCTTTCACTTAGCGCTCCGAAGCCAAAGCCGGCTTACCGCTGTCTGACATCCCCACACACCTGTGTGAAATTCGGGGGGCAGATGTAGGAGGCTAACACCCCAAACGGGAGAGTACATCCATATTATGCCTAATTTAACAGTAATGTTGAACTTCGCAGGTATTTCTTTTCTTTTCTTTTTTCCAAGGTAGGGTCTCACTGTAGCCCAGGCTGACCTGGAATTCACTATGGAGTCGCAGGGTGGCCTCGAACTCAAAGCAATCCTCCTACATCTGCCTCCCCAGTGCTGAGATTAAAGGTGTGCGCTACCACGCCCGACCTCTTCGCAGATATTTCAACTGCAGTTTCAACATTTTCACCTATAAAATTTTCTAAAAGAAAAAGTTCACTTTTTTTTGAAAAGCATGCTTTCTTGATAGTGTTTAATAATTTACAGAATCATATTGCCCCTATGGACACAGGAAACAAAGAACCTGTTACAGTCAACCAGCCTCAACTCTAGACTTTTTCATAGAGGTATGGCTGCTTCTCCTGTCCACTGACTACAGGTTTAATTCAGCTGAGATGGTAACTTTGTAAGTAGGAAACACCGAGCAAGCCACCCCTTTTATCCCACCACTCAGAAGGCAGAAGTAGGATTACTGTGAGTCCGAGGCCAGCCTGGAAGTCCAGAATGAATTCAATGAGTACCAGGTCGGCCTGGGCTATAGAGTGAGACACTACTTTGAAAAAACACAAAACAAACACCCCCCCAAATTTTGCATATCTAAATCTTTTAAGAGCTGGGGTGTAGTGGCTCGAGACTTTAAGTACAGCACGCAGGAGGCAGAAGTAGGATCCCTGTGAGTTCAGGCCAGCCTGGGTCTACAAGAGTGAGTTCCAGGTTAGCATGGGCTCAAGGACCTACTTCGAAATAAACAAACAAAAACTTAAAAAACAAATCGTCATGTGTCTTCCAAGACATTGAGAGCGTGGCTGACTCGCCCCAAGGTTTTCACATGTTTTCTCCAGACAGCAATTTGCGCAATAAGCGTGGCACAGTGAGGGTGAAGCAGTCAACATTCTCCTGGGTGCGACCTTGCCTGTCTTTGTTACGGTCATCAGACTCCCTCCTTCTGACAGTCTATGTAGTGGTCACTTTGTAATTCTCATGAAAACGAAGGAGAGGCTGGAATGCTGCTTGTCAAACGCGAACAGAGGTGGCTCTTAATTACTCTTGGCGGGCGCCCTCTAAATATGAAGGACGATGAATTAATGAAGGAAGTCCTGTCACATCAAGAGGCCCATTACTAAACCATGGTCCCCGAATGTGAGCTCCTACTTTTCTTGTCATTTATGTCTTTGTCATCAGCAAAAAAGCATTTAATGAAATTTTGTTACAGGCTCTTGCCTTGGGAGTCCGGTGTCAAACAGGTACCCTCCCCCACCTCGCTGGGGTTTCGCACCTTTCTCCTCGCTTTCTTCCAGCAGCGAGGACACTGGACGCCGTCTCCGTGCCTGTTTCACGGATCGCTTGCACTCAGGCATGGGTGCAAGGCCAAGGCTAGGCATGCCCTAGCTGGGCGCTATTGCTAGCATGAATGAAGCCTTAGTGCGATAAGGGGTGTGGGCATCGCGAGATGCACCGAGTAACTGCCCAGTTCTGTCTTCCCCCGGGGCCTGCCCTTGCATTCCTCGCCAAGGCGCGGTGACTCCGCGGCCGCACGCGGTGCTGAGGCTGCGCGCGGATGCTGCATCTCTGGACCACCTCGACCAAAGAGGATGCCTAAGACCGAAAACAGAGCACGACGCGCCTGGGGAAAGACACCGGAAAATGTTGAGCTCTGCTCAGGGTTGGGACTCCAAGAAGCCCAGGTCGGAGGAGCCAGGGAATCAGCAAGAGGGATGCAGGAGAGGGAGGGCTGCTGGGGTTGTCGGGGCCAGGGCATCCTCCCACTGGTCTGCTCTGAGGTCCCGCACAACCTGTCTGCAGGCTTCTCTGGACCCAGCGATTGGAACTTGCTCTTTGGGAGACTTGCTTTTTTTAGGCCCTCTGTACCGCCCTTATAAATTCCATGCATACCTCTCAGTTTAAGTATAGGTGGATCATTGCTGTGGTCAGTTTTTCAAGGGGACCGAAGAGCCAAATGGAAGACCTGAAGGAACCACAGTTATCCTTTCTCACCTCTGGGGCGCTTTGTGAGCAGCGCTCTGAACCTGAGCACTCCTCTGAGGGAATGAAGTAAAACCTTATGCCCTGAGCCATCTTTCTTATCGCAGATGACCTATTTACTCAAAAGGCAAGACTAATTGCACTGTTACCGACAGAGCTATCTTTAGCGATCCCAGGATTCCTAGTAATATTTAGAATTTCCAGAATGCAAAATTGATCGTTCTCATTTATTTTCTGAAAAAAAGTACAGTTAAAATGTTACAAGTTTCTAAGTAATTTTTAAAGGGCCAAACAATACTGAAAGGCAAATTAATTGCAAGTACAGTAGACAAAACATTAAAATAGTTAAATATAAATAAAAAATAGTTAAAACACTGAAAACTGATCTCCTTCTCACATCCTCTTCTAGCAGTTCAGCCTCCTGTCCTAATCCTCATTGTGCAAAAGGAAGATGCCAAGCAAAATACATCACAACCCAGGCTACAGAAACCCATCACATTATTAAACCTCTCAACATTTCTTTATCCTTTGTGAAGATCTAGCTGCCTAGGCTTAAGTTGAACAGAAACATTGCATAGTACAGGATTGCTCAATAGTTGAGTCCTGGCTGCTCAATTCATGCATTCAAGCTAAACCTCAATTGCCTCTTATTGAAACAATCGCAGTTAGCAAGGCAGAAGGCATTGCCTAGTTCAGGAAATAGTTGAAAAAGTTTACGATAATGAGGGCAAATGGTTTTCCTTTTCAGGTTAATACTATTTATACAAATGCTTTATTTTGAACTGAAATCAGCTTACCAGATATAAACTTCCTGCTTCCACCTTTTGGGACTACAGGTGTGCACCACTTACCAGGCAATTTGGAATTTAAATAACTATGTGAAGGTTTAGACCTGGACGCTTGAGGTGTCTGCTTGGTTCTGAGATACTTGGTGTAATAAGTTATTGTACAAACTCTTTAGGAGTTTGCCTAGTCTAAGATGTGGTGGTGTTTGATGTGGTTGTGTCAAAGATGGAGCTCAGTCAAACTTGGGAGGAAAACAATGATTGTTCAAAGGAGAGGACAATTGAAACTAGACTATGCTACAGTGGTTTCAAACTAAGAATCACAGCTTTTTTCTTTTATTATTATTATTTGGAGAGCCAGAGATAGCATGATAATGGGTATGCCAGGGCTTCTTGCCACTGCTAAGGACCTCCAGATGTATGTGCTACCCTGTGGATCTGGCCTTAACTGGGTACTGGGGCTTCCAACCCACGCTGTCAGGTTGCCAAAGCAAGCACCTTTAATCACTGCTGAGCCATCACTCCAGACAGAATCACATCTTTTATTTTTATTTATTTATTTGAGAGCGTCAGACAGATAGAGAAAAAGGCAGATAGAGAGAATGGACGCCCCTCCCCCAGTGTCTCTGGCTAATGTGGGTCTTGGGGAATCGAGCCTCGAACTGGGGTTCTTAGGCTTCACAGGCAAGCACTTAACCACTAAGCCATCTCTCCATTCCTAATCACAGCTTTCTAAGATGCACATATCTCAATGCTTTTTCTAGATCCCGGTTTACTCAAATTAATCTGGCCCGGGTTTCCTTGAAAAAGAGAGCTGTGGCCTTGCTGAGATGGTTAGTAGAGGACATGCTTATAACAGTGATGGGAATGGCGTCAATACCTTTGACTTACACAGAGAATTATGAAAGGCCCAGGATGTGAAGGCAATATTGCTTTCTTTCACTTCCTCCTTTCAAAAGTGCACTTAGCAAAATGTGGCCAGTTACGAACAGGCAGAAACCTGTTTCTGGTTGTGGCTTTGGGGAAGCATGGCTGCTTTTTCTGTGCCTCATTTTCTCCTTGCAAAAAGAAAGTGAGAGTGTCAGATAAGCTTGTCCTTAAGGCCTTTTCAATTTTGTGTTTGACAAGAATTAAGGAAGAATGAAAACTTGAACTGCTGAAATGTCTCTTTCTTGCATGCAGCATTAATTTTTCTTTCTTTCTTTCTTTCTTTCTTTCTTTCTTTCTTTCTTTCTTTCTTTCTTCTTTCTTTCTTTCTTTCTTTCCCTCCCTCCCTCCCTCCCTCCCTCCCTCCCTCCCTCCCTCCCTCCCTCCCTCCCTCCCTCCTTTCTTTCTTTCTTTCTTTCTTTCTTTCTTTCTTTCTTTCCTGGAATTCACTATGGCGTTTCAGGGTGGCTTCCAACCCATGGCAATCCTCCTACCTCTGCCTCCCGAGTGCTGGGATTAAAGGCATGCGCCACCACATCCAGCCTCAGCATCAATATTCTCATCCTTTGTGAATCATAGCCATCACTATACAAACCTGTCTACCAAGCTTGAAAAAAATTCTCTGATTTCATGTCCTTTTCTGGTTATCACACTATTTCTTTGGTTCCCTTTATAGAATAATTTGTCTTTTACCCCTTGTGTAGTTAGTTGACCAACTGAGTTAAATTAGAATTGCCTGCATAAGCATGGGTGGGAAATTAATTACCAGAGCACATGCAATTTACCAGTGGCTACACTACAGCAGAAAATGTCTCCTGCTCTTCCAGCAACCATTAACTGAAAATCACACCCCATCTCATGCTATCCTGTATCATCCATGACAGAATGTTCTAGGGCCAATATTGCATACAACAATGTTAGGCCATGAATCCATCGCCTATGCCATGTCTAGAAGATAGCACACCACAATACCCTTCCCCATCTTCTGGCTCTTACATTCTTTCTGCTCTCTCTTTCTCAATGTGTACTGAACCTTGGAGGGGGCTATATAGATGTCTCAGTTAGCACCGAACACTACATAGTTGCTTATTCTCAGCACTTTGATGAGTTTAAAAAATATATTTTATTATTTTTTTTAAAGTTTTGTTTATTTTTATTTATTTATTTGAGAGAAACAGAGAGACATAGAAAGTGGCAGATAGATAGATAGAGAATGGGCGCACCAGGGCCTCCAGCCACTGCAAATGAACTCCAAACACATGCATTCTCTTGCGCAACTGGCTTACATGGGTTCTGGGGAATTGAGCCTTGAACTAAGGTACTTAGGCTTCACAGACAAGCACTTAACCATTAAGCCATCTCTCCAGCCCCATATTTATTTATTTATTTATTTTTCCCATTTTATTTTTATTTATTTATTTTTTTTAATTTTTATTAACATTTTTCATGATTATAAAATATATCCCATGGTAATTCCCTCCCTCCCCACCCCCACACTTTCCCGTTTGAAATTCCATTCTCCATCATATTACCTCCCCATTACAATCATTGTAATTACATATATACAATATCAACCTATTAAGTATCCTCCTCCCTTCCTTTCTCATATTTATTTTTTTGAGAGAGAAAGAGGCAGAGAGAGAAAGAGAGAGAATATGGGTATGCTAGGTCCTCCTGCCACTACAAACAAACTCCAGACACATGGGCTACTTTGTGCCTCTGGCTTTACTTGGGTACTGGGTAATTGAATTTGGGCCATAAGGCTTTTCAAAAGGTGCCTTTAACTGTTGAGACATCTCTCCAGCCCCCACTTTGATGAGTTTTGAGTCTTCTCAGTAGTCACTGTCAATTGTGAAAAGAAACTTCTCTAAGCAAAGGTGAGAACATCACTAATCTATGGGCCTAAGTGTAGATATTTAGAGGGCAGCATATGCCTTTAGCCAAACAAGAACCTATGACCTCCCCAGAGATGGGATTTGGAGTTTTTTTTTTTTTTTTTTTTTTTTTAATCAGGCATGATTACCTTCCTGTGGAGTAGGCATCAAATTCAATCAGAGAGAATTGGTTACCCCAATAACAGTCATGCCACTATTGTAGCAGTGGGTATATCTTGCTTGGCTGGTTGGTTGTTCAGATCACAGATTCCACTGTTGGGTAAGACTGTTGATGAGTTTTCTCCCCCAGAACTGTGACAGCAAGCTAGCAAGGAGGAAGTTTGCAGTTCAGTACCAGCTTGATTTCTCAGTGTACTGGTATTTTTAGCAATAGGATCTTACCATTTACTTCTACTGGACAGCCAAGAGCCGTGGTAATAGCTTGTATTGTTTTGGGGCCCTGGAGCCCTAAACACTTATCAACAACTCAAAAGGAGATATCCCATCTCTGGCAATTTTCTTCTAATAATCTATGGCTTCTGGGAATGACATCATTTGCCCACACGAAACTTAAAAATAAATAATTTAACTTTATTTCCGAGACAGAGAGAGAGAGAGAGAGAGAGAGAGAGAGAGGGAATATGGATGTGCCGGGGCCCTCAGCCACTGTAAACAAACTCCAGACACATGTGCCACCTTGCGCATCTGGCTTATGTGGGTCCTGGGGAATTGAATCTGGGTCCTTTGGCTTCGTAGGTAAATGTCTTAACCACTAAGCCATTTCTCCAGCCTGTTTTTTTTTTTTTTTTTTTTTTTTTTGAGGTGGAATCTCACTCTAATCTAGGCTGATCTGCAATCAGGCTGGTCTTGAACTCACAGTGATCCTCCTACCTCTGCTTCCTGAGTGCTGGGATTAAGGATGTGTGCCATCACATCCAGCTCCAAACATTTTAAAATTGTATTTTTAAAACTTTTTAAGAGTCAGGCGTGGTGGTGCATGCCTTTAATCCCAGCAAGGCAGAGGTAGGAGGATCGCTGTGAGTTTGAGGCCACCCTGAGATTACATAGTGAATTTCAGGTCAGCCTGAGCTACAATGAGACTCTACCTTGAAAAACAAAAACAAAAGAACAAACAAACAAAAAAATCTTTAAAAATATTTTATTTTTATTTATTAGAGAGAGAGGGACAGAATGGGCATGCCCGGGCCTCCAGCCACTGCTAATGAACTCCAGATGCATATGCCTCTTGTGCATCTGGCTTATGTGGGTACAGAGGAGTTGAATCAGGATCCTTTGGCTTTGCAGGCAAGTGCCTTAACCACTAAGCCATCTTTGCAGCCCCTAAAATTTTATTTTTTTAATTTGAGAATGACAGACAGGGAGAGAAAGAGAGAGAGAGAGAGAGAGAGAGAGAGAGGGAGAGAAAGAGAGAGAGAGTGAGAGAATGAATATGAATGGGCACACCAGGACCTTCAGTCACTGCAAATGAACTACAGATGCACGCACCACCTTGATTATGTGGGTACTGGGGAACTGAACCTTGAACCAGGGTCCTTAGGCTTCACAGGCAAGTGCTTAACCACTAAGCCATCTCTTCAGTCCCACAGATTTGTGTACTGGGGAATTGAACCTGCTCCTTAGGCTCACATGCAAGTGCCTTAACCACTAAGCCATCTCTTAAGCCTGAAAATTGTAAATATATTTTGTTTTGAGGTAGGGCCTCACTCTAGCTCAGGCTGACCTGGAATTCACTATGTAGTCTCAGGGTGACCTTGAACTCACAGTGATCCTCTAACCTCTGCCTCCCCAGTGCTGGGATTAAAGGCATGCACCACCATGCCTGGTGTATTTTTTTAATTAGCTGTTGAAGAAGCAGGTTTCCATATGGCTAACTCATGGCTTTTGAGTTTTGATTAATCTTTCCCCCAGCTTCTCCTCTCCAGTATCTCCCTACACCTATCCCATTTAAACCTTCCCAGCCCTCTACTTTCCACCCCTTTATTTTCATATCATATGTGTTCTATTATCTCCTCCACTTAAGTCCTTCCCCAACCCTTTTCCTCCTTATCATGGCCTCTTTCTAGTTTCCTGGCAGATTCTCACTCCTACTTACAACTAAAATTTTGAAGCTAGGATCTGTATGTGAGGGAGAACATGAGACATTTGTCTTTCAGAGGTTAGATTAGCTCACCTAGAATATCTTCCAATTCCACCCATTTTCCTCCAAATTTCACTGTTTTTTCTACATAGAATATTTATTTATCTTCTTACATGACAAGACACAAAAAGTTACAACTTCTTAAAACTCTCCAAAAGAAAATATATAATTCTGTAAGCAACCAACAGCATCAGCTTTCAAGGTACAGACATGATGGAAGGGGCGGCTCCCAGGAGCATCCATGAACTGGGGGCCCAGATATGAGCCCCAGGTCGTGTCACTGGGAAGGGGCCTCCACTGAGCTCCACAGGCTTAGGGGACACAGCACCAGCACTTCAGAGTCAATCACCAACACAATCACATGGCCCGGGGCAGGGGGCCATGTCTGCCTCAATTCACAATACACTAAGGTCCAGGGCTGGGGGTGGGGTTGGAGGGCTCTGGGAGACCTGGAGCACCCCAGAGCAAGTAAACCCAGGATCCATGCTAACCCTCATGTCTTCCCTCCCTCCCCCACCCCCAGGGCAATCCCAATCCTGGGGTTAGGGTATCAGAAGAGAGGCCAAACTAGAGGACTAAATTCCTGGAAAGGGTCAGTAGAGGGCCTGGGACACATACAGGAACACACAGTGCCTAGCCTCAAGGGGAGGGGTAGCAGTATCCACAGCCCCATCCCTATGGAGCATGGCCAGCTGATGGCTAGGGCACAACCCACCCCCACCAAAGATGCACACAGACCTCACAAAACTTGGGTTTGCATGAGGTGGGTGTCCAAGGGTCCAAGAGAAGACCTTCAGAGTATGTGTGGGGGTGCCCTCTGAACTGGGTGTGTGATACCACCCCAACACCAGCCTGGGAATCCTAGTGGGACAGAGGGGCAGGACACCGCAGTCCTCTTGTAAGGCTGACTGGGAGGCAGAGTGAGGTCCTGGCAAGGCAAGAAGAGCAGCAGGGATGGATGGACTGATGGACAGAGGACAGACAGAGCCACATGGGCACAGCAGATTCAATAAGTAAGTTCTGGGGGGTCCCCTTTGTAGACCAGGAGAGCCTCAGAGACAGAAGCCAGTGAGCTCGGGGTGTAGGAGCTGCCTGACCAGTACAGGCCTGAGGGCCCCAGCCCGGAGAACAGCTCTGTCTCATGGGATGATCAGGCCAGGCAGGACTGAGTCAAGGACTGGCTCAAGGAATGTACAGATTTCGACCTGATCCCAATGGTTGTCCCTGCAGGACTCCATAGAGGCCTGCATGTGCACCCACCCACATAGACCCTGAACCCTTCCCCTGCCTCCCTGGTTGATGGGGAGGCCTGGGAGAGACCTCTCCTGATTCAGGTGTAGGTTTGGCCACCTTGCTCTGACCTCAGCCGATGGGCTGGGGAAGGGCTCCCATGGGCTCAGGCCTGGAGGTTCTGCAGCAGCTCCAGCAGGGACTCAGCTATACCCAGGAAGTAGACCACCTGGGCAATGCCAAACAGCAGGGCAATGACCAATGCACGGCAGTAGGCCCCTTTCAGGAAGGCTGAGGGCCTTCATGCCCCCAGATCTTCCTAACACAATCCAAAAACCCGGAGTAGTGTCTTCATTGACACCACGCTGAAGTGACTGGAGCCGAGTTTTCACCACATCACAGGGATTGACAGCTACCGCACCTGTGCTTCCAGTCACACAGCCTGCCCGGAAGGACACGAGTAAAGTGACTTCTCCTCAGAAGCTGGGCGGCCCAGCTGGTTGAAGCTGGCAAAGAGAGAGAAGTAGACAATGGAGAAGCGGACATCCCTGAGTAGTGTGGCCCCCAAGCCCCTGTAGAGCAGGTCGCGGGTCAGCTGGGTGGCTGTGGGCCGAGGAGCAGCTGGAGCCTCCACCGAGGGTTGGTTGCCCACCTGAGCTGAAAGCTGGGCAGTCAGAATCTTCCTGTGGGCGGCAATGCCGCCTGCATCTTGCAACTGGATTTTCAGCACCTCCACAGAGGTGGTCACAATCCCCTGGCAGGTGCCAGCCCCGCAGCCGGCCAGCGTCTCCTTAAGCAGAGTCAGCTTCTGCCCATCCATAGAGAGCTGATGTCGGAAGAAGCTGTTGGCAGCCAACTTGATGGCCTTCTCCGGAGTGACCAAGGTCAGGTTCACAGCAGCTCCCCGATACATGCCGAAGAAGCCCTGGGAATGGATGGTCTTGATGAGGCAGGCGGACATGCTGGTGTACATGCGCTGGCGAATCTGCTGGTTCCGTAGCCTCCTCATCTTGGCCAGGTCGACCGGGAACACACAGGCGACCCTGATCAGCTCAGCGATGCCACCATTGATGAGCTTGGCCGGCAGGCTGATCTGCTTATCGGCCATTTAACTTGAGCACACCAAACTGGGCAGAAGGCAGAGCCAAGCCAGAGGTGGAGGTGGAGGTTGCTGACAAGGAGGTGCAGGCTGCGCAGGCAGTGGTGGGGGAGGGGCAGCCCTCACCTTCATAGGAATGTCTAGGCTTTGGACGCTGAGCTCTGCAGCTGCTGGGGCTCACCACCCCGCTGAGCCGCGCAGGCCTGTACCTAGGCTGAGAGGCAAGTCTCTCACTTTTCTTTACTGCTGAATAAAATTCCACTGTGGTATATGTACCACATTTTTATAGTCTATCCATCTTTTGAAAGACAGATGGCCTGATTCCATTTTCTTGGTATTGTGAATAGATTAGTAATAAACATGGATGTGCAGGTATCTCTGACATAGGATAACATGTTCTTTGAGTGTATGCCCAGGAGTGGATTAGCTGGAACATATGGTAATTCTATTTTTACTTTATTGAGAAACATCCACAATGAATTCCATAGTGGCTGAACCAATTTACACTCCCACCAACACTGAAAAAAAATGTTATTCATTATTCATACACTTTCCAGCATTTGTTGTCATTTGTTTTCTTGTTTTCAAACTTTTAAAAAAATTTTTTTTTGGTTTATTTTTATTTACTTATTTGAGAGCGATAGACAGAGAAAGAGGCAGAGAGAGAGAGAGAGAGAGAGAGAGAGAGAGAGAGAGAGAGAGAGAAAGAGAGAGAATGGGCGCGCCAGGGCCTCTAGCCACTGCAGACGAATTCCAGACGCGTGCGCCCCCTTGTGCATCTGGCTAACATGGGACCTGGGGAATCGAGCCTTGAACTGGGGTCCTTAGGCTTCACAGGCAAGCGCTTAACCGCTAAGCCATCTCTCCAGCCCTTTCAAACATTTTTATTGAAAACTCTCATAATCATAGACAATAAACCATGAAAATTTCCCCCCTCCCACTTTCCCCTTCATAAATCCACTCTCCATCGTATCCCTTCCCTCTCTCAATTTGTCACTTTTATATTTTGATGTCATTATCTTTTCCTCCTATTATGAGGGTCTTGTGTAGGTAGTACCAGACACTGTGAGGTCATGAATATCTAGGCCATTTTGTGTCTGGATGACAGCATTGTAAGCAGTCCTATCCATTCTTTGGCTCTTACATTCTTTCCATCCCTTCTTCCTCAATGAACCCTGAACCTTGGAAGGTGTGATAGAGATGGCTCAGTGCTGAACACTTCTCTGTCACTTCTTCTCAGAATTATAGTTTGTTTTGAGTCACTCTGGTGGTTACTGCAATCTGAAAAGAAAAGCTTCTCTAACCAAAAGAGAAAGTAGCATTGATATATGGGTATGAGCATTTACAAAAGTGCTTACAGGGCAACTTTGGTGAGCATAATGCATGCATTTAACCAGGCAACAGTAGGCTTTACACTCTTATGGTTCATGACCTTTTCATAAGCTTTTGATTAAGTTTTTAGTACCAGGCATGAATTCGCTCTGGTGGAGTGGGTCTCTAGTCCAAATAGAAAGGGGGTGGTTTCTCCCATAACAGACATGCCACTATTGCATCAGTTGGATCATTTGGCCTGGCTGGCCAAACTTAAGGCTTGCAGTGTCCACTGTTTTCATCACTAATGACTTCTCTTTCTCATAGGGATGCATGCAGCATAGCTTTTTTCAGCTTTCTGTCAATGGTCTACAGTGAGGAGGTTTTTAGCTCAGCTCTAGCAGAATGTCTCAGTGGCCTTGCAGCCAAAGTATGTGAAGTCTTCAGCAACAGTGTCTTACTGTCTATTTCTGGTGGGAAACCAAGAGCCTTGGCAATGGCCTATAATGTTTTGGAGGCATCAGGGACCTCCCTGGCCAACAACTCCTGGAAGGTAACCCATCCCTAGCACTTACATTTTTCTATGTCTTATGGGTGTGCCATTATGCAAAACAGTAGGTTTCCATATGGCTTTTTAATAACATCTTAAATTTTGATTAATTCTCTCCCCACCTTTCCTTTACTCAATCCCTTCCACTGACCTCACTTAGGCCATTCCACCTCCAGTAATTTGTTCATCATAAATACAATACCATTTCCTCAAGTCCTCCCTGCTCTTCACTCCCTTATAGCTCCTTTCTTGTTTACTGGCTTCCACTAGTTTTTAGTCTAACTCACATACAAGTCTAAGCATTTGTAGCTAGGATCCACATATGAGAGAGAACATACAGTGTTTGGCTTTCTGGGCCTGGGTTACCTCACGTAGTATAATCCTTTACAGATCCATTCATTTCCCTGAAAATTTTATAATTCATTTTTCTTTATTGCTGAATAGAACTCCATTGTATAGATGTGCCCCAACTTCATTATCCACTCATCAGTTGAGGGACATCTAGGCTGTTTCCAATTCCTAGCTATTTTGAATAGAGTGGCAATAAACATGGATGAGCAAGTATTTCTAAGGTAGTGAGAAGATTCTCTAAGATGTATGCCTAGGAGTGGTATCCCTGGATTATATAGTAAATCTAATTTTAGCTGTCTGAGGTACATCCACACTGATTTCCACAATGACTATACCAGACTACATTCCCACCAACAGTGTAGAAGGGTTCCTCTTTGTCTGCACTCACCAGCAGTTATTGTCATTTGTTTTCTTAATAATAGCCATTCTGGTAGAAGTGAGATGGAATCTCCAAGTAGTTTTTTAATTTGCATTTCCCTGATGGCTAAGAATGTAGATCATTTTTTTAGATGATGTTTATATGCCATCTGTATTTCTTCTTTTGAAAACCCTCTATTTAGTTCTTCCATAGCCTTTTTTTTTTTTTTTTTTTTTTGGTTTTTCGAGGTAGGGTCTCACTTCAGCCCAGGCTGACCTGAAATTCACTCGAGATTCTCAGGGTGGCCTCGAACTCATGGTGATCCTCCTACCTCTGCCTCTGGAGTCCTGTGATTAAAGGCATGCACCACCATGCCCAGCCCATAGCCCATTTTTGAGTTTTTTTTGACTTATTATTTAGTTTTTTGAGTTCTTTGTATATCCTGGACATTAATCCTCTGCCAGATGTATAGCTGGCATTTTCCCCCCATTCTGTGGTTGCCTCTTAGCATTACTCACAGTGTCCTTTACTGTATAAAAGCTTTTTAATTTCATCAGGTCCCAGTGGTTGATTAGTGGTTTTATATCCAGAGCAACTGAGGTTATATTCTGAAAATTGTTGCCTATGCCAGTGTGCTAAAGTATTTCTACTACTTTTTCCTTTAGCAGTTTCAGAGTTTTAGGTGTGATAATAAGGTCTTTGATTCATTTGTACTTGATTATTGTGCATGGAGAGAGATAAGGATCTATTTTCATCCTTATTGTATAAATATCCATTTTCCCCAACACCATTTGGTAAAGAGGCTACCTTCTCTCCAGTGAATATTTTTGGCATTTTTGTTGAAAATCAGATGGCTTGTAGATGCATGGATTTACATCTGGGTTGTATATTATGTGCCATTGATCTACATGTCTATTTTTGTGCCAGTACCATACTATTTTTGTTACTATGGCTCTGTAGTATAGCTTAAAATTAGGTAAGGTGATACTGCTAACCTTATTTTTGTTGCTCACAATTGTTTTAGCTATTCAAGGTTTTTTCTGCTTCCAAATGAATTTTAAGATTTCTTTTCCATTTCTGTGAAGAATGTCATTGGAATTTTGATGGGGATTGCATTAAATGTGTAGATTGTTTAACAGGGTGCTAAGGGTCCAGGAAAGCTCTTGCACCCCAAACCCTGGGTTCATTTATAATTTTAGTCAAAGAATTGAATAAAAAAGAAAACTAAGAAGGATAATTATTAAATCATTACATTGATTGAAGGAAGTAGAGCCAACGAAAGGCACCTATGTGGCTAGGGATCCCATGTGGAAGGGCCTGGGGAAAAAAGCATGGAAAGAAAAGAGAAAAGAAAGTAAATAAGGCAAATTTTTGTTTTTGTCTTGAAGTAGGCTGATCTGGAACTCAGGCCAGTTGCCCCCTTCTTTTAAGTAATAGGACATTACAATTTTTTAAACATATCTGGCAAACTATGATCTTCGGGAGAATTTTGTTGTTTTCAATAATCCTCTATGTAAGTTGATGTTGACCTAGAACATAAACTCAGTAATTATATTTATGATATCATGTAACAAATTATGCCCTGTATATAAAATATTAGTTCACTCTAGGCTTTAGTTAAATCTGATTTTTTTAAAAAAAATTTTTATTTATTTTTGTTTATTTATTTGAGAGCAATAGACAGAAAGAGAGAGGAAGAGGCAGACACAGAGAGAGAGAACAGGTGCGCCAGGGCCTCCAGCCACTGCAAATGAACTCCAGATGTGTGCAGCCCCTTGTGCATCTGGCTAATGTGGGTCCTGGGTAATTGAGCCTCCAACCAGGGTCCTTAGGTTTCACAGGCCAGTGCTTAACCGCTAAGCCATCTCTCCAGCCCTAAATCTGATTTTTAAAGACAAACAAACAAGAAAACCCACTTTGCAATAAATCAAATGTAATAATGAACTAAAAAGATGTCTATAAATAATATCTCATTTGTTTAAAGCCTCAACAAAAGAGAAAATATCAGGTACAGTTCAAATTAAAGTTATGTACTTATTTTTACCAAGCAATTTAAAAGTCAAGTGGTTTTTAAATGTGAGGTCAGGGGCTGGAGCAATGGCTTAGCAGTTAATCGCTTGCCTGTGAAGCCTAAGGACCCCGGTTTGAGGCTTGATTCCCCAGGACCCACGTTAGCCAGATGCACAAGGGGGCACATGCATCTGGAGTTCGTTTGCAGTGGCTGAAGGCCCTGACATGCCCATTCTCTCTCTCTCTCTCTCTCTCTGTCTATCACTCTCAAATAAATAAAAGTACCCAAAAAAATTTAAAAGAAAAAGTGAGGTCAGGCTATCACATTGGAGCCTTGAATTAGAGATCCTCTTGTTTCAGCTTCCCAAGTAGTTAAGAGAATATGCCTGTGCTACCAGGCCTATTCATATTACATTTTTTTATAATACCTGTATGAATAAATGATTTACAGTTATGTAAAGATATATTTGTCATAGAGCACTTGGATGGCAAATCACAAAGCACCATCAGGCATATCTTTCCCATTGTGTCTCTATATTTCCTGAGCAACAGCGTGGTTACCTCCACACCCAGTTGACAGAGCTGCAGGCCTCAGAGGAAGACGCATGTGACCAAGGCCTGTTGAATAAACCTTTCTAGCCAAGTGCCTAGGCTTGAGGCTTGGCTGGGGCAGTTTCAGTTTCCCCTTCATTTAGGTGGCCAGAGACCCAGTGGCAGCTTCCTGGCTGCCCTGAGGTGCGGGGTGTGGCTTCAATTCTTCAGCTGACCTGGGCAGAGGCCTGTGTTGCAGGAGGTCCAGAGCCCAGAGCAGGAATTGAAATTCCATTTCCTCCCCGTCCCCCCATGGGCAACCTTGTATCTTGTGGCACAGAGGTTTGTAATGGAAAAAGGAAAAAAGGAATGAAAACTTAGAAGCTAGCTGTCTTTAGCTCCTGAGCCTCCATTGGCCATGAGGCTCCTCTTCCTTGGTTCAGCAGAACAAGCTTCCAAGCTCAGGAGTAGTTCAGCCTTGTGGCTGGAGTTGGAGAAGCTCAACCAAGTGCATCTACCTGCAAAAGTTGTCACCTTTACAAGAGTCCTGCCTGGCACCGTTCTAGTTCGGCCCCAGGTGATAGCGTCCATTTCGGTAGGGCTCCAAGCCCAGTTCCCAGTCAGAAGGGAGGTGAATGCTATGCACCATTCATTCCACTCACCTTAGCCAGAGATAGTGACCTTAGCCTACAGCAAGAAGAGAAAGCAAACCAGTTTTCCAGCAAGTAGAGAGAAGCAGTAGAAATACCCCAGTCATGCTCACAGCTTCCGATTTTCTCCCATAATATAATAATCATTATTTTTCTTCTCAAGATTGCCTTGCTGTGGTTGCCAACTGTAACTGGGTGCTAGGGGTCCAGGAAAGTACTTGTACCACAAACCCTAGAATATTTTCTAATTTTAATTCAAATTGGGTAATAGAAAAGAAGAACACTGGACTGAAGAGGTGGCTTAGCAGTTAAGGTGCTTGCCTGTGAAGTCTAAGGACACATTTTTAACTTTCCAGATCCCAAGTAAGACAGACACACAAAGGTGAGGCAAGTGCAAGGTCACACATGGCCACTAGGTGTTGCAAGTGTATGGAGTTCAATTACAGTGGCTGAGGCCCTGATGCACCAATTCTCTCTTTCTATCTCTAAAATAATAATCTTAATAATTTATATATATACATGTATTTAAAAGGAAGACTGAGAAGGATAATTATTAAATTATTATATTTATTGAGGGAAGTACAGAGTCAAAAAAAAGGCTCCTATGTGACTAGATATTCTACATGGAGAGCCTAGAAAAATCTCAGAGAGGCTGGAGAGATGGCATAGTGGTTAAGACACTTGACTGCAAAGTAAATGGACCCAGATTTAATTCTCCAGGTCCTATGTAAGCCAGATGCACATGGTGGCATATGTATCTGGAGTTCATTTGCAGTCTAGAGGCCCTGGTGCACCCATTCTCACTTTCTCTCTCTGTCTCTAATAAATACATAAATAAATAAATAAATAAATAAATAAATAAATAAATAAATAAATAAATAAAATAAATCTTAAAAAGAAAGAAAGAAGAAAGAATGAAAGAAAGAAGTTGGGCATGGTGGCATATGCCTTTAATCCCAGCACTCTGGAGGCAGAGGTATGAGGATCACCATGAGTTCAAGGCCAGCCTGAGACTACATAGTGAATTCCAGGTCAACCTGGACTACAGTAAAACCCTACCTCCAAAAACCAAAGAGAGAGATAGACAGAGAGGGGGGGGGGGGGAGAAAAAGAAATGAAAAGAAAGAAAAACCTCAGAAAGAGAAGAAAATGAAATCCAAGGAGCTTCTTCCATGTGGGGAGCTAGAGGGGGTAAAGGAGCCCATGTGGAGAGTAAGGACTAGGAGGGTCCTCCCAGCTGGGCCCAGGCCTAGCCAAGGGAAAAACTCACCTACAGCCAGAAGTTCCCAAGTGGTCAGAGCTGTATCTTTTCTTTTTAATATTTTATTTTTATTTATTTATTTATGTGACAAAGAAAGAGGGAGAGAGAGTGCGAATGGCATGCCAGGGGCTCCAGCCACTGCAAACGAACTCCAGACATATGTGCCCCCTTGTGCATCTGGCTAATGTGGGTCCTGGGGAATCGAACCTAGGACCTTTGGCTTTGCAGGTAAATGCCTTAACAGCTAAGCCATCCCTCCAGCCCTGTATTTCTTCTTTTGAGAACTCTCTAGTTAGATCCATAGCCATTTTTTTTGTTGTTGTTGTTGTTTTGCTTTTGGAGGTAGGGTCTCACTCTAGCCCAGGCTGACCTAGAAATCACTCTGCAGTCTCAGGGTGGCCTCAAATTCATGGCAATCACTCACGGTGATCCTCCTACCTCTGCCTCTTGAGTGCTGGGATTAAAGGTGTGTGCCACCATGCCTGGCCCCATAGTCCATTTTTATTTGGGTTGTTTGATTCCTTATTAATTAGATTTCTGAGTTCTTTGTATTCCTAGATATTAATCTTCTTTCAGATGTATAGCTGGCAAAATTTTTCTCCCATTTTATAGGTTGTGTCTTTGCTTTATTTACTGTCCTTTGCTGTACAAAAGCATTTTAATTTCATGAGGTCCCATTGGTTAATTAATGGTGTCATTTCCTGAGAAAGTGAGATTATATTTAGAAAGTCATTGCCTATGCCAATATGTTGAAAAATTTCCCCTACTGCTTCCTCTAGCAGTTTCAGGCCTGATATTAGGGTCTTGGATCCATTTGTATTTGATTCTTATGCATTGAGAGAGATCTATTTTTTTTTTCATCCTTCTACATCTAGCTATTCAGGTTTCCCAGCACCATTTATTGAAGAGGTTATCTTTATTCAAAGAATATTTTTGGCATTTTTGTAAAAAATCAGATGGCTATAGCTGCCTGCATATACATCTGGGTCCTCTGTTCTGTTCCATTAATATACATGTCTGTCTTTGTGCCAGTACCATGCTGTTTTTGTTACTATGGCTTTGTAAAATAGCTTAAAATAGGGCATGGTGGTACTATCAGCCTTATTTTTGTTGCTCAAAATTGTTTTTGGCTATTCAAGGTTTTTTTTTCTGTTTCCAAATGAATTCTTTTTTCCAAATAGATTCTTTTTGTTTGTTTGTTTGTTTGTTTTTGAGGTAGGGTTTCACTCTAGTCCAGGCTGACCTGGAATTCACTAAGTAATCTCAGAGTAGCCTCAAACTCATAGCAATCCTCCTACCTCTGCCTCCCAAGTGCTCGGATTAAAGGCATGCACTACCATGCCTGGGTAGATAATTATTTTTTATAACTGCTTGGATCTCTATACTTGTTATGGGTCTATTTAAATGGTTTATATCATCTTGTTATTTTTGGTAGGTCATATAAATCTAGGAAATTATCCATTTCTTTCAGATTTTCAAAATTAGTGGAGTATATGTTCTTAAAGTGTGCCCTTATTATTTTCTGAATTTCTTTAATATCTGTCATAAAGGTGCCTTTTTCATCTCTAGTTTTATTAATTTGTGTCTCTGCTCTCTTTTGGTCAGTTTTGCTAAGGGTTTATCAAACTTGTTTATCCTTTCAAAGAACCAACTCTGTTTCATTGATCTTTTAAAATTTATTTATGAGAGAGAGAGACAGAGAGAGAGAGAAAGAAAATGGACATGCTAAGGCCTTCAGCCACTCCAAATGAACATCAGAAGTGTGCACCCCTTTGTGTGCATGTGCGACATTGCATGATTGCATCACTGTATTTGGCTTACATGGGACCTGGAGATTCAAACATGACTTCTTAGGCTTCGAAGGTGTTGCAGTCAGGTTCACATTGCTGGCAGAAGTCATCTGACCAAGAAAAGCTTTGGGGAAAAAAGGTTTGTTTTTTGGCTTACAGACTCAAGGAGAAGCTCTGTGATGGCAGGGGAAAATGATGGCATGAGAGAGGGTGGACATCACCCCCTGGCCAACCTAAGGTGAACAATAGTAACAGGAGAGTGTGCCCAACAGTGGCAAGGGGACATTGGCTACAATACCCATAACCCTGTCCACAACAATACTCTGCCTCTCGGCGTGTTAATTCCCAAATCTCCATCAGCTGGGAACCTAGCATTCAGAACACCTAAGTTTATGAGGGACACCTGACTCAAACCACCACAGGGGCCATGCATGTAAACCTCTAAGCCATCTCTCTAACCCTCATTGATTCTTTGTATTGTTTTATGGTTTCTATTTCATTGATTTCTGCCCTAATATTTATTATTTCTTACTGTCTACTGACTTTTGGTTTGCTTTGTTCTACTTTTTCCAAGGCCTTAAGGTGAAGCATTAAGTTGTTTACTTGCAACCTTTCTAATTTCTTTTTTTGAAAGCAGTTTCCCTTTTTTATTCCACACATACTGTACACACAACCGGAGAAGGGCAACAGCTACTCCGTTATCATGTTTGTTGTTGTTCAGTGATGTAAGCAGCACTTATAATGTTACAAGAAAAACCCTGTAAGCATCCAATCCAACCGATGAAGAAACTGAAGTGTAAGGCTTTTCTTCATCTTGTCTTCTCACCCCGCCCCTCCCCCCACCAAGAAAAGGCTCAAGTATTTAAAACAATTTACAGGCATATGTACAAAAGGGATGGGATTCTCTTTTTTTCTTTTTTCTTTTTCCTTTTTTGTTAAAACATGAAGAGAAAAAATAGACAAAATGAGCGCAAATGCATTTTCACATTCAAAAGAACTGTAGACCTATGGCTCTAATGTGCCCACATAATTTCTTAATATAGGCACTTAAATCTATAAATTTCCCTTTTAGGACTGACTTCATTGTGTCCCAAAGGTTTTGGTATGTTGTGTTATCATTATTTGATTTTATGAATTTTTTATTTCCTTTCTGATTTATACAAGGACCCCTTCATCATTCAGTAGTGTCCTGGTAATTTCCATGACCTTGTGTATGTTCTGTAGTTTCTTTTGTTGCTGATTTGTAGTTTAATTACATTGTGATCAGGTAAATATAAGGTATTATTTCAATGTTCCTCTATTTGTTATGATTTGCTTTGTGTCCTAATATGTGGTCTATTTTAGAGAATGTACCATGTGCTGCTGAGAAGAATGTGTATTCTGTAGTATTTGTATGGATGTTCTGTAGATATTTGTTAGGTGCACTTATCCTGTGACAACATTTAATCTAGATGTCTCTCTATTTTTTGCTACGATGTCTTATCAATTAATGAGAGTGGGATATTGAAGTCACCCAGTACAATTATTCTTGGTGTTACCTTTGCCCCTTAAGTCTAATAGTGTTTGTTTGATGAAATTGGAAGCACCCATGTTAGGTGCATATATATAATCGTAATGTTTTCCTGTTGACTTTTTCTTTAATCAATATAAACTGACATTCTTTATCTTTCCTCATGAATATTGCTTTGAGGTCTATCCCGTCAGATATTAGGATAGCAACACCTGCTTTTTTGCTAGGCCCATCTGCTTGAAATACCATTTTCCATCCTTTAACCCTAAGATAGTGTCTATCTTTTATTGAGAGGTAGGTTTCTTGGAGGCAATAGAAAGGATCCTGCCTTTTAATTCAGTCTTCAAGCCTGTGTCTTTTGTTTGCTATTGAAAAATATCTACGTATTTATTCTTGCCATTCTTGTTTTGCAGTGCTTCCTGTTTTTCCTTTACTTTCTTGCATTAACTATTATTTAAATATGGTTTATTTTCCTGTTTCTTCATGTATGTGCTTTCCTTTCTCTTCAGCATGAAGAATCCCTTTAAGTATTTTCTGTAGAGCTGGCCTAGTAGACATATATTCCTTTAGCCTGTGTTTTTTTTTTTTTTTTAATGTCTTTATTTCTCTGTCAGTTTGGATGGATACCTTTGCTGGGTAAGTTAATATTGGTTGACCTTTGTTATCTTTCAAAACTTGGAATATATCATTCCAAGCCCTTCTGGCTTTTGAAGTTTGTGTTGAGTAATCTGCTGTTATTTTGATGGGCTTGCCTTTACTCTTTCTCTCTAACTGCTTTAAATGTATTTTCTTTGATTTGTGTGTTTGATTGTTTAATTATAATATGGTGAGGAGAGGTTCTTTCCTGGTTTTGTCTGTTTGATGTTCTAAAGGCGTCCTGTGTATGTATTGACATCACTTTCCCAAATTAGGGGAAATTTTCATCTATGATAGTGTTGTAAATACCTACTATGCCTTTGGAGTGAAATCCTTCTCCTTCTACTATATCCTGAATTATTATTATTCTTCTCCTTCTATTCCTATTCATGCCTTCCTATTAGTTTGTCTTTCTCTTTGTTGGACTGTATTAGATCTGCCACTGTATCTTCTAGTTCACATATTCTGTCCTCTTTTTTATCCATTCTTATTAGTGAGACTTTCTACAGAGTTTTTTGTTTGACTTACTGTATTTTTCATTTCTAATATTTCTGCTTGGTTTTTCTTCAGTATTTATATTTCCTTATTCATGACTTGTATTGACCTCCTTATTTCATTTGGTTACCTGGGTTCTCCTTCAGGAGTTTGTTGCTTCTTTGATTCCTTTGATTTTTTTTTTTTAATTTGATTTCTTTGAACATAGTTATAATCATTCTTTTGAAATCTTTGTCAGGCATTTAACCTAAATCATTCTCACTGGAGATCATGACTTAATGGTTTTATATTTTTTTGGTGGAATTATATTGTCTTAACTTTTTTAATATTTCTTTTATGATAATGTAGAGATTTTTGCATCTTGAGTTCATTTGATGCTTGGATTTTCTAATTATTTGCAGTATTCTCAGATGTGTAAATCTGATGTTATATATCTTCAGGGTAGGAACTTAAGAGCTGTGGCTCTTATATTATTCCTAGAGGCACAACAGAAGTGACACTAGGTATTGGGTTTGCATGTTTTTGCATGCTATGCCAGTATTCCAGTAAGCTGGGTGGAGCAAAATTCAATTCATCAATATATACATTCAGTGAAAACCAGCAGGGAGAATTTGTCTAAAAATGGAGATAAAACAGATTTTGGTACCAGGAGTGGGGTTGCTGCTAGACACCTGACTGTGTGGCTTTGGCCTTTTGGAGCTGATTTTCAAGAGAAATGTGGAAGAATTTGAACCTTGGCCTAAGAGATGCCCTGCATTAACAAATTGGTACCCTACCTGGTATTGTGGAGTATACAAAATGCAGGAAAGAGAAGGTCCTTGAGTTGGAAACACAGTCTTGTGTTTTGTAAATGTCCATAGACAGTGTGAAGCAGGTTTCTGGATGCCTGCATGGAGACCCGATGGAGCCATGAGGATGAATCATGGATTGTAGTGGAGACCCAGTGGAGATGCCAGGTCCACGAGATAGCTGCTAAAGAGAGCTGCCAGCCCAATAAAGTTTTCCAGGACTGTGAGTAGCCTAGCTGGAGGTGTGGAATTGGAATACCAGATACTTGTTGCTGGTTAGAATTATCAGACTTGGAGATTTGCCATTGACTAGAGTTGTTGGACTTTAAGCTGCAGAGTTTGATGTTTGCCCTGGTTGTTTTATTTATTTATTTATTTCTCAGTAACATTCTTTTTATTATTATTATTTGCATTTATTTATTTGCAAACAGAGAGAGATAGAAGAGACAGATAAAGAGAGAACGGGCACGCCAGAGCCTCCAGCCACTGCAAACAAACTCCAGACACATGTGCCACCTTGTGCATCTGGCTAACAGGAGTCCTAGGGAATCAAACCTGGGTCCTTTGGCCTCACAGGCAAATGCCTTAACCACTAAGCCATCTCTCCAGCCCCTAACATTCTTTTTAAAACAGATTTCATTCTGTTATGAATATGGACTGATAAAAAGGGGAGGGAAAGAGAAGGCCAGGGACATTATGTGACTGCTTGCTTGCTTTCTTTTTTTTCTTTTCATTCAGGATTCCTTCAGCCAGTGACATTTGGGCCAAGCCTTCCAAAAGGCCCGTGTTGGCTGGGCCTCGTCACTTTCTGCTGTAGCCTGGCTGGATTTAAAACTGAACAGGTGACTTGAAGGTGAAGAGTGATGGATGGAGTGGAGAAGACAACCTCTTTTCCTTCTTCCTGTGGCCAATCCTGTGAAAAGATATCTGGGAGTTGAGCCTGTCCGCAGCGCCAACCAACCCCAAATGGCCAGGAACTGAAGCATTTAAACTCTCAGGAGCACAGCCCACAGCACACAGAGGGGCTCAGGTCAGAGAATTAACAAGGCTCAGTGTAGTCTGGGTGACCTTCGGCTGGGCACAAGCAGCCTCTCTTCCACAGCTTTGAGGGTCCCCTGGTTAGGGCAAGACACATATAAGGTGCCACAGACAAATCAAAGCCCTTCTTGGGCCCTCACTGTTAACTGCTACAGTGCCATGGATTCACCAACTCAGAAATTTTTACCTTGGAAGCTCCACCCAAATCTGCCCCTTGTCTTTCCTAGCAGACACCCACCGCTCAGACGTAAACAATGTACTTCCCCATGCCGGCCGCTGTCTCTGGTCAGGCTCTCGTGGGCTTCATCTGCCCAGCTGCCCGCTTGTGGGGCAGGAGAGCAGGGCAGGTCTCAGGAGCAGAGCAGGGTAAGAGAAACCGCTCCACAGGCCTTTGTGTCACACGCCTCCAGGACCCACAGATCCGTCGGCCCTTCTTTGAAAGAAAGACGTCTATTCTCTGCTCCGAGGGGGGAAAAAAGTTTGTTTACTGGACTCTGAGAGGAGTGCTTCTAGAAGCAATGCAACTTGCTGGCGTCTTACAGCAGACATTTTTTCTCACGCAGTCACCGTACCACATCCCAAGGACTAAATGAAACGCAGCCACAGATCAGTGGACCATTTCGAATGGACCGGACTAATGATCCTGGCCCTTGCTCTCCAGCAGATCGCTGTGAACTCATCAAACTCCACGGAGATACGCTTCACTTAAGTGCACCTAAGCACAGGCCGTCTGGGGACACCTGCAGACCGACGCTAGAGAACAACCTTAATGCTACACTGAGCAGGAGTCTCAGACCCGTCTCACGGCGACCGGGAGCGGAGAGAGCGCGAGAGAGGGATCAGGAAGTTCTCAGTTTTTTTCCACTTTCCTTTCCTCCTTGCTCCCCAGCCCAGAAATGCTCGGCGGGCAGCCGGACGCGGTCATTTAAGAAGTTTCTGGCGGTGGCAGCCGCATCCCCCGGCGACTGGCGTCCCGGGGGATCCGGAGCGCGGGGCGCGCGGCGACGGGGGCGCCGGGCAGCCGCTGCGGGTTCGAGTCACCAGCGGGGCAAGGCGACCCCGGGGCGCAGCCGCTGGCCTCGCCTCTCCGCTCTTCCTCCTCCTCCTCTTCCTCTGCCCTGGTTGTTTTAAATCTTGTATTGGCTGAATGTTTCTTTGCTATGCCCAATGCCATCTTTTGCAGTATGAATGTTTATTCTGTGCCATTATGGGGCTTTGGTTTTTTTTTTTTTTTTGGTATTATGGCTCATTTATAAGATCTTGGATTATGGAGATATATGAATATCATTGGAAATGATAAAAACTATGGGGACTTTTAAAGTTGGTTGAGTATATTGCATTTTATATCATGTGTAGTTATCAGTTTATGGGGGCCAGGGGTGGAATGTGGTGGTTTGATTCAGGTGTCCCCCATAAACTTAGGTGTTCTGAATGCTAGGCTCCCCAGCTGATGACAATTGGAAATTAAAGCCTTCTGGAGGTAGTGTATTGTTGGGGGCGGACTTATGGGTGTTATAGCCAGTTTCCTCATGCCAGTGTTTGGCACATTCGCCTGTTGCTATGGTCCACCTTATGTTGGCCAGTGGGTGATGTCCATCCTCTGCTCATGGTGTCATTTTTCCTGCCATTGTGGAGCTTCCCCCTCGAGCCTGTAAGCCAAATTAAACCTATTTTCACCCACAGGCTGCTCTTGGTCAGGTGATTTCCACCAGCAATGAGAACCTGACTGCAACATATCACAAATAATAAATGGTACTGTAGCTTTTATCATTAGGCTCTGTCTGTATAAAAAGAAGTCTGTCTCCTTTGGATTAACTTTTTCCTATCTGGGAAATCTTCAAGGGAGAAACACAAAACACATCTTTTTTTTTTTTTTAACCATAGAAAGGAATAACGAATATTAAACAGTAAAAAAATTAAGAAAAGAAATAGAAGCTGGGCGTGGTGGCGCACGCCTTTAATCCCAGCACTCGGGAGGCAGAGGTAGGAGGATTGCCATGAGTTCAAGGCCACCCTGAGATGACAGAGTTAATTCCAGGTCAGCCTGGACCAGAGTGAGACCCTACCTGGAAAAACCAAAAAAAAAAAAAAAAAAAAAAAAAGAAATAGTGAAGGACTTGGAGATCAAAGATAAATCTTATATATAGTCAAAGGGAGACAGTACACCCAAAGCATTACACAGAAGACAAGAAAAATATCCAAATCAAGGTAAGTATTCTCCCCTTCCCAGCTGTGCTGGTCTCAGCCAGGCTGGGATGGCGGGACAGACTCATGTAGATGTTCAGGCCAGGTCATGGGGCAAAAGGAGGCAACAGGAGAGGAGAGGAGAGGAGAGGGAAGGAGAAAAGACAAGAATGTATCCAGGCAGAGATCACAGGGCAGAAAAGAGAGTACCATAGCAGAGACCCTGAAATTCAGGTGAGAAATGGGTAGTAAAGAGAATTATACCCATGGTTACCCCAAGTTAAGAGAAATTACTCAGTAGCACACCCAGTGTTTAGGAGAGATATCCATGTAGTAGATCTAGAGTGTGAAGGAAATACACATGTGGTAGACTTGGGGATTAGGGGAAAGTTATACATGTGATTAAAATGAGAAGTTATCCCAGAGCATAAAGCAGATAGAAGGCAAGAAGAGAAATACCCAAGCCAAGAAGTGCTTTCCCCTACCCAGCCAGGCATATAGGGTAAGCCAGACCTACCTACTTCCACACAGAGATCACAGAGCAGAGAGCACTGGGGAAGGAGAGGGTGGGCCATGTGAGTCATCTTCATTTAAGTGGATTAGACATCTAATCAGGGGGAGCCTTGTCATCAGGCTCAGGTGTGTAATGAGACCTGCAATCAATAATATATTAAAAAGACAAGCAAGTACTTGTTTCTACTTGTCACATTTGCTAATGTCCCATGGATCACAACAAGTCACAAGGCAAACTCCAGAGTCCTGTACATGATCACGAATTCTAGGAGATTGGACTATGGGGGATGATTAGATCTTAGCTTGTTACCATTTATTTCATTGAGAGAACAAAACTGGAAAAGCTGAACTATCAAAGAGCAGTCAGGTCTGGGCTGGAGAGATGGCTTAGCAGTTAAGGTGCTTGCTTGCAAAGCCAAAGATCCCAGGTTTGATTCCCCAGTATCCATGTTAAGTCAGGTGCACAAGGTGGTACAGGTGTCTGGAGTTTGTTTGCAGTGGCTAGAGGCCCTCAGGCACCCATTTTTTCTCTCTATCTGCCTCTTTCTCTCTCAAATAAATAATATAAATTTTTTCTTTTTGTGTGTATGTATTCATGTGTGTGTTTGGGTTCAGGTGCAAGTGGAGGCTAGAGAAGAACTTTGAGTGTCAATTTTCAAGTGCCATCCACTTCCTTTCCCCCTAAGACAGGGTCTTTCACTATTTGGAAATCTAGAACTCACAAAGTAGACTAGACTGGCTGGCCAGTGAGCCCTAGGGATCCACCTCCCAGTACTGGATTACAAACTCATACCACCCTGCCCCACTTTTTTTTTAAAATAAAAATTGCGGGTTCTGGGAGTTGTGGAGTATGGATTTGTGAAGAGGAGAGTAGGGGTGAGGGGGAATTATCTTGGCTTATTGTATATAAGTATGGAAGCTGTCAATTAAAAAATTATATGTTTTAAGTATCTAAACTTGTATGTTCCTTCTCCTCCCCCCTGCAATTTATTTGTTGAAAATAAGCAGATTATCCAGCAGATGGTCTAATACTCCATATACTAATATTACTTTTCTGATTGAATCCCTATTTAAGTTTTCCAATCTTGGTTTACCAAGTTTATTACTTTCCTATTATCAGAACAATTAGATCATGTTTGCTTTGCATTGTTTGTTTGCTTGTCTTCTTGTTTGGGAAAAACTATCATATAGACAGTACTGTATTCTTCTACACAGAGGTACCTGGTGTGTAGTTGTCTTACTTTTAAAGAATATTTTAATTTTATTTATTTATTTGACAGAGAGAAAGAAAATGGGGTGGGGGAGAATGGGCATGCCAGGGCCTCCAGCCACTGCAAATGAACTCCAGACATATGTGACACCTTGTGCATTTGGCTTATGTGGGTCTTGGGGAATCGAATCTGGGTCCTTTGGCTTTGTAGGCAAGTGCCTTAACCACTAAGCAATCCCTCCAGCCCTGTCTTGCTGTTTTTGTGATGCTAGCCCTCACTAATGCCTTGATACATTATTTCACTAATTTTCAAATTCTTTCCTCATTTATTAGGTGGATGTAAGTTAGCATTCACTACAGGAACAGAACTAATAGAATTAATTATATTAAAAAGGGAATTTATTAGCTTAGTTTACAGTGGTCCACCAATAGTGGCCTGAGGGCTTGAGAGTCAAGGAACCTGGTGGCTGCTCAGTCCATGTGGCCGGATGCCTCAGCAGTTCCAATCTAGCACTTGAGGCTTCCTGGAGAGCTGCTGGTCTTCTGTCCACAATGGAAGGCTGAGAAAACCAATGCCAAGGAAGGATAGCTGAACAGGATAGATGCACACACAAGTGAAGACATTTACCAACAGGCAGCCAGACAGGAAGAAGGGAGGCTGTTCTCCTAGATCTTCCTTACATGAAGCCCCTTTCTGGTAGGGTTGCCCACTCTGGGAGAAGGGACTTTTTCCTTCAGTCAATCCTTCCTGGAAACAACATCAGAGATCTAAGCAAGAGGAATGTCTGTGGATTCCTAAATACACCAAGTTGACAACAGAACTTAACCATCACAATGGACTATATCAAGAAAGGTACATGTCTAAATCTTGTGCAACTGACTGAGTCCTCTGGTATCGGAAGTCCTGTTCCATTTCACTTATCATGTATAATTCTCAGCCTGACAGCATAGGGCTCAGTACATGGTAGATGTAAGTACCATCATAAAATATCAATAATTAACACTTCTGAGTGCATCCTATGTCCTGAATGTCATACTGTATTACGGTTCTCCAAAGATACAGAATTGATAGAATGAATTGTATTAAAAGGGAATTTATTTGATTAGTATAGGGCAGTTCAACAATAGCAGTTTGAAAGCCAGTGAGTCAAGAAAGCCAGTAGCTGCTCAGTCCATGAGGCTGGAGGCCTCGGCAGTCCCAATCAAGCACTAAGGCCTGGAGGCTTCTTGGAGAGCTGGTCATCTTCCCTCCCAGCTGGTGTGTAGTCTGCACTGTTATTGAGTCCACGCTGGAAGGCAGCAAGCAGTACTGGTTGCCAGGTGGGAGGAAGAGATTTTTCTCCTATAGCTTCCTTACATAAAGCCCCTTCAGAGATGGAGTACCCACTGGGGAGGAAGGGCTCACCCTGGGGGAAGGACTTCCTCCTTCAGTTAACCCTTCCTGGAAGCCACCTCAGAGACCCACTCAAGAAGAATGTCTGTGGATTCCTAAACACATCAAATTGACAACAAAACTTAAGCATCACAGATCTTTTTAGTTCTCATAATTTACAGATAAGGAAGCCAAAGAATGAGTGGGAAGGAATTATATATTTTGGAGAATTAATTGACATATTTCTCATTATGTTATTATAGGCTGCCCTAAAGGCTGAGAGAGTGGACTCTAGGTTCAGACTACCTGGATTCAAATCCTCCTACCTCTGCACATGAAGGTAAATAAAGCACATGGGGGGGGGGGGATGCTGATTGAAGGGTAATTTGAATAACAAAGGCTACTGAGGTATTTAACACTTGAAAATAAGAAGCACTACTTGGTTTTGTTTTGTTCTCAGCGCACTTTTTTTAAAGATAAAATCTTGCTCTCATATCCAGGTTGAGCAGAAATTCATAATCCTTGTATCTCATTTCCTGAGTGGCTGGAATTATGGATGGGTGTCACTTAATGCCTGATTTTATAGGCTGGAAGTCACTGACAAAGACAGTATTTGAGGGCTGGAGAGCTTTCTCAGTGGTTAAGGCACTTGCCTGTAAAGCCTAATGATGATGATTCAATTCCCCAGTACCCATATAAAGCCAGATGCGCAAAGTGGCACATGCATCTGGCATTCGACCAGCAGCTAGGGACCCTGGCATGCCCATTCTCTTTCTCTGTCTTGTTCTCTCTTCTCTTTCTCTGCATATATATATTTGGTGGCACACTCTTTTAATTCCAGCACTCAGGAGGCAGAGGTAGGAGGATTGCCATGAGTTCTAGGGCACCCTGATACTATATAGTGAATTCCAGGTTAGCCTGGGCTAGAGTGATTTTTTAAAACACACACATGAACACACACACACACACAATTTTGGGGTTGGAGAGATATCTTAGTGCTTAAAGGCACTTGCTTGTAAAGCCTGATGGTCTGATTCAATTCCCCAGTACCCGTGGAAAGCCAGTTGTACAAAGTGGCACATGCTTTTGGAGTTTGTTTGCAGTGGCAGGAGGCCCTGATGTACCCATTCTTTCTTCCTCCCTCCCTCTCTCTTTCCTTGCTAATAAATAAAACATTTTTAAAACCCCACAATTTTAATTTCCCCAACATCTACTGCAGAGAAATATATAAATAAATTAGCAAAAGAGAAGAACACAGGACTTTCAGTTAAGATGATGGAATAGGAATCTTGCCAAAGAAAACTCGGGAAAAAAGGGGGCAAGATAACACACAATACACTTGCTTGCTAAAAACTGAAAGTGTGTAAGGAACTATTAACCTAGGTGAGACCCCTGCAGAGAAGCAGGAGAGAGCAAGGAGCTTCCAATAACCACAGAATCAGCAAAGATCAGGCTCCACCCAGAGGCCACAGGCTGCTGAGAAGTGCTTCTGCTTCAGGAAGAGCCTGGCTGAGTAGCTCCAGAACAACTTCAGTCAGCTTTCCATATCCGCTCCACCTCCATATGCCAATACCAAGAACCACTGGAGATCTCAGGGCCCCAAGGAATGGGAGCCACCCCTCTCCTATAGATCATCCAGCACAGCTGATCTGAAGAGGAGACCATCCTAAGCAGCTGAGTGGAGCTCATAGTGCACCAAAGAGGGAACCAGCTTCATATTCAAGGTAGGTGTGATAGAAAGTCACTCCAAAAGGCAACTGGGCTATATTACTTTAGGCCGATATATGCCCTGAAGTGGGACTATATAGGCTTGCACTGGAAGTACCAATTGTACCTTCCATATCAGGACAGGTTGCTAAAGAAAAAAATCCCATGAAGGAAAAGAATTTAAAGCTTAGCCCACTAAGAAAAACAAAAAAAGTTCTGATGTACCTTTAGTCTACTTTGCTACTGTTAAATATGTTATTTCAGCATTAACTTTTTTTTATGGTAGTGCATGCCTTTATTATTATTTTTCATTGACAACTTCCATAATGATGGACAATAAACCATGATAATTCGCCCCCCGTCCCCACCACATTTCTCTTCACAACTCCACTGTCCATCGTATCCCCTTCCCCCCTCAATCAGTCTCTCTTATTTTTGATGTCATCATCTTTTCCTTCTATTATGATGATAGGTAGTGCAGGCACTGCAAGGTCATGGATATTCAGGCCATTTTGTGTCTGGAAGAGTGCATTGTAAGTAGTCCTACCCTTCTTTTGTCTCTTACATTCTTTCCACCACCTCTTCTGCAATGCACCCTGAGCCTTGGAAGGTGTGATAGAGATGTTTCAGTGCTGAGCACTCCTTTGTCACTTCTTCTCAGCACTGTGGCGCCTTCTGAGTCATCCCAAAGTTCCTAACATCTGAAAAAAGATGCTTTCTAACAAAAAGTGAGAGTAGCATTAATACATGGGTATGAACATTATGAGAAGTGCTTACTGAGCAGTTTGGTGAGCATAATATGCACATTTAGTCAGACACCAGCAAATGTTACACTCCTAGGGCTCATGGCTTCTTCCATCATAGATTTTCAGTGTCAGGCATGTATTCCCTCTCATGGAGCAGGCCTACTGAGAGTGGTTGGTTTCCCCCATAACAGACAGGCCACTATTGCACCCATTGGCTCATTTGGCTATGCTGGCCAAATTTAAGGCTTGCAGTGTAGTTTATCTCCACTGGTGAATTCACTCTCTCCCATAGAGCTGCATTCAGCACAGTTTTTTTTTTTTTTTTTTTTTTTTTTTTCCTCCAGCTTTCTGTCAGCTGGTTTATACAGAGGAGGTTTTCAGTTCAGATCTAGCAGGATTTCTCAGTGACCTTGCATGCCAAGCATATGGAGTCTTCAGCAATAGGGTCTTACCATCTATTCCTGGTGGGAAACCAAGAGCCTTGGTAATGGCCTGTAATGTTTTGGGGGACAGCAGGGACCTCCCTGGTCAACAACTCATTAGAAGGTATCCCATTCTGACACTGAAAATTTTCTAGACACAATCTATGGCTCCTGGGAGGCTTAATTTTTGTCACTTTTGATATTTCTTAATTAATAGTGTTTTTTTTTTTCCTCCTTTTTAGGGGGCAAGGTCTCACTCTGGTCCAGAATGACCTGGGACCCATTGCAGCCTAGGAATCTCAGTCTCTTAGCTGACAGAATTAAGGCCATGTGCCACCACACCCAGTCAATTTAGAGCCTTTGATTTCATTTATTTGTCTGTTTGTTTCAATCCCCACTTGTGAGTAAATGTTCCATGCTAGTTGTGCTTGTATATATTGTTCAGTTGGATTTAGGATTGCTCTGCATTTTTCTCCACTGAGTCTCCTATTGGAATCCTTATACTACTCTTCCCATCCACAACTTATTTACTTTCCTGACCCTTTTTCCACATTCTTTCCTCTGTATCTCCTCCTCCTTATTTTTCATAACTGCAACCTTCCATAGCCCCCAAACCTCTAAAATCTGTGGAAACTAATAGTACCCCAACTTCCCTCTTCCAGATACCTATGTCACCTCCATATTTATCAAAATTAATACTACTCTTCACACTAATTCATCCTATACTGTTCCCACTTCTAAGTAAGCAAAATGGTATTTCAAGCAAATGGACGTAGGAAATAAGTGAGTGTTGCTGTTCTGCTATCTGATAGGATAGACTTCAAATCAACACTGGTTAGAAGAGAAAAAGAAGATCACTTTATACTGACTAAGGGAACAGTCCACCAAGAGAACATCACAATTCCAAACATATGCACTAAAGATGGGTATACCCACTTTCATTAAACAAACATTACTAAATATAATGTTATAGATAATCCCAAGCACAATTGTAATGGGTGAGTTCAATATCCACTCTCACAAACTGGCAGGTCATTCCAGTAAAAAATGAACAGAGAAACATATGCAAATCAATAAACATAGTATACCATATAAATATACTCAAGGACAAAAATCACGTGATCATCTCCACAGCTGCAACAAAGGCATTTGACAAAATCCAACATTCCTTATAATAAAAGTCCTAAAGAATCTGGGATAGAAAGAACAAATTTCAAATTAATACAGATTATTTATGACAAACCTATAGCCAACATTATACTAAATGGGAAAAACTCAAAGTATTTCCACTAAAATCAGAAACAAGACACTGTATCCACTTTTATTTAATATAGGACTAGACATCTTAGCTATAGCTAAGACACAAATAAAATATACATAAATAAAAGTGATACAAATATGAAAAGAAGAAATCAAATGAACTTTATTTTCAGATGATGTGATTCTATACATAAAGGATCCTAAAGACTCTACCAGCAAACTGTCAGAGTGGATAAATGCTTTAAGCAAAGTACCAAGTTACAAAGTTTATACACAGAAATTAGTAGCTTTCCTATATACCAGTAACACATCTGCTGAAGATGAAATCAGGAAAATATTTCCATTCAAAATTGCCTAAAAATAATAAAATATCTTGAAATAAACAACAAAAAGTGAAGGATCTGTACAATGAAACCTTTGAAATACTCAAGAGAGAAATTGCAGAAGACACTGGGAAATAGAAAAATATCCTGTGCTCATGGATTGGAAGAATAAATACCGTGAAAATGTCTATCTTACCTAATGCAATCCCCATCAAAATTTTCCACCAAAATAGAAAAAGCAATCCTACAATTCACTAAAAAACAACAACACTAAAAACACTAAAAAACAACAACAACAACAACAACAAAAAACACCTTGAATAGCCAAAGCAATTCTGAGCAACAAAAATCAGCCTGGAAGACGTCTTCCTGTTGATTAGCTGTCAGGATACTGAAAGAGCCAGGCAGCTTGTTGGGGGGGGGGGGGGAAGGGAGGGGAGTCATCAGCCATCTTAACCAACAGTGGACCCTACAAGTTCTATGGCTGCATAGCCAGGTCAGACATACCAACTGGTGCAATGATGGCATGTCTGTTATGGGGGAGACCAGCTGCTTTCTGATTGGACTTGAGGCCTGCTCTACAAGAGGAAATTTCTGCCTGGTACTGAAAACTAATGAAAAGCCTATGGCTTGGGAGGGCATAAGCCCTAGTGGGGAAACCACTATTGTTGTCTGGCTAATGAATATATTATACCACCAAATTACCCTGTAAATACTTATGTTTATGCCCATATATTAATGTTATTCTCACTTTAGGTTAGAGAAACTTCTCTTTTAAGATGGTGGTGACCACTGAAATTACTCAAAACTCACACAAGTTCTGGTAGCTAGTGACAGTAGAGTTTTCAGCACTAAATGAGACATGTCTATCCTCCAAGGCTCAGGTCCCATTGCAGAAGAGGCTGCTGAGAGAATGTAAGAGCCCCTCCCTCCAAAAAAAAAAAAAAAAAAAAACCAAAGAAAAGAAAAAAAAAGACTGTAAGATCCAAAGAAAAGGGGAAGTATTTATTATACTGTCTACCAGACACAAAGTGGTCTTGATATTCATGACCTTACAGTGGCAAATTATGACATCAAAATATCACAGATGGGGCTGGAAAGATTGCTCAGTGGTTAAGGACACTTGCTTGTAAAGCATGAAGGCCCAAGTTTGATTCCTTAATACATAAAGCCAGATGCACAAAGTGGTGCATGCATCTGAAGTTCATTTGCAGTCGCAAGAGGCCCTGGTGTGCCCATTCTCTCTTTCTCTCTCCATCCCTCTTTGCTTACAAATTGTACACATGCATGTACACACACACACACACACACACACACACACACGTATATTAGTTGGAAAGAAATGATTCAGGAGAATGAGGGTGATTTGGGAGGGGGAAAATGAGGGTGGTGGAAGTGAATTAGGATCATGGTAGATTATACTTATGGAAGATGTCAATAAAAAAGTTAAACAATCTGGAAGTAAAAAAAAATTTAGTCTCTCCTCCAAAAAAACTAATCAGAGTTATTAGGAGGCCCAATGAAGAGCAATAAAAATATATATACACAAAAAATTATGTGCAATGGCTCTTGGTTGGGGCCCATCCTGCACCTAAGGCAGGGAGATGGTGGCTGCAAAGAAGATGAAAAAGTCCCTGGAGTCCATCAACTCGAGGCTCCAGCTCGTTATGAAGAGTGGAAAATATGTGCTGGGGTACAAGCAGACGCTGGAGATGATCAGACAGGGAAAAGCGAAATTGGCCATCCTTGCCAACAACTGCCCGGCGTTGAGGAAATCTGAGAGAGAATACTATGCTATGTTGGCCAAAAGTGGTGTCCATCACTATAGTGGCAATAATATTGAATTGGGCACAGCATGTGGGAAATTCTACAGAGTATGCACACAGTCTATCATTGATCCAGGTGATTCTGACATTATTAGAAGCATGCCAGAGCAGACTGGTGAAAAGTAAACTATATAAATTTTTTCTTTAATAAAACTTGCCAGAGCTTTTTTTTTTTTTTTAATTTTTATTAGCATTTTCCATGATTATAAAAAAATCCCATGGCAGAGCTTGTTTTTTTTTTTTAAATTATGTGCAAGTGTTCAAAGCAGCATTATTTAAAATAGCAAAGAAGTGGAAACAACTCAAAGGCTTGCCAACATGAGTGGATGAAGAAAATATGATGTACCTGTATAATTATTACTACTCATCCACAAGAAGGAATGAGGTACTGCTAGATGCTTCAACATAGACCTACCCCGAGATGTGGTTTGAATGTGTTCTCTTTATTTCACACATTCCCATATTGTATGCTAGTGGTATTTTGGAACTACTGTTTTGGAAAATAATTAAGATTAGATAAGGTCATAAGGGTAAGGTCCCATGATGCAATTATTAGTGGCTTCCAAAAAAAGAAGGAAAGGAGGAGGAGGAGCAGCCTCAGGCTGACAAACTTGTTCTATATCACCATGTGATGTTCTTTGCTTCTTTGGGACTGTATCTCCCACCAGGATGAATAGCCTCACCAAATTTATTCAACTGACCTTGAACTTCATGGCTTCCAGAGTTTACATCCAACTTAACATCTGTTTTTGAAATAAAGAGCTCCCAGTCTTAGGCATTCTGTTTTAGCAACAGAAAGTAGACTAAGATAAACTTTGAAAACATGCTAAGTGAAATACTCTAGTCACAAAAGATCACATATTGTATTTCTTCATATATACAAAATATCTAGGCTAAGCAAGTCTTTGGAGATAGAAAATACTTGGTGATTGCCTAGAACTGGAATGATTGGGTACAAATAGAGAATGAGAACTACTGGTTATAGATTTTCTTGGGGAAAAAATGCTCTGAAAATAGAATATGGCAATGATTGCATCTTCCTGTGAATATACTTCAAACCAATTGAATTGTGTACTATAAATGGATGAGTTTATGACCTGGGAATGATATCTTGGAGGTTAGGAGTTTAGCTCAATGGTAGAGCACTGCATGAGTAAGGTCCTGGCTTTGATGTTTAGCACCTATAAAAAAGCACTGTATTTTTATAAAGCCCTTAAAACAGAAAAAATTTTGTGTATATATACATGAAATTTGTGTAACCTTATCTTTTACATCATTATTATGAGTGTATTTGAAAGATTATCTAAATGTAAACCTCACCTGTAAAATGAATACATAAAACTCAGGAAATTATAAAAACATATGATAATGATATATTTAGCTTTCTGAGGTTTATATAAAAGCCAAATATATCATTTGTTAGTGGACATAACAGATGAATATGAATGAGTCTTGTCAATGTATCAAGTACATGATTAGGAGTGTATATAAGACCGCATTAGTAAAGTTTTCATTATTTGGTGATGGTGATTATGCAGTTGACTTTGCTTCTTAGTAGTGACATAGATGGAAATTCTTATAACTTGTCTCACTTGCTATTGTAATGAACATTTGATGAACTTCTATCATCAACAGTGTGTCTCAGGGACCATACATATCTTCCTCCATCTGCACCACCCTCCAAAGAGGATAAACAATAGAAGGTAGTAAATGTGGTGAAGTTGCTCAAAGTAAGTAGTGTGAACATCTGAGATGTCACAATGAAACCCATTATTTGGTACAGTTGATATATGCTGATATAAAGGAATAAAGAGTAAAAATAACAACAGCAACAAATCCTGGGGTTTGGGTTAAAGCAAAACCAAGTGTCTAGAGGTCACAAATTTATATTGTTTTATTATGACTTGGACTGTTTGGGGGAGAATGGTGGTTTTGATGTGTGTGGAAGCATTGGAAGAGAGGAAATGTCCCAATCACAATGCAATACTGGGACCCAGTCCTTCTGTTACAGTCAAGCCCTCTTGCCCAGAATCCCTTGCTTAGCTGGAGAGTAGAACTCCCTACCACAGCTTACTCTGGCCTTGAGGATTCTGGATTCTCTGTGGCAATGAGGTTCCTGGAGTGAGTTGGGAGTCTACTCTTAAGAATTTTAGAAGGTACAGGCTGCCAAACCTTCTACAGATCCACACACCTCCTTCCATTTCTTCCTCATTCTCTCTTGTACTCATGCAGAGTAATTTTTTGAAGTCTCAGAAATAACTTCTAGTTGAAGTGTATTCTTTTTTACATTACCAAATGCAAAATGTTTCCAAAAAGGAATCCAGTGAGAAACCTTCCTTCTTATTCTCAGTCTCAACTCCTCCAAGGAACCTCCATATGACCAGAAGGATTTAAACTACTGGCAAATCAAGGAGGGAATCCAAATACCTTTAGCAGTATGTTCTCTCCTCCTAAGACCCCCAGTCCACCACCCCCAGTGTTCCCCTTCCTTTCTGTTTCTTTGCTCTGTAGAGACTAAAGGAGGCTGTCAGTATTTTTAACTTAGGCTTTGTCACCTCAGCCTAAAAACCCAGCAACCACTCTAGGTAGAGATCTGTAATAAACTATGCATCTACATGCACAATGGAATGTATCTGGAATACTCTGCTTGTATTTCAACACAATGTGTACATATTTGACACACAGAGAAAATGGTTTTATTGATTATTTGATTTTCTTGAGGTAGGCTATCACTCTAACCCAGGCTGATCTGGCACTCACTCTGTAGTCACTGTCCGGCCTCAAACCTTCCTACTTCTGGTTCCTCTCAAGTGTTGGGATTAAAGGAGTGAGCAACCACACTTGTGCCATTATTTGAATCTGACATTTTTAGCATACAATAAGTATTTATGTTTCCTATGTGGCTGCCTCCTCTCTATTTCAAGAATCAACTTGTGTTTATTATACTTCAGGAGAAGTTTCGTTCTTTAGGGTGGGAAATAGTGAGGGACGAAGGGAAACAAATCTAGGCTTTTTTAAGAGAAAGAAAATAGGAAAGGGAAGGGTCATCTGAGAACCTCAATAACATTTTTTTTTCCTGTTTAACTCTCGGCCTTTCTGATCAGAGTTCAGACCTGCTGCCTCTGCCCAAGTTCAATTAGCCCTAGCATATTTTTTTTTTTAAATCAGACGCGGCACCTCCACAGGCTGAACCACAACCCCAGCCATAGCTGTGTTCTGTTCCTTTTGCCTGTCTTTCCTCAGTTTCTCCTTGCAATCTTTATAAATCTCCCTTGGAGGAAGAGTGTGCGAGCGGGTGGAAGTGTTCACACAATGCAACCTGAGAATTTCTGTCACTCTCTGCATATGCTCCTAAGTGCTTTAATCCCAATTAGGGGCGGCTGACACACGGTCCTATTCATTCCCATCAGCTCTTGAATACATTTGCCTAGAAATGAACTTCACAAATAGAGGCGCTCCTAAATGTGCCCAACAGCAAGGAAAATCGAATTGAGCGCGGGCTCATTCGCCAGAGGCCGGCCAAGCCTCGTTGAATGTCGACGTGCCCCGAGACATCGCAATTCAGCTCCGCGCTCGCTGACTTTTCTTTGCACCATGTCAACCGAAAGAACCAAGAAATAAGTTGGAGAACTCCGGTTAAAAGGCAACTTGAGAGGGACTCTGAATACTTTTATTGAGTCGTTTCCAATGGCAGGCTTGGAAACACACACACACACACACACACACACACACACGCACAAAAGGCACCACAAAACCCACCAGCGGTGTCGGACTGTGTCCTTGGCTAGGAGTTCGGAGATTCCCGGCCGCCGCTCATCCACCGGCCACGCAATTAAGGGGAAAATGGCCCCGTCGCCGGAGTGTCATCTGGTGGCGTTCCCAGAGCCCGCCGCGGCCGCCCCATTCAGACCCCGCCTTAATGTCCCACCCGCGCCTCGGGGGCCGCGCAGCTGGTCTGCACTGACCTGTCCTCGGCCCGCCACAGACACCCTCGGGCCCAAACCGGATCCCGGCACGGGGTCTCCAGCCTTCTGCCTCCTGGAGGCCTGTCGGGCGGCCCCCGGACTCCACATCGCTTCCCGCCCCCCCCCCCCAAGCTCCAGTTTGGGACTATTTGGTCCAGGGACAGGACGGGGGAGGGGAGCGTTGTTGACTGACAGTCTCCCAGGTCCAGGTCCTAAGGGGACAGGTAACTGAGTGTCCCTGGGGCCTTTGCGCAGCGGAGACCAGTAGCTCCAAACAGGAACCCACCGCTGAGCTCAGCCTTAAGTTTGCGGGCTCTTTTCCTCTAGGCGGAGCCCAGGCGGGTCACAGCGCTGCTCCCCCTCCAGCTTTGACGCGTCTCGGAGGCCGGGAGGGGGGCTGCCCGCGAGCTGGTGCAGTTCAGCTGCGCAGTCGGGCCACCGCTAGGAGCACCCCCGCCTGGTCAGCCGCAACCTGTTACCGCGGCCCGCCCCCAACCGGACTCCCCGCACCTCGGCGTAGGAGGGATTTCGCTTTAACAGGGCCTCTGGACGCCCATTTTTAAGTCGATAAAAAAGCCGAGTGGAATGTTTTGATTGAGTCTCAACATTGTCTTTGAATAAGGCTGAGACCATGTAATTAATGTGTCTTTTTAATAAGGGACAATACGGCCGTTCAAGCTATTTAATTTCATTTAATTTTCCATCCCATTTGCTGCACAGCCCGCTTTTACTTTTAACACCCAGCCTTTCACGGCCCATCTTGCTCCACTGGGCACATTAGATTGGTTTCACCCTTGCTTTTTAGAGGAGAAAAAATAAAAGAAAATGTGTTCCTTTCCTCCTTTGTGGACAATTTATTTCACTTGGGGAACTGCAACTCCGAGCCACAGGACAGAATAAAACTCGGCGAGCTGGTGTGAATGCCTCTGGCGCAGTCTCTTTCTTCTCGTGGAGCTGGGAACCAGCCACAATTGGCTATATTAATAAATAACTTTCCTCACAGTCGGCCTTTACATGGTCCTATTGATAAAATTGTTCGCGTGTCGTTCACGCTTTTTCACTCATTAAGGATGGCTAGGGAGGCGCCCCCGAACCGAGGCTCTGCGCTCGCCCCTTCCCTCTCGCAGAGCTGGTAATTTAAACTGGGTGTCATCCGGAGTCGCCAGGCCAGAGGTTAGAGGGACATGTTCATGGCTTAAATTTATTGCCCTCGACTCTACGGAGCGGCTTCCTCTCCTCCTCCTCCCCTCCTCCCCTCCCCAGGCTTTTGCCATTCATAGGCCGCGGGATCAAAGGCTCGCTCCTCTCTCTGGAGGGCAGCCTTCTTTACCCGCAGAGGGGCACTGGGCGGATGAAGAGCAGAATCCTGGGGCAGCTCCCTCGAAAAGTGGTCCTGGCAGGGCATTGCTGGTCGGTCGGTCAGAGGGCTCTTACCTGTGGCCGCCCCAGGACCACCAAGGGGTTGTTCTCTCTCCCAGGAGGAATGTCTTACACAGGGCCTGGAGCTGGCACCAAGCCAGGTCCCGTGTATCAGAGCCCTGTCTGACTTGATTTGCTTAGACTTGAAACCTTGACCTGGCCTAGCTTCTCTCATTGGTACAAACCACACGTTTGGTGGCTTCCAAAATGCCACCAGTCGTTGTTGGCTTTCGCAATAAACTGGGGCGAACACTGGAGAGGGAGGTCCGGGACTGTTTGCATCCAGCACCCCCGGATTTACAGACCAGGAGACTGAGGCTGGAAGTAATTCGCTGGAGATTTTGAATGACAGGACACAGATTCCTGATCCTGCCGAGGGTGGAAGGCACAGGTTCCTAAGGAGGACAGCTACACAGAGATTCTTGGAGGGCGTTCTATAAGACCAACTGCAGAGCGGCCACCCCGCGCCCTGCAGCCTTGGTTACCAGTCCCTCCCGCGGGGAACATAATCGCGCCGGAGAGGATGGCGCTGCGGGGCCGCTCTCCTTTAAACCGCGCATTTCTCCGGGTGTTTGCCGCGGCTCCTGTCTTGTCTGTGCGCGACCTGGATGAAGGCACCCAGGACTGGCAGCGCCTGGCAGGTGTTGATGAAAATAGAAGTCCTTCTTGAAAGAAGACGAAGGGCACCTGGTTTAAACCCAGTACGGGTCTTGCCAGTTAGGAAGTGGTCTATCACAAGCAGGGCGGACCCAAGCTCCAGCCTCCCTCTCGTCTCTGCTGCCTTTCAGGAACTTCGGTGGTGTGTGCGTGTGCGTGTGCGTGTGTGTGTGTGTGTGTGTGCGTGCGTGCGTGCGCGCGCCTTTGTTTATTTTAAAAATAAGAAAAATCCAGCCTTTTGATGTTGGGAAAGTTAGCCTCAGGATTTTCTCCCCGGTTTAAATTTAAATATTTGAGTCAATTGGTTGACTCATGAAGACGAGATTAATAGCTGGCTTGCGAACTTTTTCCTCTTCGCGGCTGCAGCGCGCTCCTCCTGAGGACCCCTCCTAGGAGGCCCTTGGCTTTGCGGCCGCTTCTCACTCCGCAGAGAAAGTGCAGCTCCCAGGGAGCTTGCGGACGGCGACGCGAGGCTGATTTCGACCTCAAATTGTTCTGGAGGTTTCATATTTCGGGGCGAAACCGGGCCGAGGGTTCCACTTCAGCGGTTCTAAATAGACGACTGGCCTGAACCCAATCCCCTGAAATGGTAATATGGTCGTTATTTTAAAAGTGTAGGTATTTTCTGGTGTTTTCTCATCAAGTACCTGCCTAATTTCTGTATGGCACACGCCAGAAATCAATAGAAGTTAACAAGTCCTCCAAACAGTTCCCGTCTCTTTGTTTAATCTCCTTTACAATAAAGCCAAGGGGAGAGAATTAAAAATCTTTGAAGTAGACCAAGGCTCAAAGGAATCAGCCAAGTAGACTTAAAGTAGTCACTTATTTCCCAAAACTGGTTTGTCGGCGAACAATAAAAGGAAGTAAAATTTATGGAGAAATTATACAGTGGATTTGTCACTTAAAATATCGTAACTGTCTCAGGGACAATACCCCATGCTGAGGATTAATGGTCCCGCCGGACCTTTGATTCACCAGCGCCTTTTCTTCGCCCTTGACAAATTGGATTTTTAGGAATGGGAAGGTCGCCTGCACCATTGTGTGCTAGCCATTCAGAGGCCTCGATTATGCAGGGGGCTGAGGGAACCACTCCATGTGACCCTCTCGGGTGGGACTCTGCAGCTGCTCCACAGCACAACTCTCTCACCAAACTCCGCGCCCTTGCGCTCGCGGTGCCAAAAGGCGCCCGCCCTGATTGAAAAGGCGCAGTGCATGCCTGGCCGCGTCACTCTGCGGGCGGAGGACGCACGTCGGGGCGCGGCTTCCTAGCTTGCACGCGGCAGTGGCTCTGTCACTTGCGCCCAGCGGAGGACCCGGCGCGCCCGAGCGCCTGCCTGGCGGCGGTGGCAACAATGCACGGAACCGCTCGCACTCCGGCTACCAGCGTGAGTGCCGACTGCTGTATCCCGGCTGGCTTGCGCCTGGGGCCAGTGCCTGGCACCTTTAAACTGGGCAAGTACCTGTCAGATCGCAGGGAGCCCGGGCCCAAGAAAAAGGTACTGGCTATTCTGAAGTCTGTCCGCCGACATTCGCCTCTACTTGTCTTGACCCTGGAAGGGGATAGAGAAGGGCAGTAGAAAACCGGGAATAAGTGAACCTTTACCTGCAAATTTTGTCAAGTGGAAGGGAACTCCGATGATTCCCTGCATGTCTCGTAACTGAGAACAGGACATCCGCCGGTCTGAGGGGAGGGGATGTGGCTGAGTTGGAGCAGACTTTGGATGCAGAAACCTCTGGGAACAGCAGTTTTCCTCACATTCTTGGGTTTCTTCAGCAGGGTGCTGAAGGTCCGCAACCCCCTCCCCCCCCACTGCGGTCCTTTTCTTCCCTTCCCTGGGGGCGCCGAGCTTGGAGGACTTTTCCCTTCTATATACTAAATCGATGTTAAAATTTGATTTAAATAATTTAATCCCATTTCCACCGAAAAGATAATGCCTGTAAGGTTCTCAGTTCCTGGAACAAATCCACGTTTTCCTTTCCGACGGGCTTCGTGAGGGTTTTGGGGGGAGAGAGAGGGAGAGCGAGAGAGCCAGTTGGTGGCGTTGACGTAGACTCTGAGAGTCAAGAGTCCCAACCCGCATGGGTCCCTGGTCTGGGGCGCCTGCTGCGGACTCTGAGAGCCTAACGTCCCCCAGCAGGGAGAAGCCCGCTCCAGTCCTCCAGAAAGATTAAAAGGTTCTTGATTGCCCCGGGGGGTCGGAGGCGTTCAACTGCCAAACAGTGGCAAACAGCGATCAGGAAATCAAGGCAGAAGTATGATGAAGGAACAACCTAGGTTTTAGCAGCTGCCTAGAGGTTTTTCTGGAAGAAGTATCTGGGGGGCTCAAGTAGCGGGACTCGCACCTAGCTCCTGGTGCAATGAATCCTCATGCTCCCCATCCCAGTCTAAGCCCGGTTTGTAAAAAAAAAAAAAAAAAAAAGCACACCACGCTTTTCTCTTTAAATGCAATTTAATTGCCTTTAAATGACTTGTTAGCTGCAGGCAAGATTTCTCTGTGTGCGCTTTGTTCCAGCATTTCATTGCTGGGCGCACTTGCACATAGGTTCAGTACAGCGGGAACTGGGATACAAGTGATGAGGCAAAAGGTAGCGGTGGAGATGTTCTGCTAGAGTATGGACTTGGAAACCTTGTTACCGCTGTTCCCAGAACCAAAGTCTGGAGAGGTGGAGCTTAGTACAGGATGCATCCAAGGAGCTCAGGGAGGTTGCCTCATCCAGCTTTGTGTTGCCAGAGTGGAGTGTATGTGTGTGTGTGTTTGTGTTAGTGAGGGCTGTTGCTCTAGCCAGCCTTCCCTCTTTCTCCATTCTCCAAGAAAAGGCCCTAAGGGAATTATTGTCCCAACAGTTCATCGAGGTCTTGCCGAGGTGAACACAACTGTTTTCCTTAGTTGGGAAGGGTGGAGGATAAACATTTCCTCCAGGTTGTGGAGGAACAACCACTGCTTGTGTTGCAGGTGCGCATGGTGAGAGGGGAGCTGGTGGACGAGTCCGGGGACTCCCCTTTGGAGTGGATAGGGCTAATCCGGGCAGCCAGGAACCCCCAGGAACAAACTCTGGAAGCTATTGCAGATTTGCCAGGAGGACAGGTACTTTGGGCACCCCTCACTCTTGCCAATTCTATCTACCCAACTGTCCCTGAGAAGGCTAAGAATTTTAAGAGCAAAGAGCTTCAGAAAGAAGTCTCATTAAAATATCCCAATGACCAATGAGGAAGACACCATTGTATGGTTTTCTTGTTTAAAGGGTGAAGAATGAGATTCTGAGAGATCCACTAGCTTCTCCAGGATCACATAGCATTGGGATTTGAACCTTTCTTCTCAGTTGTGTTTTAACCTATTACCCAGGAAATGACAGACGTCTTATTTCTTGGGTCCCAGATTTTCTACCGAGCATTGCGAGATGTCCAGCCAGGGGAAGAGCTGACTGTGTGGTACTCCAATTCCTTGGCTCAGTGGTTCGATATTCCCACAACAGCTACACCTACGCATGATGAAAAAGGTACCACCTCTGAAAACTACAGGATGTGTGGGTGGGGGAGTAGAATTCAGCTTTCTTTGAGTCCTGAAAAGTGTCCCTGGACCTGAAGGACCTTTCTATCCAGTTGTGTAAATATCCATGCACCCTATCAAGGCAGAGGTCACTTTACCACTACCTCAATAGTGAATGACAAACCCAGTCAGTAATAATCTGGCCCATGATGGGAGCAATACTCTTCTTCATCAAGTTCACTGGGGTCTTCCTTTTCTTGCCCATTCCATACTCAGAACATTTATTTATTCAATTAAGAATCAAGAAAGGAAATTCAAAGTTTTAACAACAACAACAACACAAAAAAAGGCAACTACAGCTTGAGTTCTAGAAAGCATGGCTCAAACCTGGAGTGCATTTGCAAGTTGTAAGATGACTTTACTGGTTTTTCAGGTGAGCAATGAATATATTTTTGACAGCATCTTAGAAGCAATACGGTACAGCTGGCCAGTTGGAAGGTAGTAAGGTCCTACAATTTAAATGGTATTTATTCATTTCCCTCTACTAAGCCTACTTAAATCGAATCTGGGATCTATCCCAGTTTCTTCTCAGATTTATTTGATCCTTTCCAAAGCCAAGAGCCAATTTATGCAAATTAAGGTGCAGCAACTAAAGGGGAAAAAAAAAAAAACCATTTTTAAACCTTCCCTAGAGCTCTGGAGAACAGTTTCTGTAGAAAGAAGGCTGAGGGGTGTAAACTAGTTAAGGTCTTGAGAACCCATTTTCACATACAAAACTTCCCATGGCTTTCTTTTTGCCCTTGCCAATTATTTTTAACTTGTGCATGATTTCTCCTAATGACCTATTTAATTTTAGGAAAAATCAAAATGCTATGAATATAGGAAACATAATTGTATTGCTGCTAAATTTCAAATTAGTGAAAGTGAGGTAATTAGGAAAGAGTTCATGAAGTAAACAAAATGAGGTTTTTTCAAAACAGTGGAAGCATCACTGTCCTCAGTAAATCTATCTTGTGAATAGATTTGTATGTCCAATAGTCATAAGAATGGTCCCAACATAGTTTTTCCCTTGTATCACATTATCAAATTCTTGTGTCAAGTTCTTCCTGTAAGAGAAAAATAATAGCACCACAGTGGAGATCATTCAAATTTAGCACTATAGAACAAATTGAAGGGACCCTGGCCTTTAATGGCCAGCTACCTCTAGTCAGAGTTCCCTTCCATAGGCATTCCCAAATGGTACAAAACTAACTTGCTTCTATTTTAGCCAATATGGTTCATAAAATACTATGTGAAACAGATGAAAAAAATAGTCACTATTTTTATTTTAGGGCATGCTTAGGATATTTTGAACTTGACATTTCCAGGTTGGAGATGTTTGAAAACTTAACCACTTTAAAGTTATATGAAGGGGAGGAGGCAAAGCCACTTATGAAGAGTGTTTGCTACACTTGGCTTGAATTGAACTTTAGAGTCTGCAGGACATGTTGATTAGGAAAAACTGGAAAAGAGATGCATGGAACCAGAAAGCACATGTTTCTTGGAAAGAGGAAGAACTAAGGTGGGATGGCATCTATTTTTTTTTTTTTTTTTTACAATGCAGAGTAACTTTAGTGGGCTTCAATTTCATAGAAACAGATAGTAACTTAATGCTGCCTCATTTTAAGAACAAAACTTCCTTGGCTTTGCGTGGGCCGAGTGATTCTGGTAGAGAATCTGAAAAACATCTCTTTGAAGAGGTGACAAGAGGGATCTTCTGAAATTAAGAGACCTAACATAGTAAATTATCATACTCACCAAGAGGACAGGAGATCTCTTGTCTTTTCCAAGTGTTGTTTTACAAGGATGTTCAATACAAGGAACAGGAAAATTGATTTTTTTTTTTTGTATAGGTCTTGTATAAACAAGTAGAATAGGGTCCTAAGGGCAAAACCTTCTTTCCCTCTATTTCTTCTTCTGTTGAAATAAACTGCTTTTCATCTGAGCTTCCAAACCTTTGGTACTTAGAAGGACCTTTTGCTTTATGCAAAGGCAAAAGTTAACATACAAGAAGGGAAGGGTGTTTGGAATGTTTATTACTTTTGTTATTTCCGCGGTAATGTTTCAAAAGTGCACACGTTAGAAGGAAGAATTTAACTTTCCTATTCAATTTCGAGAGACTGACCTGTTCCTTGGGTACTTCCTTATGGTTCAACTAGTACCTTTCTACAGTCACCCTTCCTCTTAGTAGTATCAATTAACCACATTGAAAAATAAGCCTAATTTTAAGGTTACTTTTCTATGTACAGAAGTCACACTATCTGGTTAGAATCTCTCATACATGTGTCTCTGATTGTGTTCACATGCTGACAACAGTAAAAAAGAGTGCTAATAATACAAAACACACAAAATTGACACAAAACATGTGTAGAGAACTCTGCACTGCCGCTGCTACCTTTCTATCATACATACATACATACATACATATATGTATATATACATACATACATACGTACATACATACATATATGTATGTATGCAATGAAGTCTAAAGTAATACAATTTTTCCAAGAACTTTTCTAAGCTTGGATTTGTGCAGTTATCGAAGAGTTAATTGCCAGGTAAGCCAACTGGCCAAACTATGCAATACCATCTTTTTTAGAATATTGCCATTCTTTCTAGAATATCAGGAGGTAGGATTTTTTCCTCTCGTCAAATTAATGAGGTTAAAGAGGAAATAAAGATGCAAATAATTTTGAAGAATCGCAAATCATAGTCCCTCTGTGGTCCTTCAGTTGGTCACGCTCCAGGAAAACCTCGGGCAAAGTGTTTAAGGCTGGGAGGGGGTAGAAAGGGTGGTTAGTGGACACAAAAGACATTGTTCTATGAAAAGGAATGATTACATATGGCCCATACATACAGGATATTGTCTCGCCTGGTAATGAGGCGCTCACGACTATTAGATTGGTCTTTGTTCAGTTTATCCAAACTCCTTGACATACGCCACCTATTCTGCAAACGCCAACAGATGGGCGCAGGCACCGCACAGCCTCGACACTTGATTTAAAGCAACAGCTGCTCTCAGCTCTTCCCGGCCAGCCTGCTAGAGCTCTGCCCTTCCAAAGGAGATATGCTGTGAGGCTGGAAAGAAAGGCCAGGTTGCGTCTCTTACCCCTAGTGTAGTCCTGGAGGTTAAAGGTGACAAGGACTGGCCATTTTGGGGGCCTTGGGGGTCCTTGTGGATACAGTGGGGCTACCAAACTCCGTAATTTGCTGAACCGCAAAACTACTTCAGCTTCAGCCCGCGATAAGCAGGTCAAAACCTGGGCTTTGCATAGCTTGCTTTTCCACCTCTCACGAGGTCGCTTTTCCCTTCTTGTTTCGCTCAGGGGAGGAGCGCTACATTTGCTGGTACTGCTGGAGGACGTTCCGATACCCCAACAGCCTAAAGGCACACCTACGGTTCCACTGCGTTCTCAGCGGCGGGCCCCGAGCCTTCCTGCACCAGGAGCACACGGCCCGGCCGGGCGCTGGGCCGGCTGCGGAAGGCCACCGCCAATCTCCGAAACCTCCCGAGACCGACTTCACTGTGCCACCTGCCCACGCCCGCACTCTGCGCGCGCCACCAGCGGCCCCGCAGCTTCCCCAGCAGGCGTGCGGGGCGCGGGAGAGCATCAAGCGCGAGGTGGCCTCCGCGCCCTCGCCCAGCGCACCGTCCCCAGCCAAGTGGGGGCTGCCCAAGAAGGGCAAGGAGCATCCAGATCCGGCCCTGGACGTCGGGGCGGCCCGGGCTCACGGCCACTTCCTAGGCATCATGGGCGGCTCCTCGGCGGCGGGGGGCGGCGGGCTGGCTTTCTACCCGGGCGCGCGCTCGGCTTTCAAACCCGCGAGCTTGGGCAGGACGGCGGTCCAGGGCGACCCCTACCGGGAGGAGGGCGGCGGCAAGTCGGGGCCCGGGCTCACCTTGGGCCGGCTGCTGGGCGGGGGTAGGGCCGGCGGGCGTCTCGGGAGTGGAGAGAGCCCCGCGTCAGCGGGCGGCGCAAGCCACCATCACCATCACCACCATGCACATCACCATCACCCCAAGTGCCTGCTCGCGGGGGACCCGCCGCCACCGCCGCCGCCGCCGCCGGGCGTACCTTGCTCCGGGGCCCTGCGCGCCTTCCCCCTGCTCCCGGGCCACCCCGAGGAGGCGTCGGCCTTCAGGCACGTGGAGCGCGTCCCGCCGGTGCCGTCCGCCGCGCGCTACGCCCCGGTGCCCGTGCCCGGGCTGTCGCTGGAGCGCTGCGCGCTGCCAGCCCTAGACGGCCCGGGACTCAAGGCCTACCCCTCGGGTGAGTGCGGCCACCTGCCGGCCGTCGTGCCCGCCTTCACCGTGTACAACGGGGAGCTACTCTACGGCTCGCCCGCAGCCTACTATCCTCTCAAGCTGCACTTCGGCGGGCTGCTCAAGTACCCCGACTCTTTGTCGTCGTACCTAAACGGGCCCGCGACGGCGGCCCTGAGCTCGGCCGAGCTGGGTTCCCTGGCCAGCATCGACCGCGAGATCGCCATGCACACGCAGCAGCTGTCTGAGCTGGCGGCCGGGAAGGGCCGCGGACGCCTGGATTCCGGGACGCTGGCTCCGGCCTTGGTGGCGGCGGGGGGCGGCGGCAGCGGCGGGGGCGGGGGCGGCGGCGCGGGCAAGCCCAAGAGCGGCCACCTGTGCCTGTACTGCGGCAAGCTGTACTCGCGCAAGTACGGGCTCAAGATCCATATGCGGACGCACACGGGCTACAAGCCGCTCAAGTGCAAGGTGTGCCTGCGGCCCTTCGGCGACCCCAGCAATCTCAACAAACACATCCGACTGCACGCCGAGGGCAACACGCCCTACCGCTGCGAGTTCTGCGGCAAAGTGCTCGTGCGCCGCCGGGACCTGGAGCGTCACGTCAAGTCCCGCCACCCGGGTCAGAGCCTGCTCAGCAAGGCGGGCGACGGTCCGGGTGCTGACCCCGGCTACGCCCTGGAGCCTGGGGATCCCAAGAGTGACGACAGCGACGTGGACGTCTGCTTTACCGATGACCAGAGTGACCCCGAAGCCGGGGGCCGCAGCGAGCGCGACTCATAACGGGTCCCGGGAGTGGCGGTGGCCTGGACGGAATGGGAGTGGGAGTGGGTTGACCAGATGGTTATGTTGAGTGGAGTGTGGGATGTGGAACAGGGAGTGAGTGGTCCCAGTTCCCAAGCGCAAACTCAGGAAAGAGTCACCCACCTGAGCGGCCGGTGTGGGGGGGGGGGCGTCTCCTCTGCCCTAGCCTCTGCACCCCCTACTGCAGGCCATTTGTTCTAGGAGATTCAATATCACATTAACATCAGTATCACAATGTCCTCAAAGGCTCCGATTTTAACTGCCATGTATTTCTAAATGTTCCCCCGCCCCCGTGGATAAAATTGTGCCTTTGGAAACGACGTTTTGTGTGAATTTTACGTTAGCATTTAAACGCATAGGCTGAACAGTAGTAGCAGCTTAGTGGCTGTGGCAGCCACACCCTTGTTTCCATTTCATCTGTTCTCATGGTCAAAGAGGCCTCCTTACCACATTTAATATACAGTGGTAGCAGGTGTATAAATTGGCCAGGTTGTAACTATTTATAAGAGAATAATGATAAATGTAAAATATCTAAAGCATGAATCTAAGAGCATGCAATATATAATTTTAAAGAAAGTATCCTACTTGGTAGAGTACAAATGTGTATGTTGTTTTATAATGAATGATGTACAGTGGATACAGTATTTTGTCCTTGGTTTCAGTTTGTGCAATCTTTAAGAAAAATAAAGAAACAAATGAACCGTTCACTTGGTAACTTCAGAAGACCCTTTAAAGAAGTAGTTTAATTTGAAAACTTTTCAAATTTTCACAGTAAAATAAATCTTAGGGTACATAGATTATTCCTAGAATTAATCAATGTTGCAACAAGGCAAGATACCATCTTTCTTTCTCTCTGTCTCTCTTTCTTCCTTTCTTTTTTTTCTGTTTGTTTTTTTGAGGTAGTGTCTCACTCTAGCTCAGGCTGACCTGGAATTCACTATGTAGTCTCCTACCTCTGCCTCCCAAGTGCTGGGATTAAAGGCGTTCGCCACCGCGCCAAGCCAAGATACCATTTGCAATATGCTTACTTCACAGATAACCAGAAAGCAGCAAGGCAGCTGGTTTCTAAAGTCATTGCTAATTGCGCTGAGTGTTTTCAGCTTAGGGGAAAAAACCTTCGAGACAGAAATAACAGCAACCCCCCCCCAAAAAAACTCCCACAAAACCCAAAGCCAAAATCGAAACAAAAGCCTTACATATAATTTATTGTCAAAGCAATTATGGAGCTAAAAATATTGTTTCTTGTACTGTGTCATTTGGGCAGAAGTTTTCTTGGGAATATAAAAGGGAAATTTGCTCAGTGCCTTTTATCATCCATACTTTAGTATTACTTCAACAAACATTGAGGGAGCAGTTATTTTGTTAGAAGTGCACAGTTTCCCTCCTCCCCTCATGTCCTTCTTCCAACAACTTCGTGCCATCAGTACTGAACCCTTTCTACGAAGAGAAAATGTATTTTCATAACTGGAAGGTCCCCAAAACCGCAGTTGCTGATTTTTTTTTTTTTTCTGAGGTAGTGTCTCACTGTGGCTCAGGCTAACTTGGAATTCACTATGTAGTCTCAGGGTGGCCTCAAACTCATGGGGATCCTCCTACCTCTGTGAAATTGCTGATTTTTATTTTTACATTTAAACAAATATTTTATTTATTTGAGAGAGAGAAAGTGGCAGATAGATGAGAGAGCGAGAGTGAGAGCGATACACACACACACACACACACACACACACACACACACACACACACACACGGAAGGAGAGAGAGGGGAGAAGGGAGGGGGGAGAGAGGGAATGAGAACGAAGGGGCATGCCAGGACTTCTAGCCACTGCAAACAATTCCAGACATGCGCCACCATGTGCATCTGGCTTTTCCTGGGTAGTAGGGTAAGTGCCTCAAACACTGAGCTATCTCTCCAGCCTGCTTTTTACTTTTAGATTAATATTGTATAACATTGTAGGTAGGATTTTTACTGTAGACGTGAAGACTTGGGCCCTTAGCTAAGGGCAGGCATACTAAGAGCCCAAGTGTGCAGTCATTTTCTCAGAGGTTGGTTAAGGAAATTGAGAAGTCACCTGAAGCCATGGATATGATTCTGATGATCAAACTCAGACAAGTATGCTTTCTTTTCTGAGTCCTGTATGCTTTGCAAGCCCACTGCTGTCTATCTGTTGAAGACACTACCTCAGTCATTGGGTGGTTGGCAGGAACTTTTTCTGACACAATAGAAGAGAGGGCATTTCATTTCTGTTGATGATGATTTGCAGGATTTCATCTATGAGAAGACACATTGTCGGAAACAACAGGTTTTCAGTGTTAGTTGGCCATAAAATATTTTGGTGTGTAAGAAAAAACCTTAAGGAAAGGGGAAAAAGTGTGGATTACACGTATAAACATAATGATAAAGATACCATCATTCATGGATGATCTTTGTGCCAGATTCATCTTTTAAATTTCAATTTAAAAAAATTATTTATTTGGTTTTTTGAGGTAGGGTCTCACTCTAGCCCAGGCTGACCTGGAATTCACTATGTAGTCTCAGGGTGGCCTTGAACTCATGTGATCCTCCTACCTCTGCCTGGGATTAAAGGCATGCACCACCCACACCTGACTCTAATTTTTAAGTTTTTATATTTTATTTTTATTTATTTGTCACACTAAGAGAAGGAGAGGGAGAGAGAGAGAATGAGAGACAGAGAGAATGAATGGGTGCACTACAAACTCCTGATGTATGTGCCACCTTGTGCATCTGGTTTATGTGGGTCCTGGGGAACTGAAGCTGGGTCCTTTGGCCTTGCAGGCAAGAGCCTTAACCACTAAGCCACTCTCCCGCCCTTTAAAATTTATTTATTTTATTTTTATTTATTTGACACACAGAGAGGAAGGGGATGGAAGAATCTGCCAGATTTTTAAGCTTGCATTTTTCTCCCCTCTCTGTAAAGGACCCACCAGGTTTGGGAATGATCTTGCCACACAGGACTGAAAAGAATCCCAGCATTCGGCTCTATAGTTATGTTTTACATACTTAGTTTTGCATCACCTGCTTAGTGCTATGGTCTGGTCCTTCATTAACAATTACTGCTTGAAACTATATCAACCCTCACAGCGAAATACTGGAAATTTTCTCAAATCAAATATTGTAAGTCCATAGATTTGAAATATGAGGAATGTTCTATCAGCTATAATGGTATTGCCAGCAGTCCCACTCTAGCTCAGTTCTAACTTCTGTATCTTGTTTTATGGAATTAATCATAAGACAAAATACATTTAGAATTGGTAATGATTTAATAAAACAAAACCCTAATTTATTTTCCCCATTGAACTTAATATCTGCCAGAAATTATTAGCATCTAATATTAAAAAAAAAACATTTAAAAGGCTATTGATTACAGGTTGCTTATACATCTCCATAGATTGACTAAGGACATTCGGGTGTTTGTTCATGTATGGACGTTCTAACAAATAGATACTGGCACTACTTCAACGTCCAAATCAAATCAGTGATGTACAATTGCTTGAATTAGTTTTCCTCAGACGACTACTACTAGTATATTATTGCTATTTATATTAGTGCTATTATTAGAGACGGAGATTCACTGTGTGGCCCTGGCTGTCCTTGTACTTGCTATATACCGCAGGATGGTCTCAAATTTGGGACATTTTTTCTGCCTCAGCCTCCCTCCTGCTGGTATTCCAGCCAAGTGCCCCTTTCTTCCCATTCCTCCTCCTCACCCAATAGTTCTTCCCTTGGTCACTGCAGCTGACTGAGGAGAATGCTGAAGCCCCCTCCCCCCTCAGTGTTTAAACAGAATATTTTGTAACAAAAGTTTTATTTTATTTTTTTTTTAAGGAGGACCTAGACTTTTGAGAGGTGAAAGACTCCATATTGTTTAGATGTAGTTAATTTGGGCATTAAAAAGTGTTAGCTTTTACTCAAACACGCCTGAATTTTAGTTGTCTCTGGCAATTACCAGCCTGGCATCTTGGGGTTCAGTCTCGCCACTGCCACAATTCTCTAATCTGAAAAGCAGGGCAAAATAAGCAATAGGGTAGTTGTGAACTTAAGCGGGTTGATACAAGAAAGCTGCTTAAAACCATTGTGACCTAGGAAGCTCTCAGATAATGTAACTGTAGCAAGCGTCTGTGCTTTCACTTCCGATATCACGCTAAGGAGACGCGACCTGGCACCCTCTTAAAAGCACTCGCTCTCGCTTCCCTTCCAGCCCCCAAAGAGCTCCCATGGACTTCAGTCATTAAAGCCCTTGTCGGGTTCCATCTTAAGCTCAGATTCTAGACTAATGAATAGCATGGTAAGAATGCTGTTTTCGTTAATTTTCGAAAAGCTTGTCTGGGCTGTGAGGGCTGAGATAAACAGAAGCTTGGGGCAGAGGTGAGTATGCGCACCTCCCTTCCCTACGCCGTGGAGCGCAGGTCCATAGCCCAGCCTCTGAGGGGCGAGTGGTTTGCGCTGCAGCCCTGGGATCTGAACCAAAAGCAGGGTTCTAATTCCTGGGCTGAGGGGGCGGTCGTGGTCCATTCCTCATTACTTTCATTGGCCCACTCTTCGCAGCCAGGGCGGCTGCGCGTGGAGGTCAGGCAGGAGCCCGGCGTAGTGGCCGCAGGAGCGGGTGCCCCGGCGTCCCTCGGGCTGGAGCGAGATGGGGGCGCTTTCCGCGTCGGCCTTCGGCGACAGTCTCGCCCTCTCCAGGAACACAAGTTCCTGGGTTGTGAGTTGGGGCAACGCCTAGGAACCCTGCAGGAAAGTCGCTGGGCTGGGTAGCAGCCGCAGTAGCAGCCACAACCCCAGTGCATCCTCTTGGCGGTCCTAAGCCCTGTGGCGGCGGGATCCCGGGCACCAGCGTCCCGCGCCCTCGCCATCTGCAGCTTCCCAGCGAAGAGGGCAGAGGCATAGGCGCCATACGTGACCCCTGACCACCCAGGTGTGAACTGTGCGGGGAGGACTCAACAGACGGCAGAGAGCTTCTATCATCTGCAACTATGGCTTAATTCAAATTAGAGGAAAACAAGTTGTACAACAGACAACTTGTTAATGCTTTTGACTTGGAAACCGTCCAAGGGCCTTTTAAACAGAAACCAAGATTGGATGGATTACATGCAGATGTATAGACCTTTTGAAGACAAAACACAGTGTTTTAATTATTTAAATTTTAGCATTTCATGTAAATAGTAGATAAAAAGTAAAGGACACGTTAATTGAAGAATGTAAAAGTCATACAAGAGATGTGGTTATTGAGTTAAACAGATTGATATATATGTTTTCATGTAAAGAAACTGCTAACAAAATATATTAGATATACAAATATCATGAGTATTCTCCGATTTTTCCAAATCATAACATTTCCCCATAATTTGTGTTGTAGGAAATGGCTGCAAATACATATCTCTTACTTTTAATGTTGGCAATAAAATAACTTCCTTAAAAGTTAGCTTAAGTATACAATTATTTAAAATCCAGTGTTCTACGGCAAGTTGTATTTGAATGGGAACATTCAAATATCGTGATCTGAAAAGAAAGCCCTAGTGGAAACGTCTTAAGTGATAGGAGATACAGTGAGGCAAAAGATGCAGTAGTAGATGGCTTTGCATAAGACCATATTGAAAGTTAGAGATTTCTTTAAAGCTTTTCTTTTAATTCCCTGAAAGAGGCAGAAAGACAAGAATCTGTACTTGACCTTGAGCATTTGATTCTTGTATTGTCACCTTAAGGAAAATGGAGACATGACCAGGTCAGATTCAAGCTAACTTGGGGGCATTGGACCATAGCAAAATGCATCTGTGAGCAATGAAATGCTTTCAGGTATGCTAAAAGTCAGCCTAGTGAGATGTGAGTCAGTGTGGGCTGTCACATTTTATAAGCCTGTTTGTGATTTTGAGAAAGCAGGAGAAAGAAATGCCTTAGCTATCAAGATGATGTGGAGAGAAGAAAATACATTAAGGAGATTATGAGATGGGCTTTCTGAACTGTTTAAAACTAACATGCTGAAATCTGGTACCAGGGTACTGGCTTTGCCATGTATAGGTATTTGGAGTGTTTGTGCATATTACTATGTCTTACATTTGTTTTCATAATCAAATTGTGCATTAATGTCATAAATTGGAAGTTTAGGATTTCATGCTTTTTATTTTGGTTATTAGTCTTCTCATAAAAATGAGAAATTAATTAATTTTGTTTCAACAGCCCTCATTTTATTAAATCATTGTCACATTTAATGTTTACAATTACTTATTTTACAGACAAGGAAAATGAGGTTTATATTTCACAGCCAAGCCAAATATTCCCAAGATTCATTTCTATTTCTACTGAGACTACAGCCTCACTCTCAACATATTATCCATTCTTTAAAGCATTGTTATCTGCACAAGTGGCCAAGAAATATGAGAAATAGTGTTCACTATCTTTAGACAGCAGGAAAATGTAAAATAAACCTGTTCTATGCTTCCATTTCCTCTGAGTCAGAGTAGCTGTCCTCACAAAAACAAATGACAACAAATGCTGGTGAGGATGTGGGGTGAGAGGTACCCTTATTCACAGCTAATGGGGATGTAAATTTGTGCACCCACTGTGCAAATCAGTGTGGAGGGTCTCCAAAAAATTAAAACCAGAGCTACTATTTGAGAAAGTTGTACCACTACTGGGAGTATACTCAAAGGACTCTAAGTCAACACACCACAGAGGTATTTGCATATCCAAGTTTATTGCAGCACTATTCTCAGTGGCTAAGAATGGTACCAGCCTAAATGACCATCAATAAATAGATAAAGAAAAATGTGCTCTATATTCACAATGGAATTTTCTTCAGCCATAAAGTATGCAGTCATGACATTTGCAGGGAAACAGATGGAACTGGAGGTCATTAAATTGAGAGGAAAAAGCCAGTCACAGAGAAAAACACTGCATGCCTTCTCTCATGCATAGAATCTAGATTCATGTGTGTATGTATGTGTTATGGTTACCTTCTCATTGCTAAGACAAAGCACCAACCCAAAGCAGCTGATGGGAAGAAAGTATTTTGGCTTTCAGTCTTGAGGGGAAGCTTCATGATGGCAGGGGAAAGCATGGCATGAGCAGAGGATGGACATTGCCTCTGCTACAGCAGGTGGAAAACAGCAGCCAGAGAGTGAGCTCTAGCAAAGGAGAGCTGGCTGGAACACTCCTACCCACCCCCAACACACTTCTTCCAGCAAGGCTCCACCTCCCAAATTACCACCAGCTGGGAACTAAGCATTCAGAGCACAAGTTTTTGCTCTTATCTTATTCAAACCACGACAGTATGTGTGCATGTGTATAGGTAATAAAAGTAGAAATGGGACCATGAAAGAAGAGAAAGAGATCTTAAGGGAGGAAAGAAGGGGAGAAAAAGAGAAGATAATAGAATGCATTTGGCATGAAAGCAGAAGAGGACACTTTTGGAGTGGGGTTGTGGAGAAAGCAAACACAGGGGTAGGGGTTGGAGGATGGCATTAGAGAGGGGGATGAGTAAGAACAAAGTATATTGACATATATGCATGCAAATGCCACCAATGACTTATCAGTTAAAGGCACCTGCTTACAACATCTGCTGGCCCAGGTTCAATTCCCCAGTACCCGTGTAAAGCCAGATGCAAAAGTGGTCCAAACATCTGATGTTCATTTGCAGTGACAAAAGACACTGGCATACCCATGAACACACACACACACACACACACACACGTGCAAATGAATAAAAATATATAAAAGAGAAAATGCCATCCTGAAAACCATTTCTTTGTATGTAATTTAAAATAAATAAATAAAGCTACTATATAAAAACATGACTACTATATAAAAAACATGACTGGATGGGCATGATGGCTCATGACTATAATCCTACCACTCTGGAGGATGAGGTAGGAGGATCATGTGAACTCAAGGCCAGCTTGGACTACTCAGTGAGTTCCAGCTCAGCCTGGCCTAGAGTGAGATTCTACCTCCTGAAAAAGAAACAATCAATCAAATAAAAAACACTACGACCTCATATAGGAGGTGTTCAGAAATTCAGTTTGAATATTTGGCAAGTAGATCCAATGCATATTTTTTTCAGGGTAGTAATAATTTTGTAGAAAGGGTGCAGACATAATTTAGAAGGTTATTGGCTTTATTAGCGATAGGGATAGGGATAAGGATAGGGATAGGGAGAGAGAGAGAGGGAGAGAGAGAGAGAGAGAGAGAGAGAGAGAGAGGGAGAGGGAGAGAGGGAGAGAGGGAGGGAGGGAGAGAGAGAGACAGAGAGAGAGAGAGAGAGAGAGAGAGAGAGAGAGAGAGAGAGAGAGAGGGAGAGAGAGAGAGAGAGCGAAAACCCTGAGCAGGGCATTGTCAGAAAAAGACCAGTGTCTAGTACATGGATAATTGATTGATTTGGTTCTTCTCCCTGTTTAGAAGACCCAGTCTTGACCACACTCTGCACTTAGTGAGATAACAGTAGAGCTGATAATAACATCATCATCATTTCAGAATTTGGCAAAATATCTTTGGGGAATCTTTAGCTATAGTATTTTACTACTCTAGGCCAAGCATATGAATATATATATATATATATATATATATATATATATATATATATATATATATATATTTGCTTTTCAGACATGGTTTCAATTATCCTCATGTATGTCCCAAGACTTGCTATGTAGTTAAGATGACCTTGAACTCCTGGTCCTTCTACCTTTACCTTTCAAGTGATGGGGTTACAGGAGTATACCACCATGCCTGGCCAACATGGAAATTTCAATGTTAGTATAGTATGGTGAAGGAATGTGTTTGTATGCACATGCCTTTGAACTTTTACAGTTATTTCCTATGAATAACAACATCAAATTTTGATTTCCCTCTGGTAAATGCAGACATTGGGAGTACGATTCAGTCCTATAACTGGATGACTGCATGTGGCTTTGCTTGCCAAGTAGCAGGTACTGAGCACACCCCCCACCAGCTATACAATAGCACTCCAGTAGGAAAAAAAAAAAAAAAAAAAAAAAAAAAAAACTAATGTAAATGACATGTAGTTGGCCAAGGAAAAAAAGATGAAAATGACATTTACTTGCAAATAAGTTTTCTGTGTTTGATGTAAACATAATGACATGTATTTTGCAGGAGACCTCTTTGACTTTAGGATAGCTATTGACTACATTTTATGGGACTGCACGTATTTCTGACACTATTGATATGTAACATGATCTAAAAATCTGTATGTTTAAAATTATACAGAAGCATTTTTATGATTTTCTGTTCTAGTAGGTGGTCTGAGAGATAAGGTGAGAAGGTGCCCTGGAATAAAACTTGACCCTGGCACCTTGTTCTCAGATTAGGGGAGAGTTAATCTGAGAGTTCAATATAAAATGAAGAAGACTAATCTCATTGCTTGGCATTATTGCTAATCATGATTCCTAACATAAACATTGGCTCAAAGAATAGGCTCAGGTAATTTTGGCTTTGCTTTCGAAGCTTTACTAATCTTCCTTTTTAAATTTTAATGTTTAGCTTTTTATTGACAACCTCCATACATATGCACAATATCCCATGATCATAATTCCCTCTCACCACCTCCTTTTTCCACCTGTCCCATATCCCCCTTCACTGAATCCCTTCTTTCCAACTAGTCCCTGGTCTATTTTGATGTCATCATTTTCCCCCTCCTATTATGCAGGTTTAGGACAGGTAATAGCCACTATAAGGTCATGAATACAATGACTACTTTTTGTCTGAAGACAGCATTGTAAGCAGTTCTCACCTTCCTTTAGCTCTTTCTATTTTACCATCTCTTCCACAATAGTCCTTGAGTCTTGGAGGGTGTGATAGAGATGACTCACTCACTTCGTGCTCTATGTTTCTCTGTCTCTTCTCCTTAGCACTTTGATGAGTTTTGAGTCACTCCAGTGGTCACCACCATCTGAAAAGAGAAGCTTCTCTAACCAAAAGTGAGGGCAATATTAATATATAAACATAAACAAGTATTTTGAGGGCAGTTTGGCAGGCATAATATATTCATTTAGTCAGACAACAGTAGTTGTTTTACCCCTAGGGCTTATGACTGCCACAGTCATAGGCTTTTGATTAGGTTTCCAGTAGCAGGAATAAATGCCCTCCTATGGAGTAGGACTTTGTGGTGGTTTGAATTAGGTATCCCCCATAAAGTCATGTGTTCTGTAATTGTGATCCTCAGCTGATGACAAATTGGGAGGTAGAGCCATCCTGAGGAGGTGTGTTACTGGCGAGTGAACCTTGAGGTTTATTAATTCCTAGTTTGCCAGTGTTAGCTCCCTCTCCTGCTGTGGCGTTTCACCTGCTATGGCAGAGATGACGTCCAGCCTCTGTTGATAATATCATCTCCCATGTTCCATGTCAGTGTGGAGCTTCCCCTTGAGACACAGTAAGCCAAAATAAACCCTTTCCTCCCACAAGCTGCTTTTGGGTTGTTGCTTTGTGCCAGCAACAACAAGGTAACTGCAACAGCCTCAAATCTTAGGAATCTTTCAACACCCATTTAAAATCTCCCTTATTCTAGTTTTCGTTGGGTGTCCCAGCTCAAGGTAGTCTTTTGCTCCTAGGAGCTTCCACAGCAGGTGGTGTGCAATACTCAATTATTTTTTTCTTTCTTTCTTTCTTTCTTTCTTTCTTTCTTTCTTTCTTTCTTTCTTTCTTTCTTTCTTTCTTTTTTTTTTTCGAGGTAGGGTCTCACTCTAGCCCAGGCTGACCTGGAATTCACTATGGTGTCTCAGGGTGGCCTCGAACTCATGGCGATCCTTCTACCTCTGCCTCCCAAGTGCTGGCATTAAAGGCGTGCGCCACCACGCCCGGCTGATACTCAATTATTTTTGTCAAGTACATGTATTGAGCCTAGACTCTGTCATTTACCTAAGAATACTAGTTTAAACATAGTAAGTATTCAATAGCTACTTAAGAATTAAGTAATAGTCTGTAATGTTTTCATTCTTCTGAACAGTGATGAAGCACCCTACCAGGTTCTGCAATGGCCTTGTGAGATGGGACTTCCTTTTTGGGGTTCAGATTCTAACCCCAAACCTGAGCTCATGTCTGCTTTACCAGAGACTTGAAATCAAACAAGACTGAGTAGGATTATTTTAGTGAATTATTACACACTGGCCAAACTGCTAGGGTGGGAAGGACAAAACCTTATCCATGACATAAACCTCAAGTGCTGGGAGACAAACAGCCTAGGAGCCTGAAGGGGTGGGGGGAAAGAAAACCTCACCAAAAGCTTTCTGTGCAGGCAGGCTTTTCATCCTGGGTCCAGGGCTGAATCCAGAAGTCAGCACACCTGGGTGCGGTGTCGGGAAGGGCCTGGATGAATCTGCACACACCTGGGTGACTCCAGCTCCACAGCAGCTGCTGCGGGCAGCAGGGTGAATATCTGAGGGTAAGCAGCCACCATTTGTTTTGTCCCTAGTTGGCAGAAAGGAATTAAGATCCATATTTCTCCTGTGGGCCTTCCTGTCTAACTGCCTCTCCCCAATGCCACCTGTCTCCCTCATAAATGTAATTAGGACTGTCAAGCTGCCATGCTAACACAGGAGTGGACACAGATTAACACTATGTGGTAACTATAATGATAGATATATGCAAGAGGAAGGGTTCCTCCTGTCAGAGAGAGAGGGTCAGAGCAGGGTAGGAGTCACACAGAGAAAGCCTTTCAGAAGATGTAACACTTGAGCTGAGTCTTGAAGATCCCTAAGTCATCTAGGTCAAAGGTCAAGGGAAATCAACTGATATTTCTTGGAGACAGGCTAGCAAGGCAGAATTCCTGAGCAGGAAGCCATATGGATTTGTTTTAGGATGTACAGGACAGTGCGGTGTTGTTTTAAAGCAGTGACAGGCAGATGGTATTGTTGAGAGATGATGTGAGAAACAGGTAACGTGTGGCTAAAGGATATGTGGGCTTTAGATGTAGAAAGAGCCATGTCTCTATATACTGGCTGGGTATCTTCCAAGCTTTGAGAACTTGGTGAAATTATTTAAACTTTGTATGCCTCAGTTTACTCATTTGCATTATATTTAGAGGACTTGAAAAGATTAGTCAAAGTCATGTTTGTGAAGTGTTTACTAAGGGGAAGCTTTCAAAGTATATTGACTATTTATTTTTGGAATGATGGGGAGCTGTGCAGGGGCCATGGAAGGATGGGCTTGGGGAAGATCTAACTTAGCACAGACAGGCAGCTTTGTATAGCAGGATGATGATTGCAGACAGGGAGAACAATGAGGAGGTAGCTATATTCTGCAGTTCAAGTGACAGATGATAAGAGATGGTGGTAATAGGGATGTAGAGAAGAGCACAGAGTCATACATTTAGGAGGCAGCACTGTTCCAAGAGTTTGCAACTGGGAGAAATGGGAAGGAGCCTCACATATGAATGATAGAACAATGTAATGCACAGAGTTGACTGTGGTTGGCAGATATAATTTAGGTCAAGATGATCTCTGTGGTGCTCTGCTTTGTTGAGAAATATGGCCTCATGAAGAAAGGAAAAAAAGTCCCCTAATATATTTGAAAATATAAGCATCAAAAGCTTATGGTATTTCTCTACACAAATAAAAGTAAACTACAATAAAGGGAAGTTATAATCTAAAGAAAAAAATTTAACAGGAAGTGATATGGACATTTCCTCATATAAATTAAAGATATGCACACTCAAACATTCCTACATATAAAAATTAGAGCTGGGTGCAATACTGAGAATCTGAAGTTCCAACTACTCGGAAGCATTAGGCAGGAAGCAAGCATGAGATTAGGAGTTTGAGGCCAGCCTGGGCAGCATAGTAACTGTCTCAGAAAAACATTAGATAAAAAAATTTAAGAAAATGCTAGCAATGTTCTAAAATCGATGTAAGTACATTTTATTGATGTTACTAAACCATTTGTCAAGCAATGTGAAAATTTCTAAGAATATGTGCATATATCTATGTATATATACATTGGCACATATATACATAGAGGTGTTCAGCTCTCTTTCTCTCTTTGTCTGTCTGTCTCTCTGTCTGTCTGTCTGTCTGTCTGTCTCTCTCTCTCTCTTTTTTTTGTGTTTGTTTTTTCGAGATAGGGTCTCATTCTAGCTCAAGCTGACCTGGAATTCACTCTGTAGTCTCATACTGGCCTCACACTCACAGAGATCCTCCTACCTCTGCATCCCGACTGTTTCCATTAAGGGCGTGTGCCACCACTACTGACTCTCTCTCTGTTCTTGTTTTTGAGGCAGGGTCTCAGTCTAGGCCAGGCTGACTGAGAACTTGTTGATTAACTCCAGGATGGTCTCAAACTCTTCCTACCCCAGTCTCCCAAGTGTTGGGATTAAGGGTATATGCCAGCCATTCACTGGCTACTGAATTTAAAAAAACTATTAATTTATTGGTTGATTGATTTTCTTTTTGTTTTTTTTTTTTTGAGGTAGGGTCTCACTCTGGTCCAGGATGACCTGGAATTAACTATGTAGTCTCAGGGTGGCCTTGAACTCACAGCAATCCTTCTACCTCTGTCTCCCAAGTGTTTGGATTAATGGCGAGCACCAAGCCTGGCTGATTGATTGATTTTATGTGTGTGGATATGTTTGGGGGCATGTGCTACTATATACATGTGGAGGACAGGGAACAACTTTAAAAATAATTTGTTTATTTGCAAGCAGACAGAGAATGGGTGCACCAGGATCTCCAGCCATTGTAAACAAACTCTAGATGCATGTGCCACTTTGTGCAGTTGACTTTATGTGGGTATTGGAGAATTGAACGCCAGTTGTTAGGCTTCTCAGGCAAACACCTTAAAGACTGAACCATCTCTCCAGCCCTAGAGAACAAGTTTAACCACTAAGCCATCTTCCCAGCCCAAGAGGTTGACTTCAATGTGTCTGTGCTCTACCTTCTTGCCACCGCACATAAATATCAGACTAGCTTTGGTTTCTCCTAGCTCTACTTTCCATTGTAGATGCATTGGGATCACAGATGCACATGCCACTTTGTAGCTTATGTGGGTGCTGGGAAGTTGAATCTAGATAGGCAGTTCTTGCAAGCAAGCTCCTTCAAACACAGAACCATCTCTTTAGCCCCCAGCTCACTTATTAATCTTATTAATGCAGTTTTATTCTACAGAAAAACAATAAAGTCATGTACACATATTTTCATTGCAGTATTACAGCACAAAGAAAAAAAGTAGATGAGAAGAAGCATTTTAAGCATTCAAAAAATTAAGCTTGGGTTATTTAGAGACTATCAATATTCTGGCAAGAGTTATGATAAAACAGTGGGAAGTGGTGAAAATATTAAATGAGAAAAGTTGAATAAGAATGATTTTATAGGGTGCTGAGGAGATAGCTCAGTAGGCAAAGTACTTACTATACAAGCATGAGACCCAAGTTCAATTCCTAGTACCCACATAAAACATTGGGTATGGTAGTTTGCACCTACAATTCCAGCTTTGGGGAGGCAGAGACAGGAGGATCACTGGAGCTCATTGGCTAACCAGTCTAGAGTAATTAGTAAGTTTTGGGCCAGTAAGAGATCTTGCATCAGACAAGAAGTGGATGGTGTTTCTAAGGATAACACCTGAGGATACCACTTCTGGCTTCCTGATATATGTATATACATATGTGCAATACATCCCCAAAGACATGTGCCCACACATATACAAACACAATATAGTCATACCACACATGTACACAAACACAGAGTTGTCTATTATTGTTGCTTAAGGATATGGATTTGCATAATGAAGACTGGAATATAACATTCCAAACACTGACAGTAGTCCTGGTTTACACATATGCTTCTTTAGTGGTCTAGCTCTACCACCTTTATTTAGTCATTGCTAATCATTTTTCTTTGTTGAAATAGTTTAATGCATGCTATTATGGCAAATTAACCCTTAGTATTTCAGTATATGTAGCATAGCATCAAGTAAAACAAACAATTCCTTAATAGCATCCTGTACCCAGGATCCAGACAAAATTTTCCAATTTTCTTTCCAAAAATGAAATAACCTGATGAAACTGCCCAGCCCATGGGGATTGTATACTAGGTGGAGAGGGCCTGGATCCAGGCCCCTGGTGCCATGGGAGCCAGTGTCTCCAGCCTGCTGGGTTGGGCAGAATTGTCCATCAGGTCTCTGGGCCTCTAGGCAGGAGCCCTTGGACGGGGAGGGCAGCTGGCTCAGAGATAGCAGGCTCCATCTGCAAATAGGCTGTCTCTTCCCTTCTGCTCTCTGCTCTTGGGAATCAAGGGCACAGGCTCTTAGACCTTTGGAGCCAGCTGGCAGCAAAAAGAGGGAAACCAGCCAGCAGGTCTGTGCTTGGGGTGAGGAACTTTGAGACCGTGTCTTTGTCAAGCCAGTTGTGGAAGGTCCGGTGATTTCCCACAGCCCTTCATGCCAGCTCTCACAGACCTCACCGGGTTGCTGATTTACCTCCCCTATGGCTTGTGCAAAGAACCGTCTCTTTTAATTAGCTGGATCTTTTGAATTAAATTAGGCCTCAAGAAAATCTGCAATGAGGGATGTGACTAATAAAGTTGTCAAGGCCATCCTGTAACCTTTGTGTAAAGCAAACAAGCAAACCAAACCAAACCAGCCAAATTAACAATTGCAAGAACAGCCCAGAGGAGCCAAGAGAAAAAAAGCATTTTAATATGAATTTTCCAAAATATCACAAAATGGAAAAAATTGTAAAAAGAGCTCATTCTTAACATTTTACCCATTTTGTTTTATTTGTTTTAGTGTATTTTAAAGATCAAGCCTTTATCAGTTTGTCTGTAAATACTCTATACTATATGAAATTAACAGATACTTCCTAAAAATCATCTAATTTCCATCCTGTATTGAAATTCAAAATTATCTTAATTTTTAAACAGTTCTATTCATTTAGATTCTATATAGTGACTACTGATTTATTACGGTAGTTCAAGTTTCTAAAGGTTTTTGTTTGTTTAACATATTTCTCTGTCCCCTTTTCTGTAAACAGGTAGTTAAAACTAAAAGACTGAATAGATTAATGTTTAGATTTTGGGGAACAAGAACTAAACTTCATATGTTTCAGTTTATAGAATGTATGTGTGCTCCACTTTAAGAGTTATTTAATTATTAAACTATAATAACATCTCTCTCTCTTTGTAGTGCTTGGAAATTGAGCTCAGGGCCTGACACAGGCTAGGCAAGTGCTCTACCACTGAACTACATCCCCAGCCTGATAGCCATATTTTTAATTAACAGTTTTGGCACCTACTGATGAAATTGCTTAGATCCATTCTTTCATTAGGGGTGCAAAATAGTAGCATTCTAATTTTACCATTCCTTCTGTCTTTGTTCCTTCTTCCTAACATATATTAATGTCCAGGTCTCTGTATCTAACTGCATTACTCAGTTGCCCTGGGAATCTTCCCCAAGAAATGTGTTCAGGTCAAGTTCTTGGCATGGGTACAACTTGGTTGCTCTAGTTCTTGACACCACTTTGAGAAATGGCCTGGAACCAGGGATTCAGAGACAGTTTTTGCCTCTCCTCAGTGCTAAAATCACTCGAAGTAATCACAACCATAGAGTCAGCTTTTTGATGTTTGTGTGATATGAGTTGAGAAAAGCAGAAAGGTCAACCTGAATTTTCCTCCTCTCCAGTTGTGTCTGAAAACCCTCAACACTGTGTTCTCCTTTTAGGGCCTTAGGAAGACTTGAGAATTGTAACCAGGTCAAAATATGGGATGCTGAGAAGAAAAATAAAAAAACATTAATTAGTATACTAATAATTGGTTTATCTTGTTAGCTGGTTACTGTCATTTGTTTCCATGTAGACTTGAAACTAGAATGTGAGACTATTTACTTGGCAGATAGAGAGGATGGCTGCAATTGTAACAGATCATGCATTCTGAGGGTTGTTTCAGGTATTTAAATGGGGATCTTCAAGAATGAGGACCACTGAGGGGGAAGAAGAACATGCTGAAAGATGTAGGAAAACAAGGCAGTGGCACCATGCTTTCATTGAGGATGACTCCCATAGTTTGGATGGATGCTCCCAGAAGCTTCAAGCATTAAAAGCTTAGTCCTCAGGTTGATGGAATTGGGGAGCATGTGCTATGGGCCCTTATGATATAGGATCTTATGGGAGATCCTTGGGCCTTTAGGGTTGTATTATCAAATGGGATTGTGGAACCCTGGCCAGGCCTCTCTCTGCTTCCCGATTTGTGAGATGTAAGCCATTTGTTTTGTGATGCCTACTGCGTTTACCAGAGGCCCAAGGCAGTAGGATCCCTGGGTCTTGGAATGATGCCTCCACCATGAACCAAATTTTTTTTCTTAATAGTTTACTTACCTCAGGAATCACATTATTGTAATGCAAAGCCTACTAATATGATCACTTTTCATAAGCCCTCAAACCAGCATAGAGAAAAGGAACAGGAATTTGTTTTCTATTTTTACATCAGTAGCTATGTTGGCTCAGAAGAATGAAATTGTGGCATTCCTGTCCTCACCAGAGCTTTTATTACAGATTAGCAGTACCAAAGAATAAGAAGTTTGAAGGATGAACTTGAACAAGATGGAGTACTTGTAACAATGTGTGTGGCATAGGAAGGATCACTGTTTTTAGGAGTGAAAAATGACAGATTGATCCCTTTTGCCATAGAAAAATGTTCAGTCTGCTATTTTATATAAAGGGACCATTTTCTCTCTTCACCTACTGAACAACCAGTTCTAATAAGGAAGTTTTAGTATTTTTATCTTCATAATAATTTTAGAAACAGTAGTCCATTTTATTCCTAATAATGTTACTGAAAAATACCAGCAATTATATAATGACTGCAAGAAATCACATTTTTAAGTAAATGAAGAGGAAAATGATTTTTTTCTTATTATATGTCCCCAATTTATATGTAATTACCATCTATAAAAGAGCCTTCCTGGTATGCCTAATAACTACCTTTTGTCCTTGCATGAAAAGTCGAAGCTTTTTTTTTTTATTCAAGGTTTTGTTCTGCTCAGCTTATTTCTGACTGGTTGGGGAGATAGAGGCAGCTGTTTTATGTCAGCCTCAAAGGGCCTTCCTCAGACTAGGAAGCATATTGCTCTGGAAACCAGCTGGCCTCGTGCTTTGCCTGTCAGCCCCAGAGCAAGCAAATGGAATTTGAGCAAGCTAGTGGAAACCCGCCAGTACAGACAGAAGTGGGTCTTGATGAGAAAACATGGCTACTGTAAGCTAACAATTTCTAATTACTTGCAACTCCTCCAAATGGTAGATAACATGCAATATATAAACATACATGTTTGTACCCCATTAACTTGGGTTTTACCGATTATTTCCTACTGTACAACCAACCATTCCTTGAAAACAGGGAAGGAAATTGAGAAACAGAACTTTCTTCTCTTATTTGGCAGTGGGATCAGGTGGCTGTATAGTTGCTGTCTACACCTTGCAAGAGCAATGATAATAATTTTCCTCTTAATTAAAAATAAACATTTAGGGGCTGGAGAGATGGCTCAGAGGTTAAAGGTGCTTGCTTGCAGAGCCTAACAACCTGGGTTTGATTACCCAGTACCCCTATAAAGTCACATGCACAAAGGGGCACATTCATCTGTAATTTGTTTGCAGCAGTTGAAGGCCCTGGAATGCCCATCCTCTCTGTCTGTCTCTTTTCTATCTCACTCTTTTTACAAATAATAAATAAAAATATTTTATTTTTTATTTATTTATGTGTGTGTGTGTGTGTGTGTGTGTGTGAGAGAGAGAGAGAGAGAGAGAGAGAGAAAGAATGGGCATGCTAGAGCCTCCAACCACTGTAGATGAACTCTGGACACATGCACTACCTTGTGCATCTGGGTTATGTGGGTCCTGGGGCATGGAACCTGAGTCCTTTGGCTTCTCAGGCAAGCACCTTAACCATTAAGCTATCTAGACAGCCCCCAAATATCTTTTAAAAAATCCTTTAGTGGACAACTTTCATACATGTACATAATGTATTTTGATCATAATCCCCTCCCATTATTTTCTTTTGTCCTCCCTCCTTTAAATCCCTTCCATTTCTCCTTCCTGACTAGTTCCTTTTTAATTTTAATGTCTTATTATTTGCCCTTCTATATGATGACATGTGATGGGCCAATATTGTGAGGTAACAGCTGCTATGAGGTCAGGAATTCAATGGTTACTTTGTGTTTGGAAGACAGAGTTCCAAAGCACTCCTCCTCATCCTCTGGCTCTTACATTCTTACCTCCCTGTAGTATTTCCTAAGCCATAGCAGGTGTGATAGATATATATTTTTTATTATGAATATACTTTATATGGACACATCATGTGTTGGTGCTGTCACTTCCCTCCTCTCTGCTCTGCCCCATTTGCTGATGGACTTCCTTAGTGGAGTTGATGGTATTCCCCATGGGGCTGTGGGTTATGAATTGTGAGAGTAGCAGTCAGTCATTGGGGAGGGGGGCAGTGCCTCTGGGCATGCCATCCCAACTGTGGCTCTTATAATCTTTCCACCCCCAGTTCTGCAAAATTCACTGAGCTGTGATGAGTGTATTTTAAGACTGCTTCAGTGAAAAGCTCTCAGAAGCTCATGGATTTCTGTTTTGGGGTGTGTTGGGTATCCTCAGCATCTGTCTCCTTTACCCTGGCACTGTTTGTCAGGCTCACTGTGGAAGCAGCACTATTGCTCATCTCCCAAATTCCTCTGTGGTTTCAGCCGGGACTTGGCTGAAGAGCAAGGGGTGATTTATCTACTCTGGTCTCCTTACTTTCTGAAAAAGAAAAACAGATTCTCCAACAGAGAATGAAGTCAGCATAGGATAAATGAGGTAAGCATTCATCATTTAGGGAGATTTTGATGGATGTAGCCCCTTTTGGCCAAAGACTAGTGGGAACTTGTTGTTGGAGACCATAATCTTAGTCTCCAGAGGATTCTGGCCTGGTTCCTAGTTCCAGTTATGGTTTTTTTCCACTGAGAGATCTCTTAGCCAGTCAGAAAGCCACTGGTTACCCACCAAGGCTGTGTGCCATCATTGCACTGGTGTGTACATCTTGTCAGGCTGGTTGCTTCTGAGTATCTTTTTTTTTTAATATTTTTTTTGTTCATTTTTTTATTTATTTGAGAGTGACAGACACAGGGAGAAAGACAGATAGAGGGAGAGAGAGAGAATAGGCGCGCCAGGGCTTCCAGCCTCTGCAAACGAACTCCAGACGCGTGCGCCCCCTTGTGCATCTGGCTAACGTGGGACCTGGGGAACTGAGCCTCGAACCGGGGTCCTTAGGCTTCACAGGCAAGCGCTTAACCGCTAAGCCATCTCTCCAGCCCAACTTCTGAGTATCTTTGATCCCTGCTTGCTCACATGGTTGTTGAATACTTTCCTCTAGAAGCTCATGTAGCACTTTACAGCACTAAATGGGCTAACCATTTGGGGCCCAAATCCCTTCTAGATTCCATTTAGATCTCTTGATGTGCTGTGCCAGTGGCATATGGTGTCTTCAGCAACAGAGTCTTACCTTTCACTCCAGGCAGGTAATCAAGAGCTTGACAAAAGCCTGTCTTGTTTGGGGGGTCCTCATAGGACTCTCTGATCAACAGCTCAATGTGGGTAGCAACTGATTTCTGGTACTGGGAGTTACAGGTCAGGTCAGTGCCAAATGATTTAAGATTAGGCTTCATCCTACCCTCTCCAGGGCCCTTCTTTCCAGATGATTCCCACCCTCCACCCCTGTACTCCCATTTAGTCCATCTTGAAGGAGAAAGGTTTCTATGTACCAGTTCATTTTGGGGTTAGATTTGTGTTTATTTCCCCCCAACCACCTCTTTCCCTCCCCGCAAACACTTGTGTCCCTATTGTCTGGGCCAGCAACTCAAACTGATCCAGATTAGGAAACACAGATGAGTAAGAACATCCGGCATTTGTCTTTCTGTGATTGTGTGAGTTCATTGAGTATGATTTGTTACAAGTCCACCCATTTTCTTACAAATTTCACTGTATCAGTTTTTCTTACAGCCAAGTAGAATTCCACTATGTAAATGTACCACATCCTCATTATCTATTTGTCCAGTGATGGGCTCCTGGGTTGATTCTAGTTCTTAGTTATTATAAATTGTGTATCTATAAACATGGTTGAACCACTATCTCTGCCATGAAACATGTAGCATTTAGAGCAGTTGCCCAGTAGGGGGATAACTGGGTCTGTTGGTAGTTCTATTTTCATTTTTTTCCAGGAGTCTCCATATTAATTTCCAGTTTGCATTCCCATCAACAGTGAATGAGGGTTTCTCTTTCTCCAAAGCATTGTCAACATTTCTTGTCATTTGATTTTTTTTTGTTATTTTTATTTATTTATTTGAGAATGACAGACAGAGAGAGGAAGAGGCAGATAGAGAAAGAAAGAATGGGCGCGCTGGGGCCTCCAGCCACTACATATGAACTCCAGACAAGTGCGTCCCCTTGTGCATCTGGCTAACGTGGGTCCTGGGGAATTGAGCCTCGAACCAGGGTCCTTAGGCTTCACAGGCAAGCGCTTAACCGCTAAGCCATCTCTCCAGTCTTCATTTGATTGTTTTTAATGATTGCCATCCTGACTGGGGTAAAGTGGAATCTTACAGTTGCTTTTTTAAAAAATATTTTTATTTTTATTTATTTATTTGAGAGAGAGAATGTGTTTGTGTGTGTGTGTGTGTGTGTGTGTGTGTGTGTGTGAGAGAGAGAGAGAGAGAGAGAGAGAGAGAGAGAGAGAGAGAGAGAGAAAGAGGTGGAGGAAGGAAGGAGGGAGGGAAGGAATGAGAATGGGTGCCAGGGCCTCCTGCCACTGCAAACGAACTCCAGATGCATGTGCCCCTTGTGCAACTGGCTTACATGGGTCCTGGAGAATTGAACCGTTGGCTTTGCATGCACCTTAACCACTAAGCCATCTCTCCAGCCCTTATAGTTGTTTTAATTTGCATTTCCCTGGTGGTTAAGAATGTTGAACAATTCCTTAAGTATGTATATTAGCCATTTGTATTTCTTCCTCTGAAAACTCCCTATTAAGTTCTCTGCTCCATTTTTTTGAGTGGGTTGAGTTTTTATTATTTAGTTTCTTTTGAGTTCTGGATTCTAGATCTTCGGCCTCTGCCAGTGGTATAGCTGGTGAAGATTTTCTCCAATTATGTGTGTAATCTATTGGTGCTGATTAGGTTATGTTTGTGTAGAAGCTTTTTAGCTTCATGAGGTCCCTTTGGTTGAATGATTGTTTAATTTCCTGGGCTACTGGGATATTGTTCAGGAAGTCTTTTCCCACTCCTATATGGTGGAGAGTTCCTCTTATTTTTTCTTGCAGTGGGAGAAGAGTTTCAGGTCTTATTCTGAGGTCTTTAATCCATTTGGAGTTGATTTTTGTGTATGGTGAGATGAATGGGTCTAGTCTTATTTTTTTACATATGGCTATCCAATTTGGCTAGCATCATTTGTTGAAGATGCTGTCTTTTCTCCAGTATATGTTTATGGTTCTTTTGTAAGAGGTCAGGTAGTTATGAATACTTGACCTAAGAGTCTGGTCTTCAATTCTGTTCTATTGGTTTATATGTTATTTTTATGCCAGTACCATGCTGTTCTTGTTAGTATGGATTTGAATTATAGCTTTAGACCAGGTATGGTAATATCTCCAGAGGTGTTTCTTTTGCTGAGGATATGTTTGGATATCCAAGGCCTTCTGCCATTGCATATGAATTTTGAGACCATTTTTTTTCTATCTCTGTGAAGAATGATGCTGGGATTTTTTTTATTGGTATTGCATTAAATCTGAATATTGATTTTGGTAGAATTGCCATTTCGCAATATTAATTCTACCTATTCAGGAGTATGGGAGGTCTTTCCATCATTTCACATCCTCCTCAGTTTCTTTCTTGAGTGTTTTTATGTTTTCATTATATAGGTCTTTCACATCCTTGGTTAGTGTTATTCCAAGGTATTTGATTTTTTTTGCAGCTATTGAAAATGGGACAGCCTTATTAATTTCTTTCTCTGTATATGTGTCATTTGCATGGAGAAATGCTACTGATTTTTTTGTGTTGGTTTTATATCCTTTCACTTTGCTGAAAGAATTAATTACCTATAGAAGTTTTGAGGTGGAGTCTTTTGGGTTGCTTATGTATAAGATCATGTCATCTGCAAATAGGGCAACTTTTTGACTTCTTCCCTTGTAATTTATATCCCTTTTATATCTTTCTCATGTCTTATTGCTTGGGCTAGGACTTCTGGTACTATGTTGAAGAGCAGTGGTGAGAGTGGATACCCCTGTCTTGTTCCTGATCTCAATGAGATCCTTGAATCTTTCCCCATTAAGTATTATTTGGCCTCTGGGTGCTTTGTATATAGCCTTTATTGTGTTGAGATATAAACCCTCCATGCCTACTCTCTCCAGCATTTTTATCATGAAGTGACATTGTATTTTGTCAGAGGCTTTCTCTGCATCTATTGAAATGACCATGTGGTTCTTGTGATTAAGTTTATTTATGTGGTATATTACATAGACTGATTTCCCTATGTTGAGCCATCCCTGGGATGAAGCCTACTTGATCAAGGTGGATAATGCTTTCAATGTGTTGTTGAATTTGGTTTGTGAGGATTGTGTTTAGGATCTTTACATCTAAGTTTATCAGGGATATAGGTCTGTTTATTTTCTTGTATCTTTGTCTGGCTTTGGTATTAGGGTGCCACTAGCTTAATAAAAGGAGTTGGGGAGGATCCCCTGGTCTCTGATTATGTGAAACAGTTAGTTTGAGAAAAAGTGGTTTCATTTTTTTCCATGGAAATTTGATAGAATTTGGCTGAGAAGCCACCAGGTCCTGGACTTTTCTTTTTGGGGAGGTTTTGATTACTTTTTCAATCTTGATGGAAGTGATAGCTTTGTTTAGGAGACTAATCTGCTCTGAATTTAGTTTTTGTAGGTGGTATGTATGTAGATATTTATCCATTTCTTCTAGATTATCCAATTTTGTGGAGGAAAGATTTTAGAAGTATGACCTGATGATTTTTCCAATTTCATTGATGTCTGTTGTGACTTCTCCCTTTTTATTTCTAATTTTTTTTTTTTTTTGGTTTTTTGAGGTAGGGTCTCACTCTAGTCCAGGCTGACCTGGAATTTACTATGTGTTCTCAGGGTGGCCTCGAACTCATGGCAATCCACCTACCTCTGCCTCCCAAGTGCTGGGATTAAAGGCGTGTGCCACCACGCCCAGCTCATTTCTAATTTTTTAATTTGAGACTTCTTTTTTATTGTTTGACCAAATTGGCCAGGGGTTTATCAATCTTTTTTATTTTTTCAGAGAACCAGCTCCCCATTTCATTAATTTTTTTGTTTCCTTAGTTCCAATTCATTAATTTCTGCTCTGATCTTGATTATTTCTTTCCATCAGGGGCTCTTAGGGTTTGAATGGTCTTGCTTTCCCAATGCCTTTAGGTGGCTGTTATGTTATCAATTTGAGATCCTCCTATATTTGTTATGAAGACAGTGGTATGAGTATTCCTCTTAGGATTGCCTTCATTGCGTCCTGTAAATTTTGGTATGTTCTGTTTTCATTATCATTCAGTTCTAGTAATTTTACAATTTCTTTTTGATTTCTTTCACAATACATTCATTATTTAAAAGTGTGCTGTTCAGTCTCCAAGACCTGGTGGAATTTCTGTTCTGTCTCTTATTAATTTCTAGCTTCAAAGCATTGTGATTAGTCATGATTCAGGAAGTCACATGAGTTTTCCTGAATTTATAGCATACTATATGATCTATTTTGGAGGAGTTTCCATGGGCTGCTGAGAAAAATGTATACTCTGTAGAATTGGGGTGGAATGTTCTGTAGATGTCTGTTAGATCTAGTAGATCTATGGTGTTGTTGAGCTCTATTATTTTCCTGTTGATTTTCTGCTTGGATGATCTGTCGACTGATGATAGTGGAGTATTGAAGTCCCCAACAATGATGGTGTTGGGGTTTATTTCTGTTTTGTTGTCAAGTATCTTTTTCTTGTTTCATAGTTTTCAAGGTAGGGTCTTGGGGTAGCCCAGGCTAACCTGGAATTCACTATGTAGTATCAAGTTAGCCTCGAACTCAAGGTGATCCTCCTACCCCTGCCTTGCGACTGCTGAGGTTAAAGGCCTGTGCCACCATGCCCAGCTGTTGCCAAGTATCTTTTAAAAATAAACATTTAACTTTCTCCTTTCATAGATATATTATCTATCCATAATTAGAGATAACATGTTTTATGTTTTTATTAATTTGTTTAGATATCATATACTGCAATATTTTTATTAAGTTGAATTTTTTGTTACTTCACATGAAATAGTATTGCAATGTGAGATAATATATTTAATATTTTAGCACATGTTAGTAGAGTATTGTTTAAAAGAATAAAAATCACGTGAGCATATTACAAATTATTGCTTTCATTCATTTCAGGGTTCTTTTATTCATTTGTTCACAGGGCTCTTTTACTCATGTCTTCATTCAGTCCATCACAAAACTTTTATTGACTCCTTGTCTAATGCTAGGTACTGTCCACTCATTTGAATTATGAACACATTATCTTGTGAAATGGGGTCAGGATAGAATCAAAACAGCTATCTGGGGGTTGTTAAGGAGTACACAGTCTGAAAGGTAAACAAGGATTTTAGACAAAGTCCTATAGGAATGAAAAGAAGGAATGAGTAACCAGTTTTCACTTCAGTGGTGATGTTGAATTACTATCACAGTGGTGAGAGGGGTGCTTGCTGGTTCTTAGTGTGTGACATAAAGAAGCTTATTGCCTGCTCTGAGTGTGTGACATGAGGGAGTTTATTGCTTGCTATGAGTGTGTGAGAAAAGGGAGGTCTTTGTTACTCTGAGCATGTGAGGTGGCAGAACAGATGAATCCTAGCAATCTATAATGCTTGTGCAGATTGTCTTGGGAGCCTGGACAGGCATGAGTGGGGGACCTGAAGAGGAAAATCTTGGCTCTACTTGGTTTCTTGTGATTTGCACATATCATCATGTGATGGAGACACAGTTATCCATCTGGTCAGTGGACTTGGAACATAATTGGGTTTATAGGTAGGAGGATGATTGGGGCTGATGAGGGACAAAGGGACTCAGGCATGAACTTCTGTCCACTCATGGTGTCTGTTCTTTATATCCTCATTATAGGAGAAAGGTCCAGTTCAAATATCATCTTTTTGGTCAAATATTTCTAAGTTTATTTCTTGGAGTAGTTAGTAATTGTTCTCAGTGCATTTTCTAAATATTTACATCACAGTGCTTGTAATATACATATTATTTTTGTTTGTGAGTTTCTTCTAGGACTGAAACAATGTTGGGGCGGGGGTTGAACCATGGGCCTTGCATTTCCTAGGCAAACACTCTACCAATGAGCTTTATCCCTAGTACTTTTGTAGTTTTAGATAAGGTCTCACTAAGTTACCCAGGCTGGCTTGAGTTTGCTATGTAGCCAGGCATGGCTTTAGTTTGTAATCCTTCTGCCTTAGACTTCCAAGTATCTTGGATGACAAACATGTGTCACCACACCTGGTTCATTGTCTCATTAAAATTTTTTATTTATCTGCAAGGACTAGAGTGAAATCCTACCTTGAAAAAAACCTCCAAAAGAGAAAGAAAAATCATTTGCAAGTGGAGGAGGGGAGTAGAATAGTCCAGGCTGACCTGGTACTCACTCTATAGTCCCAGACTGGCCTCAAACTCACAGTGACCTTCCTACCTCTGGCTTCCAAGTGCTGGGATTAAAGGTATGTGCCACTCCACACTCAGCAATAAAATTATTTTGAAACAATTATTATTATTATTTTTTAAATGAGACATTGAGGGCTGGCAAGATGGCTCAATAGTTAAGGTGTTTGCCTGAAAAGACTAATGACCTAATGACTAGTGACTAATTCCCCAGTACCCACATAAAACCAGATACACAAGATAGCACATGCATCTGGAGTTCATTTGCAGTGTCTGAAGACCCTGGCATACCCATTGTCTCTGTCTCTCTTCTCTCTACCTTTCTCTCTGTTTGCAGAAAAAAAAAATATTTTAAAGAGACATTGAGCCAGGTGTGGTGACACATGCTTGTCATCTAAGATACTTGGAATTATCTTGCATCTGGAATCCACTTACAGTGGCTGAAGGCCCTGACACACTCATTCTCTCTGCTTTCATTCGTCTATCTCTCTGTGCTTGCAAATAAATAAAATCAGAAAAAAAGAAAACAAGAAAAACTTTATTATTTTTTACATTTCATATGTAGTAAATGTGTGCCAGAACAACTTTGGATATTTTATCCATATGAATTGTTTTGATTATCATTACAACCTCATGAGCTGAGTAATACTATTCCCTACCTGACTGATGAGGAAAACTAGTAAGCTGTAAGTTTCTACTTTCTTCAGCCTGCATTGCATTCATTCAACAAACATTGGCATGCTAACTTTGTGCCAGATGCTAGGTGGTAGTGGCATGACAGTGAACAAAGTCTGTTCTCTTATGTAGCTTACATCCTGATGCAACCAGATCAATGAGAAGTAAATAGATGAATAAGATATGAGGGTTATCTCCGCATTGGTCTCCTTCCCCTTTGTGCTGGAATCCGGTTCACAGGAAAACATCACCCTTGCTTATTTTGCCAGTTGTCCTTAGTTTCAGTTGGGCCCCTTTTGAGGTACGTTGGGGCAGCTCTCTTCTTATGATCTGCATCTATCTGGAAAAGAGAAGCAGATTCTCCAACAGAGAGTAAGTTAGCACCCGGAAAATTGAGATAACACTTACTTTTTTGATAGTATGATAGGTGTAGGCCTTCTTATACCCCGTGATTGATGGTAGCTTGATATTGTAGAATGGGCTTGTGTTTGGGTATGGTTCTGACTTGTTTCCCAGCTCCAGCTATGGGTCTAGTACCACTGAGTGGATCAGTTAGCCAAATCAAGAGCAATTGGTTCCTCACCATGGCTGTGTACCACTATTGAGCCTCAGAGGCCCCCAACACCTCAGCACTGAAGCAGACCAAAAATGAACCCAACATGGCTCAGGGAAATTTTGCGGAAGAGGGGGCGGAAAGAATGTCAGAGTCACATGTTGGGTCATGATTTGCAGAGACATTTATCATACCAATAACTGGGGGCTAACTCCACAATGCACGACCCATTTTCATTAACAAGGAGGTTCTAATGGGAGGGGGTAGATCACAGATGAGCCTAAACAATGGTACCAAACTGCCTGTATTTACTGAAAAGAAAACTAATAAATTAAATTAAATAAAAAAAAATTAAAAAAAAATAAAAAAAATTTAAAAAAAAGATATGAGGGTTAATTCATGCAGGTGAAGTTCAACAGGCAAATTGTGGCAAATGAGGCAGGGAAACTTCTATAAGCATTTTTTTAAACTTATTACATTCAATAGAATCCATTCGAAAATGTCTTTAAAACAATATGTAAAATTCACAAGTGAATATGTTTATTGTAGCAAAATCAGGAAGATCAAATAAGAAAAAACATGGTAATATAAAAATGCCCACCAGGGCCCGGTAGATGGCTCAGCAGTTAAAGACACTTGTTCACAAAGTCTGTTGGCCCTGGTTTGATTTATCAACACCCACATAAAGGCCATTGCAAAGCTTTTACACTGCAGTGACAAGCGGCTCTGGCGTGTACATGCACACACATGTACAAATAAATAAACAAATATTTTAAAAATGTTCACCCCATGCCTGGAGCAAAACAATGTTTTTGTCTATTACCTTCAAAAGTTCCCCACCATTATATAGTAGAAATATATGTTTTTTAAATACAAACAAGTTAATGGAGATACTTTAATAACCTGATTTTTAATTTTTTTTTTTATTTTTGGAGGTAGGGTGTCTCACTCTAGCTCAGGCTGACCTGGAATTCCCTCTGTAGTCTCAGGGTGGCCTTGAACTCGTGGCGATCCTCCTACCTCTGCCTACTGAGTGCTGGGATTAAAGACGTGTGCCACCATGCCCGGCTTTATAATCTGATTTTTAAAAGTATTTATTTACTTACTTATTAGTACAAGTGTGTGTGTATAGGCATAGCAGAGCTTCTTGTCAGTACAAGAAGTACCACTTTTTGTGTACAGCTTACTCTTTTTTTTTTTCAGCTTACTTTTTTTGAGGTAGATTCTCACTCTAGTTCAGGCTTACTTGGAACTCATTCTAGGCAGGCCTCAAGCTCACAGAGAACCTGATACCTTGCCTCCCAAGTGCTGGGATCATAAGTGTATGCTACCTGATCTTGATTTTTAGATTAAAAGTTAATCCATATATTTGTCAATCCTAGAAGTTCTTATAGTAAATATTCCAACTCTCTTTGCAAAGTAAGGATAATTGTCACAGAGATCTTACATTGGTCTATGGCCAAGACTCAATGACCAAATGTTTATCTTTAGTGGTGCTTAATAGTATCAATTTCAAAAGCTTTGTGAAGACTTACTAAGGTCTTGGTGGTACAGAAGGGGTCCATGTGTCACTTATTTCTTTTCTGTGTTAGAAAGAAAGTACTTTACTAACTTGGCTCTGTGATGGAAATTTCTGAAATTATAGTATTGTTCTTGCTCCACACTCTTCCTATATCTCATTAGATCATACTACATAATGTCACTGGGGAAAAGGATGGTGGGGCAAGAGCACCAGGGCAGGTTAAAAGGGAAAGCCATCACGTAGCTCCACGGAGATGTTAGCCTATCACACATGTAGGAACATCAGGCTATGGAAGTGACATTCCAAACAGCGTATCATTTTTTTCTCTGCATACTAAAAATGCTTGTATTAATTGACAGCAGATAAAAGGTGAAGGAATACAATGCATGAATTCATTTTAAAGCCTACAGGTAAAAGACTGAATTCTTATGAGAAATAAATGGCTTTCCACTTAATAAACTGGAGTTGTTCCAAGGCCATCTTTTCATTAATGGAGCAGGTGCAGATGAAGTTTTGAGAAACTTGTACAGTATTTTAAAAAATAAAACATTTAATTAAAAAGCTTGAAAACAGTGGGGCACTTGAAGTGGGAATAAAACAATTGTTTTATATCAAACAGTGCAAATCCAATTTGTGAATGCAACTGTATTGAAAAGCTTAAAAATATTAATAAATTGCTATGGGCTTTAAAAGAAGTTTTAATTTTCTGTCAAGGTTTTCCCTTGAGACAAGTTCTAAACCAGAAAAGATGTGTAAATGAATGCAAAAAAGTATATTCTTTTCGAAGGTCCAAAATATTATCTAAAAGAAACAAAGATAAAAAGGTGTTAGAATATTTATAAGCATCAAAAATAAATGCAATCACATCTCTGTGTGTGAGCTTTGTGTTGTTTGGAATTATAGTTTGTTATCATGGCTCTTTAATAAGTTGTTCTTAGGATTTAAACACATAGACTTGGAAAAATGATGTAATATTCAAGATATATGATTACACCACAGAGATCTGTCAAATGTTATGCAATAAGAAGTGTGTTGAGAAAGACATCATTTCAAGATAAACCAACTTCACTTAAAAATGCAAGATTTATTTACATTAAAATGTTCATAAAGCAATCCTTTCTGATTCTAGTCTTTTCTATCAAAGGGTCTGGTAGCAGCATGTGCTGCTGGTCCTTTGAGAGCTTGTCCTCTCAGGCTAGTACTGAATCCAACTCAGGATCCTTCAGCTAACTTGCTGGTTAGATGCACTGCAAAATAAGCTGGATCAGCCCTTATGAGGACAGCCAGGCCCTCTGTCACAGCATCCAGTAAGGACAGGCCACCAGTGCACCTTTTCTCTGCATCTTGTGTTTAGAAAAAAAATGAAGCAAATAAGAAGCCAGTAAAGAGCTTCTGGGAAGGTCATGCTGCACTGCAGAGGCTTAATGATACTAAAAGGCACTTGATTCCTGATAAGGGCACATTCCTCAGAAGTAGTCTTGAAGCCACCAGAAGAAATTAAATGTACACAGGATGATGTTTCCCTAGAAACTCAAGAAAAAGTCAGAGCAGTGCTCAGCATCTATAGAACACTGGTTATTCTTTAGTCCATAAACCTTTTTAATAGCTGCTTCCCATCCTTATATTATTACATGAGTTAAACACTAACTTTTCTCTTTCTGAAAAATAATGAATCTTAATTCCATATGCTCAGTTTTCCATATATTGAAATTATAATGCCTGTCTTTGAGCCTACTATTTTTTTTAGTACAGAAAACAACCATCAAGCCAGCGCCTTTTACCACTGAGCCATCTCTCCAGCCCCCAAACAACCATTAAAGCATTAAAATAAACTGAGTTAAAAAGAGAGAAATTATGGCTGGAGATATTTCTCAGTGGTTAAGGCACTTGCCTGCAAAGCCTAAGGACCTGTGTTTGATTCCCCAGATGTAAAGCCAGATGCACAAAGTGGCACATGTGTCTGGAATTTGTAGCAGCTAGAGGTCCTGGCTCACCCATTCTCTCTTTATCTGCTCCTCTCTCTCTCTCTCTCTTAAATAAGTAAATAAATAAATAAAATATTAAAAAGAGAGAAATCAGATCATTTAATACCAAGAACTTTAAGTAGTCTGTGTTATTAATGTGCACACACCTAAAAAGCACCCCGTTCCTCCAGTGCTGCTGCTGTCACATCTTAAACACATTCCCTATTAAGCTGTTCAGTGTCACATTCCCTGTTTCACATGGAGTTTAAATCTTTTGATTTTTCTTTATCAGTTTGCTACCTGATCCCTTGATTTAATTTAATCAGATTGTGTGTTTATTGATTTTTCTTTTTAAAAAAATTTTGTTGGGCTGGAGAATGGCTTAGCGGTTAAGCGCTTGCCTGTGAAGCTTAGGACCCCGGTTCGAGGCTAGGTTCCCCAGGTCCCAGTTAGCCAGATGCACAAGGGGGCGCACGCGTCTGGAGTTTGTTTGCAGAGGCTGGAAGCCCTGGCGCGCCCATCCTCTCTCTCTCCCTCTATATGTCTTTCTCTCTGTGTCTGTCGCTCTCAAATAAATAAATAAATAATTTAAAAAAAGTTAAAAAATTTTTTGTTTATTTTTATTTACTTATTTGAGAGTGACAGACAGACAGAGAGATAAAGAGGCAGATAGATAGAGAGAGAATGGGTGCACCAGGGCCTCTAGCCACTGTAAACGAACTCCAGATGCGTGCGTCCCTTTGCGCATTTGGCTTACGTGGGTCCTGGGGAATTGAGCCTCAAACTGGGGTCGTTAGGCTTCACAGGCAAGCGTTTAACTGCTAAGCCATCTCTCCAGCCCTGAATTTTCTTTTTATAAGTTTAAAAAATATTTTATACTTTGAGATAGATAGATAGATAGATGACAGGACCTGTTGCTACTGCAAATGAACTCCAGATGCATATGTCATTTTTTGCATCTGGCTGTATGTTGATATTGGGAAATTGAATCTCAGCTGCATGTTTGGCAAACAAGAGCCTTTAACCGTTGAGACATCTCACCGGCTTGCTATCATTATTATTATTATTATCCTCCCACCCAGGTAGGATTTCATTCTAGCTTAGGTTGATCTGGCATTCTCTGTAGTCCCATACTGAACTTGAACTCATAGCAATCCTCCTACCTCTGCCTCCCAGTGCTTGGATTAAAGGCACATGCCACCACACTCAGCTGCAGTACTTCATTTTTTAACTTTTTGGCAACCACCATGCATATACACAATTACCCTGATAATAGTCCCCTCCTAACCACCCTTCTTTGTCCTTCCTTCCCTATCTTCTTTCCATTGAACTCTTGCTTCTTTCTTTTTTTTTTATGTTTTATATTTATTTATTTGACAGAGAAAGAGGGAGAGGGAGAGAGAGAGATTGAGAGAGAGAGACAGAGAGAGAGAATGGGGATGCCAGGGCAGTTTGCATTTTGCCAGTTTGCAGACAAACTCCAGACATGTGAATCCCCTTGTGCATCTGGTTAACATGGGATCTGGGGAATTGAATCTGAGTCCTTTTTGGCTTTGCAGGCAAATGCCTTAACCGCTAAGCCATCCCTCCAGCCCACTTCTTTCTTTATATATATATATATTGCCCTCATACTATGCAGGTCTTGTGCAGGTAGTGACTGTTAATTCCTAATTCTCACTCTCTTTCACATCCTCAATCAACCTTTAACATTTTTAGGTGTTTTTTTTCTATTTTAATTATTCTCATCTTACTTTGGTGAAACTTCTTTTATGATCAATGAAGCCATAGAGACGAAATATAATGTCTGCTTACTTAAAACTTAACATGTGTTTTTTGCATATGATACAAACATTGCAATTATGGCTTATGTGTTATTGTTATATCCTTAATAGTACATTATTTTTTCATGTGGAAAAATCAGGGAATTTTAGAAATTGTAGTAACTATTAGCTGTGCTCATTATAGCATTGTAAGGACAGCTCAAATGGAGAGGTCAGCAACCTAAGTGTGTATCAACAGAGACTGAATAAATAAAATATAGTTTGTCTACATAGTATCTAAAGTGTAGTCTTGTAATTTCTATCAACTTGGATGAACTAGTTATCAGAAGCTTGCATTGGAGGAGGTAGGAGAATGGGAAGATATTGGTTAAGGTATATAAAATTTCAGTTTTATTGGAAGAATACAATTAGGAGATTGATTGTATGATATGGTAGTTGTGTGAGTTTTTGTGTTGCTGGGACAAAATACCTGGCAGAAACAATCTAAGGAGAGAAAGAATTTATTTTAGGGTCTAGCTTCAGAGGTTGCAGTCCATAGTTTTGGGCTCCACAGGTTTTGGTTCCATGTGAGGCAGAACATAGCAGTAGTAGCTCATGCCAGAGGCTACTTATTTCATGGTGGAAAGAAGCAGAGAAAGGAAGGGCCTGATAACAAGGTATAACTTTTAAACACACACTTTCAGTTTCCTATTTTCTCCACTTTGTACTTTCTAAGTTTCCATCACCTCCCCAAATAGCACCACCAGCTAGTCATCAAGCATTCAATACACCAGCATATCCAAAGTAGTACATTCTTGCTTGTGGTCATTTCATTAAAAATGCATTACCAAGAGTTCTCAAACTCTTAATGGCTTCAACACTGATCAAAAGTTCAAATCTAGACATGCTGTCTGGGGACTGACTCTCTTCCAGCTTCTAGCCATGCCATTCCATTTTATGTGTCAAACTCATAAGGTGTCTTCAGCAGTAGGGTCTTACCACTAACCTTTGGTGGGTCATCAAGTATTCTGACAGATATCTGTCTTTCTTTTAGGAAACCTTGTATGTCTCTCTGATCATAAACTCATTGTAGATGATAGCCACATGCTGGTACTGGGAATTGTAGGTCAGTGCCCACTAAGAAAAGGAAGAAAAAGATAATTAATATAAAAGAGTTAGAGAGAAGAGAGAGAGAGAGAGAGAGAGAGAGAGAGAGAGAGAGAGAGAGAGAGAGAGAGGGAGAGAGGCTGTAGAAGATTAGTAGAAGTTAGTCATCATCATACCCTCTCCAGCGTCTTGTGGCTCAGGTGTTCCCTCTAAGGGCTTGGTGAAGGTTCAGCCATTTGGTCTGCCTTTTAGGATGTAGAATTTTATGGTACCATTGCCGTTTGGGTCTAGATTTGTGTTTCCCACCCCTCCCTTGCCATCCCTCTCTCACCACCCATCCTATTGTCTAGTCCATGAGATACTTGCTGGATATGTAAGGCACCTTGGGTAGATTCAGGTTAGGTGCTGTAGATGAGTGAGACTATGTGGCGATTTTCTTTCTGTGATTGGGTAAGTTCACTGAGAATGATCTGTTCCAGGTTCAACCATTTTTCCTCAAATTTCATTGTGTCGTTTTTCCTTACTGCTGTATAGAATTCCATTGTGTAAATATACCACATCTTAGTTATCCATACTTCTAGTGATGGACATCTGGGTTGATTCCAGCTCTTAGCTATTATGAATTGAACCATACAAACATGGTTGAGCAAATCTCTCTGGCCTGTGGTTTAAAGGGTTTAGGGTAGATGCCCAGTAAGGGAATAACTGGGTCTGTTGGTATATCTATAGTCAGCTTTTTCAGGAGTCTCGATATTGCTTTCCAAAGTGGTTGTACCATCCTGCATTCCCACCAACAGTGGATGAGTGTTCCTAATTCTCCACATCCTCACCAGCATTTATTTTCATTTGATTTTTTGATGTTTTCTATTCTTACTGGGGGAAGGTGGAACATCATAGTTGTTTTAATTTGCATTTCCCTGATGATTAGGGATGATGAACATTTTCTTAAGTGTGTGTTTGCCATTTGTATTTCTTCTTCTGTGAACTGCCTGTTCAGCTCTTTGCCCCATTTTGTGAGTGGGTTGTTTGACTTTTTACTGTTTAGGTTTTTGAGTTCTTTGTAGATTCTACAGATTAGGCCTCTGTCAGTTGGATATTCAGCAAATATTTTCTCCCATTCTGCGGGTAATCTATTAGCTTTACTTATTGTATGCTTGTTTCCAGCTTCATGTGATCCCATTGGTTGAGTGACTGTTTAAGATCCTGAGCTACTGGAGTTTTGTTCAGGAAGTCTTTATCCATTCCTATATCATAGAAAGTACTTCCTAAATTTTCTTCCAGTAGTAGTCGAGTTTCTGGTCTTTAAAAAAAAATTTTTTTTTTGTTCATTTTAATTTATTTATTTGAGAGCGACAGACAGAGAGAAAGAGGCAGACAGACAGAGACTGGGTGTGCCAGGGCCTCTAGCCACTGAAAACTAACTCTAGACACATGTGCCCCCTTGTGCATCTGGCTAACGTGGGTCCTGGGGAATCGAGCCTCGAACCAGGGTCCTTAGGCTTCACAGGCAAGTGCTTAACCACTAAGCCATCTCTCCAGCCCGAGTTTCTTGTCTTATATTGAGGTCTTTGATCCATTTGGACGTGAGTGTTGTGCGTGGCGAAATGTGTGGATCAAGTTTCAATTTCCTGCATATGGTTACCCAGTTTGTCCAGTACCATTTGTTGAAGATGCTGCCTTTTTTCCAGCCTATATTATTAGGGCCTTTGTCAAATATCAAGAAGCTATAGTTGCTTGACCCAAAGTAAACTTTCTTCTGACACTTAATGCAAACTCTTAGCAGTGAGCCCCTTTGTAAAATTAAAAAAGAGTATATACTTCCTCTAATAATTCAACACCATGGAGTAAAGATCCCCAGTCTAAAAGGGAAAAATAGAATAGAAAGAAAGGTTCCAAATCAAGAATCGAGTCTAACAGATCCAACACTAAATCTGTACTCCATGTCTGGCATCTGAGACACATGATGTCATGATGTGTACACCAATGAGCTTGGGTAGCCCAGGTCCTATAGCCTGGGCATTTGTAGCCCACATGGCCTCTCTTTTAGGCTGGCTATACTTAATGCCTACAGCTTTTCTCTGCAAGTACTCCATGTTCTCCAACATCCTGGGAACTTCATTGTAGCTCAGGCTGATGCAGAATTTTGGGGTTCTAGAGGGTCCCCAAATTTATGAACCCCAAGTTTGTGTTCTCTCTTATCTTTAACAAAGAATTGATAAAGATTAATGCAAGATGGATAAATTATGAATTATTAAGTTTATTTAGGGAGAAATCACAAATTCTAGTTTATTTAAAGGAGATTTTGATTTAGGGAGGAAGGCTAAAGCAGAGTCATAAACATATGGGACATAGGAAACACACTCTCTTGTGGAAAACACTGCATAATTTATAAGGTTCATTTAAGAAAAATTGAGGGTTTTAAGGAAAGAATATGGAGAGGAGTTAAAATGAGGCTTTTGAAGAAAGACTGAGGTAGATCTACAGCCACACTGAAAGTACTTCATAAAGCTCATTAAGGAGAAATTGAGGCTTTCAAGCAGAGCCTGGAGTAGAGGCACAAGCATGTGGAAGGTGGATTTAGGTGTATATGTAGGGAGACTTAGAAGGAACACATGTGGCATCTGCCAAGTGCTTTCCCATGGAGGGAAGTTAACAGGGCAAATGGTGAAATTCAAGGAAGAATATGAGGGAAACTATCAAAGCAGAGACCAAGAAATTCAGAGGAGAAATGAGTAATGAAGAGAGTTACACTCCTGGTTTCCCCAGTCTAAGGAAATTACAGAGGCAATAGGCCTGGAGTCAGTGAGAGCACCTATGTGGTAGGTCTAGAGTGAAAAAGAAATACTCATGTGGTAGTTTCAGAAACCAGAGGAAAATCATGCATATAATCAAAATGAGAAGTTACCCCAAACTATAAAGCAGAGGCAAGCACATGAGTCCCCCAGACCAAAAAATGGTGTTTTGCTCTTTCCCCATCTAGCCAGGCTGGTGGGGTAGAGGTCAGACTCACATGCATCCCTTTGGCCCAAGTAAGTAGAGGCAGACACACACACACACACACACACACACACACACACACACACACACACACGGGGGGGGGGGGAGAGAGAGAGAGAGAGAAAGATTCAGATGAAGGAGTAGTGCAATGCTTTTCCCTTACTGGAGGGGAAAGTCAGACTTGTGTATATACAAACAACACAGTGTAAGTCCAGGAGAAACCCACAGAGAAAACAAGCAAGATTAGAAGAAGATGAGAGCCTTTATATGCAAGAGGATGACCTAATTGCTTTGTAGATTTGGAGGGTGGACGCTAGGGCCCGCTTACCTGGGCTGTCTATCTAGGTAGTGTGATAGACTGGGCAGCAGGGAGCACTCTAGATCCATTTTGATCAGACACAGTTTAATTTCTGCCAAGATTCTCATTCTTGTGCCAGGGTGACATGGCATGTGGGGTGGCATCTCCGGGTTCGCTCTGGGCCTAAATCTTTAATGGAAACTGCCTAAAAGAAGATAGCTGTCTCCTATCCTCCTTCAAGGCTTTGTTCCCCAGGTCTTTACATATTGCCCTATTAGGGCCTACCTGAAATGCCTGTGACCCTGTTATATCTTTCCTTTAGAACCTGTGTGGAAGCCTTCAAAAAAGAATTTTTCCATTCTGGATACCTGCTAAATGAGCTTTACATGGACATTGCAAAAAGTTGCTGCTTAGACAACAGACTTATTGGTTCTTGAGCATCTGGATGCTGAGCTGGATGGTGAAATAAATCCTTATAAGCAACCTCCTAGGTGGCCCTGTGTGAGCTTTTTTTCCAAAGGAGAATCTCTCAAATGAGTCTGCTTTTTCACACCCTTTGTCTCTGATGGGTGGGTCTGGCCAATTCCTGAGATGCCCTCAGGACTTTTTTGTTTGTTTGTTTTGGAGGCAGGATCTCTCTTGCCCACCTGACCTTGAATTAGCTATGTTGTAGTTCAGGCTAGCCTCAAACTCATGGTATTCCTCTTACTTCAGCCTCTCATACAAGTATGAGCCTCCATGCCTGGCATTAAGTCATCTTTCTTATGGGCTTCTTTTCAATGATCAGAAACCATGCCTTCCTTAGCTTCAATTTTTCAACTCTATTTTGCTTCCAATTCTCACTGTATCCTTGTAGCACTGGGGGTTAAGTCCAGGGCTTTGCACATCTGTTTCTTGCTGTAGACTTGGCTAGAAAGAGCTATCATAACCATGCTATAGTCAGATTGCTGCACTGCCTTTAAATTTCCTCTGTCAGATTAATTATACCACCTCTTTTAACTCAGCTTCCCACAGAGTCTTGGGGCATATACAAATGTAGATAAATTCTTTGCAGAATATAACAGGATTGGCATTTAGTCCAATTCCTAGTCTTCGTTGCTGTCTGAAACCTCATGAGCACAATCTTTACTGTCAACCTTTCTTCGTGTGTGTGTGTGTGTGTGTCCAGCTATCCAGCTGTTTTTCTTCTTTTTTTGAGAAAGAGTCTCTCATTGGCCAGAAGTTCACTGATTAGTTAGGATAGATTGGCTCAGCAGGGAGCCCCAGGCATCTTCCTGTCTCTGTTTCCCCAGTATTGGGATTACAATCATGTGCTATAGTGCTGGCATTTTTTTTTAAAACTTAAGATCTGAGAATTGAATTCATTTTTTTTTTTTTTTTTTGGAATCACTATGTAGTTTCAATGTGGCCTCAACTCATGTGATCCTCTTACCTAGCCTCCTGAGTGCTGAGATTAAAGGCATGTGCTACCATGCCTGGCTAAATTCAGTTTTTTAATCTTTGTTTTTTTCTAGGTAAGGTTTCATTCTAGTCCAGGCTGACCTGGAATTCACTATGTAATCTCAGATTTGCCTCGAACTCATGACCATCCACCTAAACTTTGCCTCCCAAGTGCTGGGATTAAAGGCATGCACCATCATGCCCGCCCAGTTTTTTTTAAATCTTTCTTTCTTTATTTGTATACAAAGCTAGATAGAGTGGAAAGAGATGGAGTGAATGAGAATCGGTGTGCCAGGGCCTGCAGCCACTGCAAACAAACTCCAGACATATATGTATGTGCCACCTCATGCATTTGGCCTACATGGGTACTGGGGAATTGAATCTGGGTCCTTAGGCTTTGCTTTAACTGCTAAGCCATCTCTCCAGGCCTAAACTGAGTTTGTCACATATCACGTGATCAGTAACCACATACAGGTATGGCTCTGACAGTGGCCAACACCACCATAGAGGCTTCCTGACCTCTTTCGATCCTTTTTAGCTTCAGGTTAGAGCTAGGGTAGACACAGGGCCTGGGCACTCTTCAAGAGTGGGGCAGTGAGAGGAGTTCAAAACTGCAGTTTGTGGGAATGGTTCTGATTCTTTTCTATAAAGTGATCTTATGATAAAAAAGGGCTTTTTTGGTGATTCCTTTTTAGTTGGTGTCTGTGACCAGGATGTAACTGACAGATAGTCTGACTTGTTCACAAATGAAGCATTCTTCTAAGTCTAGATTGTGCACAATTGATGTGATTGTGGATGGTTTTCATGATCAAATAAAGCACTTTTCATTTAAATGGTGGCTTTGATCACATAGCCTTATATTTCCTGGTATGCAACCTGATTTTTTGTTCAAATGTATATATTTGCCAGCTATTTGAGTCTCTACCCATGCTGTAACTTCAGATTTCTGTTTCATTTCATCCCTTGTAATAAAGTAGCCCTTTCTCATTATTTTCTGCTATTGAGCCCAATGCTACACAGAAAAGTTGATTTGTTAATTAGTTTAATCGCCTCTTCTCCTAATGGCGGGGTAGGATTGACGAGGAAGCTTGCTATCAATCGTGCTACTGGTAAGTAGTAATTACAGATAATGATGCTTTTGTCTTGAAGCATTCTGAAGATTGTCTTGAACTCCTCCCTGAATTAACAAATGGACTGTCATGATGAATTTTCCTCTGGTTTCTTCCCAACTCATCCTCTGTGCTCCTACTCCCCCCTCCAGGAAACAAAATTGCAGCTTGTTAGGTAGAAGCTCATTGAAGTCTCAATTTTCTTGAGTATTCAGCTGTCACAGGGAAATGCCAGGTGCTCAGTTGTGGCCACAGCACTTGCCTTTGGCTTCAGGATCCTACTCAACTGGCATCCTACAAGTCTTTGATTTTTCTTTGCTTGGAGCAACATCGGTTGTCTTGACAGCAGAGCTAAAGCTCTGTCCCTGTGCTTTGATGCACGCTGTGGTGCAATCTCATAATCAAAGTCATTTGTCAAGAAACAGGGTGTTCACACTTTGCTCTGAAGAGATTGGAATAAATAGCAGCTTTTATGTGGATGTGAGCCAGGACAGCCACCATTCACTTTAAAGAAGTGCCTGGCATGCAGAACGCAGAGTATCTTTTAACTAAGATTATATATTTATATCTGACTTTCAACCAGGGACAATTTTCACTCCTAGGGAATGTTTGATGAAGCCTAGAAGAAGTTTTGATTTCATGAGTGAAAGCCAAGTGCTACTAGCATCTGGTGGGTAGATATCAGGGACACTGTCTATTAACCTACAATGCACAGGACAATCCAGTACAGAATTCACTAGCCCCAAATGCCAATAGTGCTGAGATTGAGAACACAGTGGCATATTATCTCTATTCTTACAGTAAATATTACATATAGTTTGGGAGGCAGTATCTTCAACACTGACATCTTTTAGTTACCTGAGATAACCACACCTTTCACCAGCAGGGTGAAATTATACAAACCATGACCTTGTAGCAGCTACCATCTCATCTCATTGCTAGCACCAAACACCTGACCAGAAACAGCTTATGTGAGGAAAAGGTTTATTTCAGGCTTAAAGTCTCAATGGGAAGTTTCATCATGGCAGAGAACTCATGGTAGATCACGAAACTGCCTAACACTGTCACAGCAGCTAGGAGGGAGCAATAAGAGCCAGCTGACTCTGAACACCCAGTGGGCTGGACAAATAAACCTTAAGGTCCACTCCTAGTGACATACTCCAGCAAGATTCCCCTCCCAAAAGCTCTATCAGCTAGGGCCTGAATATGAGAGTTAGTCATAAACACATGAGACTATAGGGGAGCATTTCACAGTCAAGCCACACACTGCTATAGCTAGATTTTTTTTAGTTAAAGCCTGGTTGTATGTTTCACTTCTTGAGATTAGGTCCCATTTTAGGAAGGCATTAATGTTGTAGTCTTGCCACCAAAATCAAGCTCATTATGATAATTTTGAGAGATACTGACATAAATTTATCAAAACAGAGTTTGAATATACTCAATTTATAGGGTCTCTTGGATTAAGATGAATTGGGAATTTTGAGGTAAGGTCACCTTGGAACTTATAATCACCATCCTTTCTAGTATATTGAGAATAGAAATGACATAAGTACTGATTTATTTTGCACACACACATACACACACATGCACACACACAGTGGTTTGTAAGAAAGGATGCCATATTTTAACTACTTTAACATCCTGTGAAGTCTTTAAGAGAACAGAGCTGCGTTTATACATCAGGCATTTCTAACCATTAAAAACTTTCTTGAGAGATTATGAATTTTCATTTTCTCAGTGGCAATTTTCTACTTGAAGCTATATGATCACATGAGGGTACTGCTTCACTAAATTACCTAATGTTACATGATTTTGAAATTTTTGAACCTTGACATCCTCTGATTCAGTGATTTGTGTTTGTACTTAAGAACTCCTAATTTTGCAGCCTCACAATTCATAACTCTGACTTCCATGTACAGTTTCTTTTACTTTGATTTATCCATTGTCATCTCCCCCATTGTTCTTTTTTTTTTAATTTATTTTTATTTATTTGAGAGCGACAGACACAGAGAGAAAGACAGATAGAGGGAGAGAGAGAGAATGAGCGCGCCAGGGCTTCCAGCCTCTGCAAACGAACTCCAGATGCGTGCGCCCCCTTGTGCATCTGGCTAACGTGGGACCTGGGGAACTGAGCCTCAAACCGGGGTCCTTAGGCTTCACAGGCGAGCGCTTAACCGCTAAGCCATCTCTCTAGCCCCCCCATTGTTCTTAAAATCATGGCCCTATACATGACAGTTTCTCAGTCTCTCACCCCTGAGATGGCCAAATGGTCTAAGGCACCAGGCTCAGCCTTTTCTCCTGGAATGCTTTCTGCTTTTCCCTCAAGGCTTAACTCAAACTCAACCTTTCATGAAGCTCCTTATCTTTTTAAATATTTTTATTTATTTATTTGAGAAAGAGAGAGAGAGGAAAAGAGACAGAAAGAAAAAGAGAGAATGAGCATGCCAGGGCCTGAGATTCTGCAAATGAACTCTAGATGCCTGCTCTACCTTGTGCATCAGGCTTCATGTGGGTCTGGGGAATCAAACCTGGGGCCTGTGGCTTTGCAGGCAAGCACCTTAGCCATCTCACTAGCCCTCATGAAGCTCTTTGTTACCATCTTACCCTAACCTGATTATTTCATTTCCTTATTTTCCTACATTTGTCATTTGAGTTTTAGAATATAGGAGCATGCATCAGAAGAAAATTCATGAATTTCTGTTGTTGCTTCAATGATTTATTTATTTACTTCTCAGTTCTTCACAATTAATAGTAATTAAATATTTAGTAGGGACCTCCAGTTAAGATGGCGGTGTAGGAACCATGCCAAAGCAGCCTAGGGTACAAAAATCCAGAAAAGAAAAAAATAGCCAGCAAAATATACTCTTCTACTAAAATGTGAGGTGTATAAGAAATTACAAATGGCAGCAGGGAAGTAGGAGAGATCCAGAGCATCTAGAGCCCGCATAGGCAGGCAGAAGTGGTTCCACCAGCAGCAGCAGCACCAGGTCCACGGGGCCCAGGTGCAAGATTTGGCTTGAGCCTAGGAAATGCCAGGTGAGAGTATTTTTCACTCACACTGGAGCTCCTGGCAAACTCAAGAAACGTGAAGATAGGACCACAGTGAACAACAGAGGAGCAGATCACAAGGTAGAGGATCACGTGGACCAGTGGGAGAACTACAGCCACCATTCACAGCCTCCCCCCAACCAGCACAAGCACCAGCAAGCACCAGAGACCTGGGAAAGGGAGCTTACAACACCCAGCACCAGCAACCAGAGCAGTGATCCAGTGACTCAGCCAGCCTACTTGAACCCACAGTGCACCAAAGAGGGACCCAAGCAGGAGTACAGCATAACTGAGACCAAAATCATCCCAAAAGGTAACTGGGATTACATCAGGTTAGTACCCACCAAATAAGCCTGGTATATAGGCATGAACCAGAAGTGCTAATTGCACTTTCCATATCAGGACAAATTATATGCTAAATCTGATGGATGGTTGAATTTGCCATTCTTTTTTTTTTTTTTTTTTTGGTTTTTCGAGGTAGGGTCTCACTCTGGCCCAGACTGACCTGGAATTCACTATGGAGTCTCAGGGTGGCCTTGAACTCATGGCGATCCTCCTACCTCTGCCTCCCGAGTGCTGGGATTAAAGGCGTGCGCCACCACGCCCGGCTCAAATTTGCCATTCTTAAATAAGCTATATTTTGGGCTTGTTATTTGTTGCTTCTTGATTTATAGTGGCTTTGTTTCCTCTTCTGTTGTTCATTAGGGAAGGGTTTCACTTGGTCACAAGCTGACTTGGAACCCTCAACAGACCAGAAACCTTAACCTCCTAGTTGACAGGATTAAGAGTGTAGGGCAATACACACCGTAAGGGACAGTGACTTTGATAGAGGATCTGGTTGTCATAATACCTACTCTTGCATAAATAGCATGTGCTGTTTTTCATTGATTGTGTACATTGTTTAGTTAAATTTTAGAATCTGCCTGTATTTTGTTCCACTCAGCCTACTTGAATAGACTCATAGCAGGCAAACCCAAAATCATGGGTCACTTTTGTAGACATTCTGAGAGTCTTAAGAGCCACACCTAGCACATTAAGCTCCTACCCTGAAGATATATAACATCAGATTGATTTATATATCTAATAATACTATAGTTAACTAGGAAATCTAAGCATTAAATTAATCCAAGATGAAAAAATATATACATTATACCACAAGAAACTCCAAATATCAAGACAATATAAATCTACCAAAAGTATTAATGCATCATAAATGACCTCCAGTGAGAATGAGTTAGAGGAAGTGCCTGAGAAAGTTTTCAAAACAATGCTTATAAATATGTTCAAAGAAGTCAAAGAGGAAATCAAAGGAATGAAAGAGGAAAATCAAAGGAATCAAGGAAGACACAGTAAACCAATTTAATGAAATAAAGGGGCCAATACAAGACATAAATAAGGAAATAGAAATAATAAAGAAAAACCAGTCAGAATTACTAACAATGAAGAAAACAGTCAGTGAGATAAAAACCTCTGTAGAAAATCTCACCAGTAGAATGGATGAAGGAAAGGACAGAATATCTAAACTAGAAGACCAGGTGGCAGATCTAATACAAGAAAGATAAAGACAAACTAATAGGAAAGTATGAATGGAAATTTCAAGATATTTGGGGCACTATGAAAAGATCAAACATAAGAATTCAGGGTATAGGAGAAGGAGAAGAATTTTACTCCAAAGGCATAGTAGGCATTTTCAACAAAATCATAGAAGAAAACTTCCTCCAAATTGGGAAAGAGGTACCAAGCAGATGCAGGAATCCCTTAGAACAGCAAACAGACAAAACCTGGAAAGAACCTTTCCTCACCATATTATAATTAAACTACCAAACATACAAACCAAAGAAAAAATATTGAAAGCAGTTCAAGCGAAAAATTAAGTTACTTACAAAAGCAAGCCCATCAGGATCACAGCAGATTACTCAATACAAACTTTAAAAGCCAGAAGGGCTTGGAGTAATGTATTCCCAGTTCTAAAAGATAAAAACTGTCAACCAAGGTTACTTTATCCTGCAAAGCTATCCATTTAAGTATGCAGAGAAATAAGGACATTCCACAACAAAAGCAGGCTAAAGGAATATTTGAAGACAAAAATCAGCTCTAGAGAAAACTCTTGAAAGAATCCTCCATGCTGAAGAGAAAGCATACATATAAGGAACCTGGAAAAAGAAAAAGAAAACATACTCCAGTACTAGTTAATACAAGAAAGCAAAGGTAGCCGGCTATGCTGGCACACACCTTTAATCCCAGCACTTGGGAGGCAGAGGTAGGAGGATCGCCGTGAGTTCAAGGCCACCCTGAGACTACATAGTGAATTCCAGGTCAGCCTGGGCCAGAGTGAGACCCTACCTGGAAAAAAAAAAAAAAAAAAAAAGAAAGCAAAGGTAAAACCAGAAAAACTACAAAAAAATGGCAAAATAAATACATACCTTTCAATAATATTTCATAATATCATTGGCCTCAATGCCCCAACCAAAAGATATAGATTTGCAGACTGGGCTAAACAGCAGGATCCTTCAATTTGTTGCCTCCAAGAAACTCATTTTTCTACAAAGGATGGACACTATCTTAGGATGAAAGGTTGGCAAATGGTGTTTCAAGCAAATGTGCCTAGAAAAGAAGCAGGGGTTGCTATCCTAATATCTGACAAAGGTAGACTTCAGTCTAACATTAGTCAGGAAACATAATGAAGGTCACTTTATATTGATTAAAGGCACACTCCAACACGAGGACTTACAGTCCTAAACATACATGCACCTAACATGGGGCTCCCAACTCCATCAAACAAACCTTATTAGAACTAAGGTCACAAATAACATCAAGCACAGTTGTAGTGGGTGACTTCAACACCCCATTCTCATCAATTGACAGGTCTTCCTGACACAAAGAAACATAGAAACATCTGGATTAAATGAGGTCATAGAAGAAATGGACCTAACAGATATATACAGGACATTTAATCCAAATGCTGTAGAATACACATTCTTTTCAGCAGCACATGGTACATTCTCTAAAATAGACCGTATATTAAGATACAAAGCATATCTTAACAAATACAGGAAAATTGAAATAATTCCTTGCATTCTACCTGACCACAGTGGAATCAAACTACAAATCAATAGCAAGAAAAGATAGAGAATATACAAAATCATGGGAACTAAACAATACACTACTAAATGATGAGTGGGTCAATGAAGAATTCAAGAAGGAAATAAAAAAAATTCAGAGTCAAATGATAATGAGAACACAACATACCAAAACCTTTGAGACACAATGAATGCAGTCTTAAGAGGGAAATTTATAGCTTTAAGTGCCTATATTAAGAAAATAGAAAGGTCTCAAGTAAATGACTTAATGCTTCACCTTAAAGCCTTGGAAAAAGAAGAACAAGGCAAACCAAAAATCTGGCCTGGGCAAAGACTTTCTGAATATAACCCCACAATAAAACCACATAGTAACCACCACAACCTCATGAAATTACAAAGATTTTGTATGGCAAAGGATACTGTGAATAAAACAAAGAGACAACCTACAGAATGGGAAAAAAAATTTTGCCAGCTATACATGTGATAGAGGATTAATATCTAGGATATGCAAAGATCTCAAAAAATTAAATCATAAGAAATCAAACAAGCTAATTAAAATTGGGCTATCGAACTAAATAGAGAGTTCTCAAAAGAAGAAATATGGATGGCATATAAGCATCTAAAAATGTTCTACATCCCTAGTCATCAGGGAAATGCAGATTAAAACTACATTGAAAGCCGGGCGTGGTGGTGCACGCCTTTAATCCCAGCACTAGGGAGGCAGAGGTAGGAGGATCGCCGTGAGTTCAAGGCCACCCTGAGACTACATAGTGAATTCTAGGTCAGCCTGAGCCAGAGTGAGACCCTACCTCGAAAAACCAAAAAAAAAAACAAAACAAAAAAAAAACAAAAAAAAAAAAATAAACTACATTGAGATTCCATCTCACTCCTGACAGATTGGCTACCATCATGAAAACAAATGACCATAAATGCTGGCAAGGATGCAAAAAAAGAGGAACCCTTCTACACTGTTGGTAGGAATGCAATCTGGTCCAGCAATTGTGGAAATCAGTGTTGAGGTTCCTAAGACAGCTAAAAATAGATCTATCATATGACCCAGTCATAGCATTTCTAGGCATATATCCTAAGGATTCGTCTCATTACCTTAGAGATACTTGCTCAACCATGTTTATTGCTTCTAAATTCACAATAGCTGGGAAATGGAATCAGCCTAGATGTTCCTCAACTGATGAGTGGATAAGGAAGATATGGCACATTTATACAATGGAGTTCTACTCAGTGGTAAAGAAAAATGAAGCTATGAAATTTGCAGGAAAATGGATGGATCTGGAAAGGATTATACTCATTTCATGTTCTCTCTCATTTGTGGATCCTAGCTACAAATGACTGGACTTCTGTGTGAGTAGGAAGAAAACTCAGTAGCAAAGGCCAGTAAGCTAGACAAGAGATATAATGGGAAGAAAAGGAAGGGATGGGGGTACTTAATAGGATGGCCTTGTATATATGTAAGTAGAAGAATAGATTAATGGGGGTGAAAAGACCCAAGTGAGGTCAAGGGAAGAGACTGAGTAAAGGAAAGGTGGAGGGAGGGCTAATCAAAATCTAAGAGTATATAAATAAATCATATGGAAACCTAATTTTTTGGTCAATAGAACACTCAGGAGCCATAGATAGTTGCTAGAAAATTTTCAGTGCGAGGGATGGAATACCTCCAGTGAGTTGTTGGCCAAGAAGGTCCCTGATGCCCCCAAAACATTGTAGGCTATTGCCAAGGCCTTTGGTTTCCCACCAGGAATAGATGGTAAGACCCTACTGTTGAAGACTCCATATACTTGGGCTTTAAGGCCATTGATAAATCCTGCTGGAACTGAGCTGATAACCTCCTCCATGTAGACCAGCTGACAGAAAGCTGGAAGAAGCCATTCTGCATGCAGTTCAATGGGAGAGAGAGAAATCACCAGTGAAGATAGTCAACAGTGGACACTGGAACTGAATGGGAGAAATAGAGATGGAAGACTGGGGATGGCTTATAGATATAAGAGAAGAAGAAGGGCTGCTAATCTTTCAGAAGGTCTTTTGGATAATCACAATACTCATTTCCTTCTAAGAAATAGACAACAGTCTCAAAATGTTAATAGCTCCTTTATTTTCTCTTTCTCTGAAGTTTAGCACACTCATATCTCTCTTTTATACCAACTCTTCACCTCCTGAGCCTGTTCTTCCACAGATAAATAAATAAAGCCAACTTGTTCAGCTTAGAATTGAGTTACTTTTCTAGATTTTGGATACAGGGATTATTTTGCTCATTTTCATTATTTCTTCCAGAGTCAACTTTTGCTGACATCCCCAGAAACTTGGTATCGCATGTTCTATCCTACTCAGATTTTTATTTTTAGGAATTTATTGTGAGATTTACTAGTGATCATGGCTAGTAAGGTAGCCTCATGACTGCAGAGCCTGGTTCTTGTCCAGTGGGTCACAAGTGGGAATATATTTGACTTCACTGTCATCAGGGATGAGCCACTCACTTCTCAGTTACCATATCTTCAAATTTATCTGCATGGAACTTGGTGAAGCCCCACTTTGAGATGTGGATTTTCTGGTGGTCAGGAAACTTGAACTTGGCACCATTCAGGGCCTCAATTACATGCTATTTATTCTGCAGCTTTGTACAGATGGACATGATGTACTGTCCAATATGAATCCTGGTCACGGTGCCCTGAGACTTCCCAAAGGCACCTCACATGGCTGTCTGGAGCCTAGATTGGAGTTACTTTGAGATAAGAAATGTGGAAATCCATCAGAAAACTGTCACCAAGATCTCTTAAGGCAACTGTACAAGCAACAGGCAGCACGAACTACCAAGGAGGGTGCTCATTCATCTGTCACATACCACCCCCATGAGTCAGCTTAATTGGCTGTAGATCTTAGTCAGTCTTGATTGAACTTTCTGATAAGTATCATGGATTTCCTTGTAGGATTATAATTCAGTCCTTAACTATAGCTGGTGACAAATGCCCTATAGTCCCTTGCCTTGCACTGTTGATACCATCAGTCCTTTAGACCTATAAATTTCCACTGGACTCTGACCAATGACTGCTGTCCTGCATGTAGGAGGAATCGCCTGAAGAATCAGATGCTTAGTTCTCTTTTCATAACAACTGAGGTCTAGATCTTCTACTTCTTAGACTGTACATGTTACTTTTTCTATGGGTATGTAGACCTAGTGCATAATTTTTTAAAAAAATCTTTATTGCTTTTTAAAAAGTATTTTATTTATTTACCTGCAAGGAAATGGAGGGAAAGATATATATATAGAGGGAATGGGCACACCAGGGCCTCCAGTCACTGCAAATAGACTCCAGTTGCATACACCACTTTGTGCATCTGGCTTTATGTGGGCACTGGGGAATCAAATCTGGTCATTAGGCTGTACAGGCAAGTGCCTCAACTGCTGACCAATCTTTCCTGCCCCTAGATCTTTATTATTTTTCCAAACTCAAGATCATGGTAGATAGCACCTAGCTTGAATTATGTTATGCAAACTTAATATGGATGACTTGTCTAGCCTATGCCATTTTCCAAAGAAAAAGAAATTGGCTTAGTTTGAATTGCTCAAGTTTCCAGAGATATTTAAAAGATCTTTCAATGGACTAAATTCTGATCCCTACTGTTATGGTATTAGAAAGTGGGGTATTTAGGGATGTGGTGGTTTGATTCAGGTGTCCCCCATAAACTTAAGTGTTCTGAATGCCACATTCCCAGCTTATGGAGTTTTGGGAATTAATGCCTCCTGGAGGGAGTGTATTGTTGGGGGCGGACTTATGGGTGTTATAGCCAGCTCCCCCTTGCTAGTGTTTAGCACACTCTCCTGTTACTGTTGTCCACCTTGTGTTGGCCAGGGGGTGATGTCCACCCTCTGCTCCTGCCATCATTTTCCCTGCCATCATGGAGCTTCTCCCTTGAGATTTTAAACCAAAATAGACCTCTTTTTTCCCAGAAGCTGCTCTTGGTTGGATGATTTCTACCAGCAATGCTGAACCTGACTGTAACATGGGAGTTGTGTTAGTTAATCTCTGGTTGTCAACTTCACAGAATTTAGAATCACCAAGGGAACACACCTGTGAGGAATTATCTTGATTAGGTTAATTGAGATGGGGGAACTATTTTAATTGTGAGTGTACCGTGCCACTGGCTGGGACATGGACTGGATAAAAAGCACCAGCACTCATCACTCTGCTTCCTCACTGTGGACTGAACATGAGCACTTGCCTCAAGCTCCTGCTGCCATGTCTTTCTGCCATGATGTACTGTAACCTCAAATTGTAAAGCAAAAATGAATCCCTCCTTCCTTAAGTTGTTTTTGATCAGATATTTGGTCACAGAAATGAGAAAGTAATGCAGAAAACTGGTAATGAAAACTGGGGTCATTACTGTGATAAACCTGACTATGTGGTTTATAGATCTTTGGAAGTGCTCTATAGGAAGAACATGAAAGAACTTAGGGCTTTGGGGCCTACAAGAGTCCTTAAATACTACCAGAGATCACTGGGCCATTATTGTGGGAAGCTTAGAAGACAAGAATGCTAAGAAAAATGCAGTGGAGACCTGGCTCAGAGGGAAACAAGGACTCTGACAGGAATTGGGCTAGTAGTAGTTCCTGTTATTTGCTTATGATGGCTTTTTAAAAATTATCAACTTGAAACAACTAGAATGACCTAGGAAAGGAGCTGCCAGGCATAGCTACTATGATAGACTGTAACCTTGAACTGTTGCTTCTTGTAAGGTAGTCAGAGTAACAAGAAAGTAACGAATACAATGCTGTTAAAGAGCCTGGCTTATTATGAGAAAGACTGGTCAAGACCAGTGGTTTACTACTGTTTGGAGTTTCTTTTTATGGGGTCTAGGAAAAGAGAGAAGCTGGTTACTAAGACATAATTTGGGTAATTCTTTGGTTTGAATGGCAGGCTGAATTATAACTATTTTTTGATTACACATGTCCCTTCTCATTAATTGTGTAACTGAATGACTTTAATCATATATAATCCCAATTATGCATAGGCATAAGATGATAAATAGGGGATTCTCCCTAAAAGTTCAGTTAGGGGACACAATTTGCCTTAGTACTCATGAACTACAAATCAGTCTAGACTAGATGGTCTTCTGTCTCTCAAGCCTAGATACATTTTGGGACATAATCTGAATAAAATCTGACCACATAAGAGATGTTCCTAAAGGTTTCTAGAGGAGAAGAGACTTATTCTAGTAGTGCAGCTATGTGGGTAGTCTCAGGTCACCAGGATCCTAATGGATTGCTAAGAAAAGGATATATTCATTGCCCAAGCCAAACAGGGACCCAAGTTGCTAAATGGTTCCCTATGCTTGTTTGCCTCTCTCCTGCATGCAGAGGTCCTATCCAATTACCTGTTTTCAGGCATCAGTTATAATCAAGGTATGCTGGCTCAACTCCCCCCTTTGGGGCCATGGGCTGTGGATCTTACTGTATACTTCTCCAGATTCTTGGACCAGGGGTTACACTCAGTTTCATGGGAACCAGTGCAATTACCAGCTATCTCAGTCTCCATCTTATCTTTCCACCCAGGAACATGAAGCTTCCAGATTGGGTTTTAATTCAACCACTGACTTCTTGGATTATAAGAAATTGCCTGCTGGAAGTTCAACTTCAATGCTGACTGCTTCAAGATCAGACATCCTCATGGATATTCCAGATTTTTCTTTTGAGGTAGGGTCTTACTCTAGCCCAGGCTGACCTGCAGTTTACTATGTAGACTCAGGCTAGCCTCAAATTCACAGCAATCCTCCTACCTTTGCCTCCCCAGTGCTGGGGTTAAAGGCATGCACCACCATGCTCAGTACTATTCCAGATTTTGTGAAAACAGTTAGAACCTCTGTTTTGTGGGTATGCGGGTTGGACATTCTGGTTTTAGTCACACATTGTTTAAGAGAGTAATCTGGAACCAGATTTTTCTGATCAAATTTTTGTGAGGCATAGAAAGAATAAGGACAGTCCTCAGAGGGGCCTAGCAAGCAGCAACTGGAAGTGGACAAACCAGTCTACCTAAGATCCCATAATGATTTCAAATCATTCCTTTTTCTCATTTGCAAAGTAAGGGAACAATTATATTCTAGCCACACAAAAGAAAAATTAAACAAAACTGGATTGTAAGGAAAGGAGAGAAAGTCATTGCCCCTGCAAACAGAGGTAGGTGATTAATATTAGCCAATCCTGGATTGAATCTTAGGAATGAACAGTGTCTAAAGATCATTTGCTTTTCATGACCAACTTTGACACTGGATCACTTTTCAAGGCTGAGTGAATTGTGTAACTGATTGTTTTTAGATGCACTATTTTAGATAAAACAATCCTTATAAGAGTCAATACCTAGCTTAAGGGTCAACCAATGTGTGTCCTAGGTAGTACATGTGTGGTTTTTAATTCATGCTAGACTTCTAAACTGTAATCCCCTATTTTTGTAGACAGCTCCACATTGCTTAGACGAACATCCAAACCATACACAGTTTATGGGAGGAAGGGTTTATTTCTGATTATAGATCCATGGGGAAGTTCAACCAATGGAGAAAGAAATTCACAGATCCAAACAAAAAAAGACACTACAAAGTAGACAGCACCACAAGCATGCACAAGCAGACAGCAAAACAGCAGGGACTCTGGCAGAGCTCAGACTGTGCTACATACCTTTGGCCTAGAATTCAGATCTGCCTCCAGTGATACCTTAAGACTAGATCCCAGGATCCACCCCCAGTCAACCTCCTTCAGCCAGGCAGCTAGAGTCAAGCTTTAATAAAAGACCTGAGTCAACTGGGGGAATAAATTCAAACTACCACACCTATTATTGTATGGAACCTTTGAACTTGAAAGGGGTTCTATGATTTAAACAAGTTGTAAATTATAAATGAAAAATCAGAGCAACTTAATACTCATGTAGAAAGATTACCTTTGGTTGCAGTTGAGCTGCATGAAACTTTATGGCAAAACTCCTCTGGACAGGGAAAGTAAGAGAAGAGTACCAATAGTGTCCTAATTCATCTGAAATTCACTGTTGGGAAGCCTAGCAGTAAAGAGTCATTTGGATTTGGAAAAGATGATAATAAGCAAGGTAATGCAGGTCCAGAAAGCCAAATACTACATATGCTGTCTCATATGTGGATCCTAGCTTCAGATCTTTAGATTTGTGTATGACTTGGTAACACACACCTTTATTTCCAGCACTTAGAAAACGGAGCTAGGAGGATTGCTGTAACTTTGAGGCCAATCTGGAGCTACAGAGTGGGTTCCAAGTCAGCCTGGGCTGTAGTGAGACCCTACTATGAAAAATAAAACAATTGTGTATTAATTGGAGGAGGAATTAGTAGTAGAGGCCACAAAGCTAGAAAGGGGCCATGAGGGAGGGAGGAGAGTGGAAGGCTTAAGGGGAAGTGATAGTAGAGTTGTAAGTAAGTAGATAAAATAATAACAAGAATTGAAAAATGTGATAGTGTAATTTAGATTCACCTAGGATACATACCTCTGGACCTGTCTTTGAGGGCATTTCCAGAGAGGATTAGCTGAGTGGGGAAGAACTGTCTTCAAAGTGAATAGATGGTACCTTTCAGTGGGTGGCTGAGATATGCAGAGGTCCAAGGGAAAAGCACTGTGCATCTGCCTGTCTCTGCTTCTTTTTTTCTGAGTGAGTGCTTCTATCACTGTTGACACCAGACTCCAGCTTCCTCAGGTTTCTAATGTGGACCTATACCAGCAAATCTCCAGGGAGCTTTCAGGCTTCCAGTGTTCAGTTGGGGCCATAGAAGCATATCAGCTTCAGGGACAGAGTGGCTACCCAGTTCCCTGCTTCCCCAGCATGCAGGCATCCATTACTGGAAGGGCCAGCCTCTGTTATGTATACAAGATGAGAGATGCAAGGAATTTTTTTCTGTTTCCTGATGTACCAAGATCTGAGGAAGTTTTGCCACCCCACCCTCCAGCTATAAGCTGTATCATCTCTTTGCTGCCATGGTGGCTGGTGCCCCCTGAACTGTGAGCCAAAACAAACCTCTTTTCTCTTAAGGTGCTTCTGGTCAAGTATTTGGTCACAGCCAAGAGAAGACTAATACAGATTGTACTAAATTCAAAAGCTTTTTTTTTTTTTTTTTACTGCAAAGGAAAGAATTAGAGAAAGTGACTGCCTAAAGAATGGTAGAAAATCTTTTTCTCAGGGCTGGAGAGATGGCTCAGTGGTTGAGGCAATTGCCTGCAAAGCCTAATGATCCGGGTTTGATTCCTCAGTACCCCATAGAGCACAAAGTGGCACATGCATCTGGAGTTCATTTGCAGTAGCTAGAAGCCCTGGCATACCCACTCATTCTGTCTCTTTTTTGATTGTAAATAAACAAAATTTAAAAAGATTAAAAAATTTTAAAAATTATTTATTTATTTATTTATTTATTTATTTATTTATTTGATAGCAACAGACAGAGAGAGAAAGAGGCAAATAGAGAGAGAGAGAATGGGCACGCCAGGTCCTCCAGCCACTGCAAACAAACTCCAGACGTGTGCCCCCTTGTGCATCTGACTAATGTGGGTCCTGGGAAATGGAGCCTAACCTGGGTCCTTAGGCTTCACAGGCAAGCACCTAACCTCTAAGCCATTTCTCCAGCCCCAAACTTTTATTTATTTATTTGTTAGAGAGAGAGAGAAAGAGAGAGAGAGAGGGAGAGAGAGGGAGAGAGAGAGGGAGAGAATATGGGCCTGCTAGAGCTTTCTGCCACTGCAAATGAATTTCAGATGCATGTACCATTTAGTGCCTCTGGATTTATGTGGGTAGTGGGGAATCAAACTTGGATACTTAGGCTTTATAGGCAAGCACTTTATCTGCTGAGCCATCTCTCCAGCCTGAAAATCTTTTCCAACTACAACAGACAGGGGATTAATATGTATAATCTATAAAATACTAACAAACACAACACATAGAGAAACAAAACATCCAATCAGCAAGCAGGCAAATGAACACTTTGCAAATGGCTAATAAATATATGGAAAATTATTCAATATCCTCAGCCACCAGAGAAATGCAAATTAAAATGATATTGAGATTTCATCTCACCCAGTCAGAATGGATGTCATCAAGAAAACAAATGACAACAAATGCTGGCGAGGATGAAGAGAAAAGTAACTCATACATTGCTTGTGGGCATGTAAACTGGTGTAGCCATAGAGGAAAATATGGAGGTTACTTACAAAAACTGAAAATGATCTAGCTATCCTCCTGGGTACATAACTTGTAGAATCTAAATCAGTGTCCCACAGAGATACTTGCACATTTGTATTAAATGCAGCACTATTCACAATAGTTAAATCATGGAACCAGTGTCAGTGCCCATCAATAGATGAATGAATTAAGAAATCACACACACACACACACACACACACACACACACACACACACAGTTTTATTAAGGAATTAAAAAATAAAGTATTTATTTATTTATTTTGAGAGAGAGAGACAGACAAATATATAGGTAGGTAGGTAGATAGAGTGAGCGAGCAAGCCAGAGAGAGAGAAAGAGAGAAAAAGAATGGGTGTGCTAGGTAGGGTCTTCGGCTACTGCAAATGAACTCCAGACCCATGTACCCCTTGTGCACCTGGCTTATGTGGGTACTGGAGAACTGAACCAGGGTCCTTAGGCATTATAGACAAATGCCTTAACCACTAAGCTATCTCTCCAACCCCCAAAATAAAGTTAGATCATTTGCAGGAAAAATGTTGGAACTGGAGATCATTTTGTTAAGCGAAATAAACCACATTAAGAAGGACAAATGCCACGTTTTTCTCTCATATGTAAAATCTAGATTAAAAATATCTAAGATAGGAAAATAAAAGGTGACTAGGAAAGGCAGTAGTAGTAGAGAATGAGGGAGGACATAGAGATGGAAAAAAGAAAGACAGACATCTCATGTTTACTCTCAACTCTCATATATAGAACCTAGATTCAAATATCTCTATGTAGCTGTCATCTACTTACCTGACATGAAAACAGAAACAGAAAAGGATATTTGAGTGAGGAAGGGGACAAGTGGAACAGAGGATGGGTGATAAGGAAGACAGCAGAAGAGACAAAGTATAATGATACACTGTATGAATATGTCAAAAAGAAATCCATTGTTTTTTATGTTTGTTGGAAAAAATAATAAGAAAGACTTTAACCAGAGGAAAATGTCAATATATATTTGTTTCATTTCTCCTGGGTATAATGCGAGGCTAGTCCATTTTGTAGAATGTCAGTAGAGAAAACAGCAAGAGAAAGGGAAGCAGCTGGTTATGGAGGTAATTACTACTTTTGTGATCCTATGTGGCTAAGTGGTAACATTATTACATTTCTCCGGGCTCCTCGTCAGGTCTGAGGGGAGTTATTGTTGTTTCAGGGAGCTACTAGACTGACCACTTCTCAGTCCTTTTTTCTTTGCAAAATGTAAGAAGATGGTGAGTCTGATACTCAGATGTAGAGGCTTTCAGTATAATAGAAATAGGAAAGTCAGTTATAATGAAAACAGATGTGAATACTTCTCAATCTTTTAAAGAGAAAATGTATATAATGCAACAAGAAATTAGCCGTGGCTTAGAGGTTAAGGCATTTGCCTGCAAAGCCAAAGGACCCAGGTTCAATTCCCCAGCACCCACATAAGCCAGATGCATAAGGGGGCACCCATGTCTGGAGTTCATTTGCAGTGGCTGGAGGCCCCGGCGTGCCCTTTCTCTCTCTTCCCTCTTTCTCTGTCAAATGAATAAATAAAATGTTTAAAAAGAAAAGAAAGAATCCTAACCTCTTAAATAAAAGAAGTTAGCTGTATTATACATTTTGAATTATTACTGTAAGTGGCAAATTTTTTCAATTATTAAAATTTTAATAATGCTTAGAATTTAAATTTTTTTTTTTTTTTTTTTGGCTTTTCGAGAGAGGGTCTCACTCTAGCCCAGGCTGACCTGGAATTCACTATGGAGTCTCAGGGTGGCCTCGAACTCACAGCAATCCTCCTACCTCTGTCTCCCAAGTGCTGGGATTAAAGGCGTGCGTCACCACGCCCGGCTTAGAATTTAAATTTTAATGATAAGATTCCTGGCATGTAAATTTAAAAAGACTGAGCTTAATGAAATAGAAAGCTTATGAAGGAAACTATATTCCAATCTTCTCCCAGAGTGACATTTATTAATGTCTATTTATATATATGTCTCATGGCCAAAACCAGCAAGGACTATATACCACATATTTTTGTATACTTGATTCCTAGGGTATAGAACATGGTATGCTCAGGGTATAGAAGATTATAATAGTTTTTTTAGTGTGTTTTGCTATGTTTTTTTTTTTTTTTCTTTTGAGGTAGGGTTTTACTTTAGCTCAGGCTGACATTGGATTCATTATGTAGTTTCAGGGTGGCCTCAAACTCATGGCAATTTTCCTACTTCTGCCACCCAAGGGCTGGGATTAGATGTGAGCCACCATGCTTTGCTTATGAACTTAAAATTTTTTTCTAGTTTTTTATTTTATCATTTATTTGAGAGCAAGATATAGAAATAAGCAGGTAGAGAGAGAGACAATGGGTGTGCCAGGGCTGGGTCCGGGGAAGTCAAACCTGGGTCCTTTGGCTTTGTAGGCAAGCGCCTTAACTGCTAAGCCATCTCTCCAGCCCAGCTTATAATTTTTAATGACTTAAAGAAAACTTTTTTTTCTACTTGGGAGGCAGTGGTGAGAGGATATCTGTTAGTTCAAGTCCAGCCTGAGGCAACACAGTGAATCCTAGGTCTTGGCTACAGCTAGAGCCTACCTCCAAAAATCAAAAACCGAAACCAAAAGCAGAGACATTTATCGTACCAATAACTGTGGGCTAACTCCACAATGCACGACCCATTTACATCAACAAGGAGGGTCCATTGGGAGGGGGTAGATCATGGATGAGTCTAAACAATGGTACCAAACTGCCTGTATTTGCTGAAAAGAAAACTAATAAATTAAATAAAAAAAAATGAGATATAAGTTGCTAAATAAATGAACTGTTCAAAGAAAAAAAAAAAAACACCAAAGCCAAAAACCTTTTTACTTGGAGTAAAAGATAATTCACTTGTGTTTTTAAATTTTCTGTAAATTTTTAAATTACTTTAAAGCATCCATTCTTTCTTTTTTTTTTTTTCCCCTTTTCTCTCAACAGCTATGTCTCCCAAGATGGCAAAAAATCTTGATCTTCTTGCCCCAGCCTTCTGGATTACAGACATGTACCCCTATGCCTAGCAAAATTTTTATTAGCATATATTTAACTCATTTATTTATTATTTGAGAGAGAGAGAGAGAGAGAGAGAGACAGAGAAAGAGGAGAGATAGAGAATTGGTGCACTAGGGCCTCAGCCACTGCAATTGAACTCCAGATGCTTGTGCCACCTAGTGGACATGTGTGACCTTGCTTGCCTCACCTTTGTGAGACTGGCTTATGTGGGATATAGAGAGTAGAATATGTGTCCTTAGGCTTCACAGGCAAGTGCCCCAACTGCTAAGCCATCTGTCCAGCCCTGTTAGTGTATATTAATTGAACAAGTTGGTTTCATTTTGACATTTGCATACACATATACCATGTATATTGATCTTTGTGTCATTTATTTTTAACTGACAGGCAATTAAATATTTTGGGGTCACATTGTGTGATGTTTTGATACATATGTACTATGTATAATGATCAAATTTGAGTAATTAGCATGCTCATTACTTCAAATATTTGTCACTTCTTTTGTTAAGCACATTTAAAATTACCTTTCCTAGCTAACTTTTTTTTGAGCGGGGGCGGGGGGCAGGACTTTCAAGGTAGTGTCTCACTGTAGCCAAGACTGACCTGGAATTCACTATGTAGTCACAGGCTGGCCCCAAACTCACAGCCATCCTCCTACCTCTGCCTCCCAAGTGTGTAGTTAAAGGTATGTGCCACCACACCCAGGACCTAGCTAACTTTTGCATATGTATGTGTGTGTGGTAACTGTGTTTGCATGTGTGGAGGCCTGAGGTTGATGTAGCCTATGATATGTTGATCACTCTCTCTCTTCTATTTAATGAAGCAAGGTTTCTCACTTGAATCCAGAACTTTCAGATTCTTCTAGTTTTGCTAATCAGCTTTCCCCAGATAGTTCTTTTTCTCTACTTCCTGAGTGTTGTCATTACAGGTAGGCTACCCCGCTTGGTATTTAATGTGGGTCCTGGAGATCTGGGCTCTAGTCTTATGCTTGCCTGCCCACTGCTTTACTCACTGAGCCATCTTCCCAGTGCCTTCTCTAATGTGTTGAGAATGGTTACAGCCTTTCTTGAACATATTTTAGTTATTTCATGACATATAAGGTGAAGCTAATGCAGCCATTTCTCTGAAATGTAATCTTTGTAAATGATAGCACTTTGACTTAGCCCAAACTCTTGTCTCACTAATCTTAGATAAAGCCACATTATTTTGGTTCTTGTCCCCAAAATATTACTGTATCTTGTGGTATTAAATGATAACCTCCTTCAATTGAATGTCATGAATGGAACCTACTTGAACAAATATTAAAGGGTTTAAAAGGAATCATTTTCACTTGAACATTACTCACAGAAACTTGCAAAAAGAGTCACATTGGTGATAGTCTGTGTGTAGATGTATGTAAGTCTGTTGGTAAAAATTAAAAATAAGGATAGAATGCTTTCTTCTTTCAACCTCAATGCAGGCTGAGAAGAGATGGAAATCCTGCTGACACATGTTTGGTTCTCAGTCTACATTTAGTGTGGAGAGCAGAGGACTTTCCTGGAAATGTTTGATTTTTGATAGCCTTTGGATAGAAATAGACTTAACTTTTCCACACTATAAAATTTGACTCAAAATGATATTCCTGAGATACTAGAATTTTATTTAAAAATAACCTATGAATTCCTTTACAAACCTTTCTGAAAGGGAGATACAGTAGTATCACTCCTAGTTAGATATCTGCAGGCAATTCATTTCATGGTAATAATTACTAAAGCAGTTTTTTCTTCTCCTTAAAATATTAAATTTACTTATGAGACGGAGAGAGGGTATGGGCACTTTACTGCCTCCTTCCACTGCAAATGAACTCTGGACTCATGAGCCACTTTGTGAATATGGCTTTATGTGGGTACTGGGGAATTGAACCCAGGCCAGCAGGCTTTGCAAGTAAGTACAGTTAACCACTGAGCTATCTTCTTATTGTATCATTTTCTTTCTATGTAGCCCAGTATGACCTCCATGTTCCAGTCTCCCAAGTACTGTGATTATGGTTGTGCATTTGTGCCACCACATCCAGCCTTTAATGTGTGTGTGTGTGTGTGTGTGTGTGTGTGTGTGTGTATTCTCTAGGTAAAAAGAAAAAGGATGGTAGAGTGATGGCTCACTGGTTAAAGACATTTGCTTGCAAAGCTTGCTGACTCAGGTTTAAATCCCCAGTCACACTTGTAAAGCCTGAGACAAATAGTGGCATGGATGCCTGGCATTCTGTTTTTAGTAGCAAAAACAAATGGGGGTAGGGAACATGGCTCAGCAGTTAAAGGATTGCTTGTAAAGCCTGATGGCCTGTATTCAATTCCTAAGCTACTATGTAAACTGGATGCAAAAAGTAGACCACTGGATGGAATTGTAACACTGCCGCTACGCGAGGCAGGTCCTCCCATGCCTGGGGGGCCAACTACAGCCCCTCCAATATTGGCCTTTTTCCTCTGCAGATCTTTATAACTGGAAAGCTAACCACCCCCCTTTTTTCAGAGGAACCACAACGCCTCACGGACTGATGGAATCTCTTATGTTTTCTCATCAGCCTACTTGGGACGATTGTCAACAGCTGTTACAGACACTTTTCACAACCAAGGAACGAGAGAGAATTTTAATAGAAGCCAGAAAAAATGTCCCTGGGGCCAATGGGCGGCCCACGCAGCTGCAGCATGAGATAGACATGAGGTTCCCTCTGACTCGCCCTGTTTGGGACTACAATACGGCTGAAGCCTCTGTTCTCTAGGCTCAAGGCACTCAAGTGGGTGAGACAACGAGTGTGGAAGCGACTCCGGGAGGCTTACTCAGGAGAAGGAGACTTACAGGTCCCACATCGCTTCCAGGTGGGAGATTCGGTCTATGTCAGACGCCACCGCACAGGAAACCTTGAGACTCGGTGGAAGGGCCCCTACCTCGTCCTACTGACCACTCCAACGGCCATGAAAGTTGAAGGAATACCCGCCTGGATCCATGCATCTCACATCAAGCCCGCTCCGCCGCCGGGCCCTGAATGGCAAGCCGAGAGGACAGACAATCCCCTTAAATTTAGGCTTTGCCGTGTGGCTTCTCCTTCTCCAGCTAGGTGATGCCTCCAATCCCCATGCCCCCCAAAAGTTGACTTGGCAAGTGCTTTCTCAAATGGGGGATATAATATGGACTACAACTAGGGAAGCGCCCCCCTGGACTTGGTGGCCTGTCCTGACCCCAGACGTATGTGCCCTGGTAGCCGGGGGAAAAATTTTGGGATATCCCAGAGCTCACCCCAGAGGAGGTCCCTAGAGAAATCCACTCTCATGTGGCTAAGCGGGCGCTCACACAAGGGGTCATCTCCCAAGGCCAATACATGGTAGACAACCTGGGGTGCAGCTCTGGGCCAGCCCAACGTAAGATGCAGCATACTCCATTTTATGTCTGCCCCCGAACTTCTAAACGAAGTTGAGGAGAGATAAAACAGTTCTACTGTAAATACTGGGGTTGTGAGACTACAGGCAATACCTACTGGCACCCAGTTTCCTCCTGGGACCTGATTACTGTGCAGGAAGAATTAGATGGAAAAAAAGCAGTTCCTCTCAGCATCTCTTTCACCCCCCAAGGTCGAGAGTCCCGAGACTGAATAAAAGGAAAAATGTTGCTTTTATGTAGATCACTCAGGAGCTATCAGAGACTCCATGAGCAAACTCAGAGAAAGACTAAAAAAGTGTCGAAGGGAGAGGGAAACTGACCAAGGATGGTTTGAGGGATGGTTCAACAAGTCCCCCTGGATGACTACTCTGCTTTCCACCCTGATGGGACCCTTAATGGTTTTGCTCCTGATGCTTTCAGTTGGGCCTTGCATACTTAATAAGATTTTTACTTTTGTTAGAGAACGAGTGAATGCGGTCCAGATCATGATACTTAGACAACAATACAAGGGCCTTCAGGGCAAAGAGGAAGCTTACATTTAGTCCTTCCAAGTTCTAGGATTAGAACTATTAACAAGAGAAAAAGTGGGAAATGAAAGGCCCAAGAATTCAGAAGCCCAGAAATACTATCACGCTCCAAAGGGAGCTTAAGCGGGCCCCTGCATACCTCAAACTCCAGGCTTTACTCTCTGTTGGAAGCAAGTAAAGAATCCCTCTTCTCATTATATCAGAGCCCACTCCTAATATAAAACTAGGTAAAAAGGGCATGAGATAGCCCTCAATGATGGAAAATGAGTAATAAAGTAAACCACTTATTTGGTTTCTGTAAATAGCCTGCACCATAAGCCCTAATAGCCTGCACCGTAAGCCTTAGTAGCCCGCACCATAAGCTGTAGCAGCCTGCCTCAGACCACCAAGGTCATAGGAGACTAATACCACACTCTGCTACCCCCACCCAAGGACCTGTGCAAATGCTGACCTCCAAGGTCATAGGAGACTGATACCACACTCTGCTACTCCCACCCAAGGACCTGTGCAAATGCTGACCACCAAGGTCATAGGAGTCTGATTGGTCCATGAGGGGCTTGAACAAATTAAACTAATTGGCTTAGAAACTATGGAGTGGCACAAACTGACTGGCTCGCACCCCGCGGGCTCCTGATGTTAAAAAAATGATTGGTCTAATGCACAGGCTTTGTTAGAAACCCTATAAAAACTGTCCTGTTCCTGCATTCGGGGCTCTGCAGTCCTCTACCCCTGTGTGGTGTATGACTGTGGGCCCCAGCAAAAAATCCTCTTGCTGTTTGCATCAAGACCATTTCTCATGAGTGATTTGGGGTGTCGCCATTTCCGGGCAGAGTGTGGGGTCCTCGTTCTGGGGGTCTTACACCAGGACTATGCAAGCACTACCTTAGAGCGCACTGTTGGCCTGAGATGGAAGTGTTCCCTGGCTACTCTGCCCAGCTGGAGGGGCGGAATTGGAAAATCTGGAGACTGTCAGTCTTTGGTTGTATTGGACTTGAACTGCAGAAGTTTGATGTTTGTTTGATGGTGGTTTTGAGTTTGTATTGTTTTAGTGTCTCCTTGCTATGCCTTATACCAGTTGAAAATGTTTACTCTGTGCCTTTATATGTTAGAAATGTTTAACTTGTTTGATTTTACAGGTCTTAATATCTTAAATTGGTCAAGACTGTGGGGACCTTTGAAATTGAACTGAGTACAATTTACAATGTGTGATGGTTACAAATCTTTTGGAGGCCAGGGCTGGAATGTGGTGGTTTGAATAGATGACCCCCAATATATTCAGTTGTTTGTTTGTAGTTTGCATCTGTAGACACCTGGCTGGAGGCAGTGTCACTGGGTGAATCTTAAGGTGTGGTGGTGGGTTTCAGATTACAATCTAAAGATATGCAAAGTGTGCCTAGCTGGAGTTTCCTGAAGTGTGCTGTGCTGTGTGGCTTTTGACTTTAGCCTTGTACTTCTCTCTGTCTCTGCTTGGTCCTGTGAAGCAGGCCAGTTTCTTTTGCCATTATGGAACTTCCCCTGGATCTGTAAGCTTCAATAAATATCCCTTCCTCCATAAAAAAAAAAAAGTAGACCACTGATCAACTGCTGTGACTTCATTAAATTACAAAGCTTTTGTTCAGCAAAGGGTACTGTGAATAGAGCAAAGAGGCAACCTATAGAATGGGAGAAAATCTTTGCCAGATATGCATCTGACAGAGGATTAATATCCAGGATGCACAAAGAACTCAGAAAACTTAATAATAAGAAATCAAACCACCCAATTAAAAAATGGGCTATGGAACTAAACAGAGAATTCTCAAATGAAGAAATACATATGGCATACAAACATCTAAAAAAATATGTCCTAGATCCCTAGCCATCAGGGAAATCCAAATTAAAACTACTTTGAGATTCCATCTCACTCCTTTCAGAATGGCTTTCATCATGAAAACAAATGACAATAAATTCTGCCAATGATGTGGAAAAAGAGGAATCCTTCTATGCTGTTGGTGGGAATGCAATCTGGTACAGTCATTGTGGAAATCAGTGTGGAGGTTCTTGAGACAGCTAAAAATAGATTTACCATATGATCCAGCTATACCACTCCTAGGCTTATATCCTAAGGACTCGTCTCACTGCCTAAGAGATACTTGCTCAACCATGTTTATTGTTGCTTTATTCACAATAGCTAGGAAATTGAAGCAGCCTAGATGTCTCTTAACTGATGAGTGGGTAATGAAGATGTGGCACATTTATGCAATGGAGTTCTAGTCAGCAGTAAAGAAAAATGAAATTATGAAATATGCAGGAAAATGGATGGATCTGAAAAGGATTATACATAGTGAGGTAACCCAGGACCAGAAAGCCAAACATTACATGTTCTCTCTCATATGTGGATCCTAGCTACAAATGATTGGGTTTCTATGTGAGTTGGAATAAAACTCAGTAACAGACCAGTAAGCTAGAAAGGAGATATAAAGGGAATAGAAAGGGAGGGAGGGGAGACTTAATAAGATGGTTTTGTATATGTATAAGTAGAAGAACAGATTATTGGGGGTGGAAAGGCTTAAGTGAGTCAGCGAAAGAGATTGAGTAAAGGAAATATGGAGGGAGGGCTAATCAAAATCTAACAGAATATAAATAAATGAACTCTAGGAAGCATCAACACAACCAGGATTCGAAGTTGTACCTCAAAAAAGAGATGGATAATGTAAGGTTTGGGAGTGACCAAGTCCACACAAACCACTCTGAGGCAAAGATGAAAGCTTTTATTCAGGAAAAGCACAAGCTTCCAGGGCTGGCTCACAAGAGTGAGTACAGTTTTCAGATAGTGGGCTATATAGGGCTTCAGTTGAGGAAAGGCAAAGAAGGGAAAAAGGTGAATAAGAAAGGTTCCTTTAGGGGAAATCTTAGATAATCAGGGTGTGATACCAGAACAGTGACCAGGTGACTTAGAGATAAAGGGGCAGAAAACTATGACCTGGGGGCATTGTTAGGCAAAGAATGGATAATGGCTGGGCTATTTCTTGAGGAATGTGGATAATCCACTTCCTATGTCTGTCACCATTCTGATGTCCTTGGTGACTCAATTTTGGGAGCCTGTCCTGACCAAACAGACATGATGCAAAATCATACAACAGAAAACAAAAGTCAAATAGAAAGTGTAAAAACCTTTCTAGAGGGCTGGAGAGATGGCTTACCAGTTAAAGCATGTGCCTGCAAAGCCTAAGGAACCAGGTTCGATTCTCCGGTACCCACATAAGCCAGATACACAAGGTGATGCATGTGTCTGGAGTTCAGTTGCAGTGACTAGAGACCCTGGCCTGCATATTCTGTCTCTATCTATTTCTCTCTTCTCACTCTTTTTCAAATAATAGTAATAGTAATAATAATAAAAATAAAAATAATAATAAAAAAAATATATATATAGTCACTATAACCCCTCACCAAAGAAGTTACTCACGTGGAAGTCATGTGGAAGACAGAACCTCTGACCTATAAGACAAGAAGGAAGAAATTGATCAGGAGGCCAAACCTTTGCTAAGTTCAAAAAATCAAGTAAACAGAATACAAGGGAATTGTGGGACACCCAAAAATGACCAAACATCTGGATCATGGGTATGCCAGAAGGAGAGGAAATCCAGGCCAGAGGCATAGAGACCATATTTAACAAAATTATTGAAGAAAAATTTCCAAATATCTCAAAAGAGAGGCCTTTCCAGATACAAGAAGCCCACAGAACACTAGAGAGGACCAAAGAAGAAACTCTCCAAGACACATCATAATTAAAACTCTTATAAACAAAAACAGAGAGTATTAAAAGCAGCAAGACAGAAACAATTCACAACATTCAAAGACAATCCTATCAAAATTACATCATATTTCCCAATGGAAACCCTGAAAGCCAGAAGGGCCTGGAATGGCACACTTCAAAGTCTGGAAAACTATGGCTTCCAATACAAGATACTCTACCCAGCAAAAGTATCCCTCATAATAGATGGTGAAAGAAAAACTTTCTATGAAAAATGTCAACTCTATGATTATATGAACACAAAGCCAAACTTACAGAGAACACTTGTGGGATACTTCACACAGAACAGTCAAACTACCAATCTGAAGAGCCAACAAGAAGAAAATTACCAGAAAATTACCAGAACAGACCAGGCTCAAAATAGTACAAAACACAAGAAAGCACCAAATCCCATAAAACACCTGATCATGGCAGGGATTAATTCAAACATCACAGTAATAATCTTAAATATTAATGGTCTTAATTCACCCATTAAAAGACACAGGTTATCAGAGTGGATCAAAACACTGGGTCCTTCTATCTGCTATCTTCAAGAAACCTACCTCACCACTAAAGATAGACACCTCCTCAGGGTGAAAGGTTGGAAAATGATATTCTAAGCACATGGAAATAAAAAAACAAGCAGGCATTTCTATATTAATATCTGATAAAATAGACTTCAAACAAAAAGTAATCAAAAAGGACAAAGAAGGCTACTTCTTACTCATCTAGGGAATGATCTAACATAAGACATCACAATCATCAATATATATGTGCCAAACACAGGTGTACCACAATTTATAAAACAAAATTTACTCGACAACAAAATGGAAATAAACACCAACACCATCATAGTTGGAGACTTCAATACCCCCTATCATCAATAGACAGATCATCCAAGCAGAAAATCAACAGGAAATAACAGAGCTCAACAACATCATAGATAAATTAGACCTAATGTATATCTACAGAACTTTCCACCTGAACTCTACAGAATACACATTCTTCTCAGCAGCCCACTGGACCTTCTCCCAAACTGACCATATATTTGGCCATAAAGCATGACTTCACAAAGTCATGGAAATTTTAGTAACTTCCTGCATCATGTCAGATCACAATGCTTAAATCCATAAATTAACAATAAGAAGCACATCAAGAACTCCACCATCTCCTGGAGACTAAGCAATGCATTTTTAAACAATGAACAGGTTGTGGAAGAAATCAAAAAGAAATTGTAAAATTCCTAGAATTGAATGATAATGAAAATACAACCTACCAAAACTTATGGGACACAATGAGGGCAATCATAAGGGGAAAATTCATAGCCCTAAATGCCTTCATTACAAAGACAGAGAGATCCCAACTTAATAACCTGACTGTCCACCTAAAGGCACTGGAAAAACAAGAATAATCCAACCCAAAGAGCTCTAGATAGAAATAAATAATCAAGATTAGAGCCAAAATTAATGAACTGGAAACTAAGAAAACAATTTAAAAATCTATGAAACAAAGAGCTGGTTCTTTGAAAAAAATAAACAAGATTGACAAACCTGTGGCCAAGTTGATCAAGCAAAAAAAAAAAAAAAAAAAAAAAGAGAAGTCTCAAATTAACAAAATCAGTGCTGCCCCATAATGCATGACCCACAATACCTGTGGGGTTGACCTGCATCCCCAATAAGGAAGGCCTCTTCAGAAAAGAGCTAGGGAGTAAGGAAAGGATGCTACCAATATGTGATGTTTACATACAAAATATGTCCATATCTGATAATAAGAAAATAAAATACATATTAAAAAATTAACAAAATAAGAAATGAAAAAGGGGAGATCACAACAGACACCAAGAAAGTTGGAAGAATCATCAGGGCATATTTCCAAAACCTCTGCACCACAAAATTAAATAATGTAGGAGAAATGGATATATTCCTAGACACATACCACCTACCAAAACCAAACTCAGTGCAGATTAATCTCCTAGACAAATCTATCACATCCATGGAGATTGAAAAGGTAATAAAAAATCCCCCCCAAAAGAAAACTTCAGGACTGGACTGAAACCACTTTTTCTCAAACTGTTCCCCATAATTGGAGACCAGGGAATCCTTCACGACTCCTTTTGTAAGCTAGCATCAAAATCAGACAGAAATGCAACAAGGAAAGAAAACTAGAGGCCTATATCTCTAATGAACTTAGACACAAAGATCCTGAACAAAATCCTTGCAAACCAAATTCAATAACACATCGAAAGCATCCACCTTGATCAAGTAGGCTTCATCCCAGGGATGCAGGAATGGTTTAACATACATAAGTTGGTCAACATAATTCACAATGAGCTGTTGATCAGAGAGACCTACTAGATCTCCCAAAACAAACAAGACAAACTTCTTTCAGAGCACTTGATGACCCACCAGAGGTTAATGGTGAAGACCCTGTTTCTGAAGACACCATACGCTGTAGGATCAGACCATGGAGAAACCTGGCTGGAATCTGGAGGAGAGCCAGTCCCCAGACAATTAGCCTATCTAGTGCTGAAAGGCACCACAGGAGCCACTGGGGGAAAGTGGCCAACATCTGTCTAGGCAACTCAAAGTCTAAGTGACTCAGAAGCAAACAACCTGATGTGATGCTTACACAAGTACAATAGTGGCATACAGCCATGGTGGGTAACCAACTGCTCTTAGATTAACTAACAGATCTACTCAGTGGAAAGGAAACCATATCTGGAACTGGGAAACATGTCAGAATCATATCAAGATAATGATTCTGCCTTCCATTTTTAGGCTCCCACTAACCTTGAGCTATAACAGGATGTACACCCTTTAAATTCTCTCTAAATTAATAATGGTTATTCCATTTAACTGGTGCTGACTTCACTCTGCATTGGAGAATCTTCTTCTCTTTTTAAGATGGGAGCTGACCCTGAGGAGATAAACAACCCAGTGCACTCTGGCCCCAGCTGAAACCACAGAGGAATTGGGGAAATGGGCAAGAGTGCTGCTTTCTTAGTGAATCTGAGCTCAGCACAAGTGTGATGGAGGTAGACACTGAGCATACTGAACACCTACCAAACTGAGAGACCAAGGAGAAGTAATGTGCTGCATCTGGCTTCTGTGACCTCACTTAGTGGCTGGACAGTGTGCTGCCATTTTAAATCAGACAGCCATTTTGAGTAAATAAAGAGCCCAGGCCTGGCTCAGATGAGGAACTAGCTGGCTAATGTGCTATTTTTGCTTCTGTATCCATGCTTGCTTAGCTATAGCCTCCCTCCCTTTCGATTTCTGGGAAGCCTCCACTCAAGAAAATTCAAGAGATACCTAGCCATGGAGGCCCTGGCTTCTTGCAAAAGATAGGTTCTGCAAACAAGTTACTGACCTAAGATAAGTAGGCTGGAATTCCCATGCATGCTCTCTCGGAAATTCCCACGTGCACCCTCTTAGAACCAATCATTTTAAAAGTCGCAATATGATGTAACCTTGGCAGTATTTTTTTTCTTTATAAACCCCTTCCCTCTGAGGGTTGGGGCTCTCTCCCTCAGTATCGCTGTGCTGGACTGTGTGGATGGAGCCCAGGCCTAGGCTTTCAATAAAGAAACCTGCTGCTTTTACATTCAAGTGTCTCGCCTTCTGTGGCAGTTCTCTGGATGTCTCCTGGTTGACTGGGGGTCTTGGCAAAACACAAACCAGAGATCCAGAGGCTCCTAAGTGCCCATCACTGAAGTAAACTTAAAATGCTCCCAGCATGGCTCAGGGAAATTCATGGAAGAGGGGGCAGGAGATGGTTAGAGTTGCAAGTTGGGACATTTTGCACAGAGACATTGCCTCTCCCCGCCCTGCATAATGCATGACCCACAATCCCTGTGGGGTTGACCTTCATTCCCAACAAGGAGGGGCTCTTCATAAAAGGGGGAGGAGGGAAAAGATGGTACCAACATGTGTTGTTTATATACTAAATATGTCCATATCTAAGAAAATAAATTAAAAAATTTAAAAATGTAGACCAAGTGTCTGGTGTTTGTTTGCAGTGGCAAGAGGCCCTGGTGTGCCAGTATACATGTACACACACATATGTACACACACAAACAAAAATAGGAATTTAAAAAAATTTTAGATGAACATTATGTCATTTTTTTGTTTCTTTGTTTTGTTTTTCAAGGTAGGGTCTCACTCTGGCTCAGGCTGACCTGAAATTCACTCTGTAGTCTCAGGGTGGGCTCGAACTCTCAGTGATCCTCCTACTTCTGCCTCCCGAGTGCTGGGATTAAAGGCGTGCGCCACCACGCTCGGCTTCATTATGTCATTTTTACCATTTAAAGGAGTCCTCTATTTGTTTGAAAAACTGAAAATATTGTACAAATCTAAAATAACCAAAAAGTTTGTCATGGTATATTTCAAAGATATGAAAAAAAGCACAAAACAGTTTATCAAGTGCTGGAGAGATGGCTCAGAAGTTAAAGGTGCTTGCTTAGAAAGCTTGATGGCCCAGGTTTGATTCCTCAGTATTGACACAAAGCCAGATGCATAAAGTGACACATGCATCTGGATTTTGTTTGCATGGCAAGAGGCCCTGACATGCCTATTACCTCTTTGATTGAAAATATTTTTTTAGATAAAGAAAAATTGCATATCAAAGACCAGTACACTAATCTCCTAGCTCTAACTATAAATTCATAACCAATGCTAGTTATTTCATGCATGCAAATCATTCTGAGAAAAATTTCTTTTCTGCTTTCTGTTTTTTCTGTAGTTGTTCCATGATCACAATTTAAGAGTGATTTTTAAAAATGTTCTTGCTGAGGCAGTACTAGAGAATAATTAGGAAAACTCCTTCCTCTTGCCAATTACATGACATGACAGGGCAGCCTCTTCTGGGGTGGCAGAACCATTCCCCAGACTCCTATGGTTCCTTCTTACCTTGGCACTATGGCTCAGTGGCTGATACCAGCTGTGTTCTGAAAGAGCAAGGTTGGAATTTTCAGGTGGCACTTAGCTAAGACAGCCTTACAAGCCTTCACTGTCATTTCTACAGCTGCTTGTCTTTGCACAGAGGGAGAGGACTGGTATCCATGAAACAAGCCTGACCCTCAGAAGCAAATGTACTGACCCTCAAGAAGGACACACAGGAACATTCTGCATGAATCTTTTTTTCTCCTCCAGTTTTCCATGGAGATAATGAATGGCAGAGGGCTTTTCTCTCAAAGAGACACTTCCTTCCTAAGCACTCTCTCTTTGTGTTTTTACCATCTCAGCACAATGTGAGAACACTCTCTCAGGAGACCCTTGGCCAAGCCTATCATGCTGCTGTTCCATCTGACTGTGGCAAACCAGGAAAATCTGCGTTAAATCTGGCCTTATGGCAAACTCTGATGTGCAGTTGCTGTTTTCCCACAGTTACTTAAGCATCTTTGCATGGATCTGCTGGCACAAAGGCCAGAAGGGCCTTCTGAATGTGAGATGCTTTTATACCTCAGGCCCTCTGGCCTGGCCTCTGGCAGATGCAAACCAATCAACAAACAAAAGACTACTTGGAATTGACTTCCACAGTAGAAACTGGTCTATGGTTAGAAGATAAAAAGGCATATTAAATGGCAAGAGTTTGCTGTTATTCATCTTGAGATTGGTGAACGTTTTGTAATTTTGGGAGTCATATCTATTTTTATGTAATCTTTTGAAGTGAATTAATAATAAAGAAGAGTCTGGTTTGGGGAAAGCGATTTTATTTATTTTTAAAAATATTTATTTATTTTATGAGAGAGAGGTGAAAGAGAGAGAGAGAGGTGGGGGGAACAATGGGCATGCCAGGGCCTGCAGACACTGTAAACAAACTCCAGATGAATACACCACCTTGCACATCTGGCTCTCGCGGGTAATAGAGAATCACACTTGGATCCATAGGCTTTGCAGGCTAACACCTTAGCTGCTGAACCATCTCTTTTGCCCACAATGATTGATTTTTATCAGAACACCAGTTTAAAACTGTACTGCGATTTGAAACCAGAGGAGTAGTTCTGATAAATTTGGAGGATGTACTTAAAAATAATAGTGCCTTGCATCTTATGTTAGTATTTACAGAGTGTGGAAATATAGATGAATGTCTTATAAAGAATGTCTTATTTGGGCTAGGGAGATTGCTTAGTGGTTAAGGCACTGTGAAGCCAAAGGACACAGGCTTAATTCCCCAGTACCAACATAAGCCAGATGCACAAGATGGCATATGGGTCTTGAGTTTGTTTGCAGTGGCTGAAGGCCCTGGCTTGCCCATTCTGTCTCTCTCTCTCTGTAAAACAAAAAGAGAAAAAGAATGTCTTATTGCACTGCATCTAACTTTGACTTCTTTAGATGTAGTTCTATAATCATCTCACTTCACATGTTATGATTAGGATTGGTTCTTGATGACACTTCAGTAACAATTAAAGGCTTAGAAAAAATGCAGCATATTCATGGCTTTGGATTATCCATGGCTTCTATTTCTTTTCTACTGCAACTGAGCTCCTGATGGACATGCCACTTTGTGCATCTAGCTTTACATGGGTACTGGAGAATTGAATCTAGGCTGTCAGAATTTTTAAGCAAGCACCTTTAATCAATGAGCTATCACCACAGCCTCTATGGCTTCTATTTCTTTCAGTATTCATCTTTCACCTAAGCATAGGATGATGAAAATGTCAGCAACAATGGGGAAACAGCCCAGTACTGCCACCTATAGCTGGAGGCATTCCCCCCTTAAGTATGCCCACTCAGGTAAAGCTAGGTTCTTGGTTGGTCCTGGTGGCACAGGCCTAGAATTTCATCTGCTTGGAAGACTAAGGCAGGGTAACAAGTTCAAGGCTAGCTCAGCAACTTAACTTAATGAGCCCGGATTCACAAAAAAAAAAAAAAAAAAAAAAAAAAAAGCTGGGAATGTAGTTTAGTGATAGAGTAGTCACCTAGTATGTGTGAAACCTTAGGTTCAATTGACAGTACTACCAACAAATAAATAAAAAGAGTGAATGCTGAGTCTCTGGTTACCGTGCAGAAAAGAATTTCAGAATGAGTCATAATATAGCAAATGTATTGAAAATTATTAAGTAGAGATAAGAGATATTACTTCCTTTAGACTTGAGCATGGGCAATTAGAGGAGAAAGAAAAGGACAATAGTATGAATCCCACACATGGGTACAAGTTCTTCAATAAGGACAGTTTTACCAAAGGGTTTTAACAATAGTTACATAGATGATTTTGTGGCATTTGAAGTCAAAAGCTCAAAAGATGTATGTTGTAACCAGGCTTCAAGAATAAGTTTAAAAATTAAATGATATGCTTTACTTATTACTCTTGTTTTAATAAATTTCCTAGAAATGCCTGGTGGTATATGTCTGTAAACTGAGTACTTAGGAGATAAAGGCAGATATGTCTTTGAGGACAATTTATATATTTTAGTTTTTAAAACTATCTTACTTATTTGTAAATTTGAGATAGAGAGAGAGAGAGAGAGAGACAGTGAGAGAGAGAATGAGTATGGGAACACCAGCACCTCCAACCACTGCAAAAATCTCCAGAATCATGCACCACTTGGTGCATCTGGTTTTATGTGGGTAGTGGGGAATTGTACTCTGGGCTATCAGGCTTTGAAAGCAAGTGCCTTTAACTGCTGAGCCATCTCTGCAGCCTAATAATGAAGTGTCTTAACTCTCAGTCTGAGGAAAACACAAATTAAGTATTGGGGTGAGGAGCTTTGTTCCCTTCCCTATCACTCAGCAATTTTTCCTTTTTGTCCCAACTTAAGAATGACTTTCTATTTTGAAGTTTGATAGAGAATAAAGAGTTGAAATCAGTTGTGTCTGAAATTTGAGAAATTTAAGAATTTCAGAATAATCAAGAAGGCATATCATGTAAACATCTCACCCTTCACCATGGATGGATAAGTTGTTAAATATATCTCTGTAATCATTCATTTTAAAGATATATACACTTTGCCAGGGAGAACAAGGCAATTAGGATTATATCTGTAAAACACCAACTGAATTTTCTAAGCATTCTGAATAAGTCATAAATAGATGTTATTGGCAACCCAGAGACTTTAAAAACAAATATAACAATTAAGTAAATTCTCTTTCTCTGTTTCCATGCCTATGTTCAGTTATTTCCTATACTGTCTTAAAGTTTGGACTCTTCCCATGGGAAGTCCCAGAAGCTGAGACCTTCTCTAGGAGAGAAGACATAGCAGAGGGAAGTGAGCTTTTCCAGCCTGGGCTGTCTTCACTATGACCCACCACAGATGCTTACCTTTGGGGTTAGCTCTGTCTCATCTTCTCAGGCATGGTGGATGCAGTTGGATCTTGTGCACCTATGTTATCACATGCAGTAGGATCTAACAGTGGTCTATGCCTGAATTATCAGATGTTAATGGCTGACTTTCTTATAAGGAAGCCCTGGATGTGGCAGGATTTGAAAATCAGAGTCTGCTTTGACTTGTCTCTCCTAGTTTTGTTTCCAGGTTTTGTCTGCCAACAATTTTCTGTGATTTTCTTGCGCTGTTAGTTTTCCCTTTCCTTCAAATTAATTTATACACCCAAAATAAAAAAAAATATTTATTTTTAAGGAGAGAGAGAGAGAGAGAGAGGCAATGCACATGCCACGGCCTCTAGTTACTGCAAACTCCAGATGCCTACACAGCTTTGTGCATCTGGTTTTATGTGGGTACTGGGGAATTGAACCCTGGGCCATTAGACTTTGCAAACAAGTGCCTTTACTGCTGAGCCATCTCTCCAGCCCCAGCCATAATTTTTTAAAAGCTTTCCTGATGGTGCTTTTGATATCTATCTATCTATCTATCTATCTATCTATCTATCTATCTATCTATCTATCTATCCACACACACACATTTTTTTTTTTAATTTGGTTTTTCGAGGTAGAGTCTCACTCTAGCCCAGGCTGACCTGGAATTCACTATGGAGTCTCAGGGTGGCCTCGAACTCACAATCCTCCCACCTCTGCCTCCCGAGTGCTGGGATTAGAGGCATGCGCCACCATGCCCGGCTTGATATATAGTTTGAATTTAATTTAGTGTGGAATAAAACTAGATGAATTATTTAAAATCTAGCAAGTCTTTTCTGTGATATTTATTCATTTATTATTTAATCTTATTGAGAACTTTACTGTAAGAACATTAGATTACATACTGATCCTATTCCCATCAGGTTATGCTCTTATGCTCCCCCTCCTCTAGCTCCTTCCACTTAGGGTCCTCAGTCAGGTTATTGGTGCTCACTGTTGTGTCATGAATGTACTTGGTGCATTCTTTGTTATTTCAACATAGTTAAAAGCTGTGTGACTAGAAAGAATTCATTGGGATTTAAAAAAAATTTTTGTGTGTGGTTTCTGGGAAGTTGAGCACACCATGCCTGGAATAACAGTTATCTTGTTACTAGGACAAAACACATGACTGGAGCAGCTTATGGGAGAAAATAATTTATTTTGTGCTCACAGTTCAGAGGGGAAGTTTCATCATGGTGGAGTGTGGTACTTTTAATTATATCTCCATAAACTCATGTGTTTTGAATGCTTAGTTTCCAGTTGATGGCAATTTGGGAGGTACAGCCTTGCTGTAAGAGGTGTGTTTTTGGCGACAGGCTTAGGGGTGTTATAGTAAGCTACCCTTTTCTAGAGATCAGCTCATTCTCTTGCTGCTATTTCTACCTGCTGTGGTGGAGGTTTGATGTCCAGGCTGTGTTCATGCCATACTTTCCCCTGCTATCATGAAGCTTCCCCTTGAGACTGTAAATCAAAAAACCCATCTTTCCCCCCATCAGCTGCTTTTTGTTGGGTACTTTATCTCAGCAATGACAGGGTAGCTACAACATGGAGAAAACATGCCACCTGGCTCATATCTTCATATATCAGCTACAGAGAGAAAATAGCAAGGGCATTCTGGAGCTGGCAAGTGGGCTGGACTAAAATTTCAAGGCCTGGGCTGGAGGGGTGGCTTAGCAGTTGAGGCATTTGCTTGCAAAGCCAAAAGAACCCAGGTTTGATTCCCCAGGACCCATGTTAGCCAGATGCACAGGGGAGTGCATGCGTCTGGAGTTTGTTTGCGGTGGCTGGAGGCCCTGGCACACCTGTTTTTGTTTTTTTTTTTTCTCTCTCTCCCCCTCTTTATTCTCTAGCAAGGCTTTACCTCCCAAAGGCTCCACCAGCTGGGGACCAAGTTGGAAGCTTAATCACAGACATGGGGCTGTGGGGGACATTTTACATTCAAACAACTTGGGAAGCTGGGAGCATATCATGCCTAGGTTAGGCATAGACAGCTGGGGAGGTAGCTTATGCTTTGTTTCAAGGAGTAGTAACTACCTCTTTTGCAATGAATTACTAGCAATGACCAGCTGGTTCAGGAATATTCAGTCACCATTCACAGGATTTATCCTGGGCTCCCAGAGGATATGTAATGAAAAGGAGACTATAGTGAAATATGCTGTTAAAATGTTGCTGAAGATACTATCTTCAGTGGTGATGAAGCCAAAAACATTATGAAAAACCAGATGGAAAGAAACTGGCTTCTTTGTTAGCTAAAAATAATAACATTAACCAGACATGGTGACACACATCTTTAATTCCTGAACTTGGGAGGCAGAGGTAGGAAGATTGTCATGAGGTGCTTGCTTGCAAAACCTGATGGCCTGGGTTCAGTTTCCCAGTACCCAGGTAAAGCCAGGTGCACAAAGTGGTGCAGGTGTCTGGAGTTTGTTTGCAAAGGTAGGAGGCCCTGGTGTGCCCAGCCTCTCTCTTTCTCTGTGTCAAATAAATTGTTAAAAAGTTTAAAATAATACAAGTATATGGTAGGGTGAAAAAAGATACAATTGTCTTAGAGATTCACAAACTATATTAATATAATACAGGCTCTGAGAAATCCTGCAGTAAAGAAACTTGCCTCTCTGTATTGCAGTATTTATGAAATGTATTTAACACTGCAAGCTTACAAATTGTCCTTATTTATTAACATCATTTGGATTTTATGTTCAACAGAATACTTTTGAATTTTGATTCAAGCTCTTTTTGTTACACTAAGAATGACTTAATTTAAAATACATTTTATAAATGGCACAATGAAAACCAATTATTTTGTATGCTAAAAAACAAAATAAAACATACATTTTACAAAGTAGATTCTTTTTCTTATGATGAGCCTCATATACGGGGCACTAATTAGCAAAAGAGCTCATAGTCATAGAGTTTGAAAGGAATTTAAATTGCATGTTGTTTCTGACTTAGGTTGTCTTATAAAGATTTTGATGCTGAATACATTTTTGAACTTTATTTTAGCCCTTTATGAACAAATAAGAGTGTGACTGCTGGGGCTGGGAAAATCCTCATTACCCATGTAGGTGGTGAGTACTTGTACTCCAAAGCTGGAGAGGCAGAAACAGGTAATCCTTGGGGCTCACTGGCTAGCTAGTGTAGTTGAATTGGTGAGCTCTAGGTTCAGTGAGAGAGCTTGTCTCAAAGAAGAAGGTCAAGCGATTGAGGACAATACCTGATATTGGCCTCTGGCCTTCACATGCATGAGCACACATGTGCATATGTACCACTCACACATGTACATCCACCCACATATGATTATATATACCACATACACAACCCCCATGTTCCCCCAAAATAATATAACTAAGGAGTGATTAAAGGTGGTGGTAGAAAAGCCGAAAATGAGATATTAGCTATCCCTCTTGATAAACCAGTCCTTTCAAATGGAAAAGCATTCAGTTAGAGACAAAATAATGTCAGTACTAGAAAAATTTCATGCAGGATCCTGATGGCAGTATTTTACTGGGATTCCCCTAGTCCAGGGGGACTGTATCCTTTTTGACAAGCTAATCATAACTGCATGATTATTTTCTCATACTATTCTCTCATTAGCTCCTATTTTTTTTTGAAAAAAATGTTTATTTTTATTTGAGAATGACAGAGGGAGAAAGGGGGAGAGGAGAGAATGGGCATGCCAGGGCCTCCAGCCACTACAAACAAATTCCAGATGCATGTGTCCCCTTGTGCAACTGGCTAACGTGGGTCCTAGGGAATCGAGCCTAGAACCAGGGTCCTTAGACTTAACAGGCAACTGCTTAACCACTAAGCCATCTCTCCAGCCCAGCTCCTATTTTTTTTTTTAACTTTGCTTTTTATTTTTTGCGATAGGGTCTCTCTCTAGCTCAGGCTGACCTGGAATTCACTATGTAGTCTCAGGCTGGCCTTGAACTCACAGAGATCTTCCTTATTCTGCCTCTTGAATGCTGGGACTAAAGGCATGAACCATCATGCTTAGCTAGCTCCTATTGTTCACGAGTTTCTTTGAACTGGTTCTTCTTGTCAGTCTGCTTAATTTCTGCTGAACTGGATTCCTACATTTAATTAGACAAAAGGGTCAGGGCTATTGTCCTTTCACTTGCTTGCCCTCTGTCCACATTTTTTTTTTTTGGTGGTATATATATATACATATATATATATATATATATATATATATATATATATATATTTAAATGTTTTCTGTTCCTAGAGTTAGGAGACATTTTTAAAAAAAAAATTTTTTTTTTAAATTTATGAGCGACAGACACAGAGAGAAAGACAGATAGAGGGAGAGAGAGAGAATGGGTGCACCAGGGCTTCCAGCCTCTGCAAACGAACTCCAGACGCGTGCGCCCCCTTGTGCATCTGGCTAATGTGGGACCTGGGGAACCGAGCCTCGAACCGGGGTCCTTAGGCTTCACAGGCAAGCGCTTAACCGCTAAACCATCTCTCCAGCCCGGTGGTTTATATTTTATCTTTATTACTTTTTTAATTCTAATTTTTTATTGACAACTTACATAATTGTCAACAGTATTCCATAGTAATTCCCTCCCCCCTGACTTTCCCCTTTGAAACTCCACTCTCCATCATATCCCCTTCCCCTCTCAATCAGTCTCTTTTATTTTGATGTCATGATCTTTTCTTCCTATTATGATGGTCTTGGGTAGATAATGTCAGGCACTGTGAGGTCATGGATATCCAGGCCATTTTGTGTTTGGAGGAGCACGTTGTAAGGACTCCTACCCTTCCTTTGGTTCTTACATTCTTTCCATCACCTCTTCTGCATTAGACCCTGAGCCTTGGAAGATGTGATAGAGATATTTCAGTGCTGAGCACTCCTCTGTCACTTCTCAGCACCATAGTACCTTCTGAGTTATCCCAAGGTCACTGCCATCTGAAAAGAGAAGGTTCTCTAACCAAGAGTGAGAGTATATGGGTATGAACATTAAGACAAGTGCTTTCTGGGCAGTTTGGTAAGCCTACTATATACATTTAGCCAGACAGCAACAGACATTATGCCTCTAGGGCTCATGACTATGCCTGTTGTAGGTTTCAGTATCCGGGCTGTATTCCCTCCCATGGAGCAGGACTCCAGTCCAATTAGAAGGCGGTTGGTTTCCCCCATAACAGATATGCCACTATTACACACATTGGCTCATTTGGCCTGGTTGGCCAAATATAAGGCTTACAGTATCCACTATTGAGTATCTTCACTGGTGACTTCTCTCTCTCCCATTGAACTGCATGGAGTCTTCAGCAAGAGGCTCTTACCATCTATTCCTCGGGGGAAACCAAGGGCCTTGGCAATGGCTTGTAATGTTTTGGGGGCATTAGAGACCTCCCTGGCCAACAACTCACTGGAAGGTATCCCTTCCCTGGCACTGAAAATTTTCTAGTAACAATCTGTCTCCTGAGGGTTCATTGTCCAAAAAAAGTAGGTATCCATGTGATTTATTTATATACTCTTAGATTTTGGTTAGCCTTCCCTCCACGTTTCCTTTACTCAATCTCTTCCCCTGACCTCACTTAGGCCTTTTAATCCCCATTAATCTGTTCTTCTACTTACATATATACAATACCATCCTATTTAGTCCTCCCTATCCCTCCCTTTCTATTCCCTTCATATCTGCTTTCTAGCTTACTGGCCTCTGCTACTGAGTTTTATTCCTACTCACATAGAAGTCCAATCATTTGTAGCTAAGATCCACATATGAGAGAGAACATGTGACATTTGCTTTTATGGGCCTGGGTTACCTGACTAAATATAATACTTCCAAGATCTATCCATTTTTCTGAAAATTTTATAACTTCATTTTTCTTTAATGCTGAGTAGAACACCACTGTGTAGATGTGCCACATCTTCATTATCCACTTATCAGTTGAGAGACATCTAGGCTGGTTCCATTTCCTAGCTATTGTGAATAGGGTGGCAATAAACATGGTTGAGCAAGTATCTCTAAGGTAGTGAGATGAGTCCTTAGGATACATGCCTAGGAGTGGTATAGCTGGGTCATATGGTAAATCTATTTTTAGCTGTCTCAGGAACCTCCACACTGATTTCCACAATGGCTAGACCAGATTGTCTTCCCACCAACACTGTAGAAGGGGTTCTCTTTTTCTGTATCCTCACCAGCATTTATGGCCATTTGTTTTCATGAAGGTAGCCAATCTGACAGGAGTGAGATGGAATCTCAACATAGTTTAATCTGCATTTCCTTGATGATTAGAGATATAGAACATATTTTAGATGTTTGTATGCCATGTGTATTTCTTCTCTTGAGAACGCTCTATTTAGTTCCATAGCCTATTTTTTTTTCCCAGTGGTGTAACCGCTGGTAAGGTGACCACACCCCTGTGAATAATCCTTCCCCTATGCTTCTTTATTTTTATTTATTTATTTATTTATTTATTTATTTATTTGAGAGCGACAGACACAGAGAGAAAGACAGATAAAGGGAGAGAGAGAGAATGGGTGCGCCAGGGCTTCCAGCCTCTGCAAACGAACTCCAGACGCGTGCGCCCCCTTGTGCATCTGGCTAACATGGGACCTGGGGAACCGAGCCTCGAACCGGGGTCCTTAGGCTTCACAGGCAAGCGCTTAACTGCTAAGCCATCTCTCCAGCCCCCATAGCCTATTTTTAATTGGGTAGTTTGATTTTTTATTACTTAATTTTTTGAGTTCTTTGGATATCCTAGATATTAATCCTCTATCAGATGTATAGCTGGCAAAGATTTTCTCCCATTCTGTAGGTTGCCTCTTTGCTCTATTCACAGTGTCCTTTGACATACAAAAGCTTTGTAATTCTATGAGGTCCCAGCAGTTGATCTGTGGTTGTATTTCCTGAGCAATTAGGGTTATATTCAGAAAGTCTTCGCCAATACCAATATATTGAAGGATTTTTCCTCTAGGAGTTTCAGAGTTTCAGGTCTGGTATTAATGTCTTTGATCCATTTGGACTTAATTCTTGTGTATGGAGATAAGAATCTATTTTCATCCTTCTACAGATACATATCCAGTTTTTCCAGCAGCATTTACTGAAGAGGCTGTCTTTTCTCCAATGAGTGTTTTTGGCATTTTTGTTGAATATCAGGTGGCTATAGCTACACTGACTTACATCTGGGTCCTATATTCTGTTCCATTGATCTACATGTCTGTTTTTGTGCCACTACCATGCTATTTTTTTGTAACTATGGCTCTATAATATAGGTTGAAATCAGGTATGGTGATACCATTAGACTTATTTTTGTTGCTCAAAATTGTTTTAGATATTCGAGCTTTTTTTGTGCTTCCAAATGAAATTTGGATTTTTTTTCTATTTCTGTGAAGACTGCCTTTGGAATTTTGATGGGGGTTGCATTAAGTGCTTTTGGTAAGATTGCCATTTTCACAATATTGATTCTTCCAAAACAAGGACAAGGGATGTCTGTATATTTCCTAATGTCTTTTTCAATTTCTCACTTGAATGTTTTAAAGTTTTCACTGTAGAGATCCTTCACTTCCTTGGTTAGATTTATTCCAAGGTATTTTTTTGTAAATGCAATTCTGAATGGGAGTGATTCTCTGATTTAATCCTCTGTGCATTTGTTGTTACCATATAGGAAGGTTACTGATTTCTGTGTGCTTATTTGGTATCCTGCAATATGGCTATATGTGATTATCAGCTCTAGCATTTTGCTAGAGTCCGTTATGTATAGAATCATGTCATCTGTGAATAATGATTACTTGATCTCTTCCTTTCCAATTTGTATCCCTTGTATGTATGTCTCTTTCCTTACTGCTATGGCTAAGACTTCCAGTACTATATTAAATAAAAGTGGGGATAGTGGGCACCCTTGTCTTGTTCCTGATTTTAGTGGAAAAGCTTCAAGTTTTTCTCTGTTTAGTATTATGTTGGCTATAGGTTTGTCATAAATAGCCTTTATTATGTTGAGATGTGTTATTTCTATTAGTGGTATCTCTAGGACTTTTCTCATGAAGGGACATTGGATTTTTTCAAGTGCTTTTTCTTCATCTAATGAGATGATCATGTGATTTTTGTTAGTTATATACATAGTGTATACTGTCATGTTGGTACCATTACTAGGCTCCTCCCTGTCCTCCCTCTTCCACAAGGACCCTCCTCATTGGGGAATATGGCTCTTGCATTATAGAGTTAGCTATCAGTTGTGGGTAAGAGGCAGTGTCTCTGTGCATAATGACCCAATGTGTGGTTCTAACATTCTTTCTGCCCCATCTTCCACAAATTTCCCTGAGCCATGTTGGGTTTATTTTAGGTCTACTTCAGTGATGAGATCTTGGGAACCTCTGTGTCTCTGGATATTTGGTTTGGTAGGAGTTGAGTATTCTCTGTGTCTATCTCCTTCACCCTGGTGCTGGTATCAGTTTCACCAAAAAGCAGCACTCTTGCTCATTTCCCCAAACTTTTAGTTTCAGCTGGGCCCCTTTTGAGGAGTGATGGGCTGGTTCTCTCCTTAGAATCTGCATCTATCTGAAAAAGAGAAGAAAATTCTCCAATGGAGAGTAAGCTATTGCCAGATAAATGGGATAAACTTTTCTTTTTCTTTTTTAAGAGAGAATTTAATAGGTGTAGGCTCTCTTGTAGCCCTCAATTAGTGAGAGCTTGATATTGGAGAATGGGCTCATTTTGGGATACAGTTCTGACTTGATTGCCAGCTCCAGCTATGGGTTCCATTTTACTGAGCAGATCAGTTAGCCAAATCAACAGCAGTTGGTTTCCCGCCATGACTATGTGCCCCTGTTGCACTTGTATGAGTATCACATCAGGTTGTTTGCTGCTGAGTAGCTTAGACCACGAGTTGCTTGGAACGATGTTGGTAAATTCCCCTCAGTCGCTCATGTAGCATCTTCTGGCACTAGACGAGCTAACTGTCTGGGGACTGACTCTCTTCCAGATTCCAGCCAGGTCACTCCATATTATGTACCAACAGCATGTGGTGTCTTCAGCATAGGGTCTTAACACTAGCCTTTGGTGGGTCATCAAGTACTTTCACAGAAATCTATATTCTTTTGGGAAACTTTGTAGGTCTCTTTGATCAACAGCTCATTGAGGATGTTAGCCACATGCTGGTAATGACAGGTCAGCACCCAAGAAGAGAAGGAAGAAAAAGATAAGCAATATAAAAGAGATAGAGAGAAGAGGGAGGGATGGAGGTAAAGGGATAGAGATATAGAGAGAAACAGGAGAAGATTAAGGTCAGTCTTCATCATATTCTCTCCATGGCCTTGTGATTCAGGTGTTTCTTCTAAGGGCCTGATGAAGGTTCAAGCATTTATCCTGTCTTTTAGGATGTAGAATTTTATGATACCGTTGCCATTTGGGTCCAGTTTTGTGTCCCCCACCCAACCCTTACCCTTCCCTCCCACCCCACCCACCCTATTGTTCAGTCCCCGAGATGCTTAGTAGGTATGTCAGCATCTCAGATAGATTCAGGTTAGGCACCATAGGTGAGTAAGACTATATGATGATTACCTTTCTGTGATTGGGTGAGTTTACTGAGAATGATCTGCTCCAGGCTCTACCTTTTTTTTTCTTCAAATTTCAGTGTGTTGTTTTTCCTTACTGCTGTGTAGAATTGCATCATGTAGAAATACCACATCTTGGTTATCCATTTGTCTAATCATGGACATCTGGGTTGATTCCAGCTCTTAGCTATTACGAATTGAGCTTCTATAAACATGGTTAAGCAAATCTCTCTGGACTGAGGCTTGAAGGTTTTAGGGTACATGCCCAGTAAGGGAAAAACAGGGTCTGTTGGTAACTCTATAGTCAACCTTTACAGGAGTCTTCATATTGCTTTCCAAAGTGGTTGTACCATCTTGCAATCTCACCAGCAGTGGATGAGGGTTCCTATTTCTCCACATTCTCACCAGCATTTATTTTCATTTGATTTTTTAATGTTTGCTATCTACTGGGGTAAGGTGGAATCTCATAGTTGTTTTAATTTACATTTCCTTGATGATTAGGGATGGTGAAAATTTTCTTAAGTGTGTGTTTGCCATTTGTATTTTTTTCCTCCGAGAACTGCCTGTCTAATTATTTGCCCCATTTTGTGAGTGGGTTGTTTGACTTTTAATTGTTTAGGTTTTTGAGTTCCTTGTAGATTCTAGAAATTAGGCCTCTGTCAGTTGGGTAGCCAGCAAATATTTTTTCCCATTCTGTGGGTAATCTATTGGTTCTGCTTATGTATGTTTGTCTGTGAAAAAACTTTTCAGCTTCATGAGATCCCAGTGGTTGAGTCATTGTTTAAGATCCTGTGCTACTGGGGTTTTGTTCAGGAAGTCATGGAAAATTCCTCCTATTTTTTCTTCCAGTAGTAACTGAGTTTCTGGTCTTCTGTTGTGGTCTTTGATACATTTGGACTCAATTTTTGTGCGTGGTGAGATGTGTGGATCAAGTTTCAATTTCCTGCCTATGGATGTCCAATTTGTCCAGCACCATTTATTGAAGATGCTGTCTTTTTTCCAGTCTATATTGTTATGGAGGGCCTTTGTCAAATATCAAGTAGCTGTAGTTACTTGTCCCCAAGTCTTGGTCCTCGATTCTGTTCCATTGGTCTATACTCATGTTTTTATGCCAGTACCATGCTGTTTTTATTAATATGGTTTTTAATACACCTTTAGATCAGGTATGGTGATGCCTCCAGAGGTGTTTCTTTGGCTGAGTATATGCTTGGATATCCGAGGCCTTCTGCCATTCCATATGAATTTTGAGACCATTTTTTTTTCTATTTCTGTGAAGAACAATGTTGGGATTTTTATTGGTATTGCATTAAATCTGTATGTTGCTTCTGTTAAGATTGTCATTTTCACAATGTTAATTCTGTCTATCCCAGATCATGGGAGTTCCTTCCATTTTCTCAAGTCCTCCTCAATTTCTTTTTTGAGTGTTTTCATGGTATAGTTCTTTCACATCCTTGGTTAATGTTATTCCAAGGTATTTTATTATGTTTTTTGTTGCTATTGAAAATGGGACAATGCTACTTATTTCTTTCTCTGTATCTTTGTCTTTTGCATATACAAAGGCTACTGATTTTTGTGCATTGATTTTGTATCCTGCTACTTTGCAGAAGAAGTTAATCACTTTTAAGAGTTTTGAGATGGATGCTCTCAGGTCTCTTATGTACAGAATTTTGTCATCTGCAAATAGAGTTAACTTCTTCTTTTCCAATTTGTATCCCTTTTATTTCTTTCTCTTGTCTTCTTGCTTTATCTAGGACTTTTAGTACTATATTGAAGAGCAGAGGTGAGAGTGGGCACACCTGTGTTGTTCCTGAACTCAATGGGAATTCCTTCAGACTCTCTCCATTTGATCTTTAGGAGCTTCGTATATAGTCTTTATTATGTTGAGATATAAACTATCCATGCCAATTCTCTCTATTGTTTTGATTATGAAGTGATGTTGTATTTTGTCAAGGGCCTTTTCTGCATCTATCGAAATGGACATGTAGTTTTTGTGTTTAAGCTTATTTATGTGGCGTATTACATTAACAGATTTCCATATGTTGAACCACTCCTGTGTTCTTGGGATGAATCCCACTTGATTAAGGTGGATAATGCTTTTAAAATATTTTTTATTTTTATTTATTTATTTGAGAGAGAGAGAGAGAGAGAGAGAGAGAGAGAGAGAGAGAGAGAGAGAGGGAGGGAGAGGGAGAGAGAGAATGGGCATGCCTGGGCTTCCAGCCACTGCAAGCGAACTCCAGATACACATGCCCCCTTGTGCATCTGGCTAACATGGGTCCTGGGAAAGTGAGCCTCAAACCAGGGTCCTTAGGCTTCACAGGCAAATGCTTAACCACTAAGCCATCTCTTCAGCCCTGAATAATGAATGCTTTTAATGTGTTGTTGGATTTGGTTTGTGAGGATTTTCTTCAGGATCTTTGTGTCTAAGTTCATAAGGGAAATAGGCTTGTAGTTTTATTTTTTTGAGGCAACTCTGCCTGGTTTTGGTATTAGAGTGATACTAGCTTTATAGAAGGAGTTGAGGAGCTTTTCTTGCTCTCCAATTGTGTGACATAATTTGAGAAAAATTGGTTTCAGTTCTATCATGAAGGTTTAATAAATGGCTGAGAAGCCATCTGGTCCTGGTCTCTTCCTTTTGGGGAGGTTTTTGGTTACATTTCTAAATCTTGATGGCTGTGATTGCTTTGGTTAGGAGATTAATCTGCTCTGAGTTTAGCTTTGGCAGGTAGTATGTGTCCAGTAATTCATCCATTTTCTCCATACTAACCAGTTTTGTAGAGTAGAAGTTTTTGAAATAAATCCTGATGTTTCTTCCAATTTCACTTATGTCTGTTGTGATCTCTCCTTTTTCATTCCTAATATTGTTAATTTGAAGTGTTTCTTTTTTGTTTGTTTGATCAAATTGGCTAAGGGTTTATCAATATTGTTCATTGTTTCAAAGAACCAACTCTTTGTTTCATCAATTTTCTTAATTGTTTTCTTAGTTTCCAATTCATTAATTTCTGCTCTGATCTTAATTATTTCTTTTGTGTCTGGAGCTTTTTGGGTTGGAATCTTCATGCTTTTCCAGTGCCTATACGTGGATCTTTAGGTTATTGATTTGGGATCTCTCTGTCTTTGTTATGAAGGCATTTATTGCTATGAATTTTCCCCTGAGGATCACCTTAATTTTATACTATAAGTTTTGGAACAAAGTGTTCTCATTGTCATTTTTTTCTAGAAATTTTTCAATTTCATTTTTTATTTCATCCACTACCCATTTATTGTTTAAACGTATGTTATTCCGTTTCCAAGAGCCAATGGGATTCCTGGTGCTTCTTTTGTTGTTAATTTCTATCACAATAGCATTGTGATCTGATATCATGCAGGAAATTATGTCGAGCTTTCTAAATATATGGAGGCATGCTTTGTGACCCAGTATATAATCTATTATAGAGAAGGTTCCATGGGCTGCTGAGAAGAATGTGTAATCTGTGGATTTGGGGTAGAATGTTCTGTAGATGTCTGTCAGGTCTAATTGTTATATGGTTTTGTTGAGCTCTCTCACTTCCCTGATGATTTTCTGTTTGGATGATCTGTCTATTGCTAATAAAGGAGTATTGAAGTCCCCAACTTTGATGGTGTTGGTGGCTATTTCTGTTTTATTGTCAAGTTGGTTTTGTTTTATGAATAGTGGTACACCTGTGTTTGGTGCATAAATATTTATATTTTTGTTATTCTCTTGTTGGATTGTTCCCTAGATAAGTAGGAGGTGGTGTTCTTTGTCTTTTTGATGACTTTTGAAGTCTATTTTATCCAATATTAGTATAGATGTGCCTGCTTGTTTCTTATTTCGGTTTGCTTGGAATATCATTTTCCACCCTTTCACCCAAAGGAGGTGTCTGTTTTTAGTGATGAGGTGGGTTTCTTGAAGACAACAGATTGAGGGTCTAATTTTCTGATCCATCCTGTTAGCTTATGTCTCTTGGTGGGTGAATTAAGGCCATTAATATGTGAGGTTTAATTTGATCCCTACCATATCATGTTTGTTTATGTGGTTTGGTGTTTTCTTGGACTTTGTATTTGTGTGTGTGTGTGTGTGTGTGTGTGTGTGTGTGTGTGTGTGTGCCTTCTCTGACTTTGGTTACTGTGATCTGTTTCTTTTTTTTTTTCCCTCAATTTTATTAACATTTTCCATGATTATAAAAAAAAAAATCCCATGGTAATACCTCCTCCCCCACTTTCGCCTTTGAAATTCCATTCTCCACCATATCCCCTCCCCATCTCAATCAGTCTCTCTTTTATTTTGATGTCATGATCTTTTATTCTTCTTATGATGGTCTTGTGTAGGTAGTGTCAGGCACTATGAGGTCATAGATATCCAGGCCATTTTATGTCTGGAGGGAGCACGTTATAAGGAGTCCTACCCTTCCTTTGGCTCTTACATTCTTTCCATCATCTCTTCTGCATTAGACCCTGAGCCTTGGAAGGTGTGATAGAGATGTTATTCAGTACTCCAGTCACTTCTTTCCAGCACTGTGATACCTTCTGAGTCACCCCAAAGTCACTGCCATCTGAAAAGAGAAGATTCTCTATCCAAAGTGAGAGTAGTGTTAATATAAGGGTATAAATATTAAGAGAAGTGCTTACAGGGAAGTTTGATAAGCAAAGTATATACATTTTTCCAGACATCAGATGTTATACCCCCAGGGCTCATGACTACCCTTGTTTTAAGCTTTCAGTATCAGGGATGTTCCCCCCCATAGAGCAGGCCTCCAGTCCAGTTGGACGGCAGTTGGTTTCCACCATGACAGACGTGCCACTATTGCACCCGTTGGCTCATCTGGGCTGGCTGGCCAATTATAAGGCTTGTAGTTTCCACTGATGAGTGTCTTCACTGGTGGTATCTCTTTCTCCCATTGAACTACATATAGAATGGCTTCTTCCAGCTTTCTATCAGCTGGTCTACATGGAGGAGATTATCAGCTCAGTTCCAGCAGAATTTCTCAGTGGCCTTGCAGCCCCAGTATGTGGAGTCTTCAGCAATAGGGTCTTACCATCGATTACTGGTGGGAAACCAAGGGCCTCGGCAATGGTCTATAATGTTTTGGGGGCATCAGGGACCTCCCAGGCCAACAACTCACTGGAGGTATACCATACCTGGTTTCTAACAACAATCTATGGCTCTTGAGTGGTCCATTGTCCGAAACTGGAGGATTCCATATGATTATGTTTGAATTAGCCCTCCCTCTACCTTTCCTTTACTCAATCTCTTCCCCTGACCTCACTTTGGGCATTTTCAGCCCTATTAATCTATTCTTCTACTTACATATATACAATACCAACCAATTAAGTACCCTCGTCCTTTCCTTTTTCTTCCCTTTATATCTCCTTTTTAACTTACTGGTCTCTTCTACCGAGTTTTTTCCTTCTCACACAGAAGCCCAATCATCTGTAGCTAGGATCCACATATGAAGGAGAACATGGGGCACTTGGCTTTCTGGGCCTGGGTTACCTCACTTAGTGTAATCCTTTCCAGATCCATCCATTTTCCTGAAAATTTCATAAATTCATTTTTCTTTAGCACTGAGTAGAACTCCATTGTATTAATGTGTTACATCTTCATTATCCACTCATCAGTTGAGGGACATCTAGGCTGGTTCCATTTCCCAGCTATTATGAATTGAGCAGCAATAAACATGGTTGAGCATGTACTTCTAAGGAAATTGGATGAGTCCTTAGTATATATCCCTAGGAGTGCTATAGCTGGGTCATATGGTAGATCAATTTTTAGCTGTCTTAGGAACCTCCACACTGATTTCCACAATGACTGGGCCAGACTGCATTCCCACCAACAGTGTAGAAGGGTTCCTCTTTTTCCACATTTCCTCTAGCATTTATGATCATTTGTTTTCATGATGGTAGCCAATCTGACAGGAGTGAGATGGAATCTCAATGTAGTTTTAATCTGCATTTCCCTGATGACTAGGGATGTAGAACCTTTTCTTAAATGCTTGTACGCCATCTGTATTTCTTTCTTTCTTTCTTTCTTTCTTTCTTTCTTTCTTTCTTTCTTTCTTTTTATTTTTGAGAACTCTCTATTTATCTCCATAGCCCATTTTTTAATTGGCTTGTTTGATTCTTATTATTTAACTTTTTGAGTTCTTTGTATATCCTAGATATTAATCCTCTATGAGATGTATAGCTGGCATAGATTTTTTCCCATTCTGTAGGTCGCCTCTTTGCTTTATTCACAGTGTCCTTTGCAGTATAGAATCTTTGTAATTTCATGAGGTCCCAGGGGTTAATCTGTGGTTTTATTGCCCGAGCAATTGGGGTTATACTCAGAAAGTCTTTGCCAAGACCAATGTGTTGAAGGGTTTCCCCTACTTTTTCCACTAGCAATTTCAGAGTTTCAGGTCTGATGTTAAGTACTTTAGTCCATTTGGGTTTAATTCTTATGCATGGAGAGAGAGAAGAATCTATTTTCATCCTTCTACAGATACATATCCAGTTTTTCCAGCACCATTTGCTGAAGATGCTGTCTTTTCTCCAGTGAGTGTTTTTGGCATTTTTATTGAATATCAGGTGGCTATAGCTACCTGGACTTATATCTGGGTCCTCTATTCTGTTCCATTGATCTACATATCTGCTTTTGTGCTAATACCATGCTGTTTTTGTTACTATGGTTCTTTAATATTTTTTTTTGTTCATTATTTATTTATTTATTTGAGAGCGATAGACATAGAGAGAAAGACAGATAGAGGGAGAGAGAGAGAATGGGCGCGCCAGGGCTTCCAGCCTCTGCAAACGAACTCCAGACGTGTGCGCCCCCTTGTGCATCTGGCTAACGTGGGACCTGGGGAACCGAGCCTCGAACCGGGGTCCTTAGGCTTCACAGGCAAGCGCTTAACCGCTAAGCCATCTCTTCTTTAGTATAGGTTAAAATCAGGTATGGTGGTTCCTCCCGCCTTATTTTTGTTGCTCAGTATTATTTTAGATATCTGAGTTTTTTTGTGATTCCAAATGAAGTTTTGGAATTTTTTCTCTATTTCCATGAAGAATGCCTTTGGAATTTGATGGGGATTGCATTAAATGTGTAGATTGCTTTTGGTAAGATTGCCATTTTCACAATATTGATTCTTCCTATCCAGGAACAAGGGATATTTTTCCATTTCCTAGAGTCATCTGCAATTTCTTGCTTGAGTGTTTTATAGTTTTCATTGTAGAGATCCTTTACTTCCTTTGTTAGGTGTATTCCAAGGTACTTTATTTTCTTTGATGCAATTGTGAATGGGAATGATTCTCTGATTTCATCCTTTGTATGTTTGTTGTTGGCATATAGGAATGCTACTGATTTCTGTGTATTTATTTTGTATCCTGCTACATGGCTGTAGGTGTTTATCAGCTCTAACAGATTGCTGGTAGAGTCTTTAGGGTCTTTTATATATAGAATCATGTCATCTGCAAATAATGATAACTTGATCTCTTCCTTTCCAATTTGTATCCCTTTTATTTGTGTTTCTTGCCTTATTGCTATGGCTAAGACTTCCAGTAGTATACTAAATAAAAGTGGGGACAGTGACACCCTTGTCTTGTTCCTGATTTTAGTGGAAAAGCTTCCAGTTTTTCTCCATTTAGTAATATGTTGGCTGTAAGCTTGTCATAAATAGCCTTTATTATATTGAGATATGTTCCTTCTATTCCCAGTCTCTGTAGGACTTTTATCATGAAGGGATGTTGGATTTTGTCAAATGCTTTCTCTGCGTCTAATGAGATGATCATATGATTTTTGTCCTTCAGTCCATTTATTGATTTGCATATGTTGAACCATCCCTGCATCTCTGGGATAAAGCCTACTTGGTCAGGGTGATGATCTTTCTGATATATCCTTGTATTCTCTTTGCCAATATTTTGTTGAGAATTTTTGCGTCTATGTTCATGAGGGGGATTGGTCTGTAATTTTTTTGTTGTTTTTCTATCTTTGCCTGGTTTTGGTATCAGGGTGATGCTGGCTTCATAGAAGGAATTTGGTAGGATTCCTTCTTTTTATATTTTATGGAAAAGTTTAAGAAGCAATGATGTTAGTTCTTCCCTGAAGGTCTGGTAAAATTCAGCAGTGAATCCATCTGGGCCTGGGTTTTTTTTTTTTTTTTTCTTAGTTGGGAGATTTTTGATAACTTTTCGGATCTCCATGCTTGTTATAGGTCTATTTAAGTGATTAATCTCATCTTGATTTAATTTAGGTAGGTCATATTTATAAATCAAGGAAATCATCCATTTCTTTCAGATTTTCATATTTTGTGGAGTATATGCTTTTATAGTATGTCCCTATGATTTTTTAAATTTCTCTGGCATCTGCTGTGGTGTTACCTTTTTCATCTCTAATTTTATTAATTTGTGTCTCTTCTCTTTTTCTTTTGGCCAGATTTGCTAAGGGTTTATCAATCTTGTTTATCCTTTAAAAGAATCAACTCTTTGTTTCATTGATTCTTTGGATTTTTTTTTTTTGTTTCTATTTCATTAATTTCTATTCTAATCTGTATTATTTTTCCCATGTACTGATTTTTGCTTTGCCTTGTTATTCTTTTTCCAAGGCTTTATGGTGAAGCATTAGGTTGTTTACTTGTGACCTTTCTAATTTATTAATGTAGGCACTTAAAACTATAAAATTACCTCTTAGGACTTCCTTGATTATGTCCCAGAGATTTTGGTATGTTGTGTTCTCATTATCGTTTGACTCTATAAATTTTTTGATTTCCTTCTTGATTTCTTCATTGACCCATTCATCATTGTGTTCTCATTATCATTTGTCTTTATGAATTTTTTATTTCAGTTTTGATTTCTTCATCCTATTCATCATTTAGTAGTATATTATTTAGTTTCCATGATTTTGTGTATGCTCTATAGCTTTTCTTGCTGTTAATTTGTAGTTGATCCCATTGTGATGAGATAGAGTGCAAGGAATTGTTTCAATTTTCTTGTATTTGTTAATATTTGCTTTGTGTCCTAATGTATTTTCTATGTTAGAGACTGTTTCATGGGTTGCTGAAAAGAATGTGTACTCTGCAACATTTGGATAAAATGTCCTGTATATATCTGTTAGGTTCATTTTGTTCTATGACCTCATTTAATCCAAATGCCTTTCTGTTAGTTTTTTTTGCTGGAATGACCTGTCAATTGATAATGGAATGTTGAAGTCAAAGTGTGTTTGGTGTTATCTGTGACCTTAGTTCTAATAGCATTTGTTTGATGAAGTTGAGAGCCCTTATGTTAGGTGCATATATGTTTAGGATTGTAATGTCCTCCTGTTGGAGTGTGCCTTTAATCAATATAAAGTGACCTTCATTATCTTTCTTAACTAATGTTGTACTGAAGTCTAATTTGTCAGATATTAGGATAGTGACCCCTGCTTGTTTTCTAGGTCCATTTGCTTGAAACACCATTTTCCAACCTTTCACCCTAAGATAGTGTCCATCCTTTGTAGTAAGGTGAGGCAACAAATTGAAGGATCCTGCTTTTTAACCCCGTCTGAAAACCTATGTCTTTTGGTTGGGGCATTGAGGCCATTGATATTAAGAGTTATTATTGAAAGGTGTGTATTTATTTTTACTGTTTTTGTTGTTTTGTAGTTCTTTTGACTTTACCTTTTATCTCTTATATTAACTATTATGTGAGTATGATTTTTTTTTCTAGGTTTCTTACATATGTGCTTTTCTTTCTCTTCAGCATGGAGGATTCCATGAAGTATTTTCTGTAGAGCTGGTTTTGCCTTCAAATATTCCTTTAGCCAGATTTTATCGTGAAAGGTCCTTCTTTCTCTGTCTATTTGAATGGATAACTTTGCAGGATAAAGTAATCTTGGCTAACACTTTTTGTCTTTCAGAACTTGGAATACATCATTCCAAGCACTTCTGGCTATTAAAATTTGTTTTGAGTAATCTGCTATAATCCTGATGGGCTTGCCTTTTTATGTGACTTGATTTTGCTCTGTAACTGCTTCCAATATACTTTCTTTGGTTTGTATGTTTGGTAGTTTAGTTATAATATGGTGAGGAGAGGTTCTTTCCAGATTTTGTCTGTTTGGTTTTTGAAAGGCTGCCTGTGTCTGCATTGGCACCTCTTTCCCAATTTGGGAGAAGTTTTCTTCTCTGATTTTGTTGAAAATACCTACTATGCCTTTAGAGTGAAATTCTTCTCCTTCTACTATACCCTGAATTCTTTTTTAAAAAAATTTTTTTTTTGTTTATATATTTGAGAGTGACAGACACAGAGAGAAAGACAGATAGAGGGAGAGAGAGAGAGAATGGGTACACCAGGGCTTCCAGCCTCTTCAAATGAACTCCAGACGCGTGCGCCCCCTTGTGCATCTGGCTAACGTGGGACCTGGGGAACCGAGCCTCGAACTGGGGTCCTTAGGCTTCACAGGCAAGCACTTAACCGCTAAGCCATCTCTCCAGCCCTACCCTGAATTCATATGTTTGATCTTTTCACAGTGTCCTGGATATCTTGAAATTCCCATTCATGCTTTCCTATTCCTTTCTCTCCTTCATCCATTCTACTGGTGAGATTGACTACAGAGCTTTTTAAATTTCACTCACTGTTCTTTCTTGCTAGTATTTCTGTTTCTTCTTTATTATTTCTATTTCCTTATGTATGTCTTGTATTGACCTCTTTATTTCATTAAATTGGTTTCCTGTGCCTTCTTTGATTCCTTTGTTTTTCTCTTTTATTCATTTGATTTTCTCTTTGATTTTATTGAACATCTTTATAATAATTCTTTTGAAATCTTTTTCAGGCATTTCTCCCAAATCAGTCTCACTGGAGGTCATTTCTGATGCATAATACTTTTTGGCAGGTTGTCTTGATTTTTTGTGTTTCCTGTATTATAATGTAGTGATTTTTGCATCTTGGATTAATTTAATGCTTGGATTTTCTAATTATCTGAAGTATTATTATATGTATCCATCTGATGTTACATATCTTCAGGGTAGGAGCTTAATGTGCTAGGTGTGGCTCTTATGAATCTCAGAGTAACCACAAAAGTGCCCCTAAGTGTTGGGTTTGCCTGCTATGGGAGTATTCAAGTAGGCTGAGTGGAACAGAATATACGTAAATTCTTAAACTTAACTAAACAATGTATGCATTCAATGAAAAACAGAGTATTTATGCAAGAGTAGGTATTATGACAACCAGATCCTCTAACAAAGTCACAGTACAGAAGGATGTGTGTTGCCCCACACCCTTAATCTTGTCAACTGGGAAGTTAAGATTTTTGTTCTGTAGAGGGCTCCATGTCAGCTTGTGACCTAGTGAGACCCTTCCGCAGTGTAGAATAGAAGAGGATACAAAGGCACTATAAATCAGGAAGCAACAAATGACAAGCCCCAAATATAGCTTATTTAAGAATGTCAAATCTGACTATCCTTCATATTATATATATAATTTACCCTAACATGGAATGTGCAATTAGCTCTTCTTACTCAAGCCTATACACACCAGGCTTATTTTGTGGGTACTGACCTGGTGTAATCCCAGTTACCTTTTGGGATGGTTTTGGTCTCAATTATGATGTACACCTGCTTGGGTCCCTCTTTGCTGCACTGTGGGCTCAGGTAGGCTGGCTGGGTCAGTGGGTCACTGCTCTGATCGCCTGTGCCAGAGGCTGTGTAGGTGAGCTCCCTTTCCCAGTTCTCTGGTGCTTGCTGGTACTTGTGCTGGCTGTGGGGGAGGGGAGATTGTGGATGGTGACTGAAGTTGTTCCACTGGTCCTTGTGATCCTCTTCCTCATGAGCTGCTTTGTTGGTCCCTGCCGTCCTCCCTTCATATTTCATGAGTTTGTGCAGAGGCCAGTGTGAGTGGAGAATTCCCTCACCTGGCTTTTTCTGTGACTCAAGCTGAGCCTTGTGGCTGTGGCCTTGTGGACCTGGTGCCACTGCTGTTGGAGCTGTTTTTTTGCCTGCTTCTGTGGTCTCTAGATGCTCTGTATCTCTCTTACTCTGCTGCAGTTGATAATTTCTTATACACCTTGCTTTTAAGTAGAAGAGTTTTTTTTTTTTTTTCTTCCCTAAGCTGCGTTGGTGTGGTTACTATACTACCATCTTAACTGGAAGTCCTTGGTTCACATTTTAATTGTTATGTCTTATACCTTCTCAGATGAGTGTATTGTTCACAGATATTATCATCTTACCATTCCTGTCCTTGCCCAGGCAAGAGCTATTTGTTCTGATCAGTACATCACATATCTGTGAATAACTGCTGTTTGCCCCTCATTGGGTTGAGAGCTGAGGAAGTGAAGAAGAGGACATGGTCCTCTGCACTTTCAGAGCTGGTCATCTAAAGAGAGATAAGTGAATTAATGGATCATTTACTACACTGCAAAGGGTGATGATAGAAGAGTGTTTTATCAGACATACAGAGACTAGAGGAGGGAAGTCAGGGGAGGTTTGCTGTAGGAAATGACTTGAGCTGAGTCTTGAAGGACAAAGAAGAAATGAGAAAATGAAGTAGGCCATTGTATTGAGGGTGCATTTTCCAGGTGGAGGAAAGTGGAGGGACATAGGATAAACCACAGGGATTTTAAGAACCAGGAAGACATGAAAGGCATAATTAAGTTAAATATCCTGGATCCTTATGCCTGGATGACTTCCTGAAGGATGGCATTCTTCACCTTTGTTACAACCCAAGGACAGCAAGGAGAAAAACAATCCTTTTGTCTAAAAATATCACATAACATTGGTAGCTGAAAGAGATTGGTAAAGTTCTCCATTCCTTGGGGTTGTTTCCTCACACCCCTTCTGCACTTGAGTAATGTATACTGTCAATTATGACTGTTCTTACTAGGTACTAGATTGGAAACACCTATAAAATGCTGTCACATGTCTACATGTTGGACATAGATATGCTTCACATTGAGGGAGAAGTTAAATGTCATTTTCTGTATGACCACTTATTCAACAGGTATCTTTACTTTTCCCTTTTTTTTTTTTTTTTTTTGAGGTAGGGTCTCACTTTAGCCTAGGCTGACCTGGAATTCACTCTGTACTCTCATGGTGGCCTCAAACTCATAGCGATCCTCCCTCTGCCTCCAAAGTGCTGGGGTTAAATGCGTGTACTACACACCCAGCTCAACAGGTATCTTTTCATGTCTTAGGGGATGTGCATATGTTGTTGAATAAATCACAGGAGGTTCTTATGTCCTTGGTGCTTCTTATCCAGTAGAGAAGAAAGAAATTGAAAGAGTGGTTATAATGGTGTTATGAACAGGAGGGAATTCCAACTAATATGTGAGTAAAAGTATGATTAATAGCATTATTTTCAAGTATAAGTGGCAGCTTAAGCACTTATGCAAAAAAGTATCTGTTAAAGAGAATTTACCACTGGACTAATAACTTGGCAGCTATGCTCATTAATGTTGGCATTTTCTAGTAAAATTGGGTATATAAAGACAAGTGGTGAGTAAAGTATAGCTGAGAAATGATCATTTTATGGCTTTAAGCAATTTATCAATATGATAACCAAAAAAATAAATTTGTAAAAGATTAAACTGGTAATATTCTGACCAAGGCTCCATCTGTCAGTAGAGAAACTGCAGTATGGCTTCTCAGAGGTTAGGTAATTTTGCCAGAGGCACACCAACTGCAGCTTGTGACAAATGACTGACCCCTAAGGCCACCAACCATGGCTGCCTGGTGCTCTGCTTGGCCCTTGCCTGATAGCTCCTATTCTCTCATATCTGACCGGACTACTCCTCTGGCCTGAGGCAGGTATTTTCATTATGATCCATAATTAAGTTGAATAGACTTTGTAATTGAACGAGCATTCCACACTGGGGACTTTAAATAGATTCAGCTCATCAGGACATGAGGAAGCTGTGTGAGGAATAGGGGAAGGTGGGGGCTGGGACCACTTGCTCACTTTTGCAGGCATTTGTGGACACAAGAAATCAAGGATCTGTTATCAGAGTCCAGCATTCTCAGTCCTCTGTCTCATGAATTATACACAATGATGAACAAAGCCAAGAGAACCCTGCTTGGTGAGCTGAGCTTCCTCTGTGTATTGTTTATAGAGGAAAGCTGTTCTTGGCTTAGGAGTTTTTCTCACAATATGTCAAGGACACCAAGACCTATCTGGAATGAGACAGTATCTTCTGGGTAGGGAGTATGTGTTGTGAGCAGGAAAAGGATTGGAAACATGTTCTTGTCCTCTTTTCCTAGTCTAATTATTGTTCACGTTATTTTTTGATCAGATTCTTACCCCATTCAACAATGATTGATGGGCTACTTTCCACTGAGGCTGCTCTTACTCAAAATATCATGAACAATAAATAAAGTTGAATGAATTGCATAGTCACAGGGGGGAGGAAAGGGGGATGGTGAGCAAATGTGTGTATATTGGGAGAGGTGAAAGAATTTATTATAGTTGAATCATTGTAATTATCTTCTTTCATAGACAGAGGCTGTAGCATGACTCACCCCAGATAGAGGAAGACACTTTAAAAATTATACCTAACCTAGGACATAAGTTATCATTTATATTTTAAATTTACATATGTATTTTAACAGTGATTAGTAATGTACTTTATTCTTTAAAAGCCTTCAATACATGTTTCTTAAATAACTGACTGCCAGAAGAAAATTAATTTCCTATGTATAATCCAGCTTGAGTACAATGACATATATGTGACAGAAAACATGAGTATGAGTAAAGATATATTGTCAAAACAGGCACAGTGTGAGCAGCCGTGGGTGGCCTTGGTGTCCTTGTTGTGAAATGGCCACTGTATTAGTCAGCTTCTCATTACCATAGTAAAATACCTGAGATATCCAACATAAATGGGGGAAAAGCTTATTTTGGTGCACAGTTCCAGGGGTTTCATTCCATGGATGCTTGGTCTTATTGTATTGGACCTGTGTTAGCATGGTGCATCATTGTAGGTATTTGATGTGAGGGAGGTCACTTACCTCAAGGCAGCTATTAAGAAGGAGAGAAAGAAAAGGGACCAGTGTCATACTATCTCCTTCAAGGGCAACCCTTAAATGATCTAATCTCCTTTGACTAGGTCCTACCTCCTAAAATTTCAATCACCACTATCAATAATTACACAAGCTGGTGACCAAGCCTCTAATATATGGGCCTTTGGGTAAATTTCAAATCAAAACTATAGTAGCCATGTGGTGGTTTGATTCAGGTGTCCCCCATGAACTCATGTGTTCTGAATGCTACATCCCCAGCTAATGGCAACTTGGGAATTTTGTTGAGGGCAGACTTATGTTATACTTAGCCCCCCCTTGCCAGTGTATAGCACACTCTTCTGCTGCTGTTGTCCACCTGATATTGGTCAGGAAGTGATGTCCAGCTTCTGCTCATGCCATCCTTTCCCCTCCTCTTGAATCTGTAAGCCAAAATAAACCCTTTTCTCCCATAAACTACTTTTGGTCTGTTGTTTTGTGCCAGCAGTGAGAAGGTAACAGCAACAAGCTACAATGAGGTGGAATATTCAGGCATGTGTGGACAGTTGGTAGAAGATTTCAGCATCAGATAGAATCTTCAGGTTAAAGAACAAATACAAGCCACTGGTCAGAGTGCTTTGGTAGAGAGCACAGAGTGTCAGGAGACTGAACACTGTTGATAGATGGAGATGCCAGGCCAGGGTGACTGTTGTTTGAGCCTTGGCCCATAGCTGAGGTGGCAGACACTGACTTGGAGTATGAATACAGAAAGAGGCATGTGCCAAATGAAGGGCTGCACAAACATGATGAAATAATTAGATGTTATAAATATGGCATTATAATTGTGGTGGTTTAAAACACCAACAGAATAACAAAGCCTTGCAAATAGGTTTGTACCAAGAAATGCTGAGTGATCCTCTAAATAAAATGAGTGGTTCTTTATATTACAAGAGAATGACAAAACATGACTTGTGATGTGTTCCTTTAAGACTTAGTCTTTCTTTATCTTGAGGGTGTAAGGAGGAGCCTGTTTTCCCTTAAAAGAGCACATACAGAGTAATTGTGACATACTGAAGAGTTGTCTTTATAGTTAAAACTGGTTCTGTGTTTGGTATGGATATGTCAACTTGGTTGCGGCAATCATTACACAACGTGTATGTATCAAACCACCACACTGTTTATCTAGAAAAAACACACTTTTAAATCAATTATTTCTCAATAAAGGCAAACAATGTTTTCTCAAGAGATGTAAAGCTATCAAAGCACACTTAAGATTGCTTAAAGTAGTGCTAAGAAGTGACAAATGAAAAAGTTCAATATTTAACTAAACAGTAGATTAGTGTCCATTTGGAATTTTTTTCCTTTGGCCACTTCTAGTTTTGCCAACTCCCCTTTTGCCATTTTACCAATAGAAAAGCTACTGAAGAGAGTGCTATTGTCATAAAATAATCTGTATACAGGGTTGGAGAGATAGCTTAGCGATTAAGGTTCTTGCCTGCAAAGCTAATGGACCTAGGTTCAATTCCCTAGGACCCATGTAAGCCAGATGCATGTGCATCTAGAGTTTCTTTGCAGTGGCTGGAGGCCCTATTTTTTTCTCTATCTGCCTCCCTCTCAAATGAGTAAATAAAAATAATTGTCTGGATAGAGTACAGAATGTATGCAAAACCTATGTAGAATCAGTTTCTAAACAGGCTACTCTTCTGTTATTTTAAAAGATTTGAACTTTTCTTGTGGGTTATATGATTTTTAAAATTTATTTTTAGGGAGCTAGGAAGCCCTTTCATCATGCATAAGTTCCATTAATTTTGTACAACTCTTACAGAAGGCATCATGTTTTAACTGCCATTGCTCTGGGTTTGCGGACAGTGTATGGCATGATTACACAAACAGCTATAACACACGCTGCTTGCATTTTAGCAGGGACTTCCAGAATGGACAGAAGAGCAGGTGGTGAATTTCTTATACAAAATTTAATAGCCAATTTTTGTACCTATTCTTACCAAAATGTCGACAATCATTGGACTCTTCTGATTCTCATTGCAATGTAAATTCATATATTGTAATATTTGTTTTGAAAATTTATATACTAGCTCACCATATGAACATGTTCTCATTGCCTACTCAGGCCTTTGAGCAATTTGCAGTCTTTTGTTAGCAAATAAAGGCTCTCAGAGCCTCCTATTTTGAGCCCCAAGTTTACCAGCTGCTATCCACTACTGGGCCTCATTAGGGGCCTGCTGCTCTGCTGAGAACCACACCACATGCTACACCCTCTCTTGTCTACATGTTAGCCTGTTGCTGCTCTTTAAATTACCTGGTACAAAAGCTTGCTCTATTTCTCCACAGACAGCTACCACTTCTGCCCAGTTTGAAGAGGCTCTATATCATGATCTCTCAAACTAATTAAGGTTTGCCGGCAGGCCACAGGTTGCTATAGAGGAAACTTCCTGAAGCCTGATATCTACAAGGGTTTTCTTTTCTTTCTTTTTTTGACAGATGATTACTACTGGATGTAGCTCATGTTGAAAAGTGTGTTTTAAAACTTAAAAAATGCTTTCTTGTGTTGATCTAGGGATACTAGTAATTGTACATTTCAAAAATATTAATCAAAACTTTGAAATAAATTATTTTCAAGGGATCAGGCTAATAAATATATGGAAAAAGTATTTCTATGAAGATTTTTTGGATATCATAGATATGACCCAGTATTTGTGCTAACTAGGTATTAAGTGAAAAACATTGCAACTTTTCAGAGAAAAGTTTTAAGAGAATTTGTTTGGAATTTAATGGTTTAAGAAATGTTAAGCAGTGTTTTCCATATCCCAAATAACCAAAATCAATTTTCAAGACACTTCAGGTTTCCTGAGATGAGAATTTGATATTAAAGTTATAAATTCAGAGAAGAGGGTGTTCTACAGCAGGTGTTGTCTATTTGAAACAAAATGAATTAATGAAGGCTCATGTAAGCACAAAAGAGAAATTACCAATGATGCTTCATTAAAAATTACAGCTAACAAAAGGACTCTGTTATAGGGTAAGCTCCTCTCCTATGTTGACATGTATTCCAGTTAATAAAATTCTGCTAGCACATTGTGAGGCCGGAAGCTTTGGGTTAGGAAGAAGGGTCTGGCTTGTCAGCCTCCAGCACCTATGGGCATGCCCATGTGCTTCCTATCTGTTTGTTTTGTGGACCAAGGGGTCCTGCATCTTTCTCTGCTTCCTTCTCATTTATTCTTGCGAGAGAATCATATTTACTTACTGAAATGTAGCTTCCACATTTCTCCATCTGCTAGTATTTGGGGGAATTTTATTGTTACCTTATTTTACCTACCTGTTCTGTCAGATTTTCCTTCATGCCACCATCTTTTCTTCTGATTAATACCTTCCCTACCAGCCAGGTTGATCTTTCTGGAATCCTCTTAACCACCATGACCACCATGGAAGGAAATGAAAATCCCTTTGACTATCTAACTGTGAATATTCCTGGTAATATTTTTAATGACCTCAATGTACCTAATTTGTGGGTATGTACAAGTTATTTTTCCCTTTTCTTTTGGTCTATGAAAACAAGGAAAAAGTCACCAAGCATTGTCATATGTGGGGAAGATTTTTTTGGTTCCTGAATCTATAACCAATTAATTGAATGAAAAATTCTTGAGTAATGTTTACTTACATTTGTCAGGGAACAAGGATGGTGAGGAGATCTGCTTTCTTTAAGGTTTCAGAGAGACAGCAACTGCTTTTGGATGAGCTGAAGAGCAAAGAATATTTAGATAAATCAAAAAAAAACATTTAAGCATGTCTCTGGGTACCAGTGCACACTTTTTATAGTGACTTAAGCACAGAGATTGTGGCAGCCTCAGCTGTGACTCTGGTGTACACAGAAGGGCAGCAAATGATGGTGATCAGAAAGGAGCTCTCAGGGGCCTAGTACATGCTTATGGACTCTGCTGTGTCCTGTTACATAGCTGACTTGCTAAGAAGAGATGGGCCTCTTGGAAGATGGGTATTGTGTGCTAATTAAAGAAATACTGACTAAGAACTTACTATGTGTCAGGCATTGTATTAGGAGTTTGAAGGACAATAAATAGCAAAAGGAGACATGATTTCTGTCCTCAAGAAGCTCATGGGCTCATAGGGAATAAAGACAAGCAGAAAATTGCTCTCTCCATGCTAATTGGAGCTATCATGGCCCAAAGCAATGTGTGCTGAGAGGATAGATTGGTCCTGTAGGAAGTAGAAATCACCCATGCATAGACTACAGAAAAACACCTGGGGACTCTGGCCTTCTTTCTTCTAGTAGCAGTTTTGGGCCTGGAAGCATCGATTTTACCTGCAGTTCTGGAAATTACCATTGCTGTAGTTATCTGAAGCTAATGCTTAGGAACTCTTCCATGGCTGGCTGTCCAAAGCCCTGGGGTAATTTGGCTTGCTTGCTGTGTATGTACACGTAGCACATATGTTTGTCCATGTTGTTTGAAAGTAAGTTGCAGACATCACTGTTCCAAGAATGATTGTATTTTGAGGCACAGATTCACTTATTAAATAACCCTGGTTCATTTGCAACTTGCTGTGTAGCCCAGACTGGCTTGAACTTGCAATGATGTGCCCATTTCTGCCTCCTGAGTGCTGGTATCACAGGCTTGCAGTAATATGCCTATCCCATGAAAGTCTTTCATGGCTATGTTTTTTTTCTTGAATAAGAATCAAATTAAACCTTTAATCCCAGCACTCGGGAGGCAGAGGTAGGAGGATCTCCATGAGTTCAAGGCCACCCTGAGACTCCATAGTGAATTCCAGGTCAGTCTGGGCCAGAGTGAGACCCTACCTCGAAAAACCAAAAAAAAAAAAAAAAAAAAGGATCAAATTAAAGTACATGCATTAAAATTAATGAAAACATAAAAAACATATTTTCTATCCCTTTACCTCCAGAGTCCCAGAAATAACCAGTATCATATTTTTTTAGGTTTAGACTTGTCTGGTATACATTTGAAACTTTTGAATATGCATATACATTTCTTCTGCCATATGTATATCCTGCCATATTAAATTATGTCTAATTAAAAATATATGGACATTTTTTAATTGATCCAAGGGTCTCTTGCACATGCCAGGCAGGTGAATTATATCCCCAGAACTCTTAATTTTTTTTTTTTTTTTTTTTGGTTTTTCGAGGTAGGGTGTCACTCTGGTCCAGGCTGACCTGGAATTAACTCTGTCATCTGAGGGTGGCCTTGAACTCATGGCAATCCTCCTACCTCTGCCTCCCAAGTGCTGGGATTAAAGGCATGCGCCACCACGCCCGGCTAATTTTTTTAAAAAGTATTTTTACTTGTTTACTTGCAAGCAGAGAGGGAGATAGAGGGGAGAGACACACAAAGAGAATGGGTAAACCAGGGCCTCAAGCTGCTATAAACAATCTCCAGAAGTATGCAGCACTTTGTGCATCTGGCTTTACATGGGTACTGGGGAATCTAATCTGGGTTGTTAGGCTTTGCAGGGAAGTGCCTTAACCACTGAGCCATCTCTCCAGCCTTTTTAAAATTTTGACATAAGGTCTCACGAAGTTTCACAGGCTCTCCTTGAACTCATGCTGTAGCTCAGGAAGGTTTTGGATTTGTAATCCTGCTTCAGTCTTATGGGTAGCTGGGATTTCAGGACTGTACTACTGGATCTGGTTATGTACATTGTGATGTCTGAACCAGTACTGATGTTATTTTGGATTTAACATTTTATTTTATTCAAAAAAATTATTTCTTTGTGTGTGTGTGTGAGAGAGAGAGAGAGAGAAAGAGGCAGAAAGAGAGAGAGAGAGAGAGAGAGAGAGAGAGAGAGAGAGATTGAGAGAGGGAGAGAAGGAGAGAGAGAGAGAGAGATTGAGAGAGGGAGAGAGGGAGAGAGAGAGAGAGAAAAGAGAGAACAGGTATGTCCAAGCCTCTAGGCACTGTAAACAAACACCACATGCATCATGCATGCACCACTTTGGGCATACTGTTTTACATCGGAATTGGGAAATTGAACCTGGTCCTTTGGTTTTTCCAGCAAGTGCCTTAACTGCTAAGCCATCTCTCCAGCCCCCTAAAATTTTATTTTTTGATATTGGCACTGAAGCTTTTTTTTCATTGAGGCATCTTTTTATTCAACATTATGTTTACAAGATCCTTCTATGTTAATTCATACAGATATAACCAATTCATTTTAACTGTTATATAATTTTCACTCAGTGAAGATAAAAACATTCACCTATTTCTCTATAGCAAGATGTTAGGTGGTTTCTATTTTTGTCAAAGGATTTTTCATTTCCTTTTTTTTTAGTATTGTAAAGAGGCTTAATGGGGGGGGGGCATGCATTGAACATGCCTCATGGTTGACATTAACTTGAAGTCTATCATTTTGTCCTCTAAATCACTTTTTAGTAGAATTATCCCTACTTTACACACCAGAACACAGGGGTTCCGAAAAGCAACACAGTCTGGCCACAGCTATGAGGACTGGCAGGTAGGAACTGCTTGACTAGAATGCTGGCCAGGCTCCAAAATGTAAGTTCTTCAGGTGCTCCTGACTAGTCCATCCAGGAGGAGGTCTAGCAGGTCTTGCTGACAGGTACCTTAATCACAATCCACATTTCTTATTCTCAAGGCCTGTGAACTCACAATCTGGACAGCATAAAGGGTCAAGTTGTCTATAGCAAAGTAAGCTTGGGGAAGCTGGGGACAAGGACACCATTTTCTGTCTGGGAACCTCTGTGGAGGGTGCCTGAGTTCACTGCCTCAAGTCCTCTCCCTGCCCAGTCCAGGTCTGCTCCTTATGTCAGTGCCTCTCTCTGATGCTGCAAGTATCAAACTTTTTACTCTTGCTTGTGCCTCTGCTACCACCCCTTCCCACAGCCCTGGTATATTGGCTTTTCCAAGGTGACACTTCGTAGATTGTTTTGACTTGAACTAGGAATTTGGGTGATTTGAGGAATACAGAATTACTTGTGGCTGTGGAAATCCTGGTGGGTACATTAAAAAAAGTGTGACTTGGGCTAGAGAGATGGCTTAGTGGTTAAGAGCTTGCCTGTGAGGCCTAAGGACCCCGGTTCGAGGCTTGGTCCCCCAGGTTCCACGTTAGCCAGATGCACAAAGGGGCGCACGCATCTGGAGTTCGTTAGCAGAGGCTGGAAGCCCTGGCGCGCCCATTCTCTCTGCCTCTATCTGTCTTTCTCTCTGTGTCTCTCCTCTCAAATAAATCAATAAAAAATTTAAAAAAATATTAAAAAAAAATAAAAAAGTGTGACTTATGTAATTTGTTATGTAAATTTAACAAATTAAGGACACCAAACCCTTTTGTATCAATCGGTGATAATAACAAGAAATCTAGGAAGGGGCTGGAGTGATGCCTTAGCGGTTAAGCGCTTGCCTGTGAAGCCTAAGGATCCCGGTTCGAGGCTCAGTTCCCCAGGACCCACGTTAGCCAGATGCACAAGGGGGCGCATGCGGCTGGAATTCATTTGCAGTGGCTGGAGACCCTGGCGCACCCATTCTCTCCCTCTCTCTCTAACTGCCTCTTTCTCTCTCTGAAAAAAAAGAAAAAGAAAAAAAAAATCTAGGAAGTAGTTCAGGGGTTGCTGTATGCTATCAATATGCACAAGTTCCTGCATAAATGTACAAACTCATGCAGAGCTGGGCTGGAGGCAGCCCCTTCCTACATTCTAGCTAATGTGAGATGGCAAATCACAATGCAGGTGGGTCTGCAAGGCTTCAGTGGTCTGGTTTTAAGCCCACAGTGATGCCAGCTTAGCCAATATATTTGATTAGAGGATATGGGGACTAGAGAGTCTTTGGAAATACAACCTAATTCAAGGTAGTAAAACAAAACTCAATTATAAAACCCACACAATTCTATCTCCTTGGCAGACTAACGGAAGAGGGAGGAGTGAGAGAAGCGGGTGCTGCGATTTGTTCAGGTGCCTAGAAAATTTGGAAGGGGACAAACCGAACCACCTGTGAGCAGAATGCCCTGCCTGTTCTGGCTGAACCCTTGAACAAGAAATTGGCAGGGCACCTCGGCGGAGAGGACATGTGTGGGAGCTGTTTGGGGGATTGCTAGACCTGAGGGTCAGCTCTGTTGTTGCTCCTGGCGGGAAACTGCGTCTCTCCGGTTAATGCAGATGGTACACAGAGGGCTTCGTGTTGACTCTTTGCAGCCTCATATGCAGGCAAAGACATGTTTTCTCTGCACACGTCCATTCTCTGTATGGGATAAAGTGCCTCAAGCAAAATCAGAAAGACATTGATTACCCAAGCTATGACAAGTTCATTGGGTTTGGGTGGGAAACTGCATACCCCAAGTTCTTTCCTGCATAAATTTTTGTTTCCTTTTAGGCAAATATCTTTTAATCCTTTTTTTTTTTTTTTTTTTGAGGCTTAGATTTATTGGGAGTAAATTGAAATGACACACTGCCTCTAACCGTTACTCAAAGCCTCACTTTGAAAATGCTTTGTAGTGGGAAGTCGACTAGTCAGACAAATTCTGAGGAAGTCAGGTCATGGTGCAGAGGAACTAGATAGTTGCTATGGTTGAATTGTGCCCCTTTCTGCACAGTGTTCAAGCCCTGACCCTCAGGACCTCAAAATAGAAATATATTTGGAGATGGTATCTTTAAAAGAAGTGACTGAATTAAATGAGGTCATTATGATGGGCCTTAATCCAATATGACTGATTTACTTATTTGGATCCAAGGACAGGCACGAAAAATTCACATATATATGAATATATATATGTTTATTTGAGGAGTAAGTGACATGGTAATGATTTGCGAGCCAAACTTGATGAAACTTTGATCTTGCAGTTCTAGCCTCTGGAACTATGGGGAATAATTTTCTGTTCAATTATCCAGTCTGAGGTATTTTGTCATCATGATACTTTTGCTTTGTCAAAGTAGGTACTAGAACAGCTTATGTTGATTTTTTTCCCAGTCTTATTTCTTTGTTCAGCTTATGTTGATTTTTATCCAACTTCAGAAAGAAGTCTTTTCCTTATAGACTGCCTTCTAAACCTTGCATGATCTTCAGTCATTTCTACTTATTCTATATAATTTTGTTTGTTTGTTTTTGGAGACAGAGTCTTGCTGTAGTCCAGGCTGACCTGGAATTCACTATGTAGTTTCAGGGTGGCCTCAAACTAATGGCAATCCTCCTATCCCTGCCTCCTAAGTGCCAGAGTTAAAGCCATGTGCCTTTAATCTATATTATTTTTATGTATTATTTTGAGGCAACATCTCACTATACAGCCAGAACGTTCTTAACGTATCCCAGGCTGGCCTCATCTTCTTGATCCACCTGCCTTAGCTGGGATTATAGGCATGCATCACTAAGGTTGGCCTACTTTACTAATGGTTTAAACTATGAAAGCATTTAAAGATGTTTTGCTGTAGAAAATTCTGAACACACATACAAAAATAGATGAAACATTATAATAAATCTACTTGTACCTACCACTCAGCCCAGTGGCCAGATCACAGCTAATCTATTCCATCCACTCTAACAGTATTTTTCCCCAAATCATCCTAAGGAAAATCCAGATTATGCTTACCTACTCATCTGCAGGTAGAGTGCTGTGTTCCTCAAAATGACAAGAGTATTTTAAAAATCCATAAACACCATTATCAGCATCTAATGTGAAAATATTTTTAAAATTTTTTATTTATTTTATGAGAGAGAGAGAGAGAGAGAGAGAGAGAGAATTGGCACACCAGAGCCTTAGCCACTGCAAACAAACTCCAGACACATGTGCTACCTTGTGCCTCTTGTTTACATGGGTTCTGGGGAGTTGAATCTGAGTCCTTAGGCTTTGCAGGCAAGTGCTATAACTGCTAAGCCAGCCCCCAAATAATTTCTTATCATAATAAAACATTTTGTCAGTATGTTAATGATGTTTGCTTTTTTATAAATGCCATATATTTTGTGTGTGCATATATATGTGGATGCATATGTGTGTGCACTTGTACATGCACGTGGAAGCCAGAGGTTGAAACCTGATGTCGTTGAAACCTGATGTCTTCCTCAATCAATCTATACTTTATTTGTTGAGACAGGGTTTCTCACAGAATCCAGACCTCATAGCTTGGCTAGACTAGCTAGCCAGCAAGCCCCAGGGATTCTCCATCTCTGCCCTCCCGATGCTGAGGTTGCAAGTGTGCACTATCATACCTGGCTTTTATGTGAGTACTGAGGATCTGAACTCAGGTCTTCACGTTTGCATGGCAAGCATGTTACCAACTGAGCTGTCACCCGAAGTCCCCTGCTTTTTTTGTTTCTTTTGAGACACTATCTCACTGTATAGCCTTGGCTAGTCTGTAGTTCTAGTTGGCTTTGGAATTATGATCTTCCTGCCTCTGAGTCTGAGTGCTGATATTACAGTTTCTATCACTATACCAAGTTTAAATGTAATAAAATTTTAAAGTTTCTTTGAAACTATTGTCCAAGTAAATTCCATACGTTGTAATTAATAGCTGTGTGTCTAGTAATTTATAATTTAAAGGTGTCTCCTTTTATTTTCTTTTTTCTGCAGTATGTATTGGCTGAATAACAGAGGCTATTTGCCCTGCAGTTTCCCACAGCCTATCTGGATACTTTGTGCTGGGAGTTGGTTATTATTTTGAGGGTTCTGGAAGGGCTTACTATTTCGTCTCCAAAATGTCAGAAATAGAATTATGAACAAAGACATGATAAGGGTTATGGAGTCATATTCTGAAGCTCTAAAAATTACCATTTATCAGGTAAAACAAGAGCAGTTAGGTGTAGGGCATCATTTTTTTTTTTTGCGAGGTAGGATCTCACTCTTGCCCAGGCTGACCTGGAATTCACTAAGGAGTCTCAGGGTGCCTTGAACTCATGGCGAATCTCCCACCTCTGCCTCCCGAGTGCTGGGATTAAAGGCATGCTCCACCATGCCCAGCTGGGCGTCATTCTTTGTCTGTTATGTCAGCCTGATAAGACATTCACACCTGTGCAATGTTGGTACCTAGCCTAGATGGGTAACCAATGGTGTTCTGATTGGTTAAGAGATCTGCTCAGTGGAAAGAAACACATACATTGAAATGGGAACCAAATCAGAATCCTATGAAGACCAAGATTATGGACTCCAATGAGAATCTCCTACTAGTCTTTATCCAAATTGCAGCTACACCACCAAAATCTCCCTAAATTAACAACGCTAATACCCTTTAATCTGTGCAAATCTCACTCTTTGTTGGAGAACCTCTTTTTCTTTTTCAGAAGGCAGTGAGAACTCAGGACAACCAAAATGTATCAACAAGGCAAGGAAAGATAGCTGACTCGCTGACAGGAGTTGGACCATACATTAGTGAGGGCCCAGGTGAAACCACAGAGGAATTGGCGAGATGAGATGCTTCCATGGCAAGCCTGCTAAATTGCACCAGGGTGACAGAGATAGTCAATGAGGATACTCAAAATGTACCAAAGCCAAAATCCGTAAGCAGCTCATTAAATTTTATGGAAAAGGTGCAGAAAGATTGCAAGAGCCACAGTGTGGGAGGGAGTATCCAAATGTATTGCTCCTCTCCCCAGTGACAGAGAGAGAGAGAGAGAGAGAAAGAGAGAGAGAGGGAGGGAGGGAGGGACGGAGGGAGGGAGAGGGTGAGAACAGGCGCGCCAGGGCTTCCAGTCACTGTTAATGAACTCCAGATGTGTGCGCCCCCTTGTGCATCTGGCTAACATGGGTCCTGGGGAATTGAGCCTCCAGCCGAGGTCCTTAGGTTTCACAGGCAAGGGCTTAACTGCTAAGCCATCTCTCCAGCCCCCTGTCCCATTTTTTGAATGGGTTGCTTACTTTTCTTAAAATTATGTTTTAGTTTTTATTTTTGTTTACTTATTTGCAAGCAGAAGAGGGGAAGATAGAGAATAGACAGTGAGAAAGAATGGGCCCAGTTCTCTGGTCCCTCCCAGTTTGTCCTCTTGTGGCTGGCATGGGCTATTTGGACCCTGTGAAGTTGTTGCTGAAGCAGGCCCTCTGCTTGCCTTTCTGACTGAAGTGTCTCTGGGTCCCCAATTCCCAGATACCCCTGTGGTAGTTTGATTCAGGTGTCCCCCATTAACTTATGTGTTATGAATGCTAGGTTCCCTGCTGATGGCAATTAGAATTTAAAGCTGCCTGGAGGCAGTGTATTGATGAGGACAGGGCTTATGAGTGTTACAGCCAGTTTCCCCATACCAATGTTTGGCATACTCTTCTGTTCCTGTTGTCCACCTGATGTTGGTCCACCCTCTGTTCATGCCATCATTTTCCCCTGCCATCATGGAGCTTACACTCAAGTCTGTAAGCCAAAATACCCCCCCCCCCCCACAAGCTGTTCTTGGTTAGGTGCTTTATGCCAGCAATGTGAACCTGACTACAACAGTAAAGTTGGTATGAGATTGTTGGTATAATGGATTGTTGCTAGATACCTGACTGCATGACTTGGTCCTTTTGGAATTGATTTTCAAGAGGAATGTGGAAGGATTTGCAACCTTGGCCTAAAAGATGCCTTGCAGTGCTGTAATTACAACTTGATGCACTACTCTGGTCAGAGTTGAAAGACTTGAATGTAATAGGAACTAAGGACTGTAAGGTTTGGCTTATAGGGATGAGAAAGAACTTTGCCTGGACTGGGCTAGAAACAGTTTGTTTGAGAGGCTTTCTCTTTTGCCTGTGTCCTGGGAAGTTGTGCAGGGTTGCATTGCATAGAAATAGACTGGTGTGAGCAGAGGGATATGGCACAGAAAAAATGAAACCTTGGGCTAAAACTGCTACCCATTAAGCTACAATTGTATAAGAGATTATAAACTTTGAGATTGGGCCAGGTGACCTGCATTGGGACAACAGAAAGAGTTCAGTCTTTTGAAGGTGTCTGAATGCTGAAGGCATGACCTGTTCTTCAAAGTCTGATTTATTCCTCCCCCCAGATTAACAAATTGGCACCCCACCTGGTATTATGAATTATAAGAAATTCAGGAAAGAGAGGGTCATTGAGTTTGCATCATGGTCTTGTGTTTTAGAAATTACCTTGGGCAGTGTGAAGCAGGTTTTCTGGATGCCTGCATGGAGATCCAATGGAGCAATGAGGATGGGCCATAGGTTGCAATGGAGACCCAGTGGAGATGCTGAGACCACAAGATGGCTGCTAAGGAAAGCTGTCAACCCTAGATGAAGCTTTGCAGTACTGTGAGTAGCCTAGCAGGGGCAGAATTGAAACCCTTGTTGCTCCAGAGACTTGTCATAGAGACTTTTTACTGGCTAGAGTTGTTGGACTTGGAGGTACACAATTTGATGTTTGCCCTGTTTAAATCTTCTATTGGTTGAGTATTTCTTTGCTATGCCAATGCCATCTTTTTCAGTGTGAGCGTTTATTCTATGACATTATGGGCTTTGGGGGATTATTTTGGTATTATGGCCCAGTTAAAAGACCTTGGATTATAGGAATGTTTGAATAACACTGGAATTGATAAAACTATGGGGACTTTTGAATCTGGACTGAATATACTGTATTTCATAACATGTATGGTTATCAGTTTATGGGGACCAGGGACTGAATGTGCTGATTTGATTTAGGTCATCACCATAAACTTAGTTGTTCTGAATGCTATGTTTCCAGCAGTTGGAGATTTGGGAATTAATGCCTTCTGGAAACAGTGTATCATTGGGGATGGGCTTATGGGTACTGTAGCCAGTTTCCCCTTGCCAATGTTTGGCATACTCTTCTGTTGCTGTTGTCCACTTGTTGTTGGCCAGGCTATGTCCACCCTCTACTAATGCCATCATTTTCCCCTGCCATGATGAAGCTTTCCCTAGAGTCTATAAGCCAAAATAACCTCCTCCCCGACAAGCTGCCCTTGATCAGGTGATTTATGCCAACAATGCAAACCTGACGGCAACAGTGTGCAATAGAAGGTACACATGGCATGGAGTGAGTAGGTCAGCTCCCTGCTCCCCAGCTCCTCCAAGTTCCCTGATTCCTCCTTTTAGTTCCTCCTACAGTTGGCTTGGGGCTGCTTGGACCCTCTTAGCTTACTGCAGAAGCAGACCTCTTGCTCCACCTTCCTGGTTGAAGTCCCCCTTGGGTCCCCAATTCCTGTATACCCTACCCTGCACAAGAGGGTGCGAACAGCACAGAGTGAGTAGGCTAGATTCCTCTTCCCTGACTCCTCCTGGTTCCCTGTAGGTCCCCTTGTACCTGGCTTGGGGAGGTCTGATCCCTGTGTGGGGGTTGTGAAAGCAGGCCTTTTGCTCTGGTATCCTGACTGGCTCCTGGGTACTGACATTCCTATTCCTTTGAGTCAGGGGTTACATGGGCCACTGTAGGAGCAGGCCTCTGGCCTTTGGCTCTCCAGATTCCCGGTTCCTGGTTCCCCAAATCATGATTATGTTTCACATAATTGGAGACCGGGGAATCCTCCAAAACTTCTTTTATGAAACCAGCATCACCCTAATACCCAAACCAGACAGAGATGAAACAAGAAAAGAACACTATAGGCTTATATCCCTGATGAATTTAGATGCAAAGATCCCGAACAAAGTCCTCAGAAACTGAATTCAACAACACATCAAAAGCATTATCCAATTTGATCAAGTAGGCTTCATCCCAGGGATTCAGGGATGGTTCAACATATGGAAATAGGTCAATGTAATGTACCACATAAATAAACTGAAGCCTAAGGACCACATGATCATCTCCATTGATGCAGGCCTTTGACAAAATACAACACCACTTAATTCACTGGAGTGAACAGGCATGGAGTGCTTACATGTCAACACAACAAAGGCTATAAATAAAATACCCACAGCCCAAATAATACTTAATGGGGAAAGACTCAAGGCATTCCCATTGAGATCAGGAGCAAGACAGGGGTGTCCACTCTCACCAATGCTCTTCAACATAGTACTAGAAGTACTAGCCAAAGCAATAAAACAGGAGAAATAAATAAAAGTGATTCAAATTGGAAAGGAAGAGTCAAATTAGCCCTATTTGCAGATGACATGATCTGATACATAAGTGAGCCAAAAGTCTACATCTCAAAACTTCTTTCAGTAAAGTGACAGGATACAAAATCAATGTACAAAAATCAGTAGCCTTTCTATATGCAAAGGACAAATGTACGGAGAAAGACATTAGTGAGGCTGCCCCATTTTCAATAGCAACAAAAAAATTAAATACCTTGGAATAACATCAACCAAAGATGTGAATGACCTATATAATTGAAACATACAAGAAAGAAACTGAAGAGGACTTGAGAAGATGGAAAGACCTCTCCTTGCTTAAGGATAGGTAGAATAATATTGTGAAAATGGCAATTCTACCAGAAGCAACATACAGATTTAATGCAATACCAATGAAAGTACCAGCATCATTCCTCAAGGGATTGAAAAAAAAAAAGATCTCAAAGTTCATATGGAATGGCAGTAGGCCTCAGATATCCTAACATATCCTCAGCAAAAAACAAACAAACAAACAAATTTCTGGAGGTATCACCATAGCCAATCTAAAGCTGTATTACAATGCCATAGTAACAAAAACACCATGGTACTGGCATAAGAACAGAAATATAGACCAATGGATCAGAATTGAAGACTCAGACCTTAGGTCAAATAACTACAGCTCCTTGATCTTTGACAATGGTGCCAATAATGTAGACTGGAGAAAAGACACCATATTCAACACGTGGTATTGGACAAACCAGATGAGCATATGTAGAAAAATGAAACTAGACCCATTCATCTTTCCATACACAAAAGTCAAGTCCACATGGATTAAAGACCTCAATATAAGACCTGAAATTCTCCTACTGGAAGGAAAAATAGGAGGCACTCTGCATGATATAGGAATGGGGAAAGACTTCCTGAACAAAACCCCAGTAGTCCAGGAAATTAAACAATTATTCAACCAATGTGATCTCATGAAGCTAAAAAGCATTTGCACAAACAAACACACCATAATCAGAGCAAATAGATTACCCAATGAAAGGGAGAAAATCTTTCTCAGCTATACCACTGACAGAAGTGTAATATATAGAATCTACAAAGAACTCAAAAAAACTAAACAATTTTTTATTACTATGGCTTTGTAATGTAATATATCTTTTTAAAAAATTTTTTATTTATTTATTTATTTGAGAGTGACAGACACAGAGAGAAAGACAGATAGAGGGAGAGAGAGAGAATGGGCATGCCAGGGCTTCCAGCCTCTGCAAATGAACTCCAGACACGTGCGCCATATGATACTTTTAGGTTTGGTCTTTTACTTTTTCAGAGATTATATCATGGCTTTTATGCTGTTTACTATAGCACTATCTAGTGTGATAAATTAGGGACAGGTTGAACATAATAGTTTGATATTTTATTTACTTATGTATTTGTGGGTGGAGGGGAAGAATGGGTGCTCCAGAGCCTCTAGCCACTGCAAACAAACTCCAGATTCATGTGCTACCTTGTGCATCTGGCTTTACATAGGTACTGGGGAATCAAATCCAGGCTGTCAGACTTTGCAGACAAGTGCTTTAACCACTAAACCATCTCTCCAGCCCAAACATCATAATTTAACTAATTTCAGCTAAATTTTGAATAATCTACCAACCGACATTCAGGGCATAATGGTAAGATATAGTCTTGCCATTGCAGTAATTTACTTGTAAAAGAGAAACAAATATCAATTTCAACCACAATATAAAGTGGGACACACACACACACACATACACACAAAAGCACACAGTCTTATACTAATTCACTAAGGAATGAATACTCAACCCTGCTTGGTCAGAAGTTTGTGAGAAGTGACAGATGCATTGTTTTTAAAAAATAATTAAAAGTTTCTCCAATGTGAACTAAAGCAGTGTGTCAGACACTTTTTTGCCTACTTAAAAGCTATTCTTATTCCTGCTCCCATCATAAAGGCTGTGGATGCTGGATGCTGTCACATCATTTCTTGTACCTAAGACTGGTCATGTGACATAGTTCTGGAAAATCAGATGGAAGGTAAAGTTTGCTGGGTAGGAGTGAAGGGCACTTTTTGAAAAGGTAAATGGAGAAATGAAGAGGATTATTCATTTCTCTTTTTCCTTCTTTGGAATATGCTATGCGAGTTTATGAGCTAGACCCGAGGCAGCCTTTCTTTGAACCCTGAGACAGCAGGGCTGAGGATAGACATCTAAGTGAAAGGGAAAGTTTGGAATTCAGGAAAAGTCCTTAAATTCCAAACCCTGAGTTTGTGTCTGGGTTTATCAAAGAATTGGGATAAAACAAGACTGAGAATGATAATTTTACAAAACATTACATTTTGATATTTAGGAGTATCAAGGATATCAGGGAGAGTGGGGTCTCCAACTAAGGAAGAGAAAATGACTGCACCTATATGGTCTGGGAGCCCATATGGGAGTTTGTGGGCCTGAGGAAAAACACGAGAAAGGAGCTTTTTAAAAAGGCTTGTGCTGTCAAAGAAATCAAAAGACCATAAAAATAGTAACAAAGAAATATCCCTTCCCATTCTGGCAGCATAGTAAGACTTAGCATACATAGTGTTACCAGCATTGGGACCTGGACATGGAAATATGAACAGCCAAAGAGCTGGAAAGGGAATCTCCCCAGTAAGTATTTATTGGGGTATGGAGACTGTCTCTAGAAGAAGTTTGAACACCAATGCAAGGTGTGAAAGCCTAGTAGCCTGGGCTCAGAGAAGGGGTCCATCCCCATACACTTGAGTTTGAGAGAAAGAGAGAGATAGAGAGAGATAGGGAGAGAGAGAGAGAGAGAGAGAGAGAGAGAGAGAGAGAGAGAGAGAGAGAGAGAGAGAGGGAGAGAACTGATTGGGTGAGATAAGCAGACATTGAATTCAAGTTCTACTGCTGGGACGGTGGGGCGACTGTGTGATGTAAGGTTTCTTTTTTATGAGCCTTCCCTATCTAAGTGCCTGTCTACCAAAGCTACCTGACTGTCCTCCTCACAAACTGCTGAGGATGACAGGTGAGAAAGGAGAAAGCCACTGATGTACAGCCTTGTTGTGAAAAATAAAATGTGTTCATTGTCAATGCACTGTTGGGCAGAGATTCAGTTTCTAGCAACCAAATGTAGATAAATTGATTCAGTGTGAAAACTATCTTGTTGGTCACAGGTTTGCCAGGTAAATTGTGTCATTGTGGGGCATACAGACACAGACCACATGCAGGTAAAAACATATGAGGTTATATGTATTTCTTTGTAGCCTTTTCTTCTTGCAGAGTACTTCTCTTCTGTACCATGTGAAATGACTTCATGTCAGGTTTGTGGATATCTCAATCCTGCACTGTAGAACATTTCATTTCCTGAAGCTGAAAACCTCCAACTTGTCAAGAAATTTCTGGGACAAATGGCTTTTGGAGTTTCTCAAGTAGAAAGGGTTTGGAATCTTGTCATCCTACATTGTGTCAATTTGAAGGGTGAAAAACTCTAAGGTTTAGAAGTGACTTGGGTCATTCAGTGACTGCAGCACTCAGCAACTAGTTCTCAGAAATAGTCTTTCTTCTGTGTCAGCCATGGTGTTGCTGAAGGGTGGATGGGCTGTGTGTACCAGTTCAAGAACTAACAGTTAGCATTGCTAGTCACTGAGATATTGTTAGGTCACAGGTGGGGGGTAAGAATTTGAAAATGCAAAGCAATCAAACAGATCTGGTATAGAGAAAGTACACAACAGTAGATAAAGAGAATGTATCTTGTTTCTGTAAATATATTGAATATACAATGTATCCAAGGACCTGTAAATATATTAATATGCAATGTATCCAAGGACCAACAGTGCATTTTTTTAAACAGCTGGCTATTAAGCCTGGTGTTCTTCACAACAGTATTAAAGCCCCATAAACCCTGTTCACAGATGAGCACATTGAGGCATGGGGTGGAGAGATAGGCCCCGTTCACACACTTTTGTCAGTGGTAGATCTGAAATCCACACTCATGTAATCCAGTTCACAAAGTAAGATGAGGTGGAGAAATCTCTACATTCTTATGCCTCCTACCATGGATTTCTACTTTTAAGAAAAGGCCAGAGAAACTATGTATTTAAGACATGGTCTATGGTTTGATTTTCTGAATGGATGTGGGGGTGACCTGCTCTTCTTGAACTCCCCAGGTTCTTTGAGTTTGTTACGGCACTATTAATAACTGTCTTAACAGTTGAGCCCTCTTTCTTGAGCTGGAGAGTGGCACAGCTGTGTAGGAAGAGCAATTAGAGTTTAACAAAGTGATGCTAATTGTTGATAGATGCATCCGGAAGAAAAGATTTCAGAAGTTATTGTTATGGTTATTGAAGGCAAGATGAAAGTGGTGGTGTATATTTATGGTACTTGTATCTGGTATCCCTCAGCTGAATGTACTGTCAGTTACAATTGATTGGAGACTCCCCAGACAATCTTGTTTCCCTATAATTTTCACATATTGCTTTACTGTATACATAGGATGATCCACCTTTCATAGTTCACAGTGATCAATGAAAGTTTGACTGTCCTTAAGGAAGATACTATATCAGGCTGTCTTGAAGGAATCAATTTTGTTTGTCTTTAGGGCAGTTTTCTGTTTAGTTTTTGTTTGTTAGCTAATGCTTGGGCATGAATTACATGGAAATCAAATGAAGGAATAGATAATTTCAAAAGGAAGCCAGTAAGTACTTATTTGCTTATAGCAAGTTAATGTTCTCTTTTACCTGTATTTGTCAAACTATTCTGTATATGATATATTGAAAGAATGGAGAGAATATGAGGCATGGTGGCACACACCTTTAATCCCAGCACTTTGGAGGTAGAGGTAAAGGGATTGGTGTGAGTTCATGAGTTTGAGGCCAGACTGAGACTACATAGTGAATTCCAGGTCAGCCTGGGCTAGATCAAATGAAACAGCAACAAAAAAGAGAAATGGAGTATTTAATTCTTCATGTGAATAGTTATTCTGAGATTAAGTTTTTGAAAGGGTAGTGGGTTCTTGGGTTGGTATAGTATCATTGTGTGTGTTTAAACACAGGTACCCCTCTGAACTCACAAATTATTTAAGTGCCCTAATTTAGTGGGACTATTAGTAAAAGGTGTCACTTTTCATTAGCAATAACATGTCTTACAACAGAGAAGAGCTGGATTTCAAAGCACATCTGCACACCTGTGCAGATGTAAGTGATGTAGCCATATATGGTGGCCCTGGTGGTCACTCAAGGCAATTCAGTAACATTATGAAAGTAATAATTGTATGGTGAGTATATTTCTCCCTCATTTTTCTTGCCTCCTTTTGTCCTTTTGTTCCTTTTGTCCCTCTAGACAATTTCATTTTTACTTTCATTTTATCTATACACATGCTTTTATATGGCTATTAAAACCTAGGAACCACAAAGGAGAGAAAATGTATGATATTTATTTTCTGGGACTGGCTTAATTTTCTTAGTATGATTATTTCTAGTTGCATCTATTCCCTGAAAACTACATAAGTTCATTCTTCCTTATGGCTGAAAAATTCCATAGTACAAATATACTGGATGTTCCTAATCTATTTCTCTGTTGTTGAACACTAAGATTGGTCCAAATCTGAGCTGTTATGGAGGGTTGTACTATGCTGCAATAAACATTGATGCACAGTGTCTCTGTGATATGCTGATGTGGAGTCTTTGGGCACATGTCCAGGAGTGGGAAAAATACACAATCAAAAATGAATGCTCACATGAAACTTCACACCAAACACTCCACATTACCAGCACGAGGAAGCCTGGGAGAGAGTAACTTTTGGACACCCATGCCCTACCATGTGCACTACACCTTTAATGCCACAACAATATGGCATGATCAGTAAGTGTTCCTATTTCACAGATTCAGAAAGTAAAGCTCCTTACCTACCTTTGTACTTTTCACAGCTCATCACTCTAGGCTCTACCTTGACTGACAACCTGGAGTATGTCAGCAACGAACAAGATTTTGGGACCAAATCCATCACCTGTGCCCAGAGAGGGAAAGCCCAAGCAAAGGACACCAGTTGCTGTCCACGAGGGGTCTCAGAGTTCCTGCTGTGCCTGGAGTTCAGCATTTTTCAAGACAGAAGTCAGAGCCATAAGGGAAGGAGATGAAGGCTGTTGCCCTGTTGTCTGGGCAATGCATGTAGTGTAAGAATCATTTACAATGTATGTGTGTGTCAAAGTATCACATGTCACATCTTTTTTTAAAATATTTTTTTATTAGTTTTCTATTCAGCAAATATAGGCAGTTTGGTACCATTGTTAGGCTCATCTGTGACCTGCACCCTCCCTAATGGCCCCTCCTTGTTGATGTATATGGGTCGTGCATTGTGGAGTTAGCCCACAGTTATTGGTACGATAAATGTCTCTGCCTATCATGACCCAACATGTGACTCTGACATACTTTCTGCCCCCTCTTCTGTAAAATTTCCCTGAGCTATGTTGGGTTCATTTTTGGTCTGCTTCAGTGATGAGGTGTTGGGGGCCTCTGAGGCTCTGGCTCTCTGATTTGGGAGGAGTTGATTTTTCTCTGTGTTGGGCTCCTTCCCCCTTGTGCTCGTATCTGGTTCATCAGGAAAACAGCACCTTTGCTTGTTTTGCCAATTTTCCTCAGTTTCAGTCGGGGCCTCTTTGAGGTATGATGGGGTGGCTCTCTCCTTAGGATCTGCATCTATCTGAAAAAGAGAAGCAGAATCTCTAATGGAGAGTAAGTTAGCAACAGGAAAAATGAGATAACCCTTACTTTTTTAATACAGAGTTTAATAGGTGTAGGCCTTATTGTACCCCATGATTGATGGTAGCTTGATATTGGAGAGTGGGCTTATGTTTGGATATGGCTCTGACTTGTTTCCCAGCTCCAGCTATGGGTCCTGCACCACTGAGGGGATCAGTTAGCCAAATAAAGAGCAGTTGGTTCCCCACCATGGCTGTGTGCCACTATTGTACTTGTGTGGGCATCACAACAGGTTATTTGTTGCTAAGTAGGTTAGACCATGAGTTGCTTGGACAGAAATTGGTCATTTCCCCTAGTCGCCCATGTAGCACCTTCTGGCACTAGACACGCTGACTGTCTGGGGACTGACTCTCTCCTGGCCTCCAGCGATGCCATTCCATTTTATATGTCAGCTGTATATGGAGTCTTCAGCAATAGGGTCTTACCACTGATCTTTGGTGGGTCATCAAGTACTCTGACAGAAATCTGTCATTCTTTTAGGAAACCTTGTAGGTTTTTCTGATCAAAAGCTCATGGTGGATGATAGCCCCATGCTGGTACTGGGAGTTACAGGTCAGTGCCCACTAAGAAAATGAGGAAAAAGATAACTGATATACAAGAGTTAGGGAGGAGAGGTGGGGGGGAGAGGGAGGGAAGATGTAGAAGATTTAGGTTAGACTTGATCCTACCCTCTCCAGTGTCTTGTGGTTCAGGTGTTCCCTGTAAGGGCCTAGCAAAGGTTCAGCCATTTGGTCTGCCTTTTAGGAAGTAGAATTTTATGGTATCATTGCCATTTGGGTCTAGATTAGTGTTTCCCATCCCTTTGATGCCCTCTCCTCCCTCCCCCTCCATCTTAGTGTCTAGTCCATGAGATGCTTGCTGGGTATGTAAGATATCTTGGGTAGATTAAGGTTAGGTACTGTATATGAGTGAGACTATGACATGTCACATCTTAAACATACACAGGAGAAATACTTCAACCATGTGGAGATAATGAAATGTGATCCACAAAATTCATGAAAGGGCATTATTTTGTCTATACTGACAAAGTCATAATTTTTACACTGACATGGTTATATAATTTTACTCTAAGATAAAGCTAGAGTTATGATGTATGTGTTTAAGAAATATGGTACTTTTGGTACAGGTACAAGTTACAAAGTACATAAGTAACAAACTGTACAACTTCTTAGATTTTCTCTGAAGACTTAGCCCTTACAAGTAAGGTCTTGGTTTCAGAAACCACAAGCCATCATTTAGTGGCTTCTAGAGGTATGGCATGGTCCATGTGTGGGGTTGTCTAAGTGTACAAATGTGCCATGATTTTCCTCAATTATTCCCACAGCTTGAGGAGTCTTAGAGTCTAAAATAAATTTTGGTAAAATTCCTTAGTTTTTTTTTTTTTTTCTTATCAGCCTCAAATAGACATTGGGATAAGCTTGTAAATCACTTTGAATATTAGGAAGTATTGCTAGGTAACTTTTTAAAAATGTCCTGGATCATGTGGTATATTTCACCTCCACACTTTATCTTCCTTTCCTTGGCCCCTTTTCTCCCACACAACTGTGTCATATTTGAATAAAATGTGGTGATTTAAAAATTAAAAAAATAGTATTCTGAGTCTCTTATCAGAATGTTTTTTTTTTATTTTTTATTTTTTTAATTTGAGAGTGAGAGACACAGAGAGAAAGACAGATAGAGGGAGAGAGAGAGAGAATGGGCGCGCCAGGGCTTCCAGCCTCTGCAAACGAACTCCAGACGCGTGCACCCCCTTGTGCATCTGGCTAATGTGGGACCTGGGGAACCGAGCCTCGAACCGGGGTCCTTAGGCTTCACAGGCAAGTGCTTAACCACTAAGCCATCTCTCCAGCCCATCAGAATGTTTTTATAGACATTCTTCTTATCGTAATCTGTTATTGTTTTGCACTATGCGCTTTTTACATTTCAAATTCCTTTTTTTTGGGGGGGAATAGGGTTTCACTCTAGCCGAGGCTGATCTGGAATTCACTATATAGTCCCAGGCTGACCTTGAACTCACAGTGATCCTTCTACCTCTACCTCCTAAGTGCTGGGATTAAAGGTGTGTACCACTACTCTTAAGATTTTTTGTTTATTTTTGTTTATTTATTTGAAAGTGGCAGACAGAGAAAGAGGAAGAGAGGGAGGGAGGGAGGGAGGGAGAGAGAGAGAGAGAGAGAGAGGGAGGGAGGGAGAGAGAATGGGCATTCCAGGGCCTCTAGCCACTGCAAACAAACTAGATGCATGTGCCACCTTGTACATCTGGCTAATGTGGGTCCTGGGGAATCGAGCCTTGAACCGGGGTCCTTAGGCTTCACAGGCAAGCACTTAACTGCTAAGCCATCTCTCCAGCCCTTAAATTTTTTTTATTAGGTATGTACAGCCATGTTGGTACCATCGTTAGCCTCCTCCCTGTCTGACCCCCTCCGAAAGGGACACTCCTCATTGGGGAATGTGGGTCATCTGTTTTGGGGGTGGCCATCAGTTATGGGGAAGAGGCAATTTTGTGCATAATGTCCTAACTTGTGGCTCTAACAATCTTTCCGTCCCTCTTGGGTGAATTTCCCTGAGTCATGTTGGGTTCATTTTAGGTCTATTTCAGTGATGAGGTCTTGGGAGCTTCTGTATCTCTGGATATCTGGTCTGGTAGGAGTTGAGTGTTTTCTGTGTTTATCTCCTTCACCCTTGTGCTGGTACCAGGTTCACCAAGGAAGCAGAACTCTTGCTCATTACTTCATGGTTTCATCTGGGGCTGATTCTCTCCGCAGATTCTGTATCCATCTGAAAAAGAGAAGCAAATTCTCCAATGGAGAGTGAAATCAGCACCAGAAAAATAGGATAATCATTATTATTTTAGAGAGAATTTAATAGGTACAGGCCATCTGTAGCCCATGATTTCTGGGAGCTTGATATTGGAGAGTGGGCTCATTTTTTGGATATGGTTCTGACTTCCCAGTGCCAGCTATGAGTTCCATTCCATTGAGCAGATCCATTAGCCAAATCAAGAGAAGTCAGTTACCTACCATGGCTGTGTGCCACTATTGCACTTGTGTGAGCATCATGTCAGGTTGTTTGCTGCTCAGTAGTTTGGACCATGAGCTGGTTGGACAGATGTTGGTCATTTCCCCCTAGTCACTCATGTAGCACCTTCTGGTACTAGATGAGCTGATTGTCTGGGGACTAACCCTCTTCCAGATTTCAGCCAGGTCACTCCATATTCTGTACCAACAGCATATGGTGTCTTTGACAGTAGGGTCGTACCATTATCTTTTGGTGGGTCATCAAGTACTTTGACAGAAATCTGTCTTCTTTTGGGACACCTTGTAGGTCTCTCTGATCAGTAGCTCATTGTGGATGTTAACCGCATGCTGGTACTAGGAGTTATAGGCCAGTGCTAAGGGAAAAGAAGGAAGAAAAAGATAGGTAATATAAAAGAAAAAGAGAGTGGTGGGAGCCGAGGTTCCAACTTGGGCCAACACTTGCCATTGGCTGGGAATGGTCAGCCTTAGGGCTAGAAGATGCAGTTGTGTACTTACAGCTGAGCAGACTTTTTTCCTTCCCCCGCACCCTTCCCCTCCCCAGGTAGTGTCTTACTCTGGCCCAGGCTGACCTGGAATTAACTGTGGTGGCCTTGAACTCACAGTCATCCTCCTACTTCTGCCTTCCAAGTGCTGGGATTAAAGGTGTGAGCACAAAGCCCAGCTAAGCAGACTTTTCTACAACAGGAAGAATCAGAATGGAAGCAAGGATGTGAGTCGGGGAAAACAGGATAGGAGCAAAGTCATTTCCCTTGTGGATGAGACAGTTACAACTTTTAAGATTAAACCACACTGTCTTCAGGACAGGGGTATGTTATTGTATAGAACCATGACTTTGCATTAAACAGGCGTTTATTTCTATTTCAGGTCCAAATTCAGGGGAAGCGTTTTTATTACCAAGGAATTCAGCCTTCATTCCCAGGCCTCTTTTTCAGGGCTGGCTTGTCTAAGCAACTTTAGAACGTTATTAACCCTTCAAGCAACTTTACAGCTTCATTAGCCCTTCATTCCTGGCTGCGTCTTCCCCCTTGATTTCCTTTTTTTTTTTTGGTGGGGGTCAGGGGATTGAATCCAAGGCCTTGATCTTGCCAGTCAAGCACTATCACTGAGCTATAGTCCCAGCACTTTTGGTATTTCGATAGTCTAACTAAATTGCCCAGGGTGTCTCTGAACTCACTCTAGCCCAAGCCTCAGCTGGATTGACTCCAGATGGGCAAAGAGTTAGATGTGTGATTACTGATTTAAACTGCAGATGCATCTTGGTGGCTAGGTCTCCTGACAGAATGCCCCTTTGTGGTTAAACATCCATAAAGCCCCGGTTATGTTGTCCCTACTATATCAGAAACTAAGGCGTCAGAGCATTTTCCTCCCACAAGCACTACTGATGGGTCTGCAGCTTTGAGATCAAATGTCACTTTAATATCTCTTGCATTCTAGTTTTTTTTTTTAAATATTTTTTTGGTTCTTTTTTATTTATTTATTTGAGAGCGACAGACAGAGAGAAAGACAGATAGAGGGAGAGAGAGAGAGAATGGGCGCGCCAGGGCTTCCAGCCACTGCAAAGGAACTCCAGACGCGTGCGCCCCCTTGTGCATCTGGCTAACGTGGGATCTGGGGAACTGAACCTTGAACCGGGGTCCATAGGCTTCACAGGCGAGCGCTTAACCGCTAAGCCATCTCTCCAGCCCAGCATTGTAGTTTTAATCCCACCCTGTTTGTGGGTTTCTCTAGTGGATTACAGGAATAGCTTAAAAGGTTATCCTGTCCACCATGACTTGAGAAGAACAGATTACCTTACTCCATTGAATATATCACTTCGTGGCTATTCATAAAGCTTTTTTCAAATACACAATGGAGAACCCAATGGGCTTCTCCCTACTGTGGAGAAGCCCACTCCAATGCTTCTTTAGAGTGCTTGTCTTGGATAGTTATGCTAAATAAACTACTTAAACAGTATTTAAAAAGAGAGAGAGAGAGAGAGAAGAGGAAGGGACGGAGGGAGGGAGAGAAACAGAAGATTAAGGTTAGTATTCATCATACCCTTTACAGGACCCTGTGATTCAGGTGTTCCCTCTAAGGACCTGATAAAGGTTCAACATTTTAGTCTGTCTTTCTGGATATAGGATTTATGGTACCATTTCCATTTGAGCCCAGTTTTGTGTCTCCCCACACCTTTACCATCCTCTCCCACCTCACCCTCCCTATTTTCCAGTTCTCGAGATGCTTATTAGGTATGTCAGCATATCAGGCAGATTCAGGTTAGGTGCCACAGATGAGTGAGACCATGCACTGATTATTTTTCTGTAATTGGGTGAGTTCACTGAGAATTATCTGTTCCAAGGTCAACAATTTTAATTCAAATTTCATTCTCATTTTTTTTCTTACTGCTGTGTAGAATACCATCATGTAGATATCCCACATGTTGCTTATCCATTCATCTAATGATGGACATCTGGTTGATTCCTGCTCTTAGTTATTATGAATTCAACAGCTATAAACATGGTTGAGTAAATCTCTCTGAACTGAAGCATGCAGCTTTTAGGGTAAATGTCCAGTAGGGGAATAATTGGGTCTGTTGGTAACTCTATAATCAACCTTTTTTTTAAAAATTTTTAAATTTTTATTAACATTTTCCATGATTATAAAAAAATATCCCATGGTGATTCCCTCCCTCCCCATCCCCACACTTTCCCCTTTGAAATTCCATTCTCCATCATATTACCTCCCCATTACAATCATTGTACTTACATATATACAATATCAACCTATTAAGTATCCTCCTTTCTCTTCCTTTATGTCTCCTTTTTAACTTATTGGCCTCTGCTACCAAGTATTTTCCTTCTCACGCAGAAGACCAATCATCTGTAGCTAGGATCCACATATGAGAGAGAACATGTGGCACTTGGCTTTCTGGGCCTGGGTTACCTCACTTAGTATAATCCTTTCCAGGTCCATCCATTTTTCTGCAAATTTCATAACTTCATTTTTCTTTACCACTGAGTAGAACTCCATTGTATAAATGTGCCACATATTCATTATCCTCTCATCAGTTGAGGGACATCTAGGCTGGTTCCATTTCCCAGCTATTATAAATTGAGCAGCAATAAACATGGTTGAGTACGTACTTCTGAGGAAATGAGATGAGTCCTTTGGATATATGCCTAGGAGCGCTATATATGGGTCATATGGTAGGTCAATCTTTAGCTGTTTTAGGAACCTCCACACTGTTTTCCACAATGGCTGGACCAGATTGCATTCCCACCAGCAGTGCAGAAGGGTTCCTTTTTTTCCACATCCCCGCCAACATTTATGATCATTTGTTTTCATGATGGTGGCCAATCTGACAGGAGTGAGACGGAATCTCAATGTAGTTTTAATCTGCATTTCCCTGATGACTAGTGACGTAGAACATTTTTTTAGATGCTTATATGCCATTCGTATTTCTTCCTTTGAGAACTCTCTAGCTCCATAGCAAATTTTTTGATTGGCTTGTTTGATTCCTTATTATTTAACTTTTTGAGTTCTTTGTATATCCTAGATATTAATCCTCTATCAGATATATACCTGGCGAAGATTTTTTCCCATTCTGTAGGTTGCCTCTTTGCTTTTTTCACTGTGTCTTTTGTGGTGCAAAATCTTTGTAATTTCATGAGGTTCCAGTGATTAACTGTGGTTTTATTGCCTGAGCAATTGGGGTTGTATTCTGAAAGTCTTTGCCAAGACCAATATGTTGAAGGGTTTCCCCTACTTTTTCCTCTAGCAGTTTCAGAGTTTCAGGTCTGATGTTAAGGTCTTTAATCCAGGAGGACTTAATTCTTGTGCATGGCGAGAGAGAAGAATCTATTTTCATCCTTCTGCAGATATATATCCAGTTTTCAAAACACCATTTGCTGAAGAGGCTGTCTCTTCTCCAATGAGTATTTTGGGCATTTTTATTGAATATCAGGTGGCTATAGCGACTTGGGCTTACATCTGGGTCCTCTATTCTGTTCCACTGATCTACATGTCTGTTTTTGTGCCAGTACCATGCTGTTTTTGTTACTATGGCTCTGTAGTATAGGTTAAAATCAGGTATGGTGATACCAACAGCCTTATTTTTGTTGCTCAGTATTATTTATAGATATTCGAGGTTTTTTTGTGATTCCAAATGAATTTTTGGATTGTTTTTTTCTATTTCCATGAAGAAAACCTTTGGAATTTTGATAGGGATTGCATTAAATGTGTAGATTGCTTTAGGTAAGATTGCCATTTTTACAATATTGATTCTTCTAATCCAGGGACAAGGCATGTTTCTCCACTTTCAGGTGTCTTCTGCAATTTCTCGCATGAGTGTTTTAAAGTTCTCATTGTAGAGATTCTTTACTTCCTTGGTTAGGTTTATTCCAAGGTACTTTATTTATTTTTTTTGATGCAATTGTGAATGGGAGTGATTCTCTGATTTCATCCTCTGTGTGTTTGTTGTCAGCATATATGAAGGCTACTGATTTCTGTGTATTTATTTTGTATCATGCTACATTGCTGTAGGTTTTGATCAGCTCTAATAGTTTGCTAGTAGAGTCTTTAGGGTTCTTTATGTATAGAATCGTGTCACCTGCAAATAATGATAACTTGATCTCTTCCTTTCCAATTTGTATCCCTTTTATGTGTGTCTCTTGCCTTATTGCTATGGCTAAGACTTCCAAAACTATATTAAATAAAAGTGGGGACAGTGGACACCCTTATCTTGTTCCTGATGTTAGTGGAAAAGCTTCCAGTTTTTCCCCATTTAGTAATATGTTGGCTGTAGGCTTGTCATAAATAGCCTTTATTATATTGAGATATGTTCCTTCTATTCCCAGTCTCGGTAGGACTTTTATCATGAAGGGATGTTGGATTTTGTCAAATGCTTTCTGTGTGTCTAATGAGATGATCATGTGATTTTTGTCCTTCAACCCATTTATGTAATGTATTACATTAATAGATTTGCGTATGTTGAACCATCCCTGCATCTCTGCGATAAAGCCTACTTGGTCAGGGTGAATGATCTTTTTGATATACTCTTGTATTCTGTTTGCCAATATTTTGTTGAGAATTTTTGCATCTATGTTCATGAGGGGGATTGGTCTGTAATTTTTTGTTGTTGTTCTATCTTTGCCTGGTTTTGGTATCAGGGTGATGCTGGCCTCATAGGAGTTTGGTAGAATTCCTTCTTTTTCTATTTTCTGGAAAAGCTTAAGAAGCAATGGTGTTATCTCTTCCTTAAAGGTCTGGTAAAATTCATCAGTGAATCCATCTGGGCCTGGGCATTTTTTAGTTGGGAGATTATTGATAACTGTTTGGATCTCCATGTTTGTTATAGGTCTATTTAAGTGATTAATCTCATTTTGATTTAATTTAGGTAGGTCATATAGATCAAGGAAATCATCCATTTCTTTCAGATTTTCATACTTTGTGGAGTATATGCTTTTATAGTATGTCCCTATGACTTTTTGAATTTCTCTGAAATCTGTTGTGATGTTACCTTTTTCATCTCTGATTTTATTAATTTGTGTCTCTTCTTTCTTTCTTTTGGTCAGATTTGCTAAGGGTTTATCAATCTTGTTTATCCTTTCAAAGAACCAACTCTTTGTTTCATTAATTCTTTGGATTGTTTTTTTTTTTTGTTTCTATTTCATTAATTTCTGCCCTAATCTTTATTATTTCTTCCCATGTACTGATTTTTGGTTTGCCTTGTTCTTCTTTTTCAAAGGCATTAAGGTGAAGCATTAGGTCATTTACTTATGATCTTTCTAATTTCTTAATTTAGGCACTTAAGGCTATAAATTTACCTCTTAGAACTGCCTTCATTGTGTCCCAGAGATTTTGGTATGTTGTGTTCTCATTATTGTTTGACTCTATAAATTTTTTGATTTCCTTCTTGATTTCTTCATTGACCCATTCATCATTTAGTAGTGTATTGTTTAGTTTCCATGATTTTGTGTATGCTCTATAGCCTTTCTTTCTACTGATTTGTAGTTTAATTCCATTGTGGTCATATAGAATGCAAGGAATTATTTCAATTTTCCTGAATTTGTTAAGATTTTCTTTGTGTCCTAATGTATGGTCTATTTTAGAGAATGTTCCATGTGCTGCTGAAAAGAATGTGTATTCTGCAGCCTTTGGATGAAATGTCCTGTATATATCTGTTAGGTCCATTCCTTCTAAGACCTCATTTAGTCCAGATGCCTCTCTGTTTATTTTCTCCTGGAATGACCTGTCAATTGATGAGAGTGGGGTGTTAAAGTCACCCACCATCACTGTGTTTGGTTTTATCTGTGACCTTAGTTCTAATAGTGTTTGACAAATTTGGGAGCCCCCATATTAGGTGCATATATGTTTAGGATTGTAATGTCCTCTTGTTGGAGTGTGCCCTTAGTCAATATAAAGTGACCTTCCTTATCTTTCTTGACTAACGTTGGACTAAAGTCTACCTTGTCCGATATTACGATAGCACCCCTGCTTGAAACACCGTCTTCCAACCTTTCACCCTAAGATAATGTCTATCCTTTGTAGAAAGGTGAGTTTCTTGGACACAACAAATTGTAGGATTCTGCTTTTTAACCAAGTCTGCAAACCTATGTCTTTTCGTTGGGGCATTGAGGCCGTTGATAGTAAGAGATATTATTGAAAGGTGTGTATTTATGTTTGCCTTTTTTTTTTTTTTTTGTGGTTCTGGTTCTACCTGTGCTCTCTTCTGTTAATTAGTATTTGAGTATTACTTGTTTTTTCTAGGTTCCTTATATGTGTGCTTTTCCTTTTCTTCTTCAGCATGGAGGATTCTATCAAGTATTTTCTATAGAGCTGGTTTTGTCTTCAAATACTCCTTTAACCTGCTTTTGTCATGGAATGTCCTTATTCCTCCGTCTATTTGAATCAATAACTTTGCAGGATAAAGTAACCTTGGTTGACAGTTTTTATCTTTCAGAACTTGGAATATATCACTCCAAGCCCTTCTGGCTTTAAAAGTTTGTGTTGAATAATCTGCTGTAATCTTGATGGGCTTGCTTTTGTAGGTAACTTGATTTTTCTCTCTAACTGCTTTCCATATTTTTTCTTTGGTTTGTGTGTTTGGAAGTTTGATTATAATATGGCAAGGAGAGGTTCTTTCCAGGTTTTGTCTGGCTGGGGTTCCAAAGGGTTCCTGTATCTGCATTGGCACCTTTTTCCCAATTTGGGGGAAATTTTCTTCTATGATTTTGTTGAAGATGCCTACTATGCCTTTGGAGTGGAATTCTTCTCCTTCTACTATGCCCTGAATCCTTATATTGGATCTTTTCATAGTGTCCCGATTATCTTGGAATTCCCACTCATACTTTTCTATAAGTTTATCTTTCTCTTTGTTGTACTGTATTAGGTTGGCCACCTGGTCTTCTAGCTTAGGTATTCTGTCGTCTCCCTCATTCATCCTACTGGTGAGATTTTCTACAGAGTTTTTTATTTCATTAACTCTGTTCTTCATTGCTAGTCATTCTGAGTGGTTTTTCTTTATTATTTCTATTTCCTTATTTATGTCTTGCATTGCCTTCTTTATTTCATTAAATTGGTGTTCTGCATCTTCTTTGATTCCTTTGATTTCCTCTTTGATTTATTCTTTGATTCTTTTGATTTGTTCTTTGGCCTCTTTGAACATATTTATAATCATTCTTTTGAACTCTTTCTCAGGCATTTCCTCTAACTCATTCTCACTGGAGGACATTTCTGATGCATTATTACTTTTAGGTGGATTTATCTCGTCTTGCTTTTCAGTGTTTCTTGTGTTATAATGTATATATTTTTGCATCTTGGATTAAGTTAATGCTTGGATTTTCTAGCTAGCTGGGTATTCTTAGCTGTATCAATTGATTTGATGTTATATATTTTCAGGGTCGGAGCTTAAGGTGTTAGGTGTGGCTCTTAAGACTCTCAGAGTATCTACAAAGGTGTTCCTAGGGGTTGAGTTTCCCTGCTATGGGAGTATTCAAGCAGGCTGAGTGGAATAAAATACAGGCAGATTCTACAATTTAACTAAACACTGTACACATTCAATCAAAAACAGCCCCACGTATGTATGCAAGAGTAGTTATTATAACAATAGATCCTCTATCAACAAAGAGGTTAAGATTTCTGGTCTGTTGAGGGATTCAAGTCAGCTTGCAACCAAGTGAGACCCTTCCTGGTGCAATCCCAGTTACCTTGGATGATTTTGGTCTCAGTCAAGATGCTGCCTGGGTCGTCGGGCTGCTGTTCTGATTTCTGGAGCTGGGCACTGGCTTTTCCTGTGGGGCAAACCGAGCCTGGAAAGTGTGGCCCTGCAGTTCAGCACCCCCACTGCTGGAACTGCTGCTGCTAAGGCTGCCGCTGCTGGGTTTGTAGCCGCTGCTGCTGAAGCTGCTGCTGCTGGGTCCACTGCTGCTGCTGCCTCTGCTGCTACTGTAGCTGCCACTGCTGGAGCCACCACTGCTGGTAAAGCTGCTGCTGCTGTGTCCACTGCCACTGTTGACACTGAAGCTGCTGCTGCGGGATCTGCTGCTGCTGCTCCTGGGTCTGCTGCTGCTGGGTCTGCCGCTGCTACTGCTGGGGCCACTGTTACTGGTGCCAGAGCCGCTGGTGTTGCTGCCTGACTCTGCTCCTGCTTGGGTCCCGCTGTTGGCTCAAGTTGGCGTGGCTGGTTCCTGGGACCGCTGCTCTGGTCACCGGAGCTGGGCTCAGGTGGTGGGGGAGTGGAGGGAGCCACAGCTGCTCTCGTTCTCTCACTGTTCCACATGTTCTTCTACCTTGTGGTCTGCTCCTCTGTTGCTCACTGCCGCTCTCCCTTCATGTTTCCTGAGTTGCAGAGAGTGCTGGTGTGAGTGGAAGCTCCTGCACCTGGCTTTTCCTGTGGCTAGAGCTGAGCCTGGCGGCTTTCTGTTGCGCAGCCGCTGCTGCGGTTGGCAGAGCTGCCAGAGCTGCTTTTGCCAGCCTGTGTGGGCTCTGGATGCTCTGGATCTCTTCTACTTCTCTGCTGCCGCTTCAATTTCCTATACACCTCACTTTGTAGTAAAAGTGTGTATTTTGCTGAGTTTTTTTTGGTCTTTTTCCCCCCTGCGCTGCTTTGGCGTGGTACCTATGCCGCCACCTTAACCGGACTATAATCAACCTTTTTAGGAGTCTTAATATTTCCATCATGGTTGTACCATCTTATATTCCCACCAACAGTGAATGAGAGTTCCTATTTCTCCACATCCTTGCCAGCATTTATTTTCTTTAGTTTTTTAATGTTTGTTATCCTTACTGGGGTAAGGTGGAATCTCATAGTTGTTTTAATTTTCATTTCCCTGATGACTAAGGATGTTAAAAATTTTCTTAGGTGTGTGTTTTCCATTTGTATTTCTTCCTCTGAGAAATCCCTGTGCACTTGTCCCATTTTGTGTGGGGGTGGTTTGGCTTTTTATTGTTTAGGTTTTTGAGTTCATTGTAGATTAAGCCTCTGCCAGTGGTATAGTCGGCAAAAATTTTCTCCATTCTGTTGGTAATCTATTGGCTCTGCTTGTTGTATGTTTGTCTGTGAAAAAAACTTTTTAGCTTCATGATATCCCAATGGTTGAGTAATTGTTTAATTTCTGAGCTACTGGGGTTTTGTTCAGGAAGTCTTTTCCCACTCTTATATCAGGAAAGTTCCTATTTTTCTACCAGTATTATCAGAGTTTCTGGTCTTATATTGAGGTCTTTGATCCATTTGGACTTGATTTTTGTGCATTGCAAGACGTGGATCAAATTTCATTTTCCAGTTTGTCTAGCACCATTTGTTGAAGATGCTATCTTTTTTTTTTTTCAGCCTACATTGTTAGGGCCTTTGTCAAATATCAAGTAGCTGTAGTTACTTGTCCCTAATCTGGGTCCTCTATTTGGTTCCATTGGTCTATAATCCTGTTTTTATGCCAGTACCATATTGTTTTTGTTACTGTGGCTTTGGAATATAGCTTTAGGTCAGGTATAATGATGCCTCCAGAGGTGTTTCTTTTGATGAGGATATGCTTGGATATCTGAGGCCTTCTGCCATTCCATATGAATTTTGAGATCATTTTTTTCTATCTCTGTGAAGAAAAATGTTGGGATTTTTACTGGTATTCCATTAAATCTGTATATTGCTTTTGGTAAGATTATCATTTTCACAATGTTAATTATGCCTGTCCAGGAGCATGCAAGGTCTTTCCGTTTTCTCAAGTCCTCCTCAATTTCTTTCTTGAATGTTTTTGTTTTCATTGTATAGCACATTCACATCCTTGGTTAATGTTATTCCAAGTTTTTTTTTCTATTGAATATGGGTCAATGTTACTTATTTCTTTCCCTGTATCTTGTCTTTTACATACAGAAAGGCTACTGATTTTTGTATCCCACTACTTACCTGAAAGAGTTAATCACCTTCAAGGGTTTAGTGATGGAAGTTCTTGGGTCTCTTACATATAGAATCATGTTGTCTGTGAATAGGGCTAAGTTAATTTCTTCCTTTCCAATTTGTATCCCTTTTATTTCTTTATCCTGTCTTGTTGCTTGATCTAGGACTTCCAGATGAGTGTGGACACCTCTGTCTTGTTCCTGATTTCAATGGGAATTCCATCAGTCTCTCCCCATTAAGTATTATTTGGGATTTAAGAGCTTTATATATAGCTTTTATTATGTTGAGATATAAACTGTCCATGCCAATTCTCTCCAATGTTTTGATCATGAAGTGATGTTGTATTTTGTCAAAGGTCTTTTCTTCATCTGTTGAAATGATCATGTTGTTTTTGTGTTTAAGCTTATTTATGTGGTGTATTACATTGACAGATATCAATATGTTGAACCACCCCTGTATCCCTGGGATGAAGCCCACTTTCCCCCTATAACTCTGCTCTCCATCATATCCCCTCTCTCTCCATTAGCCTGCCTTTAATTTCATGTCATCACTTCTATTATGAGGGTCTTGTGTACATATTGTTAGGCACTGCAAAGTCATGGCTATTGAGTATAATTTCTGTCTGGACAGCTGCATTATAAGGAATGATATTCTGGACACTCCTCTGTCCCTTCTTCTCAGCATTATGTTGCCTTTTTGGTCATCCCAGTGGCTATTGCCATATGAAAAGAGAAACTTCTCTATCCAGAAGTGAGAGTAGCATTAATATAAGAGTATGAACATTAAGTGTAGTGCTTTCAGGGTAATTTGGTGAGAATAATATATACATTTATTCAGACAAGAGCAGGCTTTATATCCCTAAGGCTCATGACCTCCTCTACTATAGGCTTTTGATTAGGTTTTCAGTACCAGGCATGTATTCCCTCCCATAGAGTGGGCCTTCAGTCCAATTAGAGAGCAGTTGGTTTCCCCCAGAGCAGACATGCCACTATTGCACTCAGTCAGTCATTTGGCCTGTCTTGCCAAACTTGAGGCTTCTAGTGTCTACTGTTTTCACTACTGATGACTTCTGTCTCCCATAAGACTGCATACAATGCAGCTTTTTCCAGCTTTCAGTTGGCTGTGCTATAGGGAGAAGGTTTTCTGCTCAGAACCAGCTTGATTTCTCAATGACTTTGCCACTCAGGCATGTGAAGTCTTCAGCAATATGGTCTTACCATCTCTTTATCATGGGAAACCAAGGGCTTTGGCAATAGCCTGTAATGTTTTAGAGGCAATAGGGACCTCCCTGGCCAATGACTCACTGGAAGGTATCTCATTCCTGACACTGAACATTTTCTAGTAACAATCTATGGCTTCTGGGTGTGCCATTTTTCAAGAAGTAGATATTCATATGTCTTATTTAGAATATCTGGAATTTTCATTGACCTTTTCCCCTGCCCTTCTTTTATACAATCTCTTCCCTGTCCTCACTTAGGCCTTTCCCCTCCCTGTAATTTATTATTCTACTTATATACACATTACCTTTCTCTTAAGACCTTCCCTCTCCACCCTCCCTTATAGCCTTTCTCTAGCTTATGGGCCTCTGCTACTGGTTTTTGACTCAATCTCATATGCAAATCTATGTATTTGTAGCTAGGACTCATATATGACAGAGAACCTACAATGTTTGGCTTTCTGGGCCTGCGTTACCTCACTTAGTATAATCCTTTCCAGATCCATCCATTTCCCTGAAAATTTCATTTTTCTTTGCCATTGAATAGAACTCCATTGTTTAAATGTATCATATCTTCATTACCTACTTAGCTGTGGATGGACATCTAGGCTGGTTCCACTTCCTAGCTATTGTGAATAGAGCAGCAATAATCATGGTTGTGCAAGTATCTCTAAAGTACTGAGAAGAGTCATTAGGATATATGTCTAGGAGTGCTATAGCTGGATCTTATGGTAAATCTATATTTAGCCGTTCAAGAACCTTCACACTGATTTCCACAATGGCTGTACTAGATTACATTTCCACCAACAGTGTAGAAGGGGTCCCCTTTTATTGTATCCTTGCTAACATTTATTGTCATTTGTTTTCTTGATGGTAGCTTTTCTGACAGGAGAAAGATGGAATTTCAAAGTAGTTTTAATTTGCATTTCCCAGATAGCTAAGGATGTTTAAATTCCACCTGTATTTCTTCCAGTGAGTACTCTCTATTTAGTTCCATAGCCCACTTTTTAATTGGGTTGTTTGATTTCTTATTTTTCTGTTTTTTGAGTCCTTTGTATATTCTGGATATTAATCCTCCATCAGATGTTTAGCTGGCAAAGATTTTCTTCCATTCTGTAGGTTGTCTCTTTGCCCTATTCACAATGTCCTTTGCTGTAGAAAAGCTTTGTAATTTCATGAGATCCCTGTAATTGATTAGTGGTTTTATTTTTTTGAGCAACTGGGCTTATATTCAGAAAGTCATTACCTATGGCAATATGTTGAAGGGTTTCCCTTACCTTTTCCTCTAGAAATTTCAGAGTTTCAGGTCTGATATTAAGGCCCTGAATCCACTTAGATTTGATTCTTGTACATGGAGAAAGACAGGATCTATTTTCATCCTTCTACATATAGATATTGAGTTTTCCCAGCACCACTTGTTGAATGTGCTGTCTTTTTTCTGATGAATATTTTTGTTAAAAATCAGATGGCTGTAGCTGCCTGGATTACCATCTATGTCCTTTATTCTGTTCCACTGATCTACATGTCTGTCTTTGTGCCAGTACTATGTTGTTTTTGTTACTATGGCTTTGTAGTATAGATTAAAATCTGGTATGGTGATACCCATTCTCTCTCTCTTTCTCTTTCTCTCTCTCTGTGTCTCGCTTGCTCTCTCAAACTGGATAAATAAAAAAATGAAATAAAATAAAATAAAATAAAGGATAGCAATCAAGAAAGTGAGCTTCCTCCAGGTAAGAATGTTTGCTGTGTTCAAAATGCCTGGCTGGCAATGAATGGTCAGATATCTATTGAGTGAGTACATTTCATCCTGTTTTGGTAAAGTATTTAAGTTACAGGCATTATAAAGGAAGTATAGCTTGACTACAAATATACTCAATGGTGATTTAAAAAAAATCAAATTTGAAACATACCAGACTATTTTAGGAAGCTCAAGTTTAAAAGAAAATAAAGGGTAATAGCCAGTACAAGGACTTGTGTTCTAGCTGATATTACCTACTTTCTCTATGACTTTACCAACCTGCGGATTGCAGTAGACTGTATTTTCTGTAGAGCTTTTGTGTTATACTATAGCCTCTATTTAACCAAACACTGTGTCTTAAAACCCTTTTGAGTAATTTAAAATTTAAATTTATGAATACCTTACTTCATTATAGTTTATGATATGCACATTATACCCTAGGTGACCATTAAAGGCTTAAAGTCACTATTACTGTATTTCTTTTCTTTCATTCTCTCTGTCCTGTATTTCTTTTCTTTCATTCTCTCTGTCTTGTTTTTTTTTTTTTTTTTCAAGGTAGGGTCTCACTCTAGCCCAAGCTGACTTGGAATTCATTATGTAGTCTCAGGGTTGCCTCGAATTCATTGTGATCCTCCTACCTCAGCCTCCTGAGTGCTGGGATTAAAGGTGTGTGCCACACCTGGCTCTCATTACTGTATTTCTTAATGAATATACTAAACCTTTAAGTACAAATGCTTTTATTTGAAACTCCTGTAAACTAAAGCCACTAAGTGGTAAAGTTTTTAAATAGGAACAAGTTGGTCTAGTTTTAAGAACTTTGCTATGAATATGATCATTATTTATTGAAGAATTCTCTGAATGAGTTAACAGAACTTCTGAAGTGAAAGGAAACTCCATTAGAGGTATGAAGTTCTGCTGCTGGACAATTTTCTTCTTTATTCAAGAAGTTTGTGGTAGTTTTCAGATTTTACTCCAAAAGCCAAATTCTTGACCTCATGACCAACTAATCAGGGCAGGAGGTACGCGAACAAGAGCAGCACCAGGTCCAACAGCAGGAAGAGCCACAGGTCCAGCCAGTAGGACGGTTTAGGGAGCCCGTTGGTGCTGCTCTGTGGTCGCTCATCCTGGGTCTGCTCAGGCCGTCAGGCGGCTCGCAAGCCCCTCCTCCGGCGGGCACGGTCCTGGCGGGTCTCCTGCGCCCACCTCCATGCCCCTCCGCAACCCAGAGCACCAGCGGGACCTGAGCTCCTGCCCGCCTTCAATGCGCCACTTGGTGGCAGCCTCCCTGGAAGGAAGCTGTCCCATAAATAGGTTTTATTATGTTGTGATATGCCTCTTCTATTCCCAGTTTTTGTAATGCTTTTACCATGAAAGGATGTTGGATTTTGTTGAATGTCTTTTCTGCATCTGTTGAAATGATCATGTGATTTTTGTCTTTCAGACCATTTATATGATATATCATATTTATCAGTTTGCATTTGTTGAACCATCCTTCCATCTCCAGGATAAAGCCAACTTGGATGGGGTCAATAATCTTTGTGATATATTCTAATATTCTGTTTGTCAATATTCTGTGGAAAATTTTTACGTCTATGTTCATGAGGAAGATTGGTCTGTAATTTTCTTTTTCTTGTTCTATCTTTGCTTGATTTTGGTATCAGGTGATGCCGGCTTCATAGAAGGATTTCAGTAGAATTCCTTCTTTTTCTCTTTTATGGAAAAGTTTGAGCAGCAGTGTTAGTTCTTCCATGAAGGTCTGGTAAAATTCACCAGTGAATTCACCTCGGCTGGGACTATTTTTATTTGGCAAGACTTTTTATAAATGCTGGATCTCCTTAGTTGTTATAGGTCTATTGAAATGGTTTTCTTCATCTTGCTTTAATTTTGGTAGGTCACATGAATCAAGGAAATCATCCATTTCTTTCAGATTTTCAAACTTAGAGGCATATATCTCCTTAAAGTATGTCCTTATAATTTTCTGAATTTCTTTGGCATCTGCTGTAATGGTGACATTCTCATCTCTAATTTTATTAATTTTTGTCTCTTTTTCTTCTGGTCAAATTTGCGAAGGATTTATCAATCTTGTTTATCCTTACAAAGAACCAACTCTTTTTTTCATTGATACTTTGGATAGTTCTTTTGGTTTCTACTTCATTAATTTTTGCCCTAATCTTTATTATTTCTTCCCATCTACTGATTTTTGGTTAGCCTTGTTCTTGTTCCAAGGCCTTAAGGTGAAGCATTATATTGTTTATTTGTGAACTTTCTAATTTCTTAATATAGGCACTTAGAGATATCAGTTTCCCTCATAGAACTGCCTTCATTGTTTCCCAAAGGTTTAGGTATTTCTTTTTTATCATTGTTTGATTCTATGAATTTGTTGATTTCTTCAATAACCCATTGATCATTCAGTAGTGTACTGTTTAGTCTCCATGAATTTCTGTGTGCTCTGTAGCTTTTCTTATTGATGATTTGCAGTTTAATCTCATGTGATCAGATAGAGTACAAGGAATTATTTCAATTTTCCTGTATTTGTTGAGATTTGCTTTGTGTCCTAATATATGGTCTATTTTAGAGAATGTTTCATGTGCTGCTGAGAAAAATGCATATTCTGCAGTATTTGTATAGAATGTTCTGTAAATATCTGTTAGGTCCATTTGTTCCATGACATCATTTAATTCAGATGTCTCTCTGTTTTGCCGGGATGACCTGTCAATTGATGACAGTGGGGCATTGAAGTCAAACACTATAATTGTGTTTGATGTCTTCTTTGACCTTAAGTCTAATAGTGTTTGTTTGATTAAACTGGGAGCCCCCATGTTAGGTGCATATATGTTTAGGATTGTAATGTCCTCTTGTTGAAGTGTTCCTTTAATCAGTATAAAATGACCTTCTTTATCTTTCCTCACTAATGTTGGTTTGAAGTCTATCCTGTCAGATATTAGGATAGCAACCCTTTCTTGTTTCCTAGGCCCATTTGATTGAAATACTATTTTCCATTCTTTCACCCTAAGATAGTATCTATCTTTTATTGAGAGATGAGTTTCTTGGAGACAACAAATGACAGGATCCTGCCTTTTAATTCAGTGTGCAAGCCGGTGTCTTGGTTGGTACATTGAGGCCATGGATATTGAGTTACTATTGAAAGGTATGCATTTATTCTTGCCATTCTTATTTTGAGTGTTTTGTGTTTTCCTTTTACTCGCTTGTTTTAACTGTTATTTGAGTATGGTTTATTTTTTTCTACTTCCTGCTGTGTGTATTTTGAATTCTCTTCAGCATGTCGAATTTCTTCAATTATTTTTTGTAGAGCTGATTTAGTTGTCATAAATTCCTTTAGCCTGTTTTTGTTGTGGAATGTCCTTATTTCTCCATCAACTTGGACAGATAGCTTTTCAGGATAAAGTAATCTTGGCTGACAGTTGTTATCTTTCAGAACTTGGAATACATCATACCCAGACCTTCTGGCTTTTAAAGTTTGTGTTGAGTAATCTGCAGTTATTCTGACGGACTTGCCTTTGTAGGTGACTTGCTTTTCCTCTCTAACTGCTATCAATATATTTTCTTTGTTTTGAATGTTTAGTAGTTTAATTATAACATGGTGAGGAGAGGTTCTTTCCAGATTTTGTCTTCTAAAAGATTGTTGTTATCTGCATTGGCATTTCTTTCTAAATTTGGGGAAAATTTTCTTCTATGATTTTGTTGAAAACACTTACTAAGTCTCTGGATTGAAATTCTTCTCCTTCTATTATACCCTGAATTGTTATGTTTGATCTTTTCATTGTGTCCCAGATATCTTGAAATTCTCATTCATACCTTCTTATTAGCATGTCTTTTTCTTTGTTGGACTTTATTAGGTCTTCCACCTGGTCTTCTAGTTTATATACTCTGTTCTTTCCATTTTATTGGTGAGATTTTCCCTAGAGTTTTTTTTTATTATTATTATTTCATTGACTGTGTTCCTAAGAGCTAAGATTTCAGCCTGGTTTTTCTTCAGTATTTCTATTTCCTTACTCATGTCTTATAATGACCTCTTTATTTCATTAAGCTGGTTTCCTGGGTTCTCTTTCAGGAGTTTATTTTTTTTTTCTTTAAGTCCTTTGTTTTCTTCTTTGATTCCCTTCATTTCTTCTCTGGTCTCTTTGAGCATACATACCATCATTTTCTTGAAATCTTTGTCAGGCATTTCATCTAAAACAGTCTCATTGGTGATAATTTCTGATGGATTTATTGTTTTGGTGGAACTGTATTATCTTGATTCTTTGTGTTTCTTGCATTATAATATAGCGACTTTTGCATCCTGAATTGATTTAATGCTTGGATTTTCTACTTACCTGAAGTGTTATTAGATGTGGCAATCCACCTTTATATACTTTCAGGCTATGAGTTTAAGTTGCCGGGTGTAGTTCTTGTACCCTAATCCAGCTTCAGAAGTAATTGTAGGTGTTGACGTTTGCTTCCTAAGCAAGTATTCTAGTAGACTGGGTGGAACAATTTACTGGTTCCAGGTCAGCCTGGATCTGGATCAGACTCTGCTCCACATAATGACAGAAGCAAAAGACAAAGACCCTAGAAATATGAAAGGATAAAAAGCAACAATATTCAACCCCCAAATATAGCTTATTTGAAAATGGTAAAGCCAACCAAGAATATATAACCCATATCCTGCCCTGACATGGAAAGAGAGATTAGCTTTTCCAATGTAGGCCTATGTCCTGTTTTTTTTTTTTTGTCAGTCAGCCTCATTACCTTTTGGGGTGGCTTCCAATCTCACCAATGCTGGGTTCCCACCTCAATCCATCTGTGTTGTGCTGTGGAGCTCTGATCAGCTGTGCTGTCTGTACTGCCACTGGAGGCTGAATGCCAGAGGCTTGTGGTTCTTATGGTTGGGGGATGGGAGGGTGCATACTTGGGGAGTTGCTCCTGCAGTTCGGCCTACGTCCCTTTCAGTTGCTCCTTAGTTGATCTTTAGATTTCTTAACTTTGCAGGAAACCTGATGAAGTTGAAAAATACCCTTGTTTGGTCTCTGCTGCTGTCCTGCTTGGTGCACTTGGCAGGGCAGTGCTGTGCGGGTGTGTGGGACCATGCAGCTAAGTGGGCTGCAAGTTCCTCTGTGGGATTCTGACTGTTTTCTTCCTTTCTGGTGGATCTTGCTCTCTCTGGCTTCTCTGCTGTGTCTAAGAATAACCTATGCTCCTTCACTTTTCAGAAGAAGAGTGTGTTTTGCTGTGGTTTTGCTTAAATCCTCCCTAGAATAGTTTGGTGTGCCTCCTATGCCACCAACATTCCTGGAAGTCCCTCTTCTATGTTTTGATTAGAGACATCCATTGTGGGACTGGGCAATCTTGTATTTTCTTGCATTTGATTTTTTTATGTTATTCCTTTTTCACTGTGGTCTGCCCATCACAATGTAGGAATCTTATTTAATTTAGAAGGTAGGTGGTCTACTCTTGAAGGGTCTTCAGTGATGATTCCCTTTTATGTCTGCTTTGACTAGTCCTCTGATGGCAGTAGGGCTGCCTGCTCAGAGGGAAGGAGTCCTTGAGGCTCTGGTGGGAGCCTGAAGACCTGAAGAAGGGGGCTGTTTTTTTGGGGTATGGGACTGCTCGGTCAGGTGGTCCAAGGGGACAGGGAGTAGGGGGAATGGGACAAAGCAGACTGGTATTATGGCTGGGCTGCCGAAGGGGGTAGGATGGGAATGCCTGGTGATTCCGTGATGCTGAGGGGCCAGGAGATGGGACAATGGTCCATTGGGGCTGTGTAGCAGGGTGTGAATGGGACTTCCAGGCCCCATGACAAGGCTGGGCCGGGATATGGACCTGCTGTGGGTTAGATGATGTGCACAGGGGCGCCTATTGATGGTGGTCCTGGTGGGGTGACAGGAAAGGGGAGGGAAGGGTGAAGAATAGCCTGCAGGCCTGGGTCTGAGTAGCCTTCAGGAAGTACAGTAGGACCTGGTCTGTGCAGGGCAGGCAGTGAGTGGGAAGGCCACAGCACCTGGAGGACCCTGTAGCAGGAAAGCCTAGCAAGGGGGAAACACTAGCCTGCTGGTCTGGGTCTGTGTGTGTGTGTGTGGTGGGGGGGATGGAGAGTGGGATGGTGATCATGGAGGTTCCGGGTGGTGGAAATGCCTAGGAAGGGGGGAATGCTAGGCTACTGGCCTGGGTCAGCGCACAGCATGAGTGAGCAGTGGTGAGTGGGCTGGCATTTGCGTGTGGAGCTCTGAGTTGGTAGGAAAGCCTAGGGTGTGGTGAACACTAGCCTTTTGGCCTAAGTCTGCGCATGGGGCCGGTGGGGGGGGGGTAGGGGGCAGACACAAGTGGGTTTGTGTTGGTGTGTGGTGGTCTGTGGTGGCTGGAAAGCCTAGGTTGGTCGGGGGTGGGGATGCTAGCCTGCTGGCCTGGGTCCACTTAGCCTGCAGTTAGCACAGGAGGAACTCGCAGCTAGGCTGTTTGAGGGGGTTGGGGGACTCGTGGGCTACCTGGAGCTGCGGAATCAGTGGATTCTTAACTTTGCTCCTGTGTGCCCTCTCACTGGCGGTCTACTAGGATCTGGAAACCTCTAAAAGTCCCAATGAACCCTAAATATCTTGCCTTTCCTTTTCCCCAGGTGAGGCATGGTTAGATGGATACCATCTTGACCAGAAGTCCTACTCTTTAAATTTTAATACATGTGTGGGTGTTTGTGTGTGTGTGCACGCCCATGTATGTGCACATAACAGCCCATCACCCAGAGTGTGTGTATGTATACACACACACACACACACACACACACACAGGCACAGGTGTCATCATCAGGAACACCGTTTACCTTTGGGACAGAGATTCTCATGGCTCTGGAACTCACCAATTAAGCTAGACTAGCTATCCAGCAAGCTCCAGGAATCCTCCTCTCTCCACTTCCCTATGTACTAAATTATTATTTTTGCGTTCTAAACATGTGGTCTGTTATAAATAGGAGCTGAAAGGCACTTGCCTTATATTGGCATTCATTTAACTTTTTTATGAGAATGCAAGAATATACATAGATTTAAAGAGAATTTGAGGGCTGGAGAAATGGCTTAGAGGTTAAGGTGCTTGCCTGTGAAACTTATGGACCCAGGTTTGATTCTCCAGTACCCACGTAGTGGTGCATGTGTCTGGAGTTTATAGTGGCTAGAAGTCCTGCCATATATGTTCTCTCTCCACCCCCACTCTGCCTTTTTCTTTCTCTCTTTCTCAAATAAATTAAAAAACGTAAAGAGAATTCGATAATGAAACTACATGTATACATTCTAGATAATCTTTGGGGGAAAATAGAGGCTTACTAAAGTATAATTTACATACAATAAAATTTACTCCTTGAGGATTTTTTACAAACATCTGTTTTCATATAATATGTTCAAGATATGGAATAACTTTATCACCCTCAAAAGTTCCTCTGTGGTCTTTTGTAGGCCTTCCTCTCTCACTCCTTCTGGCCACTACCAACTGATTTCTATCACTGTAATTTTCCAAAATGGCATCAAACAGTATGAATCTTTGGAAGTCTGGCTTCTTTCATTTAGCATAATACTTTTGAAAATCATTCATATATCAGTAGTTCATTCCTTTGTATCTATTAAGAACTATTATATTTTCTGAATATAACTATTTGTGCACTAAATAGTTGATAGATATTTGAACCCTTTACAGGTTTTTGCAATAGAGAACAGAGTTCTTATAAAATTTGTGTGGAAAACGTTCTCATTGTTTGTAGGTACTTATGTAGGGTTCATGTTAGTAACTGTTTGCTAAACTGTTTTCTAAAGCATCTGTACCATCTTGCAGTTTTACTAGTAGTGAATGATAAATCCATCTCTATACCCTGGCTAGATCTTAGCAGATAGTTCCATTTAAAATTCAAGTCCACCCATTGTAATAGGTATGTAATGCTATCTAGATGATTTAATTTGTATTTCCCTAATGGTGAATGATGATGAGAATTTTCCCTAAATTCTTACTCATTTATATCTCTACTTTGGTAATGCCTCACCATACCCTCTTATGATTGACTTCTCGGAATTCTTTTTGTGTTCAGAACACTAATACTTGATCAGATATGTATTTTGTGTCCCCCCCCCAAATGGCTCATCTTTTCTTGTATTTTAAAAGAGTATGGTTTTTAATTTTGATGCAAGTAATTTTACCAATTTTTTTTTTTTTTTTGAGATAGGGTCTCACTCTAGCCAAAGCTGACCTAGAACTCACTCTGTAGTCCCAGGTTGGCTTCCATTTCACGGTAATCCTCCTACCTCTGTCTCCTGAGTTCTGGGATTAAAGGTGTGTGCCACAATGCCTGACTTTTTTTTTTTTTCTGATTTACCAAACTTTAAAAAATAGATTATATGGGCTGGAGAGATGGCTTAGCGGTTAAGCGCTTGCCTGTGAAGCCTAAGGACCCCGGTTCGAGGCTCGGTTCCCCAGGTCCCACGTTAGCCAGATGCACAAGGGGGCGCATGCGTCTGGAGTTCGTTTGCAGAGGCTGGAAGCCCTGGCGCGCCCATTCTCTCTCTCTCTCTCCCTCTATCTGTCTTTCTCTCTGTGTCTGTCGCTCTCAAATAAATAAACAAAAAATATTTAAAAAAAAATAGATTATATCTTTGATGTCACATGTAAGAAATCTTTGCCTAACTTAAATCACTAAACATTTTTATACATGCTTTCTTCTAGAAGTTTGACAATTTTTAGTTTTCACATTTGTATCTATGATCCATTTTGAGCTGACTTTTGTATATAGTATATGGTAAAGTTCAAGGTTGTTTTATTTTCAGGACATGGAAATACAATGAATTTTTCTGGCAGTATACTTTGAAAAAATATCCTTTTCTCCTTAAATTAACTTTTGTGGATGGTAGGTCTTGCAGTCAGGTTCACATTGCTGGAAGAAATCACCCAACAAAGAACAGCTTTTGGGAAAAAAAGATTTATTTTGGCTTAAAGATTTGAGGGGAAGCTCCACGATGGCAGGGCAAAACGATGGCATGAGCAAAGGGTGGACATCACTGCCTGGCCAACATCAGGTGGATCATAGCAACAGGATAGTGTGCCAAGCACTCACAAGGGGACACTAGCTATAACACCCATAAGCCCACTCCAACAACACACTGCCTTCAAGAGGCATTAGTTCCCAAATCTCCATCAGCTGGGAACCTAGCATTCAGAACACCTAAGTTTACAGGGGACACGAGAATCAAACCACCACATTCCACCCCTGGCCCCCGTAAACTGATAATCATACATGATGTAAAATGCAATGCATTCACCCTAAAGTCCAACTTTAAACGTTCTCATTTTTTTTTAATCAATCCTGATGATGTTCAAACATCCCCATAACACAAGGTCTTTTAACTAAGCCATAATGCCAAAAAAAAAAAAAAAAAAAGAAACCCTCAAACCACATAATGGCACAGAATAAACTTTCAGACTGCAAAAGATGACATTGAGCATAGCAAAGAAATACTCAAGCAATACATGATTTAAACAGGGCAAACACCAAGCTCTGTAGCTTCAATTCCAACAAATCTAGCCTGTGACAAGTCTCCATGTCGGATAATTCTAACAGGCCTCTGGAGTTTCAATTCCGCCCCTCTAGCTAGGCTACTCACAATCCTGGAAAACTTCATCAGGGGCTGGCAACTTTCCTTAGCAGCCATCTCATGGTCCTGGCATCTCCACTGGGTCTCCACTGCAATCCATGGTTCATCCTCTCAGCTCCATTGGGTCTCCATGCAGGCATCCAGCAAACCTGCTTCACACTGCCTATGGCCATTTCCAAAACACAAGACTGTGTTGCAGACTCACTGACCCTCTCTTTCCTGCATTTCTTTTTTTTTTAATTTTTGTTTATTTTTATTTATTTATTTGAGAGTGACAGAGAGAGAGAAAGAGAGAGAGAAAGAGAATGGGCGCGCCAGGGCTTCCAGCCACTGCAAACGAACTCCAGATGCATGTGCCCCCTTGTGTCTGGCTAATGTGGGTCCTGGGGAATTGAGCCTCGAACCAGGGTCCTTAGGCTTCATAGGCAAGCGCTTAACCACTAAGCCATCTCTCCAGCCCTCCTGCATTTCTTATCCTCCACAATACCAGGTAGCGTGCCAATTTGTTAATCCAGGGAGGAATAAAACAGACTTTGAAAAACAGGACATTCCTTGAGCACTCAGACCCTTTCAAAAGAGTACATTCTCCCTGTTGCCCCAATGCAGGTCAGCTGGACAACTCAAAGGTTATAATCTTTCATACCATTGCAGCTGAACAGCCAAAAATTTCAGCCCAAAGATTTCATTCTGTGCCATATCCCTCTGCACACACCAGTCCATTTCTACACAATGCAACTCTGTGCAACTTCTCAGGACAGGGGCATAACAGCAAGCCTCTCACACAAACTGCCAGCCCAATCCAGGCAAAGGTCTTTCTAACCCTCATAAGCCAAACCTCACAGTCCATAGAAAAATACCAGGAGCCAAAAACAGCCCCAGATGCAGACAGGCAAACAATCTTGTGACCATAGCATGACCATTGACCCCGCCTAATGTACTATAGATAACCCTGACAGGATGTTTCCGAGAAGAAAACAAAAAAAGATCCCCACCGACCCCAAGTCTATTAATAAGTAACCAGTGCTGGGACTGTAACCATGCTTCTGCTTCTGTAAACCTGCTTCTGCTCTCCCTAACCCTATAAAAAGAGACCCTTCCCCTTGCCCGGGGCACTCAGCCTCTCGGAGGACTGGAGTGCCTGCAGGCGCCTGCGTGAACAATAAAGCTGCCTCTTGCCTTTGCATCCAGTGGCTCGGTCTTGGTTCTTGGGCGTGGGTCTCCCACCACGGAAGATTCCCCCTCCCCTGGGAATCTTATACTTACTATATTCAGGTCTTTTAACTCTGACCAGGATAGTCCATCAAGCTGAATTTACAGCACTGCAAGGCATCTCTTAGTCCAAGCTTTCAAATCTTTCCACATTCCTCTTGAAAATCAGCTCTAAAAGGCCAAAGCCTCACAGTCAGATGTCCAGCAGAAACCCGACTTCTGGTACCACTTTACTGTTGCAGTCTGGTTCACATTGCTGATAGAAATCACCTGACCAGAAGCAGTTTTTTGGAAACAAAGGATTTATTTTGGCTTACAGACTTGATGGAAGCTCCACGATGGCAGGGGAAAACAATGACATCAGCAGAGGGTGGACATCACCCCCTGCCAATATCAGGTGGACAAAAGGAAAGGGAGAAAAAGGACACTGCTATAGGGAAACTGGCTATAACACCCATAAGTCTGTCCCCAAACAATACACTGCCTCCATGAGGCATTAATTCCCTAATCTCCATCAGCTGGGAATTTATCATTCGAACACCTAAGTCTATGGGGAACACCTGAATCAAACCAGCACAGTAGGCAAGCACTCTACCACTGAATTACATCCTGGAACTTCTGCTACATGTGTTTTCATTGTGCATCAATATCTCAAAGGTTTTCATGTCACAGCCCTGAAACCAGTGCTCATTAATCCCCTATTTTCTCCCCAGGCTCTGGCTTCTTCTCTACTTCTAGTTTGATGAGTCTGACTTTATACTTCCTTTGTATTAATTACTTTTATTTATTTTTATTTGAGAGAGAGAGAGAGAGAGGGAGGGAGGGAGGGAGGGAGGGAGGGAGAAAGAGAGAGAGAGAGAGAGAGAGAGAGAGAGAGAGAGAGAGAGAAAGGAGAGAGAGAATGGGCACACTAGGGCCTCTAGCCACTGCAAATGAACAATGAACTAAGCATGTGCCACCATGTGCATCTGGCTTATGTGGGTACTGGGGAATCAAACCTAGTCTTTAGGCTTTGCAGGCAAACATTTTAACCACTAAAGCCATCTCTAGCCCCCTGATTCTGACTGTAGATACTGCATATAAGTAGAGTTATACAATATTTTTCCGATGACTGGGTTATTTCATTTAACATAATGTCCTCCAATTCACTAATATGACATGTGACAGGGTTCCTTTTTATAAAACCTATAGTATTTTGCATATCCATTGACCTATTATCAAATACTGGTGGATTCCATATCTTAGTTACTGTAGATAAGGCTGCTATGGATATCAGTGTACCTATCTCTTAAATTTTTGCTCTTAGGTCTTTTTAGAATATACCCAGAAGCAGAATTGCTGAATTATATGGAAACTTAATTATATGGGACCTCTATACTATCTATTTTTATAATGGCTACACCCTTACATTCCTACCAGCAGTATTTTCTACCAGCAGCCTAATTTCTTCATATCCTTGTTAGAATCCTATGTCCTTTTGTGACTGGTTTATTTTGTTCTCTCTTTCCCTTTCTCCCTCCCTCCTTTCTCAGACTCTAATTGCTGGGAAGTTATAGCTCATTATAGTTTTGATACATGTTTCTCTAATAATTATTGATATACAGCATCTTGAGTTTTTTGTTTTTTGGGAGGGCAAGCCCTTACAGACTGGCCTTTTTTAATGCAGAAGAGCAAGTGTGAGGACAAGAGAAGGAGATAGAGATAGATAGATAGATAGATAGATAGATAGATAGATAGATAGATAGAGGGAGGGAGAGAGACACAGACAGAGAGAGAGAGCGAGCGTGCAAGAGAGGGAGAGAATTGGCATGTCAGGGCCCCGGCCACTGAAATTGAACTTCAGACGCACACACTACTGTGTGCACATATGTGACTTTACACTTGCGTCACTTTGTGCATCTGGCTTATGTGGGACCTGGAAAGTTAAACATGGGTCCATAGGCTTCACAAGCAAATGCCTTTACTGCTAAGCCATCTCTCAAGTCCAATGTATAGTATCTTTTAATATGCTTATAGCCTATTTGTTTATCTTTGAAGAAATGTCCATTCAAATTCTTATTTGTCTGTTATTGAATTGTATTGTTTTTTTCTTGATGAGTTTTAGTAGCATGCTGGTTAATCTTCATTGTCAACTTGATTGCCTTTAGAACCACCTGTGAAGCATTTACCTAGAGGTTTCACTGGGGGGGCAAGACTCACCCTGAATGTGGGCAGCACCACTCTGTGGCCTGAGGTCCTGGACTGAATAGAAAAGGAGTGGAGATACCAACTTTCATCTCTTTCTGTTTCTTGACTATGACACATATTGTGGCCATCTGTCTCATGCTCCTGCCTCCATGTCCTCTCTGACAGAATGAATGTTAATCTCAAACTGTGAGCCAAAATAATCCCTTTCTTATTGCTTTTGTTAGATATTTTGTCATAGTATTGAGACAAGTAACTAATACAAGGAATTTTCAATATATTCTACATATTAAGCACATAACAGATGTATGATTTGCAAATATTTTCTCCTGCTCTATGGCCTTCCCTTTACTTTCATACATCTGATGCACAAAATTTAAAAATTTCATGAAGTCTCTGTTTTGTTATCTGTGCTTTTGGTGTTGGCAAGAAGTCACCCTCCAGATTCGATGCTGTGAAGATTTTCTCTGATTTCTTCTGAGAGTTTCATATTTGAATCTCTTACATTTTGGTGTTGGATCCATTTTGAGTTAATTTTTATATAAAGTTTGAGTTTTATTCTTTGTATGTAGATATCCAGGTATCCCATTTCTCCAGTCCTGTTTGTTGTAAAGACTCCCCTGTCCCATTGAATAGACTGGGAATCCTTGTCAAAAATCATTTTATGAAAAATCAGTATGTGAGCATATTTGTTTCTGGTCCATCACATTTCATTGATGTTTATGTTTGTCTTTATGCCATTACCATATTTGTTTGAATACTGTGGCTATGTCTTGAATTAACAATCCTCTTGCCTCAGCACACCCCAAGTGCTAAGATTATAAATACATACTACCATACCACACCTTATTGTTTTGAAATTAGAAATTATGATCCAGCCTTATTCTACTTTTTCAAGATTGTTTTGAGATTCCATATAAATGTCAGGATGAGATTTTCTATTTTGTTAAAAAAAAGTTATTGGCGTTTTGTTAGGGAATTCATTGAATCTTTACATCACACTGGATAGCATTGCTATCTAAACTCTCCAAATCCTCCAATCCATGAACTCAGAGCATATCTATGCTTTCTTTAATTTCTTCCAGCACTGTGTTTCTTGGGCCTTGAGAGGCCCGGTGGAACTTCCTGAGCCTAACTGCCTCTGCCCAGCTATGACTCAGCAAGGGGCCAAATGGCCTCTGGCCTGCTACTTCCACACAGGAAATTAGAATTGCTGCCCATGGGCACTTAGAACTCAGCAGGGGGCAAAATGGCCTCTGGCCTGCCACTTCTGCACAGGAAGTTAGAGTCCCCGGCTCATGTGAGTTTAGAACCAATCATCTCAGAGGTCTCAGGCATGCTATTGGCCCTTACATCTCACCCCACCCTAAAGTCTCCAGGCCTTCTCAACATTATATAAACACCCGCCTGTAACAATAAAGTGAGTTCCTGCTTTGAAAGGACTCCCTACTCAGTGTGGTTTTTCTCCAGTGGCCAGGAGAGGTTTCTGGGTCTTCCTACGCTCATCATCCCCTCAACCTCTAGGGAGGAACCAGCAGGCCTGGTCCTTCCCTCTGCACTACCTGAGCGGGAAGGAGCCCAACATGTGTTGTTTTCATTATACAAAGTTTTCACCTCCTTGATTAATTTCTAAATATCTTATTCTTTTTGATGTCATTGAAAAAGGGTTATTTTCATAGTTTACCTTTTAGATGGTTCAATGCTAGTGCACAGAAACACAACTGATTCTTGTGCATTGTCTTTGTATTCTGTGACTTGGATATTTCACTTAGTAGTTCTAACAGATTTTCTTTTCGTTTTTTCTTTTCTTTTCTTTCTTTCTTTTTTTTATTTTTTAAGGTAGGGTTTTACTCTGGTCCAGGCTGACAGGGAATTAACTACGTAGTCTCAGGGTGGCCTTGAATTCATGCCAGTCCTCCTACTTCTGCCTCCTGAGTGCTGGGATTAAAGGCATGCATCACCATGCCCAGCTTCTAACAATTTTTTTTTTTTTTCGAGGTAGGGTCTCTGGTCCAGGCTGACCTGGAATTAACTATGTAGTCTCAGGGTGGCCTTGAACTCTCGATGATCCTCCTACCTCTTCCTCCCAAGTGCTGGGATTAAAGGCATGCGCCACCACACCCAGCCTAACATTTTTTTTTTAATGTTGTGGAATCTTAAGTATTTTTTTTAAATGTATTGTCACATGTTCTGTGTACAGACATGATTTTGCTTTTTTTTTTTTTCTTTCCAATTTGAATGCATTTAAACTGTCTCTTGACTAATTGATCTTGCCAGGTCTTATGCTTTTCCTAGGGAGATGTGAACAAACATTCATACCAGAAAGGGTACCAATGACAGACCAAAGAAACAATTCCAGACATCCATATTAGTGAATCAATGAGTTATCGAGGCGACTTACAGGCCATGGTGACATAAAAGCAGCTGCATCACCGGGAAGCCTACCTCAGCATGGGTGATGAATCATGAAAACGGTGTTGCTGGAATTTCCCTGCATAACTTCCCATTCGGTGGAAGAGTCAGTCTTCTGCCCAGAAATGATTTCCTGCCTAAATTATCTCAGAAGATCCTATGCATCTTGTTTTGTGAACATCCTTAACCTTTACATGTCTTATGAGGTTCCTGAGTCTTATGAGCCTTTTTCTTCCCTTTGGGAGGGAAGGTTTCAATTTAGAGCAAATGGCTACAGAGAATTAGGATATCCAGTATTATTAAATGGAAGAGGTGAAAGCAGACATCTTCATCTTGTTTCTGGTCTTAGAGAAAAGCCTTTAATCTTTCATTATTGAGTATGGTGTCCGCTATGGGTCTTTCATATATAGCTTTGGTTATGCTAATGTAGTTTCATTCTAGTCCTAGTTTGTTGGGTATTGCTATTTTGAACAAGTGTGGAATTTTGCTAAGTGCCTTTTCTGACTTATTAAGATGAGCATGTGTTTTTCTCCTTAATTTTGTGAACATCTTATGCCATCTTAGTGTTTTTTTTAATTCACGTATTAAAGCATCCTTGCATTCTAAGAATAAATTCCATTTGAACATGGAGCATAAACCTATCAATATGTTCCAAATTCAATTAATTAGTATATATTTTTGAGAAATTTTGCAGCAGTTTTTATAAGGATTATAGTTTGGTCATTTTATTCTTTTGTCATCTTTTGGTGTCCAGTATCAGCATAATGCAAACCTTATAGAATGAATTATGAAGTGTTCTCGCAAATTAAATTTTTTGGAAAATATTTAAGAAAATTTGGTATTAGTTCTTCAAATATTTAGTGTAATTAATCCATCAAGCTGTCAGCTTTTCTTTGTTGGGAAAGTTTTGATTGCTGATTCAATGTCCTTACTAGCTACAGGTCGTTACATTTTTTCTTTTTATTTATTTAGTTATTAATTAATGTGTATGTCTGTGGTATTTATGTGTGTGTGTATGTGTGTGCTCAGGTGTGTGTGCATGTGAAGGCCTGAGGTCAATATAAGGGATCTTCCTTCCTCAGTCAGTCTCCACATTATCTTCACTGAACCTACAGTTTACCAATTTGGCTAAACTATCTTGGTAGTGACCCCCAGGAATTCCCTGTCTGTCTCTCCAGGTTTGTGCATTTTATGTGGGTTCTAGGGTTATAGACTCAGGTCCACATGCTAGGGCAGGAAGCAGTTTACTTACTGAATGTCTCCATTCCTAGTCTAGTCAGATTTTTTAAAACTTTATGATTTAATCTTGGTAGGTTTTATATTTCTAGGAACTTGTGCATTTTATCTATTTGTTATCGATTTGTTGGTTTGTAATAATTCATAGTATCTCTTATAATCTTGTCTATTTTTTCATAATTGCATAATTGGTAGCAATATCTTTACTTCCCTTTCTGATTTTAGTAGTTTGAGTTCTGTCTACCTCTTTCTCTTCTCTCTCTCTTTTTCTTTTGTTTTTTCAAGGTAGGGTTTCACTCTAGCTCAGGCTGACATGGAATTCACTATGTAGTCTCAGGGTGGCCTTGAACTCATAGTGATCCTCCTACCTCTGCCTCCCAAGTGCTGGGATTAAATGTGTGCATCACCACGCCAGCCTTTCTTCTCTCTTAACGTACTTGTTTACACATTGTTACTTTTGTTGATATTTTCAAGAAGGTTTTGATTTCATTGGTCTTTTCTACTGACTTTGTTTGAGATATGGTCTTGTTCTATAGCCTAGGCTTCCATAGAACTGTTATATGTGCTCCTTTAGCCTTATTCTTCCAAGTATAGGGATCATAGATGTGCCACCATGTCCAGTTCTCTATTGTTCTTATAGACTATACTTCATTATTCCTTCTCAAATCTTTATTATATCCTTCCTTCTAACTTTGGGATTATTATTCTTTTTCTTGTTGCTTAAGTTATAATGTTAGATTTTGGATTTGAGACCAACAAAATGTTAACATAAGCATTACAGCTATAAATTTCCTTTTTATGGACTCTTTTCATACATGTACATAATGTGTTTTGAGCATAATCCTCTCCTTCTACCATCTCTTTCCCTCATTCTCTTCCATGGGACCCCTCTACTTTATCATTTTTTTGCACTCCTTCTCCATATATGGTGGAATGTTGCTAGGCTCACTATTGTTCAGGTATTTATAGTTGCTGTGCGGTTATGAATACAATTGTGAGAGAAGACAGTGTTCCAAAGCACTCCTCCTCATCCTCTGACTCTTGATTCTTTCTGCCCCTCTTTTCTGCAACATTTCCTGAGTCTTGTATGGGGTGATATAGAAGTCTTACTTAGAGCTGAGCACTCAATAGCTTCCTATTCTCAGGATGAGAGTTAGATCTTCCCACAACTGCAAAAAGAAGCTTCTCTGACCAAAATTAAGAGCAACACTGACCTATGGGCACAAGCATAAATATTTAGAGGGCAATCTGATGGAACTATATTTCCATTTAGTCAAACAAAAGTAGTATCTTTCCTCCTAGGGTCTATGATCTTCTCAGCCTGAGGCTTTTGCTTATGTTTTCAGTAACAGGCACGAAGAGCAGTTGGTTACCCCCATAACAGCCATTCCACTATTGCAACAGTGGACACATGTTTCCTGGCTTGTTGGTTGTGTAGCTCACAGGATCCACTGAGGTAATTCTGTTGATGACTTTTTCTTCCCCAGTAGGCTGCATAGTACTTTCCAGCACTATGACAGCTAACCAGCAAGGAGTAGGCTTCCAGCTTAGTTCCAGCTGTTTTTTCAGTGTCTTACAACCAAAGCATGTGGCATTTTCAACAAATAGGACTTACCATCTAGTTCTGGTGGACAATCAAGAGCATTGACAATAGGTATTGTTTTGAATGCCTCAGTACCTTCCTTGGCCAAGAACTCAGAGAGGTATCCCTCTTGTGCTTTGAATGTGAATATATATGCCTGCTATAGATTACTCATTTGGAGGAAGCATCACTAGGGGTGGATCCTAGAGTTCAGTCCCAAGGTGTCACTGTGGGTAGATCTGAATTCCAGCCCAAAGGTGTGCGAGAGCAGTGTGAGCTCTGGGGAATCATGCTTGTTTCTGGTTCGTGCTTGCTGCTCTTGTTTTTTGCTGGCTGTTTGGTTGTTTCTCTTTGGAAACAGCTTCTTATGTCATTTATGAAGCTTCCCCCTGAATCTATAAGCTTGAAATAAACCCTGTCCTCCCATAAACTGTCTGGTTTGGATGTTCATCCTAGCAATGTGCAACTGACTAATATACCACCCAACATTGCCTTTTCTGTGTGCCATATGTTTTGGAATATTGTGATTTTTGTTTTCATCAATCCCTAAGCATTTTATAATTTTCCTTTTAATTCCTTCTTTCATCCATTGGTTATGAATGTATATATCTAAGATTTTCCACAAGCTTGCAGATGTTCTGCTTATTGATCTTCACTCCATTGTGGTTGGAGGTGATAGTTGTTATGCTATTATTTTTTATTCAAAAATTTTAATCATATTATAGTTTGGTCTATTAAACTTATTATTATTAGTTATCTATCATTTATTATTATTATTATTATTTTTTACTGGTGATGGTGATCTAACCAAAGGCCTGTGGATGCTTGACAGATGTTTTATTACTAAGCTAGAGCCTGAATCCATGTTATCTATTAAAAAAAAATCTATTGTGGGACTGGAAAGATGGCTTAAAGGTTAAAGTACTTGCCTGCAAAGCATAAAGACCCAGGGTTGATTCCCCAGTACCCATGTAAGTCAGATGCGCAAGGTGGCACATACATCTAGAGTTCATTTGCAGTGGCTAAAGGCCCTGACATGCCCATTTTTTTTTCTCTATCTGCTGCTTTCTATCTGTCTTAAAAAAAATCAAAACAAAAAAAGATCAAAGAAGCCAGGTGTGGTGGCACATACCTTTAATCCCAGCACTCAGGAGGCCAAGCTAGGATTGCTAGCCTGAGACTACACAGTGAAATCCAGGTCAGCCTGGCCTAGAGCCAGACCCTACCTCAAATTCAAACAAACAAACAAAACAACAAAAAACTCCAAACAAACCCCCATAATAAAAAATATATATTGTGAACTAACGGTATGTCCTAGAAAGCTGCATGTGCAACTAAGAATGTGTATGGTATTGTTGCTGAGTGGTGTGTTCTCCATGTATCTGTTATCATGTTATCTCACTGGGTTAAGTTTTCTGTTTCCTTATGTTATTTTCTATCTATTATTAAGTGTGGTATATTGAAGTTTCCAAATATTATTATGGCACTACTTTCCCATTAATATTATCCCACATCTTACTTATTTTGATGATCTGTTAATATACACATTTATTATATTTTCTCATCATATAAAACTTCTATTAATATGTAATATCCTTGGTTAGTAAGCATTAGTAGTATTGGCAAGGAAGCTGAAATGAGACCTGGAGAGAGGAGAAGCAAGGAGGGATGACAGGATGGGCTATCTGACAGGCAAGTGGAGGGACAGAATGTAGGGAGTGGAAGGTTCTGGGGAGACTGGTTTAAAGGAGAGAGGAAGAAGGGAGAAATAGCCAAAACTAATGATGACATAAATCAGTGTCATGGAGTCTTCCTCTTGGCTAGCTAGTTGAAAGATATAACTTTTAATAAGAGAGAAAGACACACACACATACACACACACACACACAGAGAGAGAGAGAGAGAGAGAGAGAGAGAGATTGAGAGAGAGCAGAGATAAATTAGGGATAGTTTGGGCAGAAGCACCCCACAGCTATGTAGAAAGCTTTACCTGCCCCCCCCCCCCCCACCAACATAGGCTTTGCTGGCAAATTCCAGTGCCAGAATTAGGTTACTCTCCACAATGACCTATTAGTCAGGGAGACCCTCAAAACAATGTAAGCCATTGCCAAAACACTTGGTTACCCACAAGATCTAAATGGTAAGACCATATTGCTAAAAACCAAAACCAAAACCAAAGCCAAAAACAATAAAACTGACTGTGGTTACAGGACATTGAGAAATCCTGCTGGAACTGAGATGGAAACCAGTTTCCTGTGGCTATTTGTCAAAGTACTAAGTGAGCTGCTGGGGGATAACGGTCACCAACAGTGTGAACAAGCAGTGGATCCTGCAAGCTGCAAAATCAACACACCATGCAAGATGTGCACACTGGTGCAAGAGTAGCACATAGGTTATGGGGGTAATTAACTGCTCTCTGATTGGATATGAGGCTCACTCAGTGGGAGGGAATTCATACCTGGTACTGAAGACCAAGTCACAAATGCCTATAGCTCGAAAGGTCTTAAACTCTAGAGGGAAGCTTCTATTGTTCTTTTGCTAAAAGGAGAGGTTATGCCCATCAAATGTCTTCTCAATATCTATGTTTATCCCTTTTTTAAACATATTGCTCTCACTCTTAGCTAGAAGATCTGCTTTTTACAGATGGCAGTGGATACATGGGAGATCCAAGACCCATCAGTGCTACAAGAAAAGAACCTGACTGCTTAGCGTGAGATGAGTATCTCTATCCCATCTTCCAGGGTCCAGAGACATTACAGAGAAAGTGGTGGATTACATATGAGTGCAGCTCTCACTACTGGCCTGAGAACTCCTCCAGGGAGAAGGTGGTAGACACTGAGGAGACTCAACACTCATCACAGCAAAAAAAAAAAAAAAAAAAAAAAAACCCACAAAAAAACCACAAAAACAACAACAACAACAAAAACCTAGAGGCAACTGAGAGGTTAACACTTAAGACTTATAACACACTCTCCAAGGATCAGGGAACATTGGGGACAAAGAATGGAAGAGCCACAGCATGGGAAGGTATTTTCTGAGGCACTGTCCCTTCCATAGAATCTGACTGGTACATTCTTGACCATACAGAGAATAGTGATAACCCCACTGAAGAGGGCCCTCAGTGGAATGGGGGAAAGGGAGAGGGAACATAAGAGTATAGCCCAATGGGAATACAGCCAATTTGCCATATGTTCATATATTAAAATTCTTAATAAATATTTTAGCTGAATTCTTATGTATTTACGTGGCAGCCATTTCTCTTTCCTATATTTTGCAAAAGATAAAATGGTCCAAGTCTTCTATTTCTCCTTGGTGGAGTTCATTCTTCTTTAGTATTCAGTTTGCTTTATTTGCTTGCAATTCCATTAGTATGTTGGGATGATGAAAATTCATAATTTTGAAGATTATTCATTTGAGTGTGTTTCTGTATTCTCGTGTTTCTGTATTCCAATAAAAATGACAACTCTCATTAATTTTAATACTCACTCATTCACTACATGTTATTGAGTCTATATTATTGATCTCAAAACAAGATAAAATTATGAGTAAGATAACAATGAATATTTGGAGATAACATGAACAAGAATTGATGTTGGATTAGATAAATAGAGGAGCAAATATAAAGCACCAAGAATAGAGGGAAAAGAGGGAAAGATATTATTAGGAATATTGAAAAAGCTGTGGACCAGAAAATGATGCGCATGTGTGAAAGAATTGTAAAGATGAGAGCTATAGCAAAGTACACTGATAATGACAGTTTGGGAAGTGGAAGTTTCTTGTAATGACAATCTCTGGAGTAGATGGTACCTGTGATATTGAAGAAGGCAAGAGCATCAGGCTTATGGGAATAAAAATATAAGGCCACAGCATTTTGTGGCTCACCTGAGTGGTATTGCAGTCACCACTGATGATATATCATAAAGAGAAGAAAGGGTGAGGAGACTTTAAGTCAGATGTTAGCATGTTCTATTCAAGATGATGGAAAGGGAAGTTGACAGCGCTGATACTTTGGGCTTCAAAGAAGGAGTTTGTAATGTAAAGCCATGAATTGCTTTGAAGTGACATGTAGGAACATGCTTCTCTGTTGTATGGTTCTGAGGCTTGCAGAGCCATGGAGAATAATGCACACTTGAGAGGGCTGCGGGAGGCAGTTTCTGCAGAAGCAGGCAGGTTTGCATTAAGGCAAAGAGGTGAATGGAATCATTTTGAGAAACTGGTCACCCATGGGAACCTAGGATTTTGTGTTCTAGGGGAATTGTACTTACTAAAGGTGGGAGCTCATAACACCCTAAGTGTTAGAAATGCATCTCTTTTGTGTATTAAAATCCTGCCCATCCTGCATCCTTGTCTCTGACATCTCTGACATCAGGCTTTGGGGAGTCATGTGTGAGGCCAAGCTGGTCCTGGATATGGTTCTGTTTCTCCTAACCAACGATGTTTTTGTGCAGTCACCATTGTGAGCTTTCCTGTGGTAAGCCTTCAGCACGTGGCCACCTGATATCAAAACAGGCCTCCAACAGTGAGGCGGTGACATGGACTCCAGGTTTTACTGTGGCTGCAACAACCAGGTTGCTAATTAGGCCCAATTGTGAGGGTTTTTGTGCTTTGGACACCTGTCCACTAGGAACTGGACTGAGACCACCAACTCATTTCCCACAGGTCACAGAACAGCTGTCAGATGGTATAATTTGGTTGAGTTCATTTGGAGCTGCTTGCAGAAGCTCTCTGAAGCATTATGCTCTACATAATATGCATGATTAATGCTTGTTTATTTGGACAATCCTGTGTTGCAACTAAAGTGGTGGCCTATTTTATGCCAGTTATAATATACCATTCCATTCACGAGACAGAGTTCCATTGAGGGTATGAAGTACAGCGATAATGTTCAATCTATTTACTAGGCACCAACTCATTGCAGCTATTCTGTGAGCTGCTTGCTCTGTTTGAGCCCTTTTCTGTGCTTAACTCTTCTGTGCTTAACTCACTTCCATTCTGAAACTGTAGGTGGAAAATGTTTCTGAAAACAGTGGTCATCCTGACAGCAGGAATGTCCTTCCTGCTGGAGGAAGAATGCGGCACATTTTCAGTCCTTAGGGGACTCGTGCTGCTCTGCCAGTCTTTGACCATATTGCCAGCCATGCCCATGTGATTAGCTTGGCTAGGAAAACTTTATCTTGTGGCCTCCAGAGGCTGTTCAACTCTTCCTCTTTACTCGTCACATAAACACAAAGGCATTTTTTCCCCTTCAAACAAGAAAGGACACTGAACTAGAAACCCTGATTCGAGTTTGATCTTTGCTTTTAATTGGGTATGACATTTATTTTGTGTTTTGCCAAGTGTTTGGACTGGTTACAAGTTTTTTGGTTTCTGGTTGCAGCACCCTGTTACCTTTTGATGGCATACCATTAATATTGGTTTCACACAGCCATAATTTTCTACAAGTTTGTTTTGACTTGGTATTTCCTTCTCATATCTTTTCCATCAGATGCTTGCGTGCTAGGTCTACATCTATGCTGTCTCAGAGGAAGAGCAAGTCTGTTTATTTATTATTATAGATAATGTGTTTATTCTAAATACACTTTAGGCACAAGCATATGTTTAGCTCTTTTTGCTTTGGATTCCCTTTTCTTTATGACAAGTGATCTTTCTTCTTTTACCAATAATTCTTTTTTTTTTTTAATTTTTATTAACATTTTCCATGATTATAAAATATATCCCATGGTAATTCCCTCCCTCCCCACCCCCACACTTTCCCGTTGGAAATTCCATTCTCCATCATATTACCTCCCCATTACAATCATTGTAATTACATATATACAATATCAACCTATTAAGTATCCTCCTCCCTTCCTTTCTCCACCCTTTATGTCTCCTTTTCAACTTACTGGCCTCTGCTACTAAGTATTTTCATTCTCACGCAGAAGCCCAGTCATCTGTAGCTAGGATCCACATATGAGAGAGAACATGTGGCGCTTGGCTTTCTGGGCCTGGGATACCTGACTTAGTATAATACTTTCCAGGTCCATCCATTTTTCTGCAAATTTCATAACTTCATTTTTCTTTACCGCTGAGTAGAACTCCATTGTATAAATGTACCACATCTTCATTATCCTCTCATCTGTTGAGGGACATCTAGGCTGGTTCCATTTCCCAGCTATTATAAATTGAGCAGCAATAAACATGGTTGAGCATGTACTTCTAAGGAAATGAGATGAGTCCTTTGGATATATGCCTAGGAGTGCTATAGCTGGGTCATATGGTAGATCAATCTCTAGCTGTTTTAGGAACCTCCACACTGTTTTCCACAATGGCTGGACCAGATTGCATTCCCACCAGCAGTGCAGAAGGGTTCCTTTTTTTCCACATCCCCGCCAACATTTATGATCATTTGTTTTCATGATGGTGGCCAATCTGACAGGAGTGAGATGGAATCTCAATGTAGTTTTAATCTGCATTTCCCTGATGACTAGTGACGTAGAACATTTTTTTAGATGCTTATATGCCATTCGTATTCTTCCTTTGAGAACTCTCTATTTAGCTCCATAGCCCATTTTTTGATTGGCTTGTTTGATTCCTTATTATTTAACTTTTTGAGTTCTTTGTATATCCTAGATATTAATCCTCTATCAGATATATAGCTGGCAAAGATTTTTTCCCATTCTGTAGGTTGCCTCTTTGCTTTTTTCACTGTGTCCTTTGCGGTGCAAAATCTTTGTAATTTCATTAGGTCCCAGTGGTTAATCTGTGGTTTTATTGCCTGAGCAATTGGGGTTGTATTCAGAAAGTCTTTGCCAAGACCAATATGTTGAAGGGTTTCCCCTACTTTTTCCTCTAGCAGTTTCAAAGTTTCCGGTCTGATGTTAAGGTCTTTAATCCATTTGGACTTAATTCTTGTGCATGGCGAGAGAGAAGAATCTATTTTCATCCTTCTGCAGATATTTATCCAGTTTTCAAAACACCATTTGCTGAAGAGGCTGTCTCTTCTCCAATGAGTATTTTGGGCATTTTTATCGAATATCAGGTGGCTATAGCTACTTGGGCTTACATCTGGGTCCTCTATTCTGTTCCACTGATCTACATGTCTGTTTTTGTGCCAGTACCATGCTGTTTTTGTTACTATGGCTCTGTAGTATAGGTTAAAATCAGGTATGGTGACACCACCAGCCTCTTTTTTGTTGCTCAGTATTATTTTAGATATTCGAGGTTTTTTGTGAGTCCAAATGAATTTTTGGATTGTTTTTTCTATTTCCATGAAGAAAGCCTTTGGAATTTTGATAGGGATTGCATTAAATGTGTAGATTGCTTTAGGTAAGATTGCCATTTTCACGATATTGATTCTTCCAATCCAGGAACAAGGGATGTTTCTCCACTTTCTAGTGTCTTCTGCAATTTCTCGCTTGAGTGTTTTAAAGTTCTCATTGTATAGATTCTTTACTTCCTTGGTTAGGTTTATTCCAAGGTATTTTATTTTTTTTGATGCAATTGTGAATGGGAGTGATTCTCTGATTTCATCCTCTGTGTGTTTGTTGGTAGCATATATGAAGGCTACTGATTTCTGTGTATTTATTTTGTATCCTGCTACATTGCTGTAGGTTTTGATTAGCTCTAACAGCTTGCTAGTAGAGTCTTTAGGGTCCTTTATGTATAGAATCATGTCATCTGCAAATAATGATAACTTGATTTCTTCCTTTCCAATTTGTATCCCTTTTATGTGTGTCTCTTGCCTTATTGCTATGGCTAAGACTTCCAAAACTATATTAAATAAAAGTGGGGACAGTGGACACCCTTGTCTTGTTCCTGATGTTAGTGGAAAAGCTTCCAGTTTTTCCCCATTTATTAATATGTTGGCTGTAGGCTTGTCATAAATAGCCTTTATTATATTGAGATATGTTCCTTCTATTCCCAATCTCTGTAGGACACAAAGATTTTGCACCGCAAAGGACACAGTGAAAAAAAGCCAAGAGGCAACCTACAGAATGGGAAAAAATCTTTGCCAGGTATATATCTGATAGAGGATTAATATCTAGGATATACAAAGAACTCAAAAAGTTAAATAATAAGGCATCAAACAAGCCAATCAAAAAAATGGGCTATGGAGCTAAATAGAGAGTTCTCAAAGGAAGAAATATGAATGGCATATAAGCATCTAAAAAAATGTTCCACGTCACTAGTCATCAGGGAAATGCAGATTAAAACTACATTGAGATTCCATCTCACTCCTGTCAGATTGGCCACCATCATGAAAACAAATGATCATAAACGTTGGCGGGGATGTGGAAAAAAAGGAACCCTTCTGCACTGCTGGTGGGAATGCAATCTGGTCCAGCCATTGTGGAAAACAGTGTGGAGGTTCCTAAAACAGCTAGAGATTGATCTACCATATGACCCAGCTATAGCACTCCTAGGCATATATCCAAAGGACTCATCTCATTTCCTCAGAAGTACGTGCTCAACCATGTTTATTGCTGCTCAATTTATAATAGCTGGGAAATGGAACCAGCCTAGATGTCCCTCAACAGATGAGTGGATAATGAAGATGTGGCACATTTATACAATGGAGTTCTTCTCAGTGCTAAAGAAACATGAAGTTATGAAATTTGCAGAAAAATGGATGGACCTGGAAAGTATTATACTAAGTGAGGTATCCCAGGCCCAGAAAGCCAAGCGCCACATGTTCTCTCTCATATGTGGATCCTAGCTACAGATGACTGGGCTTCTGCGTGAGAATGAAAATACTTAGTAGCAGAGGCCAGTAAGTTGAAAAGGAGACATAAAGGGTGGAGAAAGGAAGGGAGGAGGATACTTAATAGGTTGATATTGTATATATGTAATTACAATGATTGTAATGGGGAGGTAATATGATGGAGAATGGAATTTCAAATGGGAAAGTGAGGTGGTGGGGAGGGAGGGAATTACCATGGGATATATTTTATAATCATGGAAAATGTTAATAAAAATTAAAAAAAATAAAATAAAATTAAAAAAAAAGAGAGACTAATGGAGAGAGGAAGGGGATATGACAGAGAGCAGAGTTGTGAAGTTGAAAGTTTGGAGGAAAAGGAAGGGGAAAGAAATATATATATATATTTTAAAAATGAAGATTTTTTTTGAACATCTTACAGATTTATGCCTTTAAAATTCTATTTTTTTAGGGCTGGCGAGATTGCCTAGCGGTTAATTGCTTGCCTGTGAGGCCTAAGGACCCCAGTTTGAGGTTCGATTCCACAGGACCCAAGTTAGACAGATGCCCAAGTGGGCGCATGCATCTGGAATTAGTTTGCAGTGGCTGGAGGGCCTGGCGTGCCCATCCTCTCCCTCCCACCCCCCTCTGTGTGTGTGTGTGTGTGTGTGTGTGTGTATGTTTCTATCTCTGTGTCTGTTGCTCTCAAATAAATACATAAAAATAAAAATAAATATATAAAAATTCTATTTTTTAAAGGTTAGAAAGGGGTCAAAACATGTGCTATTGTGAAATATGTTTCAGAATCTAATGAGTATAAACATGAAGGAGAAATCTCATCATGACAAAAAAGCACAGTTTTAGTTGTCATCTTGTTAAAATTGTATGTCCCCTTGTATGTGACACTCCAAGAAAAAACAAGTATCTGAAGCAGCTGCAACTGCATAGGTGAGACTGTCTAGATTGGAGCTGTTGATGTTCCCCCACAAGATGAAAGGGGTTGAGAAAAGTAGTCAGACCCTTATCTAAGATCTCAGGTAAACCCTGTACCAGCTACATGCAATGATGCATGAGGCCTCATGGCCTCATGGGTGATATGAGTATATTACAGGGGGAAGATCATAGGGACCTGATACCATGTATCTAGCCATGATGTTAGGATGAAACCTTTTAATGTGGCTACTTTGGGGTCTCCACATTCCTGTAAATAACACCTTGCCTATGGTTCTGTCAGAAAACCCAGTAAACTCTGGCTTTAGGGATAGCTTTGTGGTTAAGGCATTTGCCTGCAAAGCCAAAGGACCCATGTTTGATTCCCCAGGACCCACGTTAGTCTGATGCACAAGGGGGCGCATGCATCTGGAGTTCGTTTGCAGTGGTTGGAGGCCCTGGAGCACCCATTCTCCCCCCCCTCCATTCTCTCTGTCAAATAAATAAATAAAAGCCCAGTAAACTTACTGGTTCAACCAGGTAAACTTTGGTGAAATGGGCCTTAAATTTGTCTGGAGTACCCTGCCTAGGAGATTAAGGCTACCAGTTTATCCCCAGAAAAGAGTTTATGAAACACATATACAAACTAAAAGTTTACAAAATTGGAAATCTGATTTCTTTTCTTCTTGATTTTTAAGTTTCTCTTTTTCCATAAACAAATAAATAAATAAAAACGCTGGGGCTAGAGACATGGCTCAGCAGTTAAGGTACGTTCCTATATAGCCTAATGACCTGAGCTCAATTTCCCAGTACCCAAATAAAGCCAGCTGCACAAAGTGACACATGCATCTGGAGTTCATTTGCAGCAGCTAAAGGCCCTGGTGTGCTCGCTCTCTCTCTATATATATATTTAAATTTTTTTGTTTATCTTTATTTGTTTATTTGAGAGCAACAGACAGAGAAAGAGACACACACAGAGAGAGAGAGAGAGAGAGAGAGAGAGAGAGAGAGAGAGAGGGAGAGAGAGAGAGAGAATGGGCATACCAGCACCTCCAGCCACTGCAAATGAACTCCAGATGCATGCACACACTCTCTCTCTCTTTGCCAAATGTGGTGGCCCACACCTTTAATCCCAGTAGTCGGGAGGCAAAGGTAGAATGATCGCTATGAGTTCAAGAATAGCCTGAGAGTGTGTAGTGATTTCTAGATCATCCTGGGCTAGAGAGAGGCCCTACCTTGAAAAACAAAATAAATAAACTCTGCTTTATGGGGTAGTTGTTCATTTAATGCTGCACTGGAACAGGATTGGTGGTACATGTTTTCTTACACAGTTTTTCACCAACATTAATATATGAAAAAAATGTTATGGCGAGGATCACTTATAAGATGACAGTGTAAGGGCATGCTATTGAATAAAGTGAGTGAGGCAGTTTCCATCATTTGGCTATTGCAAATTAGTTTTATATAGGTATTAATTGGTATTTAAAAGTTATCCACTGTGGTGGTTTGATTCAGGTGTCCCCAATAAACCTAGGTGTTCTGAATGCTAGCTCCCCAGCTGATGGATATTTGGGAATTAATGCCTCCTGGAGGGAGTGTATTGTTGGGGGTGGGCTTATGGGCTTTATAGCCAGTTTCCCCATGCCAATGTTTGGCACACCCTCCTGTTGCTGTGGTCCACCTTATGTTGGCCAGGGGGTGATGTCCACCCTCTGCTCATGCCATCATTTTCCCCTGCCATCGTGGAGCTCCCCTCAAGCCTGTAAGCCAAAATAAATCTCTTTTTCCCAGAAGCTGCTCTTGGTTGGGTGATTTCTACCAACAATGTGAATCAGACTGCAACAGTAAAGTGGTACCGAGGAGTGGGATTGCTGCTAGACACCTGACTGTGTGGCTTTGGCCTTTTGGAGCTGATTTTCAAGAGGAATGTGGAAGAGTTGAAACCTTGGCCTAAGAGATGCCTTGCAGTGCTGTAAGTACAGCTTGATGGATTATTCTGGTCTGAGCTGCAAGACCTGAATGCAATAAGAACTATGGACTGTGAGGTTTAGCTTATGAGGGTGAGAAAGAGCTTTGCTTGGACTGGGCTAGCAGTTTGTGTGAGAAGCTTGCTCTTGTGTCCATGTCCTGAGAAGTTGTGCAGGGTTGCTTTGCATAGAAATGAACTGGTATGTACAGAGGGATAAGGCACAGAAAGAAAAATCTTTGGGTGAACTGCTGCCCGTTCAGCTGCAACTGAGAGATTACAACCTTTGAGACTGGGCTAGCTGACCTGTGCTGGGGAACAGGAAGAATGTAGACTCTTTTGAAGGGGCCTGAGTGCTCAAGGAGTCCTATTCTTCAAAGTCTGCTTTAATCCCCCTTGGATTAACAAATTGGCACCCTACCTGGTATTGTGGAGTATAAGAAATGCTGGAAAGAGGGTCATTGAGTTTGCAACACGGTCTTGTGTTTTGGAAATGGCCATGGGCAGTGTGAAGCAGGTTTGCTGGTTGCCTGCATAGGGACCCCATGGAGCCATGAGGACGAACCGTGGCTTGCAGTGGAGACCCAATGGAGATGCCGGGACCATGAGATGGCTGCCAAGGAGCTGCCGGCCCCAATGAAGCTTCCCAGGACTGTGAGTAGCCTAGCTGGAGAATTGGAATGGCAGAGACTTGGTGCTGTTTAGAATTATCGGACTTGAAGATTTGTCACTGGCTAGAGTTGTTGGACTTGAAGCTACAGAGTTTGATGTTTGCCCTGGTTGTTTTAAATCTTGTATTGGTTGAATGTTTCTTTGCTATGCCCAATGCCATCTTTTGCAGTGTGAATATTTATTCTGTGCCATTATGGGTTTTTTGAGATTATTTTTTGGCATTATGGCTCAGTTGAAAGATCTTGGACTATGGAGATGTATGAACATCTTTGGGATTGATAAAAACTATGGGGATTTGTAAAATGCAATGCATTCCTCTCATTTTAAATCATGTGTGATTATCAGTTTATGGGGGCCAGGGGCGGAATGTGGTGGTTTGATTCAGGTGTCCCCAATAAACTTAGGTGTTCTGAATGCTAGCTCCCCAGCTGATGGATATTTGGGAATTAATGCCTCCTGGAGGGAGTGTATTGTTGGGGGTGGGCTTATGGGCTTTATAGCCAGTTTCCCCATGCCAATGTTTGGCACACCCTCCTGTTGCTGTGGTCCACCTTATGTTGGCCAGGGGGTGATGTCCACCCTCTGCTCATGCCATCATTTTCCCCTGCCATCGTGGAGCTCCCCTCAAGCCTGTAAGCCAAAATAAATCTCTTTTTCCCAGAAGCTGCTCTTGGTTGGGTGATTTCTACCAGCAATGTGAACCGGACTGCAGCAATCACCAAGTCTGGAGATATATATGCCTTCGTCATTAAGGCATTTGTCTGCAAAGCCAAAGTACTCCAGTTGGATTCCCGAGGACCCACATAAGCCAGATGTACAAGGGGATGCATGTGTCTGGAGTTCCTTTGCAGTGGCTGGAAGCCCTGGCATGCCCATTCTCTCCCCATCTGTCTGGCTCTCTCTTTCTCATTCTCCTTCTTTGTCTCACAAATAAATAAAACAAATAAAATATTTTTTTAAAAAAATGTTAACCAACCCTTAGCAGTAAAAACCATCTGAACTTGGTGCTTTTTAGTGGTAGATCTCTCCTGCTCTCATTCTTTCCACAGAATTTGGTCTATCATTATTTTTATTAGAGGCAGACCTATACTAGTGTCTTTCTAGAAAATAATTCATTTTCTATAATTTCTCAAAATTATTATTTTGTGTCATACTTTGTTCTAGAGAGTTGTAGTCATATCTGTGAAAATATCTGCTATTTGTCCACTGACAGCTTTCACACTGCACATCTTCATCTTCCCTGTCCTCTCCCATGAAGAAGCAGATGTGAAAGCCTGGGGCTCCCTTTTGATACTGATGAGAAGTTCAAACCATACTCCACACAAGGTAAGTCTTACCTTGGCTTCACTTTCTAACCACACCCAAAGCAGTTTCCTTTCTCTGCTTTCTCAGGCTATTTTTCTCTCAGGCTCTCTCAGGAAACCCCATCAGTCATCACCATTGGTAGTGTGCTTGACAGCCATGGGATGGTCCATTCCCCATCCACGGGACAATGCCTTCAAGTCCACAGTGTGCACTGACAAAGTAGTTGTCATGACCATGCAGGTGTCTTCTTTTCTTGCTTTGCTGACTAGCAGTGCCTTTTTGTCCTTCCTTTGCTAAGTTCAGCTGAGATGCCATTCAGGATATGACCATTTCAAGTCACATATTGCTAGAACTAACATGCTGGCATTTAGGAACAGAAACATGGGAATGGGATCTTCATTAAAGCATCTTTTACCCATGTGTCTGTAGCCTGGACTTTTCTATACATCTCAATTTGAATCATAACTGATTTTAGCCTAAGGCAAGAATGTCATCGAGCTCCTGGGAGCAACTGTCATCCTGTGACCTTTGGTTATATGTCCCAACTGACATTGTCTCTTGTTCTACAAAAGGATCCAGGAAAGTGCTGATTAACGCGTGCAATATAAGGGTCCCTTAAGTCATTGCTATGTGGAGAAAGAGTGGTCACCATGTGACATGATGAGTTCACACTCCTGAGAGTGGCCAGCTCTACTATACAATGTCATTGCTGCTGCTGCCTATATGTCTACTGACAAAGATCCAGGTCCTCACATTTTCAGGGGAAACACTCCTGGCATCCCATTAGGTAAGTTCAAACCTAATTTAAACCAAAACACTAACCATTTCACTGAGAACGCCTCTTATCGCAAATACTAGTTTGAGTAACAAGAAGAATCTCAATCTCTCTCCCACCAAATTATATCCAGTAGGAAAGAGGGAGAAGGAGGGAAGGAGAGAGAGAGACCCATAATGAGATCAAGTGAGTAGGTCCAAATTTAGAGAATTTATACCAAAAAAGAGAATGCTGGCTGCTTTTATACCTACAATATAGGTTCCAAACTAACTTATATCTGCTAAAATGCATCCAGTGACAAAAGTTCTTGGCCTTAACCAACATGGGTCTCAAACTACTGCTTCACCTAGGGATCCCAATGAGTTAAACAAGGCACCTGCTCTCATCTTAGGGTAGTCACTGAACATAAAATAAGAGACAAATAAGTATGTCTCATCTTATCCTTAATTCCACATAGTCAAAATCCTTATTTCTGTAAAATAGCCCTGGTTGACCACTAAATAGAAATTGAAATTAAATGAACTCTTTGATCATACAATCAACTTAACAAAGAGACCTCAAGGACCTCCCCCAACCCTACTTAAAATATTTACTATGGACAAATTTAAACTAAAGCACAGCTTTCAATGATTGAAACCTAGTATTTAAAACCTATTCAGAGAAGTGGAGATTGACTGCTAGAAAGAATTATTGGTAAAAGGGGACTTCCGGTTAAGATGGCAGCGTAGATACCACGCCAAAGCAGCCTAGGGGGGAAAAAGACCAAAAAAACTCAGCAAAATACACACTTTTACTAAAAAGTGAGGTGTATAGGAAATTGAGGCGGCAGCAGAGAAGTAGAAGAGTTATAGAGCATCCAGAGCCTGCAGAGGCGGGAACAGCGGCTCCGGCAGCTCAGCCAACCGCCGCAGCCGCGGCGCAGCAGAAAGCCGCCAGACTCTCGGCTCGAGCCGCAGGAAAAGCCAGGTGCGGGATTTTCCCCTCAAACCACGCTCTCCCCAACTCGGGAAACGTGAGGGGAGAGTGGCAGCGAGCAGCGGAGGAGAAGACCGCGAGGTAGAAGATCACGTGGAACAGCGAGACAACCAGAGCAGCCGCAGCTCCCTCCCCTCCCCCACCGCCTGAACCCAGCTCCAGCGAACAGAGCAGCGGCCCGGGACCCGGCCATGCCAACTTGGGCTGACAGCGGGACCCAAGCAGGAACAGAGTTCGGCAGCAACATCAGCGGCTCCAGCACTGGTACCAGTGGCCCCAGCAGCAGTGGACCCAGGAGCCGCAGTGGCGGCAGATCCCGCAGCAGCGGCTTCCAGGGGGAGCAGCGGCGGTGGACACGGCAGCAGCAGCTTCAGCAGCGGTGGTGGCTCCAGCAGTGGCAGCTACGGCAGCAGCAGAGGCAGCAGCAGCGGCTCGGTTTGCCCCGTAGGAAAAGCAAGTGCCCAGCTCCAGAAATCAGAACAGCAGCCCGACGACCCAGGCAGCAACTTGACTGAGACCAAAATCACCCAAGGTAACTGGGATTGCACCAGGGAAGGGTCTCACTTGGTCACAAGCTGACTTGGATCCCTCAACAGACCAGAAATCTAAACCTCTTTGTTGATAGAGGATCTGGTCATTATAATAACTACTCTTGCATACATACTCGGGGCGGTTTTTGATTGAATGTGTACAGTGTTTAGTTAAATTTTAGAATCTACCTGTATTTTATTCCACTCAGCCTGCTTGAATACTCCTATAGCAGGGAAACTCAACCCCTAAGAACATCTTTGTAGATACTCTGAGAGTCTTAAGAGCCACACCTAACACCTTAAGGTCCTACCCTGAAAATATATTACATCAAATCAATTGATACAGCTAAGAATACACAGCTAGCTAGAAAATCCAAGCATTAACTTAATCCAAGATGCAAAAATATATACATTATAACACAAGAAACACTAAAAAGCAAGACGATATAAATCCACCTAAAAGTATTAATGCATCAGAAATGTCCTCCAGTGAGAAAGAGTTAGAGGAAATGCCTGAGAAAGAGTTCAAAAGAATAATTATAAATATGTTCAAAGAGGTCAAAGAACACATGAAAACAATCAAAGAAGAAATCAAAGAGGAAATCAAAGAGGAAATCAAAGGAATCAAAGAAGAGGCAGGACACCAATTTAATGGAATAAAGAAGGCAATACAAGACATAAATAGGGAAATAGAAATAATAAAGAAAAACCAGTCAGAATTACTAGCAATGAAGAACACAGTTAATGAAATAAAAAACTCTGTAGAAAATCTCACCAGTAGGATGGATGAGGGAGAGGACAGAATATCTAAGCTAGAAGACCAGGTGGCAGACCTAATGCAGTCCAACAAAGAGAAAGACAAACTTATAGAAAAGTATGAGTGGGAATTTCAAGATATTCGGGACACTATGAAAAGATCCAATATAAGAATTCAGGGCATAGTAGAAGGAGAAGAACTCCACTCCAGAGGCATAGTAGGCATCTTCAACAAAATCATAGAGGAAAATTTCCCCCAAATTGGGTAAGAGGTGCCAATACAGATACAGGAAGCCTTTAGAACCCCAGCCAGACAAAACCCAGAAAGAACCTCTCCTCGCCATATTATAATCAAACTTCCAAACACACACACCAAAGAAAAAATATTGAAAGCAGTTAGAGAGAAAAATCAAGTTACCTACAAAAGCAAGCCCATCAGGATTACAGCAGATTATTCAACACAAACTTTTAAAGCCAGAAGGGCTTGGAGTGATATATTCCAAGTTCTGAAAGATAACAACTGTCAACCAAGGTTACTTTATCCTGCAAAGTTATCCATTCAAATAGATGGAGAAATAAAGACATTCCATGACAAAAGCAGGTTAAAGGAGTATTTGAAGACAAAACCAGCTCTACAGAAAATACTTGATAGAATCCTCCATGCTGAACAAAAGGAATAGCACACATATAAGGAACCTAGAAAAAACCAGCTATACTCAAATACCAGTTAACAGAAGACAGCACAGGTAGAACCAGTAACACACACACACACACAAAATGGCAAACATAAATACACACCTTTCAATAATATCTCTTAATATCAACGGTCTCAATGCCCCAACGAAAAGACATAGATTTGCAGACTGGGTTAAAAAGCAGGATCCTACAATTTGTTGTCTCCAAGAAACTCACCTTTCTACAAAGGATAGACATTATCTTAGGGTGAAAGGTTGGAAGACGGTGTTTCAAGCAAATGGGCCTAGAAAACAAGCAGGGGTTGCTATCCTAATATCAGACAGGGTTGACTTTAGTCCGACGTTAGTCAAGAAAGATAAGGAAGGTCACTTTATATTGATTAAGGGCACACTCCAACAGGAGGACATTACAATCCTAAACATATATGCACCTAACATGGGGGCTCCCAAATTCGTCAAACAAACACTATTAGAACTAAGGTCACAGATAACACCAAACACAGTGGTGGTGGGGGACTTTAACACCCCACTCTCATCAATTGACAGGTCATCCAGGGAAAGAATAAACAGAGAGGCATCTGGACTAAATGAGGTCATAGAAGGAATGGACCTAACAGATATATACAGGACATTTCATCCAAAGGCTGCAGAATATACATTCTTTTCAGCAGCACATGGAACATTCTCTAAAATAGACCATATATTAGGACACAAAGAAAATCTTAACAAATTCAGGAAAATTGAAATAATTCCTTGCATTCTATATGACCACAATGGAATTAAACTACAAATCAGTAGCAAGAAAGGCTATAGAGCATACACAAAATCATGGAAACTACACAATACACTACTAAATGATGAGTGGGTCAATGAAGAAATCAAAAAGGAAATCAAAAAATTTATAGAGTCAAATGATAATGAGAACACAACATACCAAAATCTCTGGGACACAATGAAGGCAGTTCTAAGAGGTAAATTTATAGCCTTAAGTGCCTATATTAAGAAATTAGAAAGGTCGCAAGTAAACGACCTAATGCTTCGCCTTAAAGCCTTGGAAAAAGAAGAACAAGGCAAACCAAAAATCAGTACATGGGAAGAAATAATAAAGATTAGGGCAGAAATTAGTGAAATAGAAACAAAAAGAACAATCCAAAGAATTAATGAAACAAAGAGTTGGTTCTTTGAAAGGATAAACAAGATTGATAAACCCTTAGCAAATCTGACCAAAAGAAAGAGAGAAGAGACACAAATTAATAAAATCAGAGATGAACAAGGTAACATCACAACAGATTCCAGAGAAATTCAAAAAATCATAGGGACATACTATAAAAGCATATACTCCACAAAGTATGAAAATCTGAAAGAAATGGATGATTTCCTTGATCTATATGACCTACCTAAATTAAATCAAAATGAGATTAATCACTTAAATAGACCTATAACAAACATGGAGATCCAAACAGTTATCAATAATCTCCCAACTAAAAAAAGCCCAGGCCCGGATGGATTCACTGCTGAATTTTACCAGACTTTTAAGGAAGAGCTAACACCATTGCTTCTTAAGCTTTTCCAGGAAATAGAAAAAGAAGGAATTCTACCAAACTCCTTCTATGAGGCCAGCATCACCCTGATACCAAAACCAGGCAAAGATAGAACAAAAAAAGAAAATTACAGACCAATCCCCCTCATGAACATAGATGCAAAAATTCTCAACAAAATATTGGCAAACAGAATACAAGAGTATATCAAAAAGATCATTCACCCTGACCAAGTAGGCTTTATCCCAGAGATGCAGGGATGGTTCAACATACGCAAATGTATAAATGTAATACATTACATAAACGGGTTGAAGGACAAAAATCACATGATCATCTCATTAGACGCAGAGAAAGCATTTGACAAAATCCAACATCCCTTCATGATAAAAGTCCTCCAGAGACTGGGAATAGAAGGAACATATCTCAATATAATAAAGGCTATTTATGACAAGCCTACAGCCAACATATTACTAAATGGGGAAAAACTGGAAGCTTTTCCACTAACATCAGGAACAAGACAAGGGTGTCCACTGTCCCCACTTTTATTTAATATAGTTTTGGAAGTCTTAGCCATAGCAGTAAGGCAAGAGACACACATAAAAGGGATACAAATTGGAAAGGAAGAAATCAAGTTATCATTATTTGCAGATGACATGATTCTATACATAAAGGACCCTAAAGACTCTACTAGCAAGCTGTTAGAGCTGATCAAAACCTACAGCAATGTAGCAGGATACAAAATAAATACACAGAAATCAGTAGCCTTCATATATGCTACCAACAAACACACAGAGGATGAAATCAGAGAACCACTCCCATTCACAATTGCATCAAAAACAAACAAACAAACAAAAAACCTTGGAATAAACCTAACCAAGGAAGTAAAGAATCTATACAATGAGAACTTTAAAACACTCAAGCGAGAAATTGCAGAAGACACTAGAAAGTGGAGAAACATCCCTTGTTCCTGGATTGGAAGAATCAATATCGTGAAAATGGCAATCTTACCTAAAGCAATCTACACATTTAATGCAATCCCTATCAAAATTCCAAAGGCTTTCTTCATGGAAATAGAAAAAACAATCCAAAAATTCATTTGGACTCACAAAAAACCTCAAATATCTAAAATAATACTGAGCAACAAAAAAGAGGCTGGTGGTATCACCATTCCTGATTTTAACCTATACTACAGAGCCATAGTAACAAAAACAGCATGGTACTGGCACAAAAACAGACATGTAGATCAGTGGAACAGAATAGAGGACCCAGATGTAAGCCCAAGTAGCTATAGCCACCTGATATTCGATAAAAATGCCCAAAATACTCATTGGAGAAGAGACAGCCTCTTCAGCAAATGGTGTTTTGAAAACTGGATAAATATCTGCAGAAGGATGAAAATAGATTCTTCTCTCTCGCCATGCACAAGAATTAAGTCCAAATGGATTAAAGACCTTAACATCAGACCGGAAACTTTGAAACTGCTAGAGGAAAAAGTAGGGGAAACCCTTCAACATATTGATCTTGGCAAAGACTTTCTGAATACAACCCCAATTGCTCAGGCAATAAGACCACAGATTAGTCTCTCTTTTAATTTGATGTCATCATCCTTTTCTCCTATTATGAGGGTCTTGTGTGGGTATTGCTAGGCACTGAGTGGTCTTGGATATCAAGGACAAATTCTGTCTGGCCCGTTGTATGTAAGGAGTGGTATCCTTTCTTTGATTCTTACATTCTTTCTGACACCTCTTCCACAATGGACCCTGAGCATTGGAGGGTGTGAGATGTTTCAGTGCTGGACACTCCTCTGTCCCTTATTCTCAGCATTATGTTGCCTTTGGGTCATCCCAGTGGTCATCACCATATGAAAAGAGAAGCTTCTCTGTCCACAAGTGAGAGTAGCATTAATATCTGAGTATGAACATTAAATGTAGTGCTTTCAGGGCAATTTGGTGAGAATAATACATGCATTTATCCAGACAAGAGCAGGCTTTATACTCCTAAGGCTCATGATCTCCCCTACCACAGGCTTTTGATTAAGTTTTCAGTACCAGGCATGTATTCCCTCCCATAGAGTGGGCCTTCAGTCCAACTAGAGAGCAGTTTGTTTCCCCCAGAGCAGACATGCCACTGTTGCACCTGTTTGGTCATTTGCCTAACTGGTCAAATTTGAGGCTTCCAGTGTCTACTGTTTTCACTGCTGATGACTTCTGTCTCCCATAAGACTGCATACAATGCAGCTTTTTCCAGCTTTCAGTTGGCTGGGCTACAGGGAGAAGGTTTTTTGCTCAGCACCACCTTGATTTATCAGTAACTTTGCCTCTCAGGCATGTGAAGTATTTAGCAATATGGTCTTACCATCTCTTTCTCATGGGACACCAAGGGCCTTGGTAATAGCCTGTAATGTTTTGGAGGCAACATAGACCTCCCTGGTCAATGACTCACTGGAAGGTATCCCATCCTAGGCACTGAAAATTTTCTAGTAACTATCTATGGCTTCTGGAAGAAAGGAGATTTTCACATGCCTTATTCAGAGTATATTGAATTTTGATTGATCCTCCCCCTGCCCTTCTTTTATATAATCTCTTCCCCTGACTTTGCTTAGACCTTTTCCCTCCCTGTAATCTGTTCTTCTTACATATATACAATATCATCCTCTTAAGACCTTCCCTCTCCTCCCTCCCTTATAGCCTTTTTCTAGCTTATGGGCCTCTGCTACTGATTTTTGGTTCCATATCACACACAAGTCTATACATTTGTAGCTAGGATCCACATATAAGACAACATGTGATGTTTGGCTTTCTGGACCTGGGTTACCTCACTTAGTATAATCCTTTCCAGATCTATCCATTTCCCTGAAAATTTCATAATTTCATTTTTCTTTACTGCTGAATAGAATTCCATTGTGTAGATGTACCACATCTTTATTATCCATTCATCTGTGGATGGACATCTAGGCTGGTTCCATTTCCTAGCTATTGTGAATAGGGTGGCAATAATCATGGTTGTGCAAGTATCTCTAAAGTAGTGAGAAGAGTTATTGGGATATATGCCTAACAGTGCTATAGCTGGATCATCTGGCAAATCTATTTTTAGCTGTCTCAAGAAACTCCACACTGATTTCCACAATGGTTGTACCAGATTACATTCCCACCAGCAGTGCAGAAAGGTTCCCATTTCACCACATCCTTTCCAACATTTATTGTCATTTGTTTTCTTGATGGTAGCCATTCTTATGGGAGAGAGATGGAATCTCAAGGTAGTTTTAATTTGCATTCTCCTGATGGCTAAGGATGTAGAACACATTTTTAGATGTTTATATGACATCTGTCTTTCTTCCAGTGAGAACTCTCTATTTAGTTCCGTAGCCCATTTTTTTTATTGGGTTGTTTGATTTCTTATTTTTCTGTTTTTTGAGTTCTTTGTATATTCTTGATATTAATCCTCTGTCAGATGTGTAACTGGCAAAGATTTTCTCCCATTCTCTAGGTTGCCTCTTTGCTCAATTCACCATGTCCTTTGCTGTAGGAAAGCTTTGTAATTTCATGACATCCCAGTAGTTGATTAGTGGTTTTATTTTTTTTGAGCAACTGGGCATATATTCAGAAAGTCATTACCCATGGCAATATGTTGAAGGGTTTCCCCTACCTTTTCCTTTAGCAATTTCAGAGTTTTAGTTCTGATATAAAGGCCCTGAGTTCACTTAGATTTGACTCTTGTGCAAGGAGAAAGACAAGGATCTATTTTCATCCTTCTACATATAGATGTTGAGTTTTCCCAGCACCACTTGTTGAAGAGGCTTTTTTTTTTTCCAATGAATATTTTTGGCATTATTGCCAAAAATCAGATGGATGTAGCTGCCTGGATTAACATCTGCATCCTCTATTCTGTTCCTTTGATCTACATGCCCATCTTTGTGCCAATATCATGCTGTTTTTGTTACTATGGCTTTGTAATATAGCAAAAATAGGGTATGGTGATACTACCAGCCTTATTTTTGTTGCTCAAAATTGTTTTGGCTATTCAAGGTTTTTTTCTGCTTCCAAATGCAATTTAGGATTTTTTTTTCTATTTCTGGGAAGAATGCCACTGGGATTTTAATGGTGATTGCATTAAATATATATATTGCTTTTAAGAAGATTGACATTTTAACAACATTGATTCTTCCAATTCAAGAACATGAGATATCTTTCTATTTCCTTGTGTCTTCTGCAACTTCTCACTTGATTGTTTTAAAATTGTCATTGTAGAGCTCCTTTACTTCCTTAGATAAGTTTTCTCCAAGGTACTTTGTTTATTTATTTTTTTTGAGGCAATTGTTAATGGGAGAGATTTTCTGATTTCATTCTCTGCATGTTGTTAGTGTATAGGAAAGCTACTGATTTCTGTGTATTTATTTTGTATCTGCTATGTTGCTAAAAGTGTTTATCAACTCTAACAGTTTGCTGGTAGAGTTTTTAGGGTCTTTTATGTATAGAATCATATCATCTGCAAATAGTGATAATTTGATCTATTCCTTTCCAATTTGTATCCCTTTTATGAGTGTCTCTTGCCTTATTGCTATAGCTAAGACTTCCAGTACTATATTAAATAAAAGTGGGGACAGTGGACACCCTTGTTTTGTTCCTGAATTTAGTGGAAAAGCTTAGAGTTTTTCACCATTTAGTATTATGTTGGCTGTAGGTTTGTCATATGTAGCTTTTATTTGTTGAGATATATTCCTTCTATTCCCAGTTACTGTAATACTTTTACCATGAAAGGATGTTAGATTTTGTTGAATGTTTTTTCTTCATCTATTGAGATGATCATGTGATTTTGTTCTTAAGAGCATTTATATGGTGTATTACATTTATTGATTTGCATATGATGAACCATCACTGTATCCCTGAGATAAAGCCAACTTGGTCGGGGTAAATAATCTTTTTGATATATTCTTGTATTCTGTTTGCCAATATTTTGTTCAGAATGTTTGCATCTTTTTTTTTTTATGAGGGAGATTGGCTTGTAATTTTATTTTATTTTTTTGTTCTGTCTGCCTGGTTTTGGTATGAGGGTGATGCTAGCTTCATAGAAGGAGTTCAGAAGAATTCCTTCCTTTTCTAGTTTTTGGAAAAGTTTGAGAAGCATTGATGTTACTTCTTTCATGAAGGTTTGGTAAAATTCACCAGTGAGGGCTAGAGAGGTGGCTTAGCAGTTAAGTGCTTGCCTGTGAAGCCTAAGGACCTCGGTTCAAGGCTCAATTCCCCAGGACTCACATTAGCCAGATGCACAAGAGGGGCATGCATCTGGAGTTCATTTGCAGTGGCTGGATGCCCTGGCATGCCCATTCTCTCTCTCTCTCTATCTGCTTCTTTCTCTCTCTGTCTGTTGCTCTCAAATAAATAAATAAAAATTAAAAAAAATTTCATCAGTGAGTCCATCTGGTCCTGGGCTTTTTTTAGTTGGGAGATTTTTGTTAAGTGCTTGGATATCTGTACTTGTTATAGGTCTATTAAAATGGTTTCTCTCATCTTGATTTAATTTTGGTAGGTCATATGAATCAAGGAAATCATCATTTCTTTCAGGTTTTCAAACTTAGATGCATATATATTCTTAAAGTATGTTTTATAATTATCTGAATTCCTTTGGTATCTATTGTAATGGTGACTTTTTCATCTCCAATTTTATTAATTTTTATCTCTTCTCTCTTTCTTCTGGTCAAATTTGCTAAGGGTTTATCAATCTTGTTTATCCTTTCAAAGAACCAACTCTTTGTTTCATTGATTCTTTGGATTGTTTTTTTGGTTTCCATTTCATTAGTTTCTGCCCTAATATTTATGATTTCTTCTTGTCTTCTGCTTTTTGGTTTGCCTTGTTCTTCTTTTACCAAGGTGGAGCATTAAATTGTTTATTTGTGAACTCTCTAATTTCTTAATATAGGCACTTAGTGCTATCAATTTACCTCCTAGGACTGCCTTTATTGTGTCCCAAAGGTTTTGGTATGTTGTATTGTCATCATAACTTGATTCTATGAATTTGTTGATTTCCTTCTTGATTTCTTCAATGACCCACATTCAATAGTGTACTGTTTAGTCTCCATGAATTTCTGTATGCTCTGTAGCTTTTCTTGCTGTTGATTTGTAGTTTAATCCCACTGTGGTCAGATAGAGTACAAGCAGTTATTACAATTTTCCTATATTTGTGGAGATTTACTTTGTGTCCGAATATATGGTCTATTTTAGAGAATGTCCCATGTGCTGCTGAGAAAAATGTATATTTTATAGTATTTGGATAAAATATTCTGTAGATATCTGTTAGGTCCATTTGTTCCATGACATCATTTAATTCAGATGTCTCTCTGTTTATTTTTTTGCTGAATTGACCTGTCAATTGGTGAGAGTTGGGTATTGAGGTCTCCCACTACAATTGCATTTGATGTTGTCTGTAACCTCAAGTCTAATAGTGTTTGTTTGATGAAACTGGGAGACCCCATGTTAGGTGCATATATATTTAGGATTGTAATGTCCTTCTGCTGGAGTGTTCCTTTTATCAATATAAAATGACCTTCTTTATCTTTCCTCACTAATGTTGGTTTTAAATCTATCCTGTCAGATATTAGGATAGCAACCCCTGCTTGTTTCCTAGGCCCATTTGCTTGAAATACCATTTTCTATCTTTTGACCCTAAGGCGGTGTCTATCTTTTATTGAGAGATGAGTTTCCTGGAGGCAACAAATGGCAGGATCCTGCCTTTTAATATAGTCTGCAAGGCTGTGTCTTTTGGATGGTGCATTGAGGCCATAGACATTAAGAGTTATTATTGAAAGGTATGCATTTATTCTTGCCATTCTTCTTGTTTTGTAGTGTTTCCTGTTTTCCCTTTACACATTTATTTTAACTGTTATTTGAATGTGGTTTATTTTTTTCTATTTCCTCCTGTGTGTGTTTTGCTTTCTCTTCAGCATTAAGAATTTCTTCAAATATTGTCTGTAGAGCTTGTTTAAATTGTCATAAATTTCTTTAGCCTGTTTTTGTTGTGGGATGTCCTTATTTCTCCATCATTTTGGATAGATAGCTTTACAGGATAAAGTAATCTTCGTTGACAGTTGTTATCTTTCAGAACTTGGAATACATCATACCCAGACCTTCTGGCTTTTAAAGTTTGTATTGGGTAATCTGCAGTTATTCTGATGGGCTTGCCTTTGTAGGTGACTTGCTTCTTCTCTCTAATTGCTTTCAATGATTTTTTTCTTTGGTTTGTGTGTTTAGTAGTTTAATTATAACATGGTGAGGAGAGGTTCTTTCCAGCTTTTGTCTGTTTGGTGTTATAAAAGCTTCTTGTATCTGCATTGGCATTTCTTTCCCAATTTGGGGAAAATTTTCTTTTATAAATTATTGAAAGCACCTACTAAACCTCTGGATCAAAATTCTTCTACTTCTGTTATACCCTGAATTCTTATGTTTGACCTTTTCATAGTATTCCAGATATCTTGAAATTTCCATTCATACCTTGCTATTAGTTTGTCTTTCTCTTTGTTAGACTGTTTTATATCTGCCACCTGGTCTTCTAGCTTAGATATTCTGTTCTCTCCATCATCCATTTTACTGGTGAGACTTTCCACAGAGATTTTTATTTCATTGACTGTATTCTTCAGAGCCAGGATTTATCCTGGTTTTTCTTCAGTATTTCTATTTCCTTACTCATGTCTTGTAATGACCTCTTTATTTCATTAAGCTGGTTTCCTGTGTTCTCTATCAAAAGTTTGTTTACTTCTTCAATTATTTTATTTTCTTCTTTGGTTCCTTCATTTCTTCTTTGATTTCCTTGAGCATAGATACCATCATTTTCTTTAAATCTTTGTCAGGCATTTCATCTAAAATAGTCTCATTGGTGATCATTTCTGATGGATTTATAGTTTTTGGTGGGACTGTATTACCTTGATTCTTTGAGTTTCTTATATTCTACTGTAGCGACTTTTGCTTCCTGAATTGATCTGATGCTTGGGTTATCTACTTATCTGCAGTGTTCCCAGACATGGTAATCCACCTTTATATACCCTTAGGACATAAGTTCAAGGTGCCAGGTGTAGCTCTTGTACCCCAATCAAGCCACAGAAGTAATCCTAGGTGTTGAGTTTGCTTGCTAAGAAAGTATTCTAGTGGATGGGGTGGAATAATTTACTGGCAAATTCTAAACTTCAACCAAGTAATATACAGAATCAATAAAAACCAGCACAAATTATGTAATTGTGGAGATTAAAACAAACATATAGTCATATAAAGCCAAAATCCCTAAGGGTATGTGTTGTTCTACAGCCTGAATCTTATCAGCTTTCAGGTAGAGATTTCTGTTCTGAATTGGGTTCCATGTCAACCTGGATCTGAATCAGACCCTGTCCCCAGTAATGACAGATACAAAAAACAAAGGCCTTATATATACATGAAAGCACCAAAGGCAAAAAATTATCTACCCCCCAATACAGGTTATTTGAAAATGGTAAAGTCAACCAAGAATATATACCCCATAACCTACCCTGACAAGGTCTGTGTACCTGTTTTTTTTTTTTGTTTTTTTTTTTGTCAGTCAGTCTCGTTACCTTTTGGGGTGGCTTCCAATTTCACCAATGCTGAGTTCCTGTCTTGTTCCCTTTGTTTTGTGCTATGCAGCTGTACCTCTGACCAGCTGTGCTGGCTGCACTTCCAATGGGGGCCGAATGCTGGAGGTTTGCTGTTCTGATGTTGGGGGATGGGAGAGTTCAGACTTTCACAGTTGTTCACACTTTCAGTAGCTCTTTAGCTGGTCTCAGCTGTCTTTCCTTCAGATTTCTTAACTTTGCAAGTAGGCTGATGGAGCTGAAAAATTTGTTGCTTGGCCTCTGCTGCTGCTGTGCTTTGATTGCCTAAGTGGGACTCTGGCCATTTTCCTCCTTTGTGGTGGATCTTGGTGTCTCTGGCTTCTCTGCTGTGTCTAAAAATAACCTATACTCCTTCACATTTCAGAAGAAGAGTGTATTTTGCTGGAGTTTTGCTTAAATCCCTCCCTAGGCTGGTTTGGCATGGCTTCTAAGCCACCATTGTATCACTGAAATAATCTTCATAGCACTCCTGTACAAAATGACAAGCCTCTCAGAAATTACCATCCATTGGCAGATTATAGGCACAATGGGAGCCTATGGTACTTTTTCCTTTTAAAAATTTTTATTATTATTAATAGCAAGATGTTTCATATAGCTACATCATGTGTTGATACTCTTTTTTCCCTCATCTCTGTCCCCATTCCATTGCAGATGCTCCTCAGTGGGGTTGTAGGTATTCCCCCATGAGGTTGTAGTTTATGCGTTGTGGGAGCAGTACTAAGTTATTTTTTGGTGAAGGCAATGTCTCGGGGCATGATTTCTCAACTTGTGGCTCTTATAATCTTTCTTCCCCAACTTCTGCAAAATTCCCTGAGCCATGGTGGGTGACCTTTAAATCTACTTCAGAGTTGAGCTCTTAGGAGCCTCTGGATCTGTGCTTTGGTAGGTGTTGAGTATCCTCAGGGTCTTTCTCCTATACTCTGGCACTGATTTTCAGGTCAAAAAGGAAGCAGCACTCTTGCTCATCTCCCTATTCCTCTGTGGATTCAGCTGTGGATTGGCTGAGGTATAAGGGGTAGTTTATCTCCTCCTGTCTTATTACCTTCTGAAAAAGAAGATCAGATTCTCCAATGGAGAGGGAAGTCAGCGTAGTTTTAAGTGGGATAATCATTATTAGTTTAGGGAGAATTTGATGAATGTAATCACTCTTTTAGCCAAAGACTACTGAGAACTTGATACTGGAGAACATAATCTTTGTCTCCATAGGATTCTGATCTCATTCCCAATTCCAGATATGGGTTCCTTTACACTAAGCAGATCTCTTAACCAATAAGAAAGCTATTGGTTACCCACTAAGGCTGTATGCTACTATTGCATTCGTGTTTATTTCATGTCAGGGTGTTTGCTTCTGGGTAGCTTAAACCTCTGGTTTCTCAGACCATTGTTCACCATTTCCCCCAGTAGCTCATATAGCACTTTAAAGCACTAGACAGACTAATTTTCTGGGGACTAGCATTCTCCCGAATTCCACCCAGGTCTCTTCATGCTCTGTGTCAGCAGCATACGGTGTCTTCATCTATAGGGTCTTAGCTTTTGCCTCAGGCAGGTAATCAAGTGCTTTGACAGACAGCTGTCTTGATTTGGGGACTGGTAGGTCTCTCCAGTCAACATCTCAACGAGGGTAGCAACCAATCCCAGAGTTTATTTTTAAGAATCAAAGAATGGCTCAATATCTGACAAAATTAAAATTAAAAAACTAAAAAATTAAAGGAAATAAAGTATCATATAATTAAATTATAGTAAATAATGTATCATATAATTGTGTCAGTAGTCACCTCAATTACATACTATAAAATTGAATAGCTACTGCTCATAAAAATTCTGATGAAACAAGGGCAGATGAAAATGACTAGAATATAATAGACTAACCATAATCAATAAAAACACACTAGTGAGATATTTAAAGATATTTTGACTGTTTATTAGTCCCAACTTGGGAATATCAACTACCATAACTTTTACTTGCCGATAACTCAACTCCCTGCATTCCTTAAATATTACACATGAGCAGGTAAACATCACAGATAACAGTCATTAATGTCAATAGGTGAAATGAGGCCATTTCATATGGGAAAATACAGGAGTTAGGTCTTTATGGGAGAAGGTGAGATATGACAACTAGTGGGCAGGAACATTGGTAAATGTGGCTAGGATGGACATACTGCATGCAAGGGGATGTATAGAAAGAGGTGGGCTTGTATGGCCATCAGCCAGGTAGAAGCATCAGATGAATATGTAAACCCATCTTTCGAGGTCTATTTAAAAAGTCAGAATGATGGGCAGATGACAAAAGGTAGGACAGTTTGTGCTTCAGTTGTAGAGTGTGTAATGAATTCCATCACAAATAGTAGGGCCATGTTGTGGCAATCTAGGAGGCTTCCTGCATGGCCTGTTTTTTTTTTTTTTTTTTTTTTTTTTTTTGGTTTATTGAGGTAGGGTTTCATTCTACTCCAGACTGACCTGGAATTCACTATGTAGTCTCAGGGTGGCCTTGAACTCACAGTGATCCTCCTTCCTCTGCCTCCTAAGTGCTAGGATTAAAGGCGTGCATCACCACACCCAGCTATAGCCATTTATTTATATATCTTTATTTCTCTTTTATGAGAGAAAGAGAGACAGACAGACACAGAAAGGGAGCGTGCATGCACCAGGGTCTGCAGCCACTGTAAAGGAACTCCAGATGCATGGTCTACCTTATGTATCTGGCTTATTTTGGTCCTGTGAATTGAAACTGGCTCCTTTGGCTTTGTAGGCAAATGCTTTAACTGCTAAGCCATCTCTCCAGCCCAGACATTCATTTTTGAAGGGATTAATCTTTGAATAAGCTGTAACTAAGATCAGAAATAATTTTGACACCTGTTAATTTCTTTAGCATGCTGGCATTTGAATAGAATCCTTCAAATATGCAGAGGAAGGAGAAAGGGATGGAGATTGGAACACATAACAGCACAAGTGACTTGATTGGAGCTCAGAACTCCACTTTGTGGGTTCAAGTTACAGACAGGTGTTGCTCATGGACCATCTCTGTATTAAAAATCCCCTTCCGTTGTTCTTAGAAAATGGTCGCTCTGTTGGCCAGGCATGGTGGTGCATGTTTTCATCCCAGCACTCTGGGAGGCCAAGTTAGGAGGATCACTGTGAGTTCAAGGCCAGTCTGAAATCACGTAGTGAATTCCAGTTCAGCCTGGGCTAGAGCGAGAAAAAAAATTGGAACCTCTGTTCCACTGCAGACATTCTGATTAATAATCTCACAGGTGGGGGTGAAAAGTGGAGCTATGAATTCTTATTTATTAGCTTACTTATTATTTATTTTCAAGGGAGGAATTAAGGGAGAGAGAGAGAAATATGGGGTTGCCAGGACCTTTAGCCACTGCAAATGAACTCCATCCAGATGCATGTGTCACTTTGTGTGTCTAACTTTATATGAGTCCTGGGGAGTTGAACCCGGGGCCTGCAGATTTTGAAAGCAAGCACCTTTAACTGCTTAGCCACCACCCCAGCCTCTGGAGATACACATTCTAAGCAAACTTCTCAGTCATAAGTACCCTTTACATTTGAGATTCTAGAAGGTAAAGAGCATAGCAAATGTACTTAGTCTAATTTCTGCATAAAATATTATTCATCTTAAAACTGTTATGTCTATATTTTGTTTATATACTTTTAATTCATAGACATCTATATTTTTAAATGTAGCAGAATCCAGTTGTGTAATGTTCTTACCAAAACTGAAGACACGAATATTTGGCTAGTCAACCTACAGTGCCATCTAGTGAAAAGTTTATTAATTACAGCAAGCCCTGGAACCTTGATTCATGGTCTCAGCACTTTAGGTCTGATCCAATCAATTCATTTGTTTTTCTAAGTAGATGTTGCCCAAAATATAAAACCCTTTCTACTCACAATTCTTAGTGTCACTAGTAGTGCACTGTGGAATTATATTTAAAGGTTACTTAGTAGAGGGGACAAGTTGATCTGTTTTGTTCACTGTTATATCTAGAAACAATATGGAGTAGAACTTCTTAATTTAAGTCTATGGAAATGCCCACTGTTGACAATTTGCTATATATTCTCTAAATTTCAAATGCTTGTATTTACTTGTACTTTTCTGAGAAGAGAATGTGCCATGTAGTTTGTGAAGCACTGTCTTTCATCCACACTTTCTATACCCATGCATTTATACTAACCACATTCTTTTAGGTGGGCATATGGTACTTTACTATATAAACATGAAGAATCATTTAGTTTGACTTCCACTGGTTTTCTTCCAGTGCTCTTTCTCTTTTCTTTAAATAAACTAGTTCCACAAACATCTGTACATACAAAGACTTCTGGATAGTGTGTGATTAATATTCTTATATGTGTGTATGTATACAAATATAAATGTGGTTATTCAATTAAAGTACATGTGAATAGACTGACTCAAAGGAAATGTTAAGTGAAATAATTCATGCCAGGCTCAGTGGGTAACAGTGTTTGCCTTGCAAGCATGAGGATTTGAGTTCAATTCCGAGTACCCATGTAAAATGCTAGCCAGGATGGCATGTACCTGTAATCCCAGCCTTGGGAGGCACAGAAAAGTGAATACCTGGAGTTCCTTGATCAGCTAGTATAGTCTAATTGGTGAGCTCCAGCTCAACGAGAGTCCCCATCTCAAGATGTGTTTGATGTTCTTGAGGATGACACCTGATGCCCTTCACATGCGTACACACATGCATGCACACACACCCACCCACACCCACCCCTGCATACGGTCACCCATGCACATATGAATAAACATTACACACAAATGCACACCACAGACACACTTATGCAAAAAAAAATCACAAAACTTCTCCTCAGAAGTATGTAATAGTATGAGATCTGCTCTCCTCCAACACTCCTACCTACTGAAAAGTTTATCATAGTTGAAACAGAAATGCATAGAATAATTATCATTTAACTAGATGACTAAAATCTCAAATCTGACCAGTCCAAGCAAAAATAAAATGTTGATTAAGCAACATGCTTAACTTCATTTATAGGGATTTATAAAATATCATTTTTTAGTGATGTGCTAACTTTTAAATTTATATTGTAATTAAAGTTTTATTCTATCAAAGAAGTTTTGATTGTTCAAGATGTAATTACCATAAATTGGAAAACATCAAACAATAACACACTAATTCACAGACTCGCATTGTTTCAAATATTATGGCAACTAATTTGGCATATTAATTTTATAAATTTAAACACAACATAAACCTTATTTTTTTCAATTACATTTATTTAATTCTTAAACTGATTATTTAATTTTATGATAAAAATTTTACATTGTATGATAATAGCCTACTCAATAGATATCAGTCCTATGTTAGTTTTACTAAAAATCAATAACAAAAGTAGCATTTATATTTATTTCTATTACCTGTTTTCTGAAATACTGGAGAAGTAATACTAAATTGCAAGAAAAAGTTACAGTAAATAAGAAAATCTTGGTGCTATTGTCTTGGGTTTGTAGCTTGATGGGAAGGCAACTGCAACATTTGCATCTTGTATTGCATAATGAGACCAACACAAAATGATTGCAGCTCACGTAAAAGACAGGGTGGCATGTTTTCGGTTTTAATGGGGACACTGAGCAAAGTTCCAATTCTTCTTGACATTTCTTATAGCCAAATCAACGTGGTCTATGTTGGAGTGTCTATTATGAAAATAAGAGGAAAGCAAGTCAATTATACTTCAATGACTGAATAGCCAGGGGTCCTCATTAAAATGATCAGAGAGACTGCAGTGTTGCTTTCCTCTGCATAACCACTGATTAAGTTGTATGAGAATGACATGGCCTTTTGGGGAGCAAGCCAGAGTGTGCCTTGGTATCTGGAGCCAGACATTGTTGACCCTCTTAAGAGTGAAATGTGTTCTACCTTAAAGAAGAAAAATATTTTTCACTTACTGACCTTTGGAACTATGTGTGTGAAACAGTGAGTGTGATTATATAAGAGTTCATTTAGTGTACTGGGCATGGTGGTGCCCACCTTTAATCCCAGTACTCAGGAGGCTGAGGTAGGAGGATTGCTGTGAGTTTGAGGCCAGCCTGACACTACATAGTGAATTTCAGGTCTGCTTGGGCTAGAGTGAGATCCTACCTTGAAAAACAAAAACAAAAACAGAGTTCATTTATGCTTTACTGTAAAAGTGCCTGTCAATGTGGTAATGATAAGGGACACTTCTCTTTATATTTACTTAGTCACTTACATGTTCAACATTTGTAACTAGACTCAAGTTCATGCTATAAGGACACTTAATTCTTAGTTGTCCAGGAGCAATGAAGTGAACTATGGTTAATTTTTATGATGCTATCTATTTTTCTTAACCAATTAATTGCATTTTAATTGATTATCTGGGATTTATTTAATATTATGAAAATGTGTCAACATTATATCCTAAATAGAACTAGGATATATTAAAGTTTAAAACTTAGCAATTTCCTTTGATGTAGTTCAAATAGTGAAAATAAAATGTATACTAGTTTCATCAGACAAAAAATTAGCCCCAACCATTATTTTGTGTAGTTTAGTATACTCTTTCTATCTCTCTCTTAATGTGGCTGGTCATAGTGAATCCATCTATTAATTTTGATACGGCAAGAAGAAAACCAGCAGAACTATAGTTGAATTTTGTTCTCACATTCTATTGCCATATTTATTATTAAGTTACCTGTGATAACTACTTAATCTTTGATATCATATTATGAATGTCATCATTGCTTACAATGAAGCTAGCAGATTTCAAGTGAATTAAATGTTTGGGGCCTGATGTTTCTGTTTCTGGTAAATGAGAGTGCAAGCCAGCACTCTTCAATTCCTTAGCATTACAATTTCTCTTCTACCAAGTAACCACCCTGCAGAGTTGACTGCACTCTCGAGCAGATTCCAAAATCACAGTGTAACAGCAAGAGCAAACAGGATTACCATGATGTCTTTTTTTTGTGTGTGGCTTTTCTGACATGCAATTCGGTGTGAAAGAAAAACTACAATAGTTTGTGCCTGGATTAAAGGAAACCAATTACATGCCTTTCAAATGCATCATAGAATTTAACAGTGGCTAGATTTTGTAATATTATTCTGCCAGTGGTTTGCATCTAATTTATGGCTTGACCGGATAAAAATAGAAGAATACCCGTATCCCTTTTGTATTAAAATAGAAAAAAATACCTATATAAAATTGAAATAGGGCCCCTTTCTCATATCTATGATTTTTTTTTTGTTTGGTTTTAGGATATTGATACTGTTTCCTTTAGTGAAAGTTGTTATGTAGAATTAGGTAAATTGTTTCAGAAACACACATACAAGTGCTGGTTTAAGTACAACAAGGATGTCAAAGTTTGTTTATTTTGTTGTTGCTTTTTTAAAAAGTCTCACTCTGTACTTCAGGATGACCTGAAACTCAGGGTGTAACCCAGGCTTGCCTTCAGTTCATGGTAATCCTCTTGCTTCGACCTTCCAAGTTGTGGGATTACAGATATAAACTACTATGCCTGGCTCCAAAATATCTTACACACATCACACACACACACACTCGTGATGGAGAGATAGATATAGCTCCATTTAATGCAGGTCTAGGTTCTTCAGTCATGCAAATTAAACTTTGGTCAACACATGAAATGTATTGCTTTAGAACTGAATACATACAAGATGCCATTGTGATGTATTGGGAGAAACATGGTATATATCTTGATGTGAGATAGGAGACATGGGCTATGGTCAGATCAGTGTCATTGTTCAGTGGCTAAACTAAGAACTTTGTCTTGTAAATATATGAGAAAGAGGTGGAGAGCAAAAGGTAGCTCTCCACCGAGCTGCAGCACCCCAGGGAGACAAAGTACTGCAATGGCATAGCTGTGAATGAATGCATGCATGCCTAGACAGAACAAATATTATGTCACATTAGTAATCTGCTGTCTTGTGGACTGCTACTTTGAGTCATTTACTTCCTTCAGTGCTGTTCTCAGGGATTCTAGGGACTAAAATGTATATCGTGAACACTGACAGATTGAGAACTATCCTATATTCCATCTTCAAGAAAAGAAATTATTTTGAGGAGGAAACATTCATAATGATATAGTCAAATAACTCAGAAACAAATAAGCTGAACAGGTTACTGGATTGTAGGGTTTCTTGATTTAATATTACAATGTTGAGATGTTCCAAATATTGTTCCTCGTCTTGTTCCTCCTCTGCCTTATCTTCCTCCTCTTCTGAAAAATGACTTGCTTTTTTTGGTACACAATTTGGGAATGACTGTGAAATTTATTCTTTCCCCTCTCTTTTGCTCACTAAATAGAATAGATTGTAGAGGAAACCTTAACTTCCCCATGTACACACAGAAGCCCTCAATGCTGGCTGCACAGGAGAATCACTTCAGAGCACTTAAAAAGCCTTTATATTGTGGCAAAAATCTATTGTGAAATTTATCAATGTAATAATTTCTAAGTGCTAGGCATGTTTACATTGTGAGATAGATCTTCCAAACTTTTTCTTCTTGTAGAAAAGAAGCTCTTTATTGAAAAACAACTCTTGCCCACCCTCTAGAACCTAGGAAGACATTAAACAATATATTTCTCAGAGCCTGTGATTTTAAGAGTTCTGAGTACAAATGTGTTAGATGTTCAGGTAACTCTAGTATGCAGTTAGGTTTGAGAACAGTTGACAATTGTGTTCTTTGTGCATTTATTTGATTTAACCCACTACATACATAAGAACTAGGTCTGGGACAGGAGAATGAACAAGCCAACATTCTGCTATCTGAGGGTGCGGTCCATAGAGTAGACACTTGGCGAGAAGTGCTGGGGGAGAAAATGACTGCTTAAGGCAGTTTCTCATTGAGCTAATATTTGGAAAACCTGGTGCTGAATACTGGTAGAACCTTGTAAAGATATTTTATATAAAAGGCTGACCTAAAAACAAGTAATTCTGAGGTTAAGGAGATGATATTTACAAATATGTCATCCCAGTTTTTGATACCAAAGGATTTTCTACTTCTTACACTTATCTCAGGCTTTCTATATATAATTGCTGGTGCTTGCTCAAATTTAAAAATGCATTGTAGATGTTTGTTAATAATCTTCATGTGTTAGTACCACTTACACCTAAAAGTTTAGTCTCATGTCATAAGTCTCCCAAAGATATGATTATTAAGTAGAATCTCTTAGTGATAAAACTGGGATAAAAGAAATACTATAACAATATAAAATTTTAATTTTCCATTTTATTTTTAATGTCTTATTTTCATTTTAAAGGCAATCTTATTCAAAATGTTAAAAATTCAAAATGTGAGGATAACTTATTACATGGTAAATTATTTTTCAAATGTTCTTCTTGGGAAATTAATTTAGTACAAGGAGCCGTAACTATCTCAAAACAACCTAATGCCAGCAATAAGTTCTATCCTGCTATCCCTAGAATAATTGGTCTTTTAGTTGATTTGACTAACTGACAGCTGAGACACTAATAATTACCTATGGCATGCTTTACTTTTATTTTATATTAGAATACCCTCCTGATGAATGAATGTATAGCATATTTAAACAAGCATGTTTGTCCATATTTGAGTGCCTTGCTCTTCATTTAAATAATTCTCTATAGAAATACATTCACACATCAATAACTACAGAGGAGACTCTTTAATTAAAAGAAAAGCAGTAGAGCCAAGAGGCCTCTTTATGGATAAATAACTGTGACTTAAAATAGTATATTAATTTTATCAATTTTCCAGGATATCATTTCAACTTTATGACAAGCCTTCAAGTTTATTTAGGGATAGTCATGATCCATAATAATATACTCTTAATAATTCATGCTTTGTGGGATTCTCCTGTGGATAGAAAATTCTAACCATTGGGAGTGTTTAATTTATTTGTGATAAGGGCTTTTAGTGATAATGTTCCCTCAGTAGATCTAAACCAAGTCTTGTGGTTGGCCCTTGTTCAGTAGAAATGTCCTGCAAGGTAATCTGTGGACATTGTATATTGTCTATGTAAGAAATAAGGTAAGTTGATTTAAAGAAAAAGGAGAGAAAATGTTGGAGTGTTATAATAATAACGATAATAATATTTTAATTATAATAATATTTAATAATATATTAATAATTATTATAACTATAATAATATTTAATAATAATATATTAATAATAATAATAATTATTATTATTTAGTAGTAGTAGTAGTGATTCTAGTTTGTTGCATTTCATTGAAGTATTGCCTTTGAATATTTAAGTGCTTAAATTTGTTACAAGTGATTTTTTTGGTTAAGTATGTGATATTTAGAAAAAAAAAACCTGATGCCTGTAAATGAGTGTTGAATCTTAGGGAATATGGTTTTTACTTGATTGAGGTCTATTTGCTCAGAGTGACTGTAGTGGTAGACATGAAAAGACAACACCTGTGCAGAAATTTGGATGTAGAGAACAAGTAATGTAAAATATTACTGGTGAGTCTGAAATCACAGGTTGGTTTTATGTAAATGGTCATCATGTTTGTTTTGCTTAGTTTTCCCTCATGGGAGATTATTTTTAAGTGTATGTATCCATTATGACAGAGTACACTACTTTTAAGCCTTAATGTTATTGAATAGGTATTAAATGGTCATATTGTAAAGAATTTTTCCTAAAAGCATGAAATAGATCTTTAGACATATAAACTTTAGCATATTTATATCTGTATGTATGTGCTAATATGCACCTTAATATTTTAATGTGGTATTGGGACATGCCTTATGACAGTTATTTTTAAGTATGTTAACCAAAACATCTTATTATAAAGCTATCTATAGATGAATATAACTAGAGAAATTATAATAACATTATTTGTATTTATTTGGAATTTTATTTAGAACTATAGAATGTTATGTAGCAATGTTCTCTAAATACACTGTATTGTGTTTTATGATCTTGGGGATGAGGGCAAAAAACTCTTACCATCACTTAAGTCATGGTGGTTTTGCCCCTAATGAGACACTTTGGTAATGTCTGGGGACATTTTGTATTGTCTCCTTTGAAGAGATAATGCTAGTATTAAAAGGTAGATGCCACAGATGCTGATAAACACCTAAAATACTTGGATTGTCCTCAACATTTTGGCTCCAAATATCAAGTATGCTGAAAATAAGAAACTGTAACCTTGTCTAGATACCTACCTCCTCTGTAGCACATCTTTGGAGTGAAAAATTTCATTATTTAGAAAAATCCGTGTTACAGTTACAAAACATGCCAGTGATTTAACTTCTCTTTCTTAATACATAAATAAAAAGTATTTTGGATTTGTTTGAATGGAAAGTAATGAAGTTTTAAAAGAAGGGCTCTAGATGAATATTGCTTTTAAATAAATCTTACTCTGGTTATGCAAATGTCTCCATGAAATCTAGAATTTAAAAGTTAGAGGAAGTGCGCAAAATCAATTATACCTTATTTTAATAGAAAAATGGCATTTATTTTATATTTTGTTTACTCAGATTTGGATGTTCAAAATGTATAGCTTTCTCTGGCTCAAATCTTTCAGAAGTGTTATACTTGTCACTATCAAGAAAGGAGCAGAATATTCCAAACTGTTACTGCAAAATATTTAATGCAATGACAGATCATTGCAATAAATGCAACTTCCATAGACAACTCTGGGAATGTTAATAGAATTCTTATATAGAAGTTATGAATATTATTAGTTAAAAATCTAAATTAACTTTGTATCTTTATTTTAGAATATTCTTTATAGAATACAGAAGGCTATTTATATTTATGCCTGAATTCTATTTAATAGAAACAAGTTCAATATTGTCTTAAACTTGCAATTCAAAAGTTGGTTATCAAAAATGAAAATATTTGTGTGAAATTTAACATATAATGATATTTCAAACAAAATTTTAATTGTCAAGAGTTCAAAGATCTTATGGGCAAGAATATTTTCCTAGTAATCATAGTTTTGAGTCATTTATATGTATATATGTTATAGATAATGCATTATATATATCTTACTATTTAAATAATATATGAAAACATATACTTAGAAAAAAGTTTTATGGGCTCCTTGAAAATCTGAAAAATAAGAGATGACATTTTTTGGCTGACATTTTTTATTAATTGTGAATTTTACTGTGTAAACAAATTACATGTTGGTGAGATGACAATTTTTAAAATTGTTTTATTTTCTTATTGGTAACTTGAATTGTGCTTCTTAAATATAAAAGCATTTAATAATTTATTATTTTCTAAAATTATCAGTGTATTATTATTGCATATGCTGGCATTCAAACATCCAAAGAAACAATTTAAAAAGTGTGAACCATCTATCTTATAAACCAGGATTTAAGTTCCTGAATTGTGGACAAGGAGAAGGAACAGGCAATTTGTTACACAGTTATCATTGTCTGGTAAAGAATGTCTGAATGTAAATAAAAATTTCAGTTTTCATTAGTAAACTCTGTCCTTAAACAACAGCCAATCAGTTTTCTTTGACAATTTTCTAAAAGAAAACATTTTTTACAGTGTTATTGGGTAATTAAATCATCTCCAAATAATATTAGTATCTGAATTTATTTATGCACAAATATGTTGAATGGGTCTTAATTTTACACATAAAATTAAAAAAATAGTAAAATTATTTTTAAGTTCTTTTAGTGTACAATAACATATCTAAAATTACCTAACTACGTAACTTTTAGATGGTAATACAGCTACAAATTAAGAAATCTTAAGAGGGAAATGATGGGAATGAAATTAGCATTTAATTTTGTTGACATATAAATAAATAATGAATATTTCCTGAAGCTAAAATACTATTGTACATATATATATTTTTTGGGGTGGGGTTCAAGGTAGGGTTTCACTCTAGTCTAGGCTGACCTGGAATTCACTCTGTATTCTCGGTGGTCTCGAACTCATGGTGGTCCTCCTACCTCTGTCTCCTGAGTGCTGGGATTAAAGGCATGTGCCACCACGCCTGGCACAATTGTATATTTTTATTATATACTCTATCAACACGTAAATATTCTTGACTTTGAACTGTAGTATCAAAATTTAAAATAAAACAATGAAATAGTCAAATTTATGTAAATTGCCTTTGATATAAAAATAATAATTGACTTATGTTTAGTAACAAAAAATCAAACTAAGAAGTTTTCTAATTTTTCTTCTCTTAAAATATCACATAGTTTTAACCTTTCCATGTGAATATCAGAAGTGCAAAAGTGGCCAATTAGAATTTATGTAGCAGTTTTGACTTTGATGCATGAAAATATTCTAGGACAAAAAATATGTAATGAACAAAAAGTTGAGCAGTGAGAAAATTGACACATTAACAATTGAGATGTTAAAATTCCCAGATCTCTATACACATGAAGGAAAAATTGCTGGAGAAGTTGCCAACATTCAGAACCTAGCTGGAGGCAGAATTACATCTCAGGATGGCTAGTTTAAGTATTGTTTTTCAGGCCAATAATTTGCCTAGGTCTGTGATTTATCATTTCTCTGGTTGTAGATAAAGAAAATGAAATGCAAACACCATCATAACTCTTTCAAACAATTGGCATCTTTAGAGTCAGAATTCAGGCTGGTCATTATTTTGGCACACTTCCTTCTAGTGTTCATTAGGACTTACTTCTGTGAAGTCTTTAATTCAGAAATTGAGACACATTCACAGAATTCTAAAGTATTTGTATTGTATAAACTGCGCTGAGACTAACCGAGTAAAGCAATCCTGGAAGTTAACTATTTACATCATTATTATATGATATCATCTCACAAAAAAAGCATTTATTTATTTATTCCCAGTACAATTAATATCAAAGGCCTATATGAAAAAACATTTCTTAAGGATTACCATTTTATTTTAGAAAAGAAAAACAAAGTTTATAAAATTGAAGTAACTTACATTTCTGAAAATGACAGTATTTGAATTTTCAAAATCACAAAATTTCATTCTTTTGAACTTATTGGAATCATAGGATAACAGAGTTTTCAGAGTTTTAGGGGACCTAATCCAATTTCCCATCTGGTGTTTATATCCCTAACCACAGCCTTACAGTTAAGAGGTTTGTCGGCCTTTACTTGTACACTGTCCCTGTAAGGGTATTCACAACTACCTGATGTAGATCATTATATGCTGGGATACTTCTCATCATTAGACTTTTTTACTCATTCAAGATTACTGAACTGTTAAGTATGCAATCTTTAGACATTAGCATTTTTAGGCAAAGGTGGCCCTAGGGAATGAATGTGTTGCACATTTTTGCATATCCAAGAACTTCACAAACGATTTCTGTGTAGAATTCTTTCTTAATAGAACTATAGAAATGACATAACATTTCTGTACATTTCATGATTCTTTTGTTGGTGAGAATTATCATTAATAATTTACTTTGTTTCCAATGACATGTATCTTAAAAACACCATATGATACATTTTCACTCATAGTATATTAAAAAATCTCAAACCAATTTAAATTTCTTGCACATAGTCTGATAATTTAAGTGAGGATACACATTTCAGAGTGAATGTAGTAAGTTTTGGAATATAGCAGGAAACATTATTATTTTTTGAACTTTATATCATTGTCCAAACACAATTTTATGCTACTACATATATTCTCTTAATTGAAATTCACTTTTTTATAGTAAAGAGAATTCAGAAAGTTTGATCTTAATATTCTATCATAAACTGTAGTAATTTAAAGTATATTTTTATGGGTAATACCATATGTCTACATCATATATATCTAATTTCAGGTAGTGTTTACCAAAAATCCTAGGTTACCTAGAAAAGGAGGGCATTCCTTGACAAATCTTTGTAGGAAACGGTATATTTTTATGTCCATATTTGCCCTTGCACTGCTCTGAAACTCTGAATGCCCTGTGTTATAACAAAGGTACCCAGTGAGGAACAATGTCTCTCATCTCTCTCCTTTCCCCACTATACATTATTTGGTTGAGTAATTTTTCATATTTCATGGTTTGATAAAATCCTAACTCATCAGTTAAACAGGGAGATGAATTTGGCTTTTTACTGAAATATATCTATATGTGAGTAGTAGTTTCTCTTAGAAAAATGGATCTTTGTTGGATTAATGCATGTAGTATGCTCTAGCACATGATAGTTTCATAGCAAGACTACAACTGAAATAACAATGGGCATACTGTGCAGGCAGCCCAGAGACACATGGTTGCATTAAGTTTGGGATTCAAAGAATGTGTACAAATCAGTGTGATGCCTAGTGCATCCTATGGAAGACAAAGGATTCAGATTTTGAAATTCAGAGTTTTATAAACATATTTTATTTATTTATTTATTTATTTGAGAGAGAGAGAATGAGGCAGAAAGAGACAAAGAGGAAGGGAGAGTATGGGCACACCTGGGCCTATAGCCACTGCATATGAACTCCAGATGCATGCGCCCCCTTATGCTTCTGGCTTACGTGGGTCCTGGAGAATCAAACTGGGATCCTTTGGCTTTGTAGGCAGATGCCTTAACTGCTAAACCATCTCTCCATCTCCAGATTTTTTTTTTTTTTTACCAGATATAAGACATATTTAGTACTAGTCCTTATTTAGACCACATGTGATGAATTTTCATGAGCTTTATTTATTGTTTAAAAAATTTTCTTGTGACCTTTGGCCATTCTATTTTAGATTAAAATTAAATTTAATAAAATATCATTTTCAAATTGAGATATTTCAAGTATGTAGGATACCTGAAAAAATAGTATAATAAATACAATTCAGTAATTATCAATCTTTACTTTGTCCTGGTCCATAATTCAATCAAGGCTCATAAAAGGGAAGGATAGATTTATTTGCTCCTAAGTGATGGATTTTACAATAAACTGGGTGAAGAGATGCTATAGCCTTAGACTCTGAATGAATTATATATTCACATCTTGATTTTTAGTATGTGATCTTTTTTGCAACTTAATATTTTTTACAACTTCATATTTTTAGACTGAATGCAGAATTATCCAGCAGAAGGAAGCCACATATGGAGCTGATCACAGAACAGTGGCTTAATAGAGTTAGTCGTGTGACCTACCAGAAGCTGACCTCATTACAGAATCCCATTGGTGCACAGTGCATCCAATTCCACATGGAATTTGAGAAACATGCTAACATTCATGGTAGTTTCATTTTGACTTTGGTTCAAATAATTAAGTATAGTGATTTTATGCTTTTCCAGATATTATTTCCACTGTTACTAATACATGCAAAAAACCACCAACCAACCAAACCAACCAACAACTGTTGGTTTATTTATTTTGTGCATTAACCAAAACCACTCCACACAACATTCATTTCACAATTCATTTTTATCAGTAATGTTTGGGTGTGAAACTCCCAGAAATACCATAAAATAACAAATATTACCTTGCATTTACTAATCTTCCCAGTTAAGGTCCTCCCTCCCCAGTTTTTCACATTTGCTCCCTAGTCACACAAAGTAATTAGGGTAAGTGTTCACATTCTTTGTCTTTCAAGTCCATTTCATCCTTGGAAGTCTGTCTTAAAGCTGTTTCTTTCATGATCATTGGTGCAGTGTAACATTGCTTTCCTGTACACTTATACAGTTTTGATGTTTATATGTTAGAACTGCATCACATCCTCTCTTTCTATGCCCACAGACTTTCTCTTGCCTTTCCTTGCTCTTATCATTGTCTAGTAAGAAATGAGTTCATCAAGCACTTGATCTGAGCTGCTCTGTGCTGGGAGAGTGTTGGCATCATCTCATTAAAAACTTTTTTTGTGTGTGTGTGTGTCATTTGTGTGGCGTGTATGTGCACATGCGGTATATGTGTGTGTTCTCAGTTATTTCTGTTTTCAATACCATGTGAAAGAGATGAGGAACTCCATTTTATAGCCTAAGAAACAGGAATGGAAAGGTGAGGTGGTTTGTTGAAGATTGTATTGCTAGTCAAAAGTACAGACTATTTGAACTCTGATCTGTCTAGCCAAATGTTACATGCTTTCCACCACAAACATGTACCTGGACCAGGGCTGCTTTAATTGGTGCTCAGAATGGTCAATGCAATTGCCTGATGGATGAATTTTCTTCTGACTGATTTTCCCTCTTCTCTCCCTTCTCTTCCTCCTCCTTTTTTCCCCCTACTCCTTCTTTTCATTGCTTTACTATGGTCTACTGTCCATAGATCATCTCACTGTAACAAGAGATACTGCAAAGGAGACAGACATGGCAAGTACTGCTGTTTTATGATTTTCCCAAGAGACCATGACTGACATTCAGAGCACTGATAGCAAGCGCAGTGCTCTGTGGCCTGCTTTACATGCCAAACAACTCTACTTACCAAACACAGTCAGACTGAAGCCATTGAGCCAAGCAGAACCTTGGTAACATTTTCTTGTAAGCCCTTATAACTGCCCAATCCCTTTCATACACATTATCTCTTTGATTCTCCTAACCATCCAAATAAGAACCAGAAGTGACTGTCTGACTTCAGTTTTTGTTGACTGACTGTATAGGAGTTCACCAAACATTTATGATTGCTCCTGTGAGGCTGTGATTGCTCTGTGTCCTACATCTCATCTACATGACATGTAGTGAGAATTACTAACATGCAATCAAACACGGAAAACAACTCCAGACCTATTTATTGTTTTTGCCTCTCCAATAGCTAGACTGATGATTTGGCTAACTTTTGGATATGATTTTTTAAAATTTTGTTTGCCATAAATCTACCTCTACTCCCTATCTAGTCACTCTCAAATATTTTGACTGCCTTCCAATCACACCCGCAACTACACTCAACATCCCGATATCTCTGAAGAGTACTCTGATGTCCTCTTCTTACCTCATCCTATCCCAGAACCACAGGGCTTTCATTTTTGCTCCATCACTCACTAAAATCTGAAAGTTTTCCAGTTCAATAGTCTATGATTATGCTCTATCTTAAGCTCCACAGCCTTTGAGGTTTGAGATCACTCCTTGATTTTCAACATTCTGGTTTATAGGACACAATGGTGAGGAATATGTCTGCAGCATTCCCCAAGCAGAGTGCTCAGCTGCCCCACAAAGGCAGTGTTGTCCAGTGTTTCCCTCAGAATTTGCCAAGGAGGGTAAGGAGAAGGATGGACTTTTCTAAGGTAAGAATCAAAAGTCAAGGAGAACACTGACTAAAGAGCTATTCCCAGGGGGTGCCACAGAGGTCAATAAAGAAATGCCTCAAATTTTCACAGTAAGTAAACTTGATAATTTCCAAGTGGAACTTTAAAATTTTCATTGTTCAGGGATGGTCTTGTGCTTGCTATTCTATCTCTTTCAAAATGACAGTATATCTGTAGTTCCTGTCATACTTATGTTGTGTGTAAGACAACACAATACTCTGTTTCTGTATTTCATACGTATTTAGATAAGGGGAATGGTCATTGGATCTGAGATGACTGCAAACATCTTGGATTTTGACCAATTGAATGAGACTTTGTGGGTCCTGGTCACGGTATCAGAGAAGAGCATAAAATACATGACAAAGAGGTGGGCTAGTGTGGTTCACCATTGCAAACATTCAAGACTATCTCCTCCATTTCCACTATGGGCATGGAGTAAATGTGTTTCCCATCTTTTGTCTTCAGATCAGCATGTCTAGATTGGACACTAAGTTGTTAGCTAATGTGATTTAAGAAAAAAAAGATTAAAAAAAATTCTTGTGCTTGTTATGAGGGAAGAACTTCCTTTAGGTAGCCAGATACTGTACTCTCAATGTGTGATCCTGAATAAATACATGTGTTGCAGACCACAGTCCAAGCGGCCCAATGGAAGAAATGCCATTTCTTCTACCCATAGCCAAAGCCCCTTACTACTGTATAATGATGTAAAAATTATCATAACAAACTTTACCATACTTTTTATTTTTTAAAAAATATTTAAGGCTAGGTAGATGGCTTAGGGGTTAAGGCACTTGCCCATGAAGCCTAAGGACCCCGGTTTGATTCCTCAGAACCCAAGTAAGTCAGATGTACAAAGTGATACATGTGTCTCAAATTTGTTTGCATTGGCTAGAGACACCAGCATACCCATTTTCTCTCTCTATCTGCCCCTTTGTTTGTTTGTTTCTCTTTCTTCTCTCTCTATCAAATAAAATATTTATTTATTTGAGAGAGAGAGAGACAGACAGAGAAAAAGAGGCAGACAGAGATAGTGAGTATGGGTGCACCAGGACCTCCTACAACTGCTTACAAACTCCAGATGCATGTATCACTTTGTGTATCTGTCTTTACATGGATACTGGGAAATATAACCCAGGCCATCAGGTTTTCCAGGCAAGTGCCCCTAACCACTGAGCAGTCTCATCAGCCCCAAAGAGGAGGATTTTTTTTCATGGTAGGGTCTCACTCTAGACCAGACTTGCCTGGAACTCACTCTATAATACCAGGCTGGTCTCAGACTTACAGTAATTCTCCTAACTCTGGCTTCCAAGTGCTGGGTTTAAAGGCATGTGTCAACACACCTGGCTATCATATTTTTAAAATAATAAAACCCATAAGAAGTGACCCACTTTCACTAGGAAGACTCCATCTCGCAAAGTTTTCATAGCCTTCCCAAATAGTACCACCAGCAATTACTCAATCCACAGCATTTCTTATTTTTATACTTTTTTTGACTAAACATCTATCTATCTATCTATCTATCTATCTATCTATCTATCTATCTACCTACCTACCTACCTACCTACCTACCTATCTTTAAGTAAAATAATGTAGAAAATTTGACAAGTGAGATTCTTATTCCTCATCAGTTTCTGTTGCTGCTGCTGCCGCTTGTTTAGTGGCTTTTATGGTCCGATCTTGTAAAGTAATACATCCTTTGTCATGTGTGACCTCTGAAATCTCAATTACAGTTTATGGCCACATAATGATTAAATCATGAATCCATTAAGCACCTGGAAACAATAACTGTCCTTTCTTGGGAAGGGATTCTGTGAATATACTTTCAACATGTTGAAGGAAACTCTTTTAGCCTCCACTCATTGTTCAGAGGCTCAGCCACCAGAGATGAGAGTTTCTGCCCTCTCTTCAGCCTCTCTTGAGTATGCACACAGGCCTAGCATGTACTAACGTTACACATAAAGATAGCTGCTAGACCCTCTGGCAGAACTTGTCAAGGTCCCGCATGTTGGCTTGTTGCAGCCTCATGGTGGCTTAAACAATAGAAATGCATTTTCTTACAGTTCCGAGGGCTTCCGATCAAGGTGTTGACCAGTTTGGTTTCTTCTGGGGGCTTTCCCCTTGCCTTACAGATAGCTGTCTACTCTCCATGTCCTCATACATTTTTTTTTCTAATTGATAACACTCCTCTAAAAGATTGTCATATTGGATTAAAGTCCTACCCATATGGCCTCTTCTGAACTTAATTATCTCTCTAATAGCATTATTTCCATGTATATATATAATATTTAAGGTTGATTCCAATGTAAGAATTTGAGGGAAACAGTTCACTTTCTAACACCTCTTATGGGTATGTTATTCTCTTAAAATATGGACACTTTAAAGCTTTGTAGTTAGCATATCACTTGCTCTAGTTGTTAGCAAGCATCTCAGGCAGTCATGGTGTCAGACAATAATCATGGTTGATGATGATGATGATGATTTTTGACAAACATCCTGGAGAAAAGGCTGTTCATATTAGGTGACTTGTGAATTAGGTCAAATAAGTATAGTCCTTGTGAGTGAGGTCATCTGGAGAACTATAAGAGAGGTAAAATAGTGACACATCTCTGGGAATGGGGCTGTAAAGGCACTCTAGATCTCTAGCACAAGGGATCCTCCCAAACTTCAGAGGTCTCTGTTTACTGTCTCCCTGAAGGAAATTCAGTTATGACATTAAAGTGTAGACACTATTGTCTGTTTGCCTGTGCTCTCCTCTTTCACGATCATAGTTTTTTCAAGGTACTTATCTTGGTCAATTTGGGACTAAAAACAGAGCATTTAAAAACCAAGATGTTCCTGCCTGCTCAGGCTGCCTAAGAACCTTACACAACCATGTACAGAGGTAGGCAGGGTAATCCCAAGGACAAGAAACAAGCATATGATGAAGACAGGGATGCTAGAATTTTATTCTGTTTTTGATTGCTTTATGGTCCAAATGTGAAATGAATGACTTTTTATAAAAGCAGTTTATAAGTGCCTGTTACAAGAAGACTTAAATCTTTTTAAAAAATATTTTTACTTATTTGCAAGCAGAGAGAGGTAAAAGAGAGCTGGAGAGAATGGGTGCTCCAGGGCCTCCAGCTGCTGCAGCAAACTCCAGATGCATGTACGTTTTGTGCATCTGGCTTTATGTGGGAACTGGGGAATTGAACATAGGTCATTAAGTTTTACAGGAAAGTATCTTAATTACTGAGCCATCTCTCCAGCCCCAAGAGGAATTAAATCTTTAAAAACTTGGATAACTTAAGTTGTTGGTGAGAAAAAAATTTAAAATGTTGCCAGGAGAGTTAACACATTTTTAGTTTTATTTCAGATGCAGCTTCCCATGCTTTCACTGAAATATAATTTTTTTTTGTTAAAAACAAAAATTTCCTAAGATATAATACAAAGGAACAATCAATAAAAATAAGACTTACAGGGCTAGAGAGATTCCTAACTTGTTAAGGTGCTTGCCTGAAAAGCCTAACAACTGGGGTTTCCCCAGTACCCACATAAAGCCAGATACAGGAAGTGGCACATGCATCTGGAGTTCCTTTGCAGTGGCTAGAGGCCTTGGAACAGCAGTACTTCTCTATGTCTCCCTTTCTCTCTCTGTCTGTATCTTTTTGCTTGCAAATAAATAAATAAAATAAAATATTTTTAAAAAGAATAAGATAAAAAAGTTATAGATAGATATATAGCATATTTTTGGTAAAGGAGGATAAAAGAAAAGGGAATGCTTTCAGATGAAAAAGGTTTTTAAGTTGCAATTTTGTTCTACTTGAAAGAATAATTAAAGGTTATTTTTCCTTGTGTCAGATTTTTTTGGGGGGGGGCTGGGAATTTGTTTCATCAATCTATTCCAACAGAAAGAGGCAATGAGATCCTTCACTCCCAAAGTTAACTTTTAAACTTTGCTCTTTTTCAGTTATCAACAACATAAAAAAAGTCCAAATAGCCCTGGGGAAGTCATTATAGGCATAAGAACAAACCTATCTGAAAGCTTTAACCCAGGGAATATTTCCCAAAGCAGATAAATTACTACCTCACAGAAAGACTATTCCAGAGGGGCAGTGCCTGCCACAGTAATGGGAAACCAGGGACTAGAAAAAGACCTATCCTCAGTAGGGCTCTAAGAAATAGCTTTGCACAGTATGGAAAAGGGAACCAATGTAAAGGGGTGTTGCAGTCAGGTTCACATTGCTGGGAGAAATCACCCTAACAAGAGCTGCTTGTGGAAAAAAGAGGTTTATTTTGGCTTACAGGCTTGAGGGGAAGCTTCATGATAGCAGGGAAAATGATGGCATGAGCAAAGGGTGGACATCACTCCCTGACCCAAGGTGGACAACAGGAACAGGAGAGTGTGCCAAACAGCAGCATGGGGAAACTGGCTATAACACCCATAAGCCTGCCCCCAACAATACCCCACCTCCAGGAGGCTTTAATTTCTAATGCCATCAGCTGGAGAACCTAACATCCAGAACACCTAAGTTTATGGTGGACACCTGAATCAAACTACCATATTCCACCCCTGGCCCCCATAAAACGATATCCATACATGATATAAAAATACAATGCATTCAGTCCAACTTAAAAGTCCCTGTAGTTTTTATCAATCCCAATAATGGTCAAATATCCCCATAATCCAAGGTCTTTTAACTGAGCCATAATACCAAAAAATTTCCCCCCAAACCCATAATGGCACAGAATAAATACACTGCAAAAGATAGCATTGGGCATAATAAAGAAATATTCAACCAAAACAAGATTTAAAACAACCAGGGAAAACATCAAACTCTGTAGCTTCAAGTCCAACAACTCTAGTCAGTAACAAGTCGCCAACTTCAATAATCCTAACCAGCAACAATTCTCTGGAGTTTCAATTCCGCCCCTCCAGCAAGGCTACTTACAGTCCTGGAAAACTTCATCCAGGACTGGCAGCTTTCCTTAGTAGCCATCTTGTGGTCCTGGTATCTCCACTGGGTCTCCACTGCAATCCATGGCTCATCTTCATGGCCCCATGAGGTTTCCATGCAGGCATTCAGCAAACCTGCTTCACACTGCCCATGGCCATTTCCAAAACACAAGACTATGTTGCAAACTCAATGGCCCTCTCTTTCCTGCATTTCTTATACTGCACAATACCAGGTGGGTTGCCAGTTTGTTAATCCAGGGGGGAATAAAGCAGCCTTTGAAGAATAGGACACTCCTTGACCACTCAGGCCCCCTTCTAAAGAGTCTACATTCTTCCTGTTGCCCCAGTGCAGGTTAGCTGGCCCAATCTTAATTGTTGTAATCTCTCAAACAATTTGCAGGTGAATGGGCAGCAGTTTAGGCCCAAATATTTCATTTTTTTCTGTGCCATATATCTCTGTTAACACCAGTTCATTTCTGCGTAAAGCAAACCTAAACAACTTTTCAGGACATGTGCAATAACAGCAAGCTTTACAAACAACCTGCCTTTAGCCCAGCCCAAGCAAAGCTCTCTCTCACCCTCATAAGCCAAACCTCACAGTCCATAGTTCTTAATGCATTCAGGTCTTGCAGCTCTGACAAGACTAGTCCATCAAGTTGTACTTATAGCACTGCAAGACATCTCTTAAGCCAAGGTTTCAACTCCTTCCACATTCCTCTTGAAAATCAGCTCCAAAAGGCTAAAGCCCCACAGTCAGCTGTCTAGCAGCAAATGATACCACTCCTTGGTATCACTTTGCTGTTGTAGTCACATTTGCCTTGCTGGTAGAAATCACCCAACCAAGAGCAGCTTATGGGGAAAAAGAGGTTTATTTTGGCTTACATGCTCAATGGTGAAGCTCCATGATGGCAGGGAAAACGATGACATGAGCAGAGTGTGGACATCACCCCCATGGCCCACATAAGGACAGCAGGAACAGGAGAGTGTACCAAACACTGGCAAGGGGACACTGGCTGTAATACCCATAAGCCTGCCCCCCAAAATATACTCCCTCCAGGAGGCATTAATTCCCAAATCTCCATCAGCTGGGAATATAGCATTCAAAACACCTAAGTTTATGGGAGACACCTGAATCAAACCACCACAAGGGGTAATGCCTCACCCTTCAAAGAGAGAATGGGCCTTGAGGTCAAATGATGGTTGCCCTATAAGGCTACAGTTGCCCAAGGTTCTTAGTGAAGGACCCACTCAAACAACTGCAGATAACCATCCGGTCTCTTCAGGTAACTCTTGGGGTGATGGGCAAAAATGTTAACTTCCTGCCAGAGGTTTGGGATTTATTCTCTGCCTGAATTGTTATCCCAGGACCTCTTACTAAATAAACTTGTGCACTAACAACTATTGGTCCCTAAAAGCCAAAAGAATTATTGTTTTCAGCCCCAGCCTTGGGAATTGCTCTACCTATGGCCTGATGACAAAATATAACATTGGTAGTCCTCATCTAAAAGTTAGGGATATTCCTGGACCCATAACTTATGTCTTCAGCCATATTTGGTAACAGGTAGATATCTAGGCTGTTTATAAGCTATAGTGGTTATAACAATGCTAGCAGACAATTAGAGTTTACTGAAATGCTTATGTGGTAAGGTTTTAAATATCTTCTGATGTTTGCTGACACCTTCTCAGGATGGAAAGAGGCATACCTCACTCAGATGAAGAACTCAAGAAGAAGTTATTCTCTGGAATAAAAATGTGCCTAAGAGTGTTTTGAAGATATCCTTATACAGCAGGAAGATAATCAATAGCCAAGACCATGACCCCCTTGCCCACATGGCAAGCCTTTTTACCTTATTGGGATGGGCTTTATCATCTGGCTCGGGTGAGTAAGGTGAGAACTGATTATTCATTTATTTATATATTTAATTACTTTTTGCCTCAAGGGTTTGGCCCAAGAGAAGCCAGCATACCTAGGAATATCAGATTGGAGAAGAAGTAGGGGTTGCTATTGTTGAGGGATGAGACTGGGTCAAACACTGAATTACAGTTTTCCCAAGGCAGGCAGGGTGACATTCATTTGTTCCCTCCCTTTGGGCCTTCTCCTAGCCAACTATCTATTAAAAAACTACCTTGCTCCTATTTCTCCATTCAGTGAGATTTTTATTTTATTATAATGATGCCAAGAGCTCTAGGAGTAGCAGGGAGGAGAGCTCAGCTAGATAAGTTTCAAAATAAGATGTAAGCCCCGTGTAGTGGTACATGCCTTTACTCCCAGCACGCCTCAGAGGCAGAGGTAGAAGGCTTGCTGTGAATTCAAGGCCAGCCTGGAACTACAGAGTGAGTTCTAAGTCAGTCAGGGCTAGAGCAATACCCTATCTTGAAAATCCAGGAAAAAAAATTAAGTTCAAGACAGGATTGTGGTAGTTTGATTCAGGTGTCCCTCATAAACTGTGTTCTGAATGCTAGGTTCCCAAGCTGATGGAGATTTGGGAATTAATGCCTTCTGGAGGGAGTGTATTGCTGGGGGTGGGCTTGTGGTTATTATAACCAGTTTTCCTATGCCAATGTTTGGCACACTCTGCTGATGCTATTGTGCACCTTATGTTGGTCAGGGAGTGATGTCCACCCTCTGCTCATGCCATCATTTTCCCCTGCCATCATGGAGCTTCCCCTCAAGCCTGTAAGCCAAATAAACCTCTTTTTCCCACAAGCTGCTCTTGGTTAGGTGATTTCTACCAGCAATGCCAACCTGACTGCAACAGTAAAGGGGTACTGAGAGTGGGGTTGCTGCTAGACATCTAACTGTGTGGCTTTGGCCTTTTGGAGCTGATTTTCAAGAGGAATGTGGAAGGATTTGAAACCATGGCCTAAGAGATGCCTTGCAGTGATGTAAGTATAGCTTGATGGACTAGTCTGATCAGAGCTGCAAGACCTGAATGCAGTAAGAACTATGGACTGTGAGGTGTGGCTTATGAGGGTGAGAAGAAGCTTTGCTTGGACTGGGCTAGTTTATGTGAGAAGCTTTCTCTTACGGCCATGTTCTGAGAAGTTGTGCAGGGTTGCTTTGCATAGAAATGGACTGATGGACTGGAGTGAGCAGAGGGATATGGCACAGAAAGAAAAATCTTTGGGTAAACTCTTGTCCATTCAGCGGCAATTGAGAGCTTACAGCCTTTGAGATTGGACCAGCTGACCTGCACTGGGAAAACAGGAAGAATGTAAACCCTTTTGGAGGGGCTTGAGTGCTCAAGAAGTGTCCTGTTTTTCAAAGTCTGCTTTATTCCCCTTGGATTAATAAATTGTCACCCTACCTGGTATTGTGGAGTATAAGAAATGCAGGAAAGAGAGGGTCATTGAGTTTGCAACACGGTCTTATGTTTTGGAAATGGCCATAGGCAGTGAGAAGCAGGTTTGCTGGATGCATGCATGGAGACCCCATGGGGCCATGAAGATGAACCGTGGATTGCAGTGGAGACCCAGTGGAGATGCTGGGACCACAAGATTGCTGCTAAGGGAACCTGCTGGCCCCAATGAAGTTTTCCAGGACTGCGAGTAGCCTAGCTGGAGAGGTGAAATTGGAACTCCAGAGACTAGTTGCTGGTTAGAATTCTTGGACTTGGAGACTTGTAATTGACTAGAGTTGTTGGACCTGGAGCTATGGAGTTTGATGTGTGCCCTATTTAAATCTTGTATTGGTTGAATATTTCTTTGTGATGCCCAGTGCCTGCTTTTGCAGTGTGGATGTTTATTCTGTGCCATTATGGTTTTTATGAGGTTATTTTTTGGTATTATGGCTCAGTTAAAAGACCTTGGATTATGGGGATGTATGAACATCATTGGAATTGATAAATACTATGGGGGCTTAGCTATGTGTGGTGGTGCACACCTTTAATCCCAGCACTCAGTAGGCAGAGGTAGGAGGATTGCTGTGAGTTTGAGGCCACCCTGAGACTACATAGTGAATTCCAGGTCAGCCTGAGCTAGAGTGAGACCCTACCTTGAAATACCAAACAAACAAAAAAAACTACAAAACTATGGGGACTTTTAAAGTTGGATGAATATATTTCATTTTATATCATGTATGGTTATCAGTTTATGGAGTCCAGGGGAGAAATGTGGTGGTTTGATTCAGGTATCCTCCACAAACCTAGTTGTTCTGAATGCTAGGTTCCCAGCTGATGGAGATTTGGGAGTTAATGCCTCCTGTAGGCAGTACATTGTTGGGGGCAGGCTTATGGGTATTACAGCCAGTGTCCCCTTGCCAGTGTTTGATGCACTCTCCTGTTGCTATGGTCCACCTTATGTTGGCCAGGGGGTGATGTCCACCCTCTGCTCATGCCATCGTTTTCCCCTGCCAGAGCTTCCCCTCCAGTCTGTAAGCCAAAATAAACCAAAGCTGCTCTTGGTCAGATGATTTCTAACAGCAATGCAAACCTGATTGCAACAGGATGTGAGTTCCAAATAAGATGTTAAGCATAAATTCAAAACAAGATGTATATTTCAAAATCCCCTTACTCATTAAATTTTTTCCCCAAGGTGACATTTACCTATAAAATTCCTTTTCCTGAAGTGATGTGGATTAAGAATCCAACAGATAGCCCTTTTCTATACCTGTGGGTAGAGACCAAACTGTGCTCATGAATTACAGCCATCCATCAGCCTGTGAAATCTTACCTTCCTATTACCTGCAGTGGGGGACCCATTCAAGAGCCAGAAGGGACTGGATGGACATCACAGAATCTATCTGGAGAAAACATGAAAGGAAGGAGGTAGGTTTAGAGTAGATTACTCCAATCCTAATAAAGCTGGGCTTCCGCTGGGGGTCAGACAGACTGCCAATCTGGGGCCCCACTTTTTGCTAGGAATCTGTTTCACACTACTGCCATTAAAACTCATTTTTATGCTGGGCGTGGTGGCGCACGCCTTTAATCCCAGCACTTGGGAGGCAGAGGTAGGAGGATCGCCATGAGTTCAAGGCCACCCTGAGACTACAGAGTTAATTCCAGGTCAGCCTGGACCAGAGTGAGACCCTACCTTGAAAAACCAAAAGGAAAAAAAAACAAAACAAAACTCATTTTTGATTTTTTTATGCAACAGCAAAGAAAAATCCTGGCACCTTGACATTAACAGAACAAAGATGGTCATATATCAGAACACTTTTCAAATACATTCGTGGAAAAATCAGATGGGTAGATTATAGCAAAGTGGAGAAATTTCCCTCTAGGTCTCTGATGCTACCTAGTGATATTTTTAGCTTTGAGCTGGTGGATGCCTGTGGTCTCTTAGAACTTTTCAAAAGGTTTCACCTGATAAATCACAAGATATTTGTCAAACGCAGAGATGGGCAATAAATGACGATTAAATGGACTAAAGATAGCCCAAAATAATTTAGCTCTGAATATGTAACACTCCATCTCTCCACATTTACAGAAATTCTAATCAGTCTTTGTAAAATGTTTGAAATAGGTGCAACTGCTTTTTGGGAACTTTAAGTCAAAGAAATGCATTATTTCCCAATAAATGGTGTCTGCTTCTACCATATCTATCAACTCTTGTTCCAAGGACAGGAGAATCTGGAAATCCTGGTAAGTGTCCACTATACCCTGATATTTGTCCAATAACACTCTAAGAGTCCCAGAACTTCCCCATCAGATCTCCCTATTTCCCTTTTCCCACCAGTCATGCTCTAATTAGGCAAGAGGTTCTAGAATTCCCTCTTGTTATGGTGATTGAGTTCCAAAGAGAGTTGTCTTTGCCCCATTTCTCTGTATGCTCAGGATAGGTCTGGGATCTTAGAATCCCTTCAGGCTTCATGGTAATATGACTAGGCTTTCATGCTTTCCAGCTGAGAGAAAAAAACAACTTCCTCCCTGCCATCCCCTATTGACTCTGGGGAGAGGCCTCACTTCCCCAAAGAGCTGCCCAGCCAGCTTGGCTGTTGCAGACTACAGTCTTTCCTTCTCCTCTGCACCTCATGGGGTGCAACTCAGAATCTCCTTTCTCCTTCTTTTTCCCCAAAGGGCTTTAATCCCTCTCCCTGGTCCACACTTTTCCTTGGCTCTCTCTAGGAGTGAGGAATCCTCCCTTCCCTTCCTCCCTCCCTCCCTCGTTCCCTCTCTCCCTTCTTCCCTCCTCTTCTGCTATCTCTTTCTTTTTCTCTCTATTTCTTCCTTCCCTGTCTCAGGTTTGAAGTTTTCTCATCTATCCATCCTCTTTCCTTTTTAGTTTAGAGTTCTCTTTCATTCCTTCCCCTCTTGCTCCTAACTCTTCATTCTCTTAAATAACACCTTGGGTCCAGGAAACCATCTGTCTCAGAGTCCTCTATCATGAACTTGACACAAACAAACAAACAAAAAAGTATTAAAAAATCTTGGAAATCCCACAAGATATGGGAAGCCGGTGCTGGGAAATTACCCAGTGATGGCCATCCTATAACACTGGGTTAGAAGAAGGCAGGTCCTGAGAGAAACTCTGCAACCAAACCCCTCTTTTAGGAAGAGGAACAGGAAGAGAGAAAACTTATGTGGAAGAAAGCTCTGAGAAATTACAACTCCCACACCAGCAACTTTCAGGTCTTGAGTTTTTGTCCACATTAGGAAAAAATTGAACATGCAGATTCAGAGAAGGATAAATTATGAGATTTATTTTAGGGAGAGTTTAGAAGAAAAGCAAAGCCAGAAGATACCCAATCCAAAAACTTCTTCCCCTTCCCATCCTGGTTGGGAGAAAACTCCCTCACATAGGGAAGGAGAAAAAGAAGAAGAAGGAGGAAGGGACTTACACGTATGTTTCAGGTCCATTTATATGACTCAAACATTCATTTAGAATGAGCCTCATTCCCATGCTCTCTCCTGCTAGGTCATCTGACAAGTTGCCAGCACTGTGAGAAAGCCTCTTTCTAGGGAGACAAGTTTCCCCTCTAACAGGCATCAGGCTTCAGCATTTTTTCTTTTTCACAGCATGAGATTCCTGTGGAAATTACAGTTTCTTGGGGCTCATTGTTTCAATAGTCTGGTATGCAAAGAGAAGGGCCCATGTGGTCATTTGATTCAGGTGTCCCCCATAAACTTAGTTGTTCTGGATGCCAGGTTCCCCAGCTGATTGCAATTGGAAATTAAAGCCTCCTGGAGGCAGTGTATTTTTTGGGGCGAGCTTATGGGTATTATAGCCAGTTTCCCCATGCCAGTGTTTGGTACACTTTCCTGTTCCTCTTGTCCACCTGATGTTGGCCATGGGGTGATGTTCACCCTCTGTTCATGCCATTGTTTTCCTTGCCATCATGGAGCTTTCCCTCGAGCCTATAAGCCAAAATAAACCTCTTTTTTCCCCATAATCTGCTTCTGGTTTGGTGATTTCTACCAGCAATGCAAACCTGACTGTAGCAGTAAAGTGGTACCAAGGAGTGGGATTGCTGCCAGACACTTGAGTGTGTGGCTTTGGCCTTTTGGAGCTGATTTTTCAAGAGGAATGTGAAAGGATTTGAAACCTTGGCCTAAGAGATGTCTTACAGTGCTGTAAATACAGCTTGATGGACTAGTCTGGTCAGAGTTGAAAAACTCTGAATGCAGTAATAACTATAGACTGTGAGATTTGGCTTATGAGGGTGAGAAAGAACTTTGCTTAGACTGGGCTAGTTGTTTGTGTGACAAGCTTGCTGATATGCCCATGTCCTGAGAAGTTGTGCAGGTCTGCTTTGCATGGAAATGAACTAGTGTGAGCAGAGGGATACGGCATAGAAAGAAAAAAAAAAGTCTTTGGGTGAACTGTTTCCCATTCAGCTGCAGTTGAGAGATTACAACCTTTGGGATTGGATCAGCTGAGTTGCACTGGGAAAACAGGAGGAATGTAGACTCTTTTGAAGGGGACTGAGTGCTGAAGGAGTATTCTATTCTTCAAAAGTCTGCTTTATCCCCCCCTGGATTAACAAATGATTTTGTGGAGTATAAGAAATGTAGGAAAGAGAGGGTCATTGAGTTTGCAACACAGTCTTGTGGTTTGGAAATGGCCATGGGCAGTGTGAAGCAGGTTTGCTGGATGCCTGCATGGAGACCCCCATGGGGCCATGAGGATGAACTGTGAGCTCCAGTGGAGACCCAGTGGAGATGCAGGGACCATGAGATGGCTGCCAAGGAGAGCTGCTGGCCCTGTATGAAGTTTTCCAAGACTGTAAGTAGCCTAGCTGGAGGGGTGGAATTGGAACTCCAGAGACTTGTTGCTGGTTGGAATTATCGGACTTGGAGACTTGTTATTGACTAGAGCTGGTGGACTTGGAGCTACAGAATTTGATGTTTGCCCTGTTTAAATTTTGTATTGGTTGAATATTTCTTTGCTATGTCCAATGCCATCTTTTTCAGTGTTCCATTATGGGTTTTGGGGGAATTTTTTTGGTATTATGGCTCAGTTAAAAGATCTTGGACTGTGGGGGATGTTTGAACATCACTGGGATTGGTAAAAACTATGGGGGTTTTTAAGTTAGACTGACTACATTGTATTTTACATTATGTGTGGTTATCAGTATATGGGGGCCAGGATTGGAATGTGGTGGTTTTATTCAGGTGTCCCCCATAAACTTAGGTGTTCTGGGTGCTAGGCTCCCCAGCTGATGGCAATTGGAAATTAAAGCATCCTGGAGGCAGTGTATTGTTGGGGAGCAGGCTTATGAATATCATAGCCAGTTTCCCTATGCCAATGTTTGGCACACTTTCCTATTCTTGTTGTCCACCTGATGTTGGCCAGAGGTGATGTCCACCCTCTGCTCATGCCATCGTTTTCCTTGCCATCATGGAGCTTCCACTCAAGCCTGTAAGCCAAAATAAGCCTCTTTTTCCCCCCTTAAGCTGTTTTTGTTTGGGTGATTTCTGCCAGTAATGTGAACCTGACTACAACAGCCCAGATGTCTCTTGAGAAGATCTTCCTTAATGCTAGGCTGTTCACATGAAGAACACAAGACCCAGAGCAAGTGCTTTATCCAGTGAGTCACTTCCCAGTTCTTATTTCACTTTCATGTCACTTTTTCTTAAATTGAATTTATTAATTAATTTAATTTTAAGTTAGCACAAAGATAATGGGTTTCATTATGGCATTTCCATACATGTGTGTCAGTACAATTTATTCTCATTTTTCTCCCTCCCTCACTGCCTTCCTCTGTGCTTCATGCTCCCCAGCAAATGGTTCCTTCTTTTTCCAGAATTAGTCCCTGATTCTGCTTCCATAAAAATGGAGAAATAGAAGGCAGGTTGTTTTTCTTTTAGGTATCCAGCTAGGGAAGGGTTCAAAGAAAGGTAAGGAAGACATGTCACCACACCTGCTTTGGCACGATAGGAATTCAGGGTCTGACCAGTCTCATCCTTTGGTGACAGTACCCTCTACTTCTTCACCAATTTGATGTGCTCAGATATGCTGGCCTCTTGAGGGCCAGTCCCTTGAGTCTAAACCGATCAGCTCTCTCCCAGACTCACCTGAGCCTGATGGTAAAGCCTACCCCAATAATTTATAGAGAGGCTTACCAGATGGACAAGGCCTTCTTTGTTTCTCCTCACCTGAACCTCTGGATCCCTGTTCCAGTAAGGCATTCCCCACCCCACTGAGGGGGTGGGGAAGGGATTTTCCTTCCTTCTTGTTTTGTTACTCTCCCCTAAGTTATGGGTCCTTTACTACCACTTAGCTTTCTTCTTTCTCCTAATATAAAAGAGAGAGCCTCTACTCTTTTGCTCCCTGCCCCTCTCTGTTCTTTTGTGCTCTGGCCCTTTTTCACTTTTTCTGGAAAACCCCCTTCACATTTTTCCTCCATTCCCATGCTCAGTTTACCACATGGGCTCTCAGGTCCTGCTTCCATGTGGGTGTATATACCTGTATATATGTATATGCCTCCTCCCTGGATTATCCCCATATACAATCTGTTGTTCTCAGTCTATTTCAATTATTTGTTAAAATACACAAGATCCCAAAAGTTGGGGTTCATAAACCCTCTCTGAACTCTAAAACTCTCATATCCATGTCACATTACATTCTTATCCTGACTCCATTTGTGATGGGGGTACAGTTAGGGTGACTGAGCCCCTGAAGTGAAAAGGGCAGAAAAGTTTGCACTTGCTAGAAATCAAAGATCATCTGACTTCTTATCTGTTGCCTAGCTCCCTAGATCTCTTGCCTGGTTCTCTAGATTTGTTTTTCCACAAACAATGATGACCCGCTCCTGGGAGGGAGGTCTTTCATAGGATTTAAACATTGTGGTTGGTCAAGTTTAGCCCCTCGAACTTAGTGCCAGGGCTAACCTCTTCCTGAGACAGCCCCTATCCCTCTATCCATAACCAACCAGCTGTCCCTCTGATACACCCAAGCCACAAGACAGCCCACCACTACCACTAAAAGATTATAAATATCTTTGCAAGGAGAGAACAGGCTCTCTGACCACTCTCTTCATGGCCTCCTTTATCCATTCCAGCTCCCCACATGGCAGGAACTCCTCGAACTTTCTTTCCTCTTCACTTTCCACACTCCCCCCACCCCAAGGTCCTCCATGTGGGATCTCTAGCCACATGTGTACCTTTCCTTGGCTCTGTGCTTCCCTCAGTAAATAGAATTTAATAATTATCCTTTCAGTCTTCTTTTTTATTTAACTCTTTGATTAAAATTAGAAATGAACCTAGGGTTTGGGGCTCAAGGGTCCCGTAGTCCCCCATTACACTTTAAGGTCTCTTCCTTCCTTCTCATGATCCCTTACTATTTTCATGACCTAATCCATACAAGAGAAGCTATGAAGTATGTGTTGTTCTGAGTCAGGAATATTTTGCTTAGCATAATGATTTTCAGTCCCACCTATTTTCCTGCAAATGTCATAATTTTATTTTTATTCATGGCTGAATAAAATTTCTTCATGTATATGTACCACAGTTTCTTTATTCATCTATTGATGCACAACTGTGATGGTTCCATTTCTTAATTATTGTGAATATTGCATCAATAAACATAGCTGTGCAAGTATCTCTGTGGCATGTTGACTTAGTCTTGGTTATAGACTCAAGAGTATATATTGGGTTTTGACACACACAGAAAAACACATCTCAAAGGGAATAAGAGATTAATCTATATAAGGTAACTATGATCCACATATACAGATTTAAGTAATCTAACTAACATATCCCAACATGGTAACTATTTCATGAAATTTTAAAATTTTATTTATGAGAGACAGAGAGTGAAGAAGAGAGAGAGAGAGAGAGAGAGAGAGAGAGAGAGAGAATTGGCATGTCAGGGCCTCTAGTCACTGCAATTGCACTCCATACAAATCTTATGTGCATGTGTAACCTTGTGCATCTGGCTTACATGGGTTCTGAGGAGCTGAACCTGGGTCCTTAGGCTTCATAGGCAAGCACAATTGATAAGCCATCTCTTCAGCCCAATTTCATGAAATTTTTATGGTAACAGAAGAAAGTCATAAGTTGAAGTACTTTTTAAAAAAAATTTTATTTATGAGAGACAGAGAGTGAAGAAGAGAGAGAGAGAGAGAGAGAGAGAGAGAGAGAGAGAGAGAGAGAGAAGAGAGAATGCGTACACCAGGGCCTCCAGACACTGCAAATGAACTCCAGATGCATGCACCCCCTTGTGCATCTAGCTTATGTGGGTCCTGGAGAATCGAACCAGAATCCTTTGGATTTGCAGCCAAATGCCTTAACCACCAAGCAATCCCTACAGCCCCATAAGTTGAAGTACTTTTTAAATGCACTTGTGGAACAGGAAGGTAGGTTATAGCAAGCAGTGAAACCTCTACCAAAGGCTTCTGGTGTTATGACATTATTCACCTTTGGGTTGGTAGAAGCTAGAGTCCTATTCTTATATTGTAAAAGGGCTTACCTAATAGTCACAAAGATGTTAGGTCACACATAGAAGTGGGCAACAAATGACTACCTAGGAGGCTAAACTAGCCCAGGATATTTTGGCTGCTAAGCTTCTCTTGGCTGGGTGACTTCTACGAGCAATGTGACTACAACATCCCAGATGTCTCTTGAGAAGATCTTCCTTCATGCTAGGCTATTTAAATGAAGAACACAAGACCCCCACACACTCAGAATCATGTGAACACTCCATTGCAACAGGAACTTAGTGGAACAAACTTACTCAAGCCAATACTGTGGATGCTGACAAATATGCAACCTGAATATTGGTAAGATGAACACATATCTAGAAAAAAGGTAAATAGAAGTATGTGTGTGGCTATAGCAGATCTCAGACATTGAAATTCACTTAGGGAAAGCAAGTCATTCAGTGTATATAGAAAATGTGTGTGTTTGTCTGTGTGTGTGTATCTGTGTGTCTGTGTGGTGTTACTCTGAAGCAGAGCTCTATACTGAGGAGTTGGGAACAACTCCTAAAATAAGGGTGGTCCTTGCTCATGCTAAGGCAAAAGTCACTCTGACAAGTAATCTGAACTCAAAGCAATTTATTTCTCTCATGAAGGTGTACAACACTTATGAAAATATTTATCAGCTGGCTTTTCTTTTGAAGATTGTCTATTCAGTTCATTAGCCCATTTATTTATTGAATTTTTTTGTGTTTAATTTTCACAATATTGCATATATTCTAGATATTTCTCCCTTATGACATGTAGTTGACAAAGTTTTATATTCTGTAGTTGGTCTCTTCACTTGATTTTTTTCCCTTTGATGTGCAGAAACTTTTAAATTTCACTCATGAATTCTTGGCATTATTTTCTGTGTTATTGGAGTCCTTTTTAGAAAGTACTTGGACTTAGCTGGGTGTGGTGGCGCATGCCTTTAATCCTAGCACTCGGGAGACAGAGGTAGGAGAATTGCTATAAGTTCGAGGCCACCCTGAGACTCCATAGTGAATTCCACGTCAGCCTGGGCTAGAGTGAGACCCTACCTCAATCACCCGCTCCCCCCAAAAAACAACAAAAAAAACCCCCAGAAAGTACTTGGAGATTTCTGGCCAAGATGGCGACTGCCTAGCTGTGCTGCAAATCCCAGGCAAAGGCAAGACATTAAGGGTGCACTGGGTCTTTTAGGGGAGAGCAATCTCCAAGAGATTGCCAGTGGGAGGGCATAGAGGGGGAAAAACAGGGAATCGCTGATCCCCTTGCAGGCAGGTAGCCCACCCCTCTCCCCAAGTAGCCGCCATATCCATGGTGCTGCCAAACACTGATCAATCCCTGCTTGTTGAAGCTTAGACTGCTCCGCCCACTCACCCACTTACTTCTCCAGCCACTGCATGTTCAGCAAGTCCTGGCAATAACAGGGAATCACTGATTCCCTTGTGAGCAGGTAGCCCACCCCTCCCCCCAAGTAGCCACCATATCCATGGCACTGCCAAACACTGATCAATCCCTGCATGTGGAAGCTTAGACTGCTCTGACCACTTGCCCACTTGGTCCTCTGGCCACCATGTATTCAGGGAGTCCTGGCAATAACAGGGAATCCCTGATTCCTTCACGGGCAGGTAGCCTGCACTTCCCCCAAGTAGCCACCTTATTGAGGTGCTGCCAGGTGCAAGAAGCCTAGACTGATCCACCCACTCGCTCACCTACTGCTCCTGTTGCCACACAGTCAGCAAGCCCAGGCCCACAGTAACTGCCATGCAAGCTCAGACTGTGTCTGTTGCTTGCGCCAGCTCAGGGGCCATCTGCTACCTGTCTGCCTTGCCAGCGGGCCACCATTGTCTTGTGGTGGGGGAGCGCAGACTGCTTCCGGGTCCCAGAGTTCCTAGCCAGAGTTTGGGCTGCTTAAGTGCTTGGCACCTCATATCCCTCCTAGCTTGAATGAAGGCAGCTTTGGTGCATTACTGCTTGAGAGATCAGGTAACTTTGGGCCCCAGCCAGGCACTAGATGAGTCTGCTCTGGCAAGTGAGACCCAAAGCCCAGGCTGCTTGGCAACTGCCCCAGGCTGCCTCAGATTCCAATTGTGCTTGAGCCCAGGCTGATCCATCCACTTACATGCCCATATACTGTCATTGGCAGACCACAGCACAAAGGAAATAACATGAAAAATCAAATGCAAGAAAATCCAGTTAGATCACACAGTCCTACAATGATCATATCTAGTCATAACATAAAAGAGTCATTAAGATCCGAACACCAAAATGAAGCTATGAGCAATGCAACCCTGACCAAGCTACTGGCAGAACTTGCAGAAAAGCAACAAAGAATCAATAATCATGTGGATGCTGCCATCACTAGACTAGACCTAATAGATAAGAAAATGGAAGGAGTTCAAAGAGAGTTAATAGATTTGAGGGAGAGTGAAAAAAGGAAGAACTCAAAAATCAGTTGGCCATGCTAAATGAAGACATAAAGAAATGCAAGGATGAATTCCAACAAGCATTAAGAACATCAGAAAATGATGTAAAAAGGGAGCTTGACAGAGGGATGGAAGTTATACATAGAAAAGTAGTAGAAAATGCAAACTTAATTGAACAAGTCCAAAACTCTCTAGAAGCTCTCAAGAATAGAGCCAGCCATATGGAGGAGATAAATTCTGATCTGGAAGACAAGATGGAAGAAACAGTTCAAGAGTTCAAATATTTCAGTAAGTTCAAAAGTTCCTGTGAACTGAACATAAGGGAATTGTGGGATACACTTAAACATCCTAATATCAAGATCATTGGAATACCAGGAGAAGAAATTCAGACCAAAGGTATGGAGAACTTCTTTAGCAAAATAATTGAAGAGGGCTGGAGAGATGGCTTAGCGGTTAAGCGCTTGCCTGTGAAGCCTAAGGACCCCGGATCGAGGCTCAGTTCCCCAGGTCCCACGTTAGCCAGATGCACAGGGGGGCGCACGCGTCTGGAGTTCGTTTGCAGAGGCTGGAAGCCCTGGTGCGCCCATTCTCTCTCTCTCCCTCTATCTGTCTTTCTCTCTGTGTCTGTCACTCTTAAATAAATAAACAAAAAAATTAAAAAAAATAATTGAAGAAAAATTCCCCAGTCTCTTAAAAGAAAGGCCCATCAAGATACAGGAAGCCGTGGTAGGGTTAGTGTCTCAGTGTTGGCTCCGATCTGCCTGTTCGTTGTACAATGTGCTTCTTTTAAAGCCCCATTTTTGTAACTTGAGTGTGCCATTCATCTGGACAATAAACATCAAAAAAATAAAAAATTAAAAAAATAAAAGATACAGGAAGCCAACAGAACTCCAAATAGACTGGACCAAAGGAGGAACTCTCCAAGACATATTGTTATTAAGACTTTAAACATTGACACCAAAGAGAAAATACTAAAAGCAGCTAGGGAAAAACAGCACACCACTTTCAAAGGTAACCCTATCAGAATTTTTTCGGACTTCGCAATGGAAACCCTGAAATCTAGAAGGGCTTGGAATGAAACACTGCAATGTCTAAGAACCTATGGCTTCCAACCCAAACTACCCTACCCAGCAAAAGTATCACTCATAATAGTTGGTGAAAGAAAAACTTTCCATCACAAAATTCAGCTCTACAATTATATGAACACAAAACCAAACCTACAGAGAGTATTTCAGGAAATTCTCCACTGAGAAGAAACAAAAAACCAAACTCAAATGCCTACAAGAATCAGATTACAATAACCAAACTCAGAGTAGGCACAAAAAACTTCAAAGTCCATGAAAACAACAACCCACATATACCATCACAATATGGCAGGGATCAAATTAAATCTCACAGTCATTACCCTAAATATTAATGGCCTTAATTCACCCATCAAGAGACACAAGCTAACAGGATGGATCAAAAAATTAGACCCCTGAGCAGGGCATGGTGGCACACGCCTTTAATCCCAGCACTCGGGAGGCAGAGGTAGGAGGATCACTGAGAATTCAAGGCCACCCTGAGACTACATAGTGAATTCCAGGACAGCCTGAGCCAGAGTGAGACCCTACCTTGAAAAAAAAAATTAGACCCCTCAATCTGTTGCCTTCAAGAAACCCACCATGCCACAATGACAGACACCTCCTCAGGGTGAAAGGGTGGAAAACAATATTCCAAGCCAATGGGAAGAAAAAACAAGCAGGCATAGCTATATTATTAACAGATAAAATAGACTTCAAACCAAAAATAATAAAAAAGACAAAGAAGGCTACTTCCATATTTAGGAAGGTTGACATAATTCCCTGCATGATGTCAGATCAAAATGCTATATTGCTAGAAAGCAACAACAAAAGACCCACCAAGAATCCCAACAGCACCTGGAAACTGAACAGCCCACTTTTAAATAATAAATGGATAGTGGATGAAATAAAAAACAGATAGCAAAATTTTAAGAATTGAATGATGATGAGAACACATCATACCAAATCTGATTGGACACAATGAAGGCAGTCTTCAGGGGAAAATTCATAGTACTCAATGCCTTCATGAAAAGGACAGAAAGATCCCAAATCAATAACCTAACCATACACCTAAAGGCACTGGAAAAGCAAGAAAAATCCAACCCAAAGAGCTCCAGAAGGAAAGAAATAATTAAAATCAGAGCAGAAATTAATCAATTGGAAATCAAGGAAAAAGACAATTGTCAAAACAAAGAGCTGGTTCTTTGAAAAAAAATAAACAAGATTGACAAATCCCTGGCCAATTTGGTCAAGCAAAAAAAGGAGAAGCTTCTAATTAACAAAATTCAAAATGAAAAAGGAGAGATCACAACAAACATAAGTGAAATTGGGAGAATCATCAGGACTTACTTCAAAAACCTCTATTCTACAAAACTGGATAATGTAGAGGAGATGGATAAATTTTTGAATGCGTACCATCTATCAAAGCTAAACTCAGAGCAGATTAATCATCTCAATGAACCCATCACACTCATGGAGATTGAAAAAGTAATAAAAAACCTCCCCCAAAAGAAGAGTCCTAGACAAGATGGCTTCTCAGCTGAATTCTAGAAAAACTTCATGGAAAAACTTAAACCAATCTTCCTCAAACTGTGCCACACAACTGGAGAACAGGGAAAGATACCCAACTCCTATTATGAAGCTAGTATCACCTTAATTCCAAAACCAGGCAGAGATGCCACAAGAAAAGAAAGCTACCGACCTATTTCCCTGATGAATTTAGATGCAAAGATCCTGAACAAAATCCTCACAAACCGAATCCAACAACACATCAAAAGCATTCTCCACCCTGATCAAGTAGGATTCATCCCAGGAACACAGGGATGGTTCAACATACAGAAATCTGTCAATGTAATACACCATATAAACAAGTTTAAACATAAAAACCACATGATCATTTTGATAGATGCAGAAAAGGCCTTTGACAAGATACAACATCACTTCATGATCAAAACACTGGAGAGAATTGGCATGGTTGGTTCATATCTTAACAAAATAAAGGCAATATACAAAGCTGCTAAGGCCCAAATAATACTTAATGGAGACTGGAGGAATTACCATTAAGATCAGGAACAAGACAGGGTTGTCCACTCTCACCTCTGTTTTTCAATATAGTACTAGAAGTCCTAGCTCAAGCAATAAGACAGGAGAAGGAATACAATTTGGAAAGGAAGAAGTTAAGTTAGCTCTATTTGCTGATGACATGATTGTATATGTAAGAGACCCAAGAAATTCTATCCCAAAACTCCTGAAGGTGATTAACTCCTATAGCAAAGTAGCTGGATACAAAATCAATGCACAAAAATCAGTAGCCTTATTATATGGAAATGACAAAGATACAGACAAAGAAATAAGGGACATAGTCCCATTTTCAATAGCAACAACAACAACAAAAATACCTTGGAATAACATTAACCAAGGAGGTGAAAGATCTATACAACAAAAACATAAAAACACTCAAAAAAGAATTTGAGGAGATCTTGAGAAAATGGAAAGACCTCTCATGCTCCTGGATAGGCAGAATTAACATTGTGAAGATGGCAATCCTACCAAAGGCAATATACAGATTTAATTCAATTCTAATTAAAATCCCTACAGTGTTCTTCACAGAGATAGAAAGAAAATGATCTCAAGTTTCATATGGAAAGGCAGAAGGCCTCGCATATCCAAACATATATTCAGCAAATGAAATACCTCTGGAGGCATCTCGATACCTTATCTAAAGCTATATTACAAAGCCATAGTAACAAAAACAGCATGGTACTAGCATAAAAACAGGAGTATAGACCAATGGAATGGACTTGAGGACCCGGACTTTGGGTCAAGCAACTATAGCTACTTGATATTCGACAAAGGCCCTAACAATATAGGCTGGAGAAAAGACAGCATCTTCAACAAATGGTGCTAGACAAACTGGATAACCCCATGCAGGAAACTGAAACTTGATCCACACATTTTGCCATGCACTACACTCAAATCCAAATGGATCAAAGACCTCAATATAAGACCAGAGACTCAAATACTACTGGAAGAAAATTTAGGAAGTACTTTCCATGATATAGGAATGGAAAAAGACTTCCTGAACAAAACCCCAGTAGCTCACGATCTTAAACAGTCACTCAACCAATGGGATCACATGAAGCTGAAGAGTTTCTTTATAGACAAGCATACAATATGCAAAGCCAATAGATTACCCACAGAATGGGAGAAAATATTTGCGGGTTATCCAACTGATAGAGGCCTAATCTCTAGAATGTACAAAGAACTCAAAAATCATAAACAGTAAGAAGTCAAACACCCCACTCACAAAATGGGGCAAAGACCAGAACAGGCAGTTAACAGAGGAAAAAATACAAATGGCAAACACATACTTAAGAAAATGTTCATCATCCCTAATCATCAGGGAAATGCAAATTACAACAACTATGATATTCCAACTTACCCCAGTAAGGATAGCAAACATCAAAAAAAAAATAAAAATCAAATGAATATAAATGCTGGCAAGGATGTGGTGAAGTAGGAACATTTATCCACTGTTGGTGGGAATGTAAGCAATATGGAGACTCCTGAAAAAGCTGACTATAGAAATACCAACAGAATTAGTTATTCCCTTTCTGGGAATCTATCCTAAAACCTTCAAACCACAGGCCAGAGAGATTTGCTCAACCATGTTTGTAGTGGCTCAATTCATAATAGCTAAGAGCTGGAATCAACCCAGATATCCATCACTAGAAGAATGGATAACTAAGACATGGTATACCTACACAATGGAATTCTATACAGCAGTAACAAAAAATGATACAATGAAATTTGAGGAAAAATGGTTGAACCTGGAACAGATCATTCTCAGTGAACTTACCCAATCACAGAAAGAAAATTGCCACATAGTTTCACTCATCTACAGCACCTAACCTGAATCTACCCAAGATACCTTACATACCCAGCATGCATCTCTGGACTAGACACTAGGATGGGTAGGGAGGGAGGGGAGAGCAGTGGTGGGGTGGGAAACACAAATCTAGACCCAATCAGCAATGGTACCAGAAAATTCTACTTCCTAAAAGGCAGACCAAATGGCTGAACCTTCACCAGGCCCTTAGAGGGAACACCTGAACCACAAGACACTGGAGAGGTATGATGAAGACTAACCTTAATCTTCCACATCTTCCCTCCCTCCCTCCTCTCTCTCTCTTTCTCTCTCTGTTCTCTAACTCTTGTGTATTAGTTATCTTTTTCCTCCTTTTCTTAGTGGGCACTGACCTGTAACTCCCAGTACCAGCAAGTGACTATCATCCACAATGAGCTTTTGATCAGAGAGACCTACAAGTTTTCCTAAGAGAAAGGTAGATTTCTGTCAGAGTACTTGATGACCCACCAGGGACAGAGGCTCATAAAACAATATAGGCTATTGACATTTCTCTTGGTTACCCACCAAAACTAGATGGTAAGTGCCTTTTGCTAAAGACAGTGTATGTTTGGTTGAAGGACAACAAAATCAAGCAGAAACAAAACTTGATACCTATTCTCTCCTGGCTAGCTTTCATAGCACTGCTGGATGATGCTATACAGGGTACCGGGTGAGAAAAATTATTACCAGTGTTACTTGGCTGTGGACCATGTATTTTACATAACTCATCTGCCAGGTGAGACTTGCAAACTGGTGTAATAATGTCATGATTGTTATTGGCTAACCAATCACTTTCTGATTAGAATTGAGGTCCATTCTAAAGGATTGAATTCATGTGTAATACTTTAAACCTGGTCAAACGTCTAAGCTACTTGTGTTCTTTTGCTAAATGAACATGCTGTGCTTATCAAAGTGCCTTCTAAATATTTATATTTATATTCATAGAATTGTGCTGTTTTCAGCCCCAATCATAGAAGTTTCTTTTTTATTGTGGGCAGCAGTTAATGCAGAGACACATCAGAATGGTGTTTTGAGAATGAGTGACTATTGCTTGCTCAGTCCTAGATGGGACATCTATATCACACCTCTGAATACAACCAATATTTAGATTCATTATATATTTTTTAAATTTAGTCTGTCTAAATCTCTTTATTGACAAGTTTAGGTCAATTACATTTTTTCTCTTAGAATAATTTATTGACTATACTGAGAAGAGGTGGTGATATTTGATATAACTAGATTACTTCATAGGCCATTTATATTTGGTTTTATTATTGAGAGATAATGCCTAATTCCTATAATTTTGCTGGTTACTTTTCTGGTTGGTGAATTATCATTTGCTTTTTTATTTCTTTCTTAGTACCAGGATTGTTTTAGCTTACTGTGTTGGAGATGATGAATTCCTTCCTAACTTTCCTTTGTTCATCTATCCCTCTCATGAAATTTACTCATTTTCTGTGTTTTCATGATTGAGACCATTTTTTTTTCTCCTGTATGTATGGTATTGATTTTTTAAAAATATATTTTATTTTTATTTATTTACTTGAGATAAGAAGAAGGAGGAGGAGGAGAAACAATCACAACAACAACAACTAATGGGGCTGAGGAGATGCATTCATGGCTAAAGATGCTTGCTTACAAAGCCTACCAGGCTGGGTTTATTGCCATGTAAAGCCAGAGATGGTCATTTGCTTGCAGCAGTAATAGTCTCTGGCATGTCTTCAACATATACACATACAAATAAGTAAGTAAAAGTGTTTTTAAAATAACTAATAGCAAAGTTCCTAAAACAATTGCATAAAATAATAAGGAAAGGAATGTTACCAATCTCTTTATGAAGCCAGTATTACCCTGATACCCAATCCAGGTAAATATACAATGAATAAAGAAAATTATAAACCAATCTTCCTTATGAACATAGAGGTAAATATTTTGAATAAAATACTTGCAAATAATATTCAACAACACATTAAAAATATTATTATATACCATGATAAAATTGGCTTCATTACAGGGATGCAAAGATGAGTCTACATATGCAGATCAGTATCACATAAATATACTCAAGTATAGCCATCACATGAGCATCCCAACAGATAAAGAAAAGATCACTGAGTATGTCTGTTGTAATTACCTTCTTGTTACTGGGAAGGTACTCACCAGAATGTTCCATCAAACTATGCTTACAGCACTGCAAGGTATCTCTTAGTCTAAAGTTTCAGTGCTTCCACATCCTCCCACTAATCAGTTCCAAGTGACCAAAGCTACACAGTCAGGTTTCTATCAGTAGTAACCCCAATACTCTGGTACAAATTTTCTGTTGTAGTGACCTTCATGTTGCTGAGATGCAACACCTGACCAAAATCAGCTATTCGGAGGGAAGGTTTTCATTTTGGCTTACAGTTTCCAGTGGAGGTTTCATGGTGGCAGAGGAAAGCATGGCATAAGTAGCGACTGGACATCACCTCTGCCATAGTAGGTAGAAAACAAGCAGGAGAGTGAACTAAATTTTAGCAAGAGGGAGATGGTTATAACACCCCCAAGCCCACCTCCAACAATATAACTGCAGTAAGACTCCATATCCCAAGTTAATCAGCTGGGAACCAAGCCTTCAAAACATGAGCTTATGGGGGACATATGATTAGAACCACCACAAGCCATTAGCTTCATTGATTTTCTCTATCACTTTTTGCTTCATACATCACCGATTTCTGCTGTGACATTTATTATTTCTTTTCTCCCACTTAATTTGGTAATAATTGTCTATTCCTTTTCTAATTTCTTCAGGTAGAAGTTGAGACTTCCTTTTTCTACTATAAGTGGTTGCTGCTTTAAAATTTCTTCTTCATATTAACTAAACAGCATCTATAAATTTAGATACCTTATATCACATGGATATTTAGCTCAAAATATATCCCTATTTCCTGGTTGTTTTCAGTTTGATCTATGGATTACTCAGAAGTATATTATTTATTTCAAATGTCTGAGAACTTTTTAGAAATCTTTCTGTTTTTAATTTGTAATTATTTCCATTGTGAGTCATGAACCTATCATCCTATTTGAACCCATGTTTATGTTATGAGATTTGTGTTATGTCCCTGAACATGGTTAATTTGGTAAGTTTGGAGTGCACTTGAAAATAATGTGTGCTCTACCATTGTTTGGTAATGTTTTATAAATTTCATTAAGGTGAAGTTGTTTGATAGAGTTGTTCAAATTTTTCTTCCCTTACTGATTTTTTTAAAAGTTAAGAGAAGGGTTTTGAAACTGCGAATCTGTGTTCCTCTTTGTAGGTTTATCAGTTTTTGTTTCATGTAATTTGAAACCACTGTTAGCTGCATAAATATTCAGAATTTTAATATTTTTATGTTTTATGGATCAACTGATTTTTTTCATTATGAAATATTCCTCTTTATTCTTGGTGATATTCTTTGTTGTGGGTATTAAGTAGCTAAATTGGATTCTCTGTATCTAGGGTTATCAGGACATATTATTTTGCAGGGTTTTATTTTTAATTTTTTTGGGTCATTATATTCTAAGTTTGTTTTCTACAGGCTGCATGTGCTTGAGTCTTACTTTAAAACATCTAATTTATAGTGAAACAAGCAAGGGTCCTATTTTCCTGATGAACCAGATACCAGCACAAGGGGGAAGGAGACCAACACAGAGAAAAATCAGCTCCTACCAAATCAGAGAGCCAGAGCCTCAGAGGCCCCCAACACCTCAGCACTGAAGCAGACCAAAAATGAACCCAATATGGCTCAGGGAAATTTTGCGGAAGAGGGGGTGGAAAGAATGTCAGAGTCACATGTTGGGTCATGATATGCAGAGACATTTATTGTATCAATAACTGTGGGCTAACTCCACAAGGCATGACCCATATACCTCAACAGGGAGGGGCCAATGGGGAGGGGGTAGGTCATGGATGAGCCTAATAATGGTACCAGACTGCCTGTATTTGCTGAATAGAAAACTAATTTAAAAAAATCCAATTTAACAATCCCTTCTTTTAATTTAAATTGGGACTATTAAATTTTAATTATTGATTTAGTGAGGTTGAAATCTCTTGGTTATGTTTTCTAATTGTCTGAGTGCTCTTTGCTCCTTTTCTCTTTCATTACACCTGTTTTTTCAAATAAATAAATGTTTAATGATTCAATTGTCTCTCATTTATTGACTATCATATTTGTTATGTTATTTTAGTGAGTGCTTTAGAATTTGTATTATGCTCTTTTTTTTTATCACAGTCAACTTTCAAGTGATATTATGCAGCTTCATGTACTGCATAAGAATCTTACAGTAGTATACATGTACTTTCCCTTCCCAAGGGATTATTCTCACTTATTTTACTTCTATGAATAATATAAAACCTAATAATACATTTTTATTGATTATACAAGCAATTATTTAAAAATTAATTTAAAAATATTATTTTAATAAGAAATATTTAAAATATTTTGTTTGCCAACAAAGAGCGATGAAGGGAGGGGAGAAAGGAAGAAACAGAGAGAAGGACAGAATAGGAATGCCCTGGCTTCTTGCCACTGAAAATGAACTCTAGAAACATGTGACACTTTGTTCATCTGGCTTTAATTCTGTACTGGGGAATCAAACTCAGACTGTCAGACTTTGCAAGCAAGTACCTTTAACTGCTGAGAAATCTCTTTAGCCCCAAATAATCTTTCGAAGGAGATTTAAATAAGAATAAAATATAGTTACCTTTCATTGATATTTCTGTTGATTTTTAGTACCCTGTAACAATTTAATGTCCTTCCATGCATATTGTAATAGCTCTGCCCCTTCTGAGTTGGTTTTAATTCATTGATGTTTCTACTCATTTTCCTATCTGGTGATACTTCTTTTGTCACTCACTGAGTTTAGTTAGGGTTGCTTGCATGAGCATGGATATTAGTGAACATGGGCAACTTACTAGTGACTACCCACTGAAGAAAATTACTCGCCCTGTCCCAGCAACCCTTAATGGCCAACAGCTCCTCTGAGAGTGGTAGGACCTCCTGAGTGCTTCCCCCATCCAGGATTGTGGTAGTTTCAACATAATATATTTCCCACAAAGTGTTTGTGATTAAGCTTCTTACTTAGTCTTCAGATGGTGGAGTCTTTTGGAGGTGGAGCCTTGCTGGAGGAAGTGTTTTGCTGGGGGTGGACCTTGGGCTTGATTAGTCCATCTGGTTGGATGTTCAGAACTGTCTCACTCTTCTGTGCTGTTCTTTTTCTGCTGCTGCTGAGGATGTGAACCACTTGCCATGTGCTCTCCACCATGATGAAACTTCCTCTAGAGACTGTAAGCTTGAAAAAAACATTTCCTCCCATCCACTGCTGCTGGTTGGGTGTTTTGTCCTAGCAAGGAGGAAGTTAACTGCTACCATATGTAATGTTAAGGGACCCAGTCCTTTTCAGGTCTTATGCAGTTAAGCACAGCTGCTATGACTTCATGAGGGCAAGGGCTATGTCATGTTCTGAAAATATTGTTCTACAAAGATTAGGGTAAAATAATATTATTTGTCTTCTGTGTAAATATTGCATGAATTTGGTTGCAATGAAAGTAAATATAGACTCTGTATTTTGCTTTCTCATGCAACCTTTGTGGGTTATTTTCTTCCTAGGTTAAGTCCTACTCCAGCTGACCTGGTGGAATTCACTATGGAGTCTCAGGGTGGCCTTGAACTCACCATGATCCTCCTACCCTTGCCTCTCGAGTGCTGGGATTAAAGTCGTGCGCCACCACACCTGGCAAGTCCTACTCTTTACAGGCATTATTACTCTTATTAATGCAACAGATGTTCTGTATTATAAGTATTTTTATTTTTTTTTTTTGATTTTTTTTTTTTGAGATAGGGTCTCACTCTGGTCCAGGCTGACCTGGAATTAACTCTGTAGTCTCAGGGTGGCCTTGAACTCACGGCGATCCTCCTACCTCTGCCTCCCGAGTGCTGAGATTAAAGGCGTGCGCCACCACGCCCGGCTAAAGTATTTTTACATAATTGTTATGTTCTTTTGAATTTTATGTTATTTAAAGCCATAGTGGGAATTTTATTTAAACAAGATCTTTTTCATATTTTGGATTATTTTGTTAGGATACATTCTTAGAAGTAGAATCACCATACCAAAGTTTGTATGAACTTTTTACAGACATAAATATTGATAAACTATTTCTGAAAGAGTTGCATTAGTTTATATCTACAACATTGTGTATGAAGCAGCTAGTTTTACCATAATACTTGAAACAGTTAAAAAAATTGTTCTTAGTAATTGTCCAGAAATCACCTATCTTAATTTTACTTTATAGCTCTTATGACTAAATTAGCTCATTCCAATATGTTTTAAATGAAATTGTGTTCAATTATTTTAGTTATCTCTATTTTTTTCTGTTGGGGTTTTGGCACTTTTCCTGCTAAGTTGTATAATTTTTATTTTTTGTATTGTATATAACTGTGTAATTATATATCTTGTTGCCATGTTTTTTTCTTCCAAGTACTTTTATTTTAATGCTTTTCTTTTTCTGTTTTTTTTTTTTTTTTCTTTGAGGTAAGGTTTCACTCTAGCCCAGGCTGACTTGGAATTCACTATGTAGTCTCAGGGCAGCCTTGAACTCACAGCAATCCTCCTGCCTCTGTCTCCTGAGTGCTGGGATTAAAGGTGTGTGCCACCATGCCTGGCTTTTTACAGATTATTTTTTATTTCATATCTATTGAAAGTAAAATGTATTGTTAATAATTTCCATTAAAGTATACAATAAACACTTAATTTCTTGTTAAGGGTGGTTAGGATTTTCTTGGGGAAAATATAGTAGAAAAGTTTTTGATTATATCACAATGGTATATATCCATTTTAGAAATGTGAGAGGTTTATATGCTGTAAAGAGAAACCAGAGCACAAACATATACATTTTATTTCTATTTCCTTTTCATATGAAAAGTGTGAAAACTTCATAGTTATTTCCTAATCAACACTTTAATAGACAGTTTATATTTTAAGAAGAAATTATATATGTCACATGTTATGTTGACAAATTAATTGACCATAATTGTCTAAATTGCTGGTTACTAATTTATTATCAGTTTTTCTGTGTGAAAATGTAAACCTGCACAAGCACTATGGCCAATTACAGCGCATTGATGTGACCTAATTACTATTGTGAGGAACCAACACATGGATAAGCAAGTGGAAACACATGCTAGAGACAAAATTGGATGTGATGTGAATACTAATTTTGACTTTTTGTTCTTTTACTCATTGAAACGATCCTCCAGCAAAGAAGAGAAAACAGACTATACAGCAACTGAGTCCTTATGTGGCAGGGACTGTGTGTGTTGCTTTCATGGACATTTGTTTAGTTCTCATGAGGGTTAAGGAGGCATAGTCACCCCATTTCACAGATAAGGAACAGATTCAATGACACAATGGAATTGCCCAAAGCTATATGTACTGTATTGAATGACCAACATTTTAACAGTTTTCTCATACTAATCTCAATGGAATTTTTCAATTTTAGTTTTATGAAATAAGGCTGCCCTGCAAAGGAAGGTTTCTTACGGTAGAGAAAAAAACACATTTTAAGGTAACTAGATATGCTATTTTTAGATGGAGTATCATGAAAACAGATTGAGCTCATTATTTACACTTATCAGAAAGTTTATAGTTCTTCTCTGAGTGACACGTGGTAGTTTGGCTATCTATAACAAATAGACAGAACCAGAGGATTTCTTGGTGCATTTGCCTGTTTATGGTGGCCAGATGTGTGGGCCACCTGGAGTTGATCTATTTGGTTAGATCTATGGAGGAAAGAAGCCCTGAAGGTGGTTGGTTTCCTTCATAAGCATGTATCCATAACTGAGCATGTAGCACAGGAATAGAGTGCTTGGCCAGAATGCAGGAGGCTCTGAGTTTGATTCTCTAACAGTGCAAAAATGTAAAGAAAAAAATCTCCCAAAAGCATACAGCCTGTTTTGCTTTTCCTGGCCTTTGTCAGTATCCAATTATGGGGTATAGTCCTGGAATTATAAAAACTGACTATTGGATCTATTTGCCCAAGGGTGGGGATAGCTGCTTTTTGGAGAAGAGCCTGAAAGTAGGAAAACTGGCCTTTGGGATCTTTTAAACCAAAGTTGAGCCCACTGCTGCTTCTGCTGTTGCCACTGCTCTGATGTTCTGTGGTTGTAGCTTTTGCTGACAGGCATTCATTTGCATTTTAGTTGAACAGCAAAAAATAGGAATATGTGAAAAATTAGGATTATATGGGCAAAGGCAGGCAACATATAAGTGAAGGGCAAGGAACTTTTTTTTTTCCCTAAAAGTATTTATTTATTTGAGGGAAAGAGAAGGCAGAGGGGAGAAGGGAGGGAATTGGCATGCCAGGGCTTCTAGCCACTGCACCTCTACTTTCCCCACATATTTCATTTTTATTGTTTATTTCCAGTTTATTCTATAGTGAATTCTCATATGTCAGGATCCCTGGCCCTTCCTACTCTTGTATTTTGAGCTGTGGAATTGTCTTAATATTTCTGGTGTTTCTGATCTATGGGCCCAACTCCACATTCCATACAACCCCATGGGAGTACAGATTGTTATTTTAACTGTGGTTTAAATTCTAACGACTTAAACATGCTCAATTCGTGGTCATGTAGCTATTCACTCCTCATTAAAGCAGCACGGGGAGTAATCTCATACCATAAAAATGAGGATTTTTTTGTCACTTAAATTAAGAGAGTAATGTCTTTTAATTAACTAGCCAAGGGGAAGGTTTCTATGGTACTAATTCATGCCAGCATTACTTTCGTGTCTCCTCCCCTCCTTCGCTTACTCTAGTTCCTCTCCAGACCTTTCCATCGCTTACATTCTATCCCTTTACTTGCCTGTCCAGGATTCCCTCCTCTTATTCCTCCCTGCTTCCTCTCTCCCCAAGTTTTATCCTAGCTTTCTTGCCAATATACTGATGCTTACTACAACTTATAAACCAATCAAACTATTCCATGTAAGGATCTGCATATAAGGGAAAAAAAATGTGACATTTGCCTTTGTAAGCCTGTTTAACCTTGCTAAGTATGATTTTTCCAGTTTATGATGGTTTTAATCAGGTAATCACATAAACTTATGTGTTCTGAATGCTTGCTGTCCAGCTCGTAACAATGTGGGAGAAGTTTTGCTGGAGGAGGTGTTTTTCAGGGTGTTGATCTTGAGGTTTATAAGCCCCTAGCTTGCCAGTGTTATTTTTCTCACTCTCCCACTGTTGTTTTTCACCTGCTGTGGCAGAGGCGAGGTCTAGTCTCTGCTCATGCAATGCTATGTCCAGGAATCATGGAGCTTTCCCTTAAGATTAAAAACCAAAATAAAAACCTTCCTCCCATTAGCTACTTTTGGTCTAGTGTTTCATCCCAGCAACAAGAAGGTAACTGCAACACAAGTTTGTCTTTTCCTAAAATTTTTATTAATTCATTTTTTCTTGCCACTGAGTCAAATTCTATTGTGTTTATGTACCACATACTCATCATTCATCCATCAATTGATGGGCATCTGGGCTTATTCAGTTTCCAAACAATTGTGAATAGAGCAGCAACCAACAAGGCTGAGCAAGTATATCTATAGTAAAGCATTGAGTCTTTAGGGTATATGCTAAGAGTGGTAGAACAGGATTTAATAGAAGATATATTTTTAAATTTCTGATGAACCTTCATACTGATATCCATGATGATTGTATAAGTTTTTACTTCTACTAACAGTGGATGAGGGCTCCTCTCTCCTCACATCCTCGCCAGCATTTGTTGTCATTTGCTTTTTGGTGATAGCCATTCTGACCCAAGTTATGGCTAAAGATGTTCAACATCTTTTTAGGTGTTTATTGGCCATTTGTATTTCTTCCTTTGAGAATACTCTATTTAACTCCCAGCCCCATTTTGAAAAAAATATTTTAAAAATATTTATTAATTTCCAAAGGAGAGAGAGATAGACAGAAGAGAGCTAGACAGACAGAATGGGTGCTTCAGGGCTCCCTGTTGCTGCAACAAGCTCTAGATGCATGCACCACTTTATGCATCTGGTTTTATGTAGGTACTGGGGAATTTTGCCAGGGTAATTAACTTTTCAGGCATGTGATTTAACCACGGAGATTTTTCTTCAGCCCCTCCCAGCCCCATCAGTAAGTGGGTTGATTGATTTTTTTTTATTACTTAGTTTTTTTTTTTTTTTTGTGTGTGTGGTAGGGTCTTGTTCTAGCCCAGGCTGATCTAGAATTCACTACATAGTCTCAGGCTGGCCTCGAACTCACAGTGAGCCTCCTACTTCAGCCTTCTGAGTGCCAGGATTAAAGGCATGTGCCACTGTGCCTGGTCACTTGCTTAGTTTTTTGAATTCCTTGTGAATTCTAGATATTAAACCTCAATAACATGTATAGCTGGCAAAGGTTTTTCATTCTGTACATGTCTATTAATTCTGTTGATGGTTTGCTTATCTGTACAATAACTGTTTAGTTTCATGAGATTCCCACTGGTTGGATGTTTCTCTAATTCCCTTGGCAACTGGGGTCTTATTCAGAAAGGCTTTCCCTACACCTATATCTTGGAGTGTTCTTCTACTTTTCTTCTAGCTGTTTTAGAGTTTCAAGACTAATATTGAGGTCTGTGATCCAATTGGAATTTATTTTTATTCAGAGTGAGAGAAAAGGGTCATACTTCCATACATGCTTATCTAGTTTTTCCAGTACACTAGTTGAAAATGGTGTGCATATTTGTCCTCTTCTGTTAAAAATAAGGTAGCTGTAGTTACTAGGATTTATATTTGCATTTTCTATTCTATTCCATTGATTTATTTTTTTTGTTTTCTGCCAGTACCATGATATAGTCATTACTATGGCTTTATGGTATATCTTGAGATCACATATGGTAGTATTCCTTGTGCTGAGGACATTTTTAGCTATCTAAGGCCTATGTGCTTATGTATGAGTTTTGAGACTATTTTTCTATTTTTATGAAGAATGTTGCTGGAATTTTGATTGGAATTACATTGAATCTTTGTATTACTTTTGGTGGTATAGCCATTTTCATGATATCAGTTCTTTTGATTCATGAGCATGGGGGATCTTTCAATCTTCTGATGTCTTTCTCAGTTTCTTTTTTAGTGCCTGAATGTTTCCATTGTAATTTCTTTCACTTCCTTGATTAGGAATATTCCAAGATATTTTATATTTTGGGAACTACTGTAAATGGGATTGTTTCCCTGATTTCTTTTCTTTTGTTTGTCATTGGTATATATGCAGGGAAGGTAATTGAGTTTTGAGTTGCTTTTATATTGTGCCATTTTGCTGAAAGAGTTTATCAGCTCTAGGAGTTTTTATGATGGAGTCTTTTGGGTCACTTGTAGAAAATCATACAATGTGCAAACAGGGATAATTTGTCATCTTCCTTTCCAACTTGTATCCACTTTCTTTCCTTCTTTCTTTTTTTTGTGTTAGTGTTTGAGCTAAGACTTCAAGTACTATCTTAAATAGCAATGGGGAGAATAGATATCCCTGTCTTATTCCAGACCTTAATGGGAATTCTTAAATTTTTTCATTTAGTATGATATGGGCTTTAGATCTGTTGTATATAGCCTTTATTATATTGAAAGATGAACGCCCCACCCCTAGTCTCCAGTGTTTTAATCATGAAGGGATGTTGTATTTTGTTGAAAGCCTTCTCTGTATACTCTGAAATACTCATAAGATTCTTTTCCTTAAGCATATTTATGTGATATATTACATTTATTGAATACTGTATGATAAAACATCCCTTTATCCCTAGGATGAAACCTACTTGATTAGAATGGATGATACTTTTGATGTGTTCTTGGATGCAATTTTCAAGAACTTTATTGAAAGTTTTTGCATCTAAATCCAAGGATATTAGTACCTAGTTTTCTTTTCTTATTGTGTCTTTGTCTTTTTTTTTTTTTTAATTAATGTAATGCTAGTTTCATAGAAGGAGGCAGGGAGCATTCCTTCTTTTACAATTTTGTGAAATAACTTGAGAAAAAGTGATTTTAGTTCTTCTATAAAGGTTTGGTAGAATTTGGCAGTTAATCCATCTGTTTGGCCAGGAGACTTTAATTACTCTTTTCATCTCTCTTTTTTTTTAATCTCTTTAGGTATAATAATTTTATTTGGGTAATTTATTTCTTCTGATTTTAGTTTTGGCAGGTCATATGAGTGAATTTATACATTTCTTCCAAATTTTCTCATTTTGTGAAATATAGATTTTTGAGACATGTCCTAATAATTCTTCCAATTTATTGCTATCTGTTGTAATATCTCCTTTTTTGTCTCTAATCTTTTTTATTAGATTCTTCTCTCTTTTTCTTTTAATCAATTTGGCCAGGGGTTTGATAATCTTGCTTATTTTTTCAAAGAACTAGCTCTTCATTTCATCATTTTTTTTTTTTTGTTTTTTTTGAGGTAGGGTCTCACTTTGGTCCAGGTTGACCTGGAATTCACTATGTAGTCTCAGGGTGGCTTCAAACTCACCATTATCCTCTTACCTCTGCCTCCTGAGTGCTGGGATGAAAGGTATGTGCCACCATGCCTGGCTCAAATTTTTTTATTAACTACTTCCATGATTATAAACAATATCCCATGGTAAGGCTCTTCCTCCCCCCACTTTCCTCTTTGAAACTCTAGCCTCCATCATATCCCCTCCCCCTCTCTATCAGTCTCTCTCTTATTTTGATGCCATGATCTTATCCTCCTTTTATGATGGTCTTATGTAGGTAGTGTCAGGCACTGTAAGGTCATGAATATCCAGGCCATTTTGTGTCTGGGGGGAGCACGTTGTAAGGAGTCCTATCCTTCCTTTGGCTCTTACATTCTTTCTGCCACCTCTTCTGCAATAGACCCTGAGCCTTGGAAGGTGTGATAGAGATATTGCAGTGCTGAGCACTCTTGTCACTTCTTTCTAGCACCATGATACCTTCTGAAAGGTCACTGCCATCTGAAAAGAGAAGATTCTCTACCAAAAGTGAGAATAGCATAATATAAGGGTATGAACATTAAGAGAAGTGCTTACTGGGCAGTCTGATAAGCATAGTATATACATTTATCCAGACAGCAGCAAACGTTACATCCCTAGGGCTCATGACTACCCCTGTTTTAAGTTTTCAGTATCAGGGATATATTCCCTCCCATGGAATGGGCCTCCAATCCAATTAGAGAGCAGTTGGTTTCTGCCATGACAGACGTGCCACTATTGCTCATTTGGCCTGGGTGGCCAAATATAAGGCTTGCAGTGTCCACTGTTGAGTATCTTCACTGGTGATTTCTCTCTCTCCTGTTGAACTGCATGCAGAATAGCTTTTTCCAGCTTTCTGTCAGCTGGTCTACATGGAGGAGGTGATCCACTCAATTCCAGCAGGATTTCTCAGTGGCCTTGCAGCCCAACATTTCATCAATTTTTATAATTGTTTTCTTCATATCTAATTCATTGATTTCTGACCTCAGTTTGAATATTTCTTTCTGCTGGGTGTTTTTTGGTTTGGATTCTTATTTTATAAAAACCTTCAGATGGGTAATTAAATTATTTATTTGAGATCCCTCTATTTTTGTAATGTGGACCTGCTGGGGCTGTAAACTTCCCCCTTCGGACTGCCTACATTTTGTCTGATAAATTTTCATATGTTAGGAGCTGGAGAGATGGCTTAGTGGTTAAGGGATTTGCCTGCAAAGCCAAAGGACCTTGGCTCGATTCTCCAGAACCCTCATAAGCCAGATAAACAAGGGTACACATGCATCTGTAGTTTGTTTACAGTAGCTGTAGGTCCTGGCATGCCCATTCTCTCTCTCCCCCTCTCTGTCTCTCTTGCTCTCTCAAATAAAAAACAAATAAAAATTAAGTTAAATTGCTTCTCGGCCTTTTGGCTAAGATCAAGTGTAAAAATTAAGTTAAGAAAAAGCAAAACTAAATTTTGGTTTGTTATATTTTTCTTCTAATTCAGTTCTAGGAGGTTTTGATTTCCTTCTTCATTTCTTCTATGACCCATTCATTGTTCTGTAGTGTGTTGAGCCATCTCCAGGAGTTTGTGTATTTTCTATTGCTTCTTTTATTGTTGATTTCAAGCTTTATTGAATTATGATCAGATATTATATAGGGACTTATGTCAATTTTCTTTTATACATGATCGTTTTTGGAGAGGGTTCCTTTAACTGCTGAAAAGAATGTGTATTCTGCAAAGTTTGGATGGAATATTCTGTAGACATCTGCTAAGTCTTTTTGCTCTATAGTGTTGTTTAGCTCTATTGTTTATCCATTTGTTTTCTGTCTATATTATTTTCTCTTGATGATAATGAGTTACAGTTATATTAAAGTCACACACTTTTATTGTATTGGGAGTTATTTCTAATTTAATAACTGGTAGATTTATTTTTATACAATTTGGTGCACCTGTGCTTGCTGCATATACATTTATGATTGTAACACTGTATTGTTGAACTACTCCCTTGGTATTAAGTGCCCTTTCCCCCCTCTGTTCATTACTTTTTGTTTGAAGTTTATTTTCTCAGATGTTTCTATTGCCACATTAGCTTTCTACCTATTTTCATTTGCTTTGAATATGTTGTTTTCATTCTATCACTCTAAAGTGTTATTTGCCTTTAATATTAAAGTGGGTTTCTTTATAATAGTAAATTGATGGATCTAGTTTTCTCATTCATCTTGTTAACCTGAGTATTTTGATTAGAGATATACTTGAGAGATATAAGTTAATCTCTGTCAAATTGAAGACTGAGGAGTTTGGTATTTTCTTGATTTTTATTTGCTTTCACATCTGTTCTAGTTTTCGTATTGTTTTTCCTCCTGTAGCCTCTTGAGTGTGTTTATTCTTCTCTTCTGTGGAGAGTATTCTATCAAGTACTCGTTGTACAATTGCCTTAAGGCAGACCAATTCAGAAAGCAAGTTTTTTTTTTTAATTTTTAATTTAATTTATTAGTTTTCTTTTCAGCAAATACAGGCAGTTTGGTACCATTGTTTAGGCTCATCCATGATCTACCCCCTCCCATTGGACCCTCCTTGTTGATGTAAATGGGTCGTGCATTGTGGAGTTAGCCCACAGTTATTGGTACGATAAATGTCTCTGCATATCATGACCCAACATGTGACTCTGACATTCTTTCCGCCCCCTCTTCCACAAAGTTTCCCTGAGCCATGTTGGGTTCATTTTTGGTCTGCTTCAGTGCTGCGGTGTTGGGGGCCTCTGAGGCTCTGGCTCTCTGATTTGGTAGGAGTTGATGTCTCTCTGTGTTGGTCTCCTTCCCCTTTGTGCTGGTATCCGGTTCATCAGGAAAACATCACCCTTGCTTGTTTCGCCAATTGTCCTTAGTTTCAGTCAGGCCCCTTTTGAGGTATGTTGGGGCAGCTCTCTCCTTAGGATCTGCATCTATCTGAAAAAGAGAAGCAGATTCTCCAAGTTGGCACCCGGAAGATTGAGATAACAATTACTTTTTTTATAGAGAGTTTGATAGGTATAGGCCCTCTTGTACCCCATGATTGATGGTAGCTTGATATTGGAGAGTGGGCTTATGTTTGGGTATGGTTCTGACTTGTTTCCCAGCTCCAGCTATGGGTCTCCTACCACTGAGGGGATCAGTTAGCCAAATCAAGAGCAGTTGGTTCCCCACCATGGCTGTGTGCCACTATTGCACTTGTGTGGGCATCACATCAGGTTATTTGTTGCTAATTAGGTTAAACAATGAGTTGCTTGGACAGATCTTGGTCATTTCCCCCAGTCGCCCATGTAGCACCTTCTGGCACTAGACACGCTGACTGTCTGGGGACTGACTCTCTCCTGGCTTCCAGCCATGCCATTCCATTTTACGTGTCAGCTGCGTAAGGAGTCTTCAGCAATAGGGTCTTACCACTGGCTTTTGGTGGGTCATCAAGTACTCTGACAGAAGTCTGTCATTGTTTTGGGAAACCTTGTAGGTTTCTCTGATCAAAAGCTCATTGTGGATGGTAGGCCCAAGCTGGAAGTGGGGGTTACAGGTCAGTGCCCACTAAGAAATTGAGGAAAAACATAACTAATATACAAGAGTTAGAGAGAAGAGAGAGAGAGGGGAGAGGGGGAGAGGGAGGGAGGGAAGATGTAGAAGATTTAGGTTAGACTTGATCCTACCCTCTCCAGTGTCTTGTGGTTCAGGTGTCAGAAAGCAAGTTTTATCATGGAGAGATTTCCCCTTATATTATGAAGGATAGTTATGCAATATATAATAGTATGGTTTGCCAGCTGTAAACTTTCAAAATTTAAAATACTGTATTCCAAGCCCTTCTGGATTTTTTGATGAAAACTTAGATGTAATTTTGATGGGTTTGCCTTTGTAAGTGATGAGCTGATTTTTTCTTGCAGCTTTTAGTGTTCTATGTTTTCTGTGGTTACTGTTTTAACTGTAATATGACACAGGGAATTTCTGTTTGGTTCTTTTTCAGTATCTCAATTACTTTGGTGAATCTTCCCATCAAATTAATGACCATTTTGTAACATTGGTAACTTTTTGTCTAGGTTTTTGCATTAGTCAAGTTTCCCTAGAGGAACAAAACTGATAGAATGAATTGTTTTAAAATGGAATTTAATTACGGCAATCCAAAAATAGCAGTCTTCAGGTTTGAGAGTCACAAAACCTGGTAGCTGCTCAGTTCATAAGCTGGACGACTCAGCAGTCCCAATCTAATGCTGAAGGACTGAAGATTTCCTGGAGAGCCACTACTCCTTAGTCCACTTTGGAAGGCTAAGGAAACTTGGTCCAAATGCTGACAAAAAACACCTGAACAGGGACTGGGGAAATGGCTTAGCAGTTAGGGCATTTGCCTGTGAAGCCTAAGGACCCGGTTCAATTCCTCAGGACCACGTAAGCCAGATGCACCAGGGCACATGTGTCGGGTTCATATGCAGTGGCTAGAGGTCCTGGTGCACCCATTCCCTCTTTGTCTCTCATAATTAAATAAAATATATATTAAAAAAACCCACCTGAACAAAAAAGATGCGCTCCAATTAGGTGGTGGTGCATGCCTTTAATCTCAGCACTGAGGAGGCAGAGGTAGGAGGATCGCCTTGAGTTGGAGAATAAAGAGTGAATTCCTGGTCAGCCTGGCCTAGAGTGAAACCCTACCTCAAAAAAAAGAAAAAAAAAAAAGATGCCTGCTCCCAGTCCCATGGTGCTTGTGGGCTCCCCTGCTGCTGGCTTGAGGCTGCCTGAACCCTGCAAGACTGCTGAAGAAGCAGGCTTCTTGTTCCGACTTCGTGATTGAAGTGTCCCTGGGTCCCCAATTCCTAGATCCTCTGCTGCAGAGGGAGGGTGTGAGGCCAACTCCCTGGTCCCAGTTGGATCTCCCTGCTCCTGACTTGGGGATGCCTGGACACTGCAAGCTTGATGTGGAAGCAGGTCCCTTACTCTGCCTTCCTAATTGAATGGCTACTGGGTCCCAACTCCCAGATCCTCCACTCTGGAGGGTGGGAAGTGAGAAAGCCAGAACTCCTGGTTGGTTCCCCACCACCCCGTAACCTGGCCTCAGTATCCCTGCTGCTGCCTTGTGGTGGCCTGGTCCCTGCCTGTGAGCTCTGGAAGCAGGCATTTAGCTCTGGTTTGCTGATTGACTGGCCCCTGGTTACCCAAATCCCTATTCCCCTGAGCCAGAAGGTGCAGTGAGGAGCCCAGATCTACCAGTTCCATACCTCCCAGTTCCCCAGATCCTTTGATGTACATGCAATCTCCACAATTTGCACATCTGTGTTTATAACCTCATTGTACACAAATCCGGTTCACATTCAAACAGAACACCCACTGAAGATCCTACAAGGACAAATACTTGCTTCCCTTCAGTAGAATAAAATGTTTCCCCAAGATGGATGGATCAATGCAAAAGAAAACTGTGAGATCTCCACCAAGGAATGGAAGCCTCCAATGAAATCATAGAGAAATCAACAGAAATTGAATTCCAAAATTAAAACACAATAGCCAAGTGTTAAGCTCTCACTAGTCTTTGGCTAAAAGAGGGGTTACACACATCAAATTCTTCCTAAATTACTAATGTTTATCCCAGTTAAACTATTCTGACTTTACTCTCCACTGGAGAATTTGTTTTTATTTTCTTTAATTGTTTTTTGTTTTATTTGAGAGAGAGAGAGAGAGAGAGAGAGAGAGAGAGAGGAAGGAAAGAATGTGAAGTCCAGGGCCTTCAGCCTCTGCAAATGAACTCCAGATACATATGCCACTTTGTGCATCTTGCTTATGTGGGTCCTTTGGCTTTGCAGGCAAGCACCTTAACAGCTAAACCATCTCTCTGGCCTGTGTTTTTCTGTTTCCAGAAGGTAGTGACACCTGAGGAGATAAACTACCCCTCATAGTTTAGCCAAGCCACAGCTGAAACCACAGAGGAATTGGGGAAATGAACAAGAGTGTTGCTTTCTTGCTGAGCTCAACAATCAACGCCAGAGTGATTGAGAAAGACCCCAAAGACACTCAGTACCTATCAAAGTAGAGATCCAGAGGCTCCTACGAGCTCATCACTGAAGTAGACTTAAAACACATTCACCATGGCTCAGGGAATATTGCCAAAGAGGGGGCAGAAATAATGTAAGAGCCATAGGCTGAGACATTATGCATTGCCCCCCTAAAAAACAAACTGCTGCTCCCACAATGTATAACCCACAACCTTATGGAGAATACCTACAACCTTACAGAGGAGAGTCCATAACACAGTGGGGGCAGGGACAAGGAAAAGAGATCATCAACACATGATGTATCCATGCAAAATATATTGTTAATAACAATTAGCAAGTTAAAAAGAGATGCATGTACAAGTGAAGGCACTCACCACAAGTATCACAGGCAGTCAGGTGCGAGGAAGGGACTTTCCCCTCCAAGATTCCTTCATCACTATGGCATAGGGGCTCACTCTGGAGGAAGGACTTCTTCCTTCAGTCAATCCTTCCAGGAAGCAATCTTAAAGACATGCCTAAGAGGAATGTCTGTGGATTCCTAATCACATCAAGTTGACAACAGAACTTGACCATCACAGTTCTCAAGTTGTTGCAGTCAGGTTCACATTGCTGGTAGAAATCACCCAACCAAGAGCAGCTTGTGGGAAAAAGATTTATCTTGGCTTACATGCTCATAAGGGAAGCTCCATGATGGCAGGGAAAACGATGGCATGAGCAGAGGGTGGACATCACCCCCTGACCAACATAAGGTAGACAACAGGAACAGGAGACTGTGCCAAACACTGGCTTGGGGAAACTGGCTATAACACCCATAAGCCCACCACAATACACTACCTCCAGGAGGCATTAATTCCCAAATCTTCATCAGCTGGGAACCTAGTATTCAGAACACCTAAGTTAATGGGGGACACCTGAATCAAACCACCACATTTCACCCCTGGCCTCCACAAAGTGATATACATCCATGATGTAAAATGCAATGCATTCAGTCCAACTTTAAAAGTCCCCATAGTTTTTATGAATCCCAATGATGTTCGAATATACCCATGGTCCATGGTCTTTCAACTGAGCCATAATACCAAAAAAAATCTCACAAAACCCATAATGGCACAGAATAAACATTCACAGTGCCAAAGATGGCATTAGGCACAGCAAAGAAACAATCAAGAAATACATGATTTAAAACAACCAGGGCAAACATCAAACTCTGTGTAGCTCCAATCTGTAGCTCCAAGTTCAAAAAGTCTAGTTAGTAGCAAATCTCCAAGTCTGATAATTCTAACCAGCAACAAGTCTCTGGTATTCCAATTCCACCCCTCCGTCTAGGCTACTCACAATCCTGGAAAACCTCATGGCTGGCAGATCTCCTTGGCAGCTATCTTGTGGTCCCAGCATCTCCACTGGGTCTCCACTGCAATCGATGGTTCATCTTCATGGTCCCATGGGGTCTCTATGCAGGCAACCAGCAAACCTGCTTCACACTGCCCATGGCCATTTCCAAAACACAAGACCATGTTGCAAACTCAATGGCCTTCTCTTTCCTGCATTTCTTATACTCCACAATACCAGGTAAGGTGCCAATTTGTTAATCAATTTGTTAATAAATCAGACTTTGAAGAACAGGACAGTCCTCGAGCACTCAGTCCTCTTCAAAAGAGTCTACATTCTTCCTGTTGCCCCAGTGCAGGTCAGTTAACCCAGTCTCAAAGGTTGTAATCTCTCACTTGCAGCTCAATGGGCAACAGTTCACCCAAAGATTTTACTTTCTGTGCCATATCCCTCTGCTCATAACGGTTCATTTTATGCAAAGCAATCCTATATAACTTCTCAGGACATGGGCATAACAGCAAGCTTCCCACACAAACTGCTAACCCAGTCCAGGCAAAGTTCTTTCTCACCCTCATAAACCAAACCTTACAGTCCATAGTTCTTAACTGCATTCAGGCCTTTCAACTCTCACTAGAATAGTCCATGAAGCTGTACTTACAGCATTTCAAGATGTCTCTTAGGCCAATATTTCAAATCCTTCCACATTCCTCTTGAAAATCAGCTCTAAAAGGTCAAAATGACACAGTCAGGTGTCTAGCAGCAACCCCACTCCTGGCACCACTTTACTGTTGTAGTCAGGTTCACATTGCTGGTAGAAATCACCCAACCAAGAGCAGATTGTGGGAAAAAAAAAGAGATTTATTTTGGCTTACAGGCTCAAGAGGGAAGCTCCATGATGGCAGGGAAAACTATGGCATAAGCAGAGTGTGGACATCATCTCCTGACCAATGTAAGGTGGACAACAGGAACCGGAGAGTGCTAAACACTGGCTTGGGGAATCTGCCCACAATACACTCCCTCCAGGAGGCATTAATTTCCAAATCTCCATCAGCTGGGAACCCAATATTCAGAACACCTAAGTTTATGGGGGACACTTGAATCAAACCACCACACAAGTGGTTTTCTTATTTCATTCAGCTCTTATTTGAATCCTCTATATAGTTATCAAACCTTTTTAACACTACAACTCTGAAATCCTTTTCTGCATTTCTGTCATTTCAGCTATCCTATTACTTTGGCTTCTGGTATCATGGAGCTGTAAGCCTATGGAATTGCCACCATGTATTGTTGCTTCATATTATTTGTGTTTTTGTGTGTGTATGTGCAGGTGTGTGTGCATGCATGCATGTGATGGGACAGAAGTGACCTCCAATTTCTTTTTCCCTCAGAAGTACTTTCTAACTCTGATTTCTAGACAATGCCTTAGGTACCCATATCAGATATAAGATGAAAAACCAAAATGTTATTTCCTTGACTAGTTTCCAATAGAGAACAAAATTAGAATTCTGAAAACTCAGTTTCCAAACTGAGCAAAATCTACCGAATTTAAACATATGTAAGAAATTATAAATCCATTTGCACAGGTATAACCATATAATTTAGTTAGGCTAATTTCTAAACAATGGGAAATTTTTGTTAACAAAAAAATAAACTTTCAAGGCTGGAAAGTCCAAGATCAAAGTGCCAGCAATTTTGGTAGGATTCACTATGCTTTCAATATGGCTACTTAATCTCTGGTTTCTTTTTAGATCTTAGAAATGTTTTTCCTTCTATTGAGATGACCTATTGTTGGTTGTGGTAGTTTGAATGGATGGTCCTTAATATACTCAGGATATTATTACAGTTTGTAATGATTGACTGGGGGAGGTGTCACTGTGGGTGTATCCTAGGGTCCAGCCCTAAGATATAGGGGTTGATCTGGAATTCTAGCCTAAAGATTTGTACAGTATTTGAGCTCTGCTGTAGTTCCTAAGTGTGCTTCCATGTACTGGTACTTGTGGATTGTGGCTTTTTTCTCTCTGTTTTGACCTTTGAAAACAAGCCAGCTTGTTCTTCCATCATGGAACTTTCCCTCTGTCTTCAACAAATCCCTTCCTCCATAACTGTGCCTGGCCTGGAAGTTCATCTCAGCAACCTGAGCCTGACCACTACACTGGATCATAACATAGAAGTCAGAAGGGCAAAGGGGAATGGAAGGTCAAAACTTGCCCACTGAAGCCCTTTTATAAAGGATAAACATCTCCCATCAAGAGGATGCCCTCACAGCCCAATCACCTCCTAAAAGCCTCACTTGTTAATATTGTAACATTAGGAATTAAATTTCTACATGAATTTTGGAAGATGACACAAACATTCAAATAACAGAGTGAGCTAAGAAATAATTTTTAAAAACCTATTATTACTCTTTACATTCAGAGAAATTTTAACTAGAGTATATATGCAAAAAATAGTTTTAAGTAGTGGATCCTGCAAGCAAAATCAATCTACTAGGCAAGATGTACACACTGGTGCAATAGTGCCACACATGTTATGGGAGTAATCAACTGTTCTCTGATTGCATGGGAGGTCCAGTCAGTGAGAGGAATTCATATCTGGTCCTGAGACCAGAAGTCATAAACCCTAGAATGAAACTCCCACTGTTCTTTGGCTAAAAGAAGAGGGTAATGTCAAAGTGTCTTCTAAATGCCTATTTTTTATCTGCTCTAATCTATGCTTCTCTCACTCTTGCTTGGATAATCTTCTTTTTTGCTGATGGCAACAAATACTTGAGAGACCTGAAACCCATCAGGACAACAGGAAAAGAATATCAACTGCTTAGCAGAAGACTAGTCATCCCTATCCCATTTGCCAGGGCCCAGGAAACATTGCGGAGGAAGTAGGAGTATAAATATGAGTGCTGTTCGCTCTGCTAGCCTGAGAACCTACTCCAGGGAGATGGAGGTAGATGCTATGTAGACTTAAAACTCATCATAGCAGAAAATCAGAGGTTACTGAGAGCTGAACACTAAAGAAGACTCTTAACATGCCCTCCAAGGTTCAGATGACATTTCAGAAGGGGTGGTGGTGGAAGGAATGTAAGAGCCCCAGGGTGGGAAGGTGTACTCTCCAACAGAGACTGACTGATGAATTCATGACCCCACAGCGAACACCAATATTCCTACTGAGGAGAGCTCTCAGTAGAATGGGGGTGGGGAAGAGGGTGCATAAGCATATAATTTGACAAGAATATGAGAAATATGTGATATGTTAATACAGGAAAGTTATCAACTAATAAAAGTAAAAAAAAAAAAAACTTTAAAAAAAGATGGCCAGAAAAACCTTGAGTGTTGCTTCTAAGTATGTTGTCTAGAACAATGGTTTGTAACCTCCAGTCTCCAGACCAAAGCTGTGTATTGATGGCTCTCAGAAACCAGTAACTTGAATGGATAAAAATTATATATTAGTTGTAATCAACTACTAACTGAAGCATTTCCTTGGGCATAAGAGGAGTCAGTAATACATAATATCAGGTTTTGTGATATTTTATCCAATAAAAATCATAGAAATTATCAAACTGTATTTACAGTTATAAATATGTCAAAATTCCTCTTACACTATCATAATTTAAAAGTTTATATCTTTTGCACCCACAGTTAGATCATGTTATTTTCTATCAGGATTTCACAATAAAGGGAATGGCAAAACACAGGGATTCTCTTGGATATGATGTCATGGATCTGAAAAGAATATTTCCTGACAACCCAGGACTTTGCTAGCAAGGGAGAATTTGGTGTATGGAACACTTAAATTTATTTCTATATCTTTCTGACCATACCCCATGACATTAAAGGATTATTTTAAATTCCCTATCCTTCTACCTCCCAAATGCCAGGAATGCTGGTGTATACTGCCCACCCCCATGTCCCATTGGAGGTCTTTGTTGATACAGTTCCTGGGGTGAGTCTAGTTTTGATCAGGACAGGGCTGTTGAATACAAAAAGTTTTTTCTGTGGGTGAGAGAGGTAAGGACAGGATAGGGTCATGCATTGGAATCTAATTTTGAGATAGGTGAGAGGCAGAGAGTTGAGGAGCAAGTATTCTCTGTAGGTGATACTGTAATGACAAAGTGCTCAGACCAAAATGCACTGATATATCCTGGACTCATCAAGGATTTCACAGGTCAGAATTGCCAATGATAAGTGAACAGGGATGGGTCAGAGCCAGATGGTATCTTTGAAAGCTAGACTACAAAGTTAATCCATTATCTATAGGCTATGCAGAGCCATTGACATTTTTTAAATAGGAAAAAAAAAAAAAGAAATGACATGATCAAAATGGGGGCAGGCAGGATGAATGGAGTTCTGGATCAGAAAAGAAGACCTTGAAGTGCCAAGGACACTTGAGGACCAAACAGTTGTTATATTTGAATTGTTTTGTATGCCATTGTGATGTTTCTTATTAAAATAGTCAATGTTCTTTAACACCATTTTGCTAAAAGTTCAACTCAGTCATCTCAAGTATTTGGAAACAAATTTCTGCTACTACCTCTGTGAACAAAAGAAAATGGCTTAATTTCAGTGGTGTTTAGTTGTCTCCTTTGGAAAATGAGATGATATAATATGGTGCACTTATATCCTCTTACAGGGTTCATATCTTATCTACTAACACGGTAATGACTTGGTTTTCTTACTTCTTTTACAGAAGTAGGTCATGCAAAAAAAAGCTTGCATGAATAAAAAACAGTAGGCTTATTTACTTACATGTACTGACCTCAATTACCATTTGTGATATTTATTAATTGCATCTTTAGTGGGACTTCCAACCTAAAATAGTAGCAAACTTGTTGTGTTGGTAATGTCTTATGTCTGTATATATTATGAACTTTGCAATTTCCAAGTACATGAGTGATATGTGGCTTGTTAAATAATTATTAAATCAATGATCAATGCTTAAGCACAGCTTCATTTACAGATACCTGAAAGGATACCAAAGTGTTTCCCCTGCCTTTGGAACCCCATTTCCATGATCTATCATTACAAAACCTGAACTATTTATTTTGCAAAAGGCTCATCAGAGAACTAATTATGACATCAAGTGGGGTGGTGTTCAGAACAGTCTGAATGATAAATAATGAGAAAAATAACCCAATAATTATTTAAAGTAGTGGGTGTTAGCATCTACTCTGATCTGATGATGGTGGTAGCTGGGAAAAGCTTCAAAGTAACAATACACATCCAGCCATTGATGCTATTTTATTCTCCTAGTCATAGTTTATTTCATTATAAAAGTCCAGTGGATTTGGTCTGTTTTTCAATTATTCTGGCCACTTACTTGTGGGTATTGTGCCCGGCAGCTCCACGTGCACTGCGGGCCCTCCGCGCTATTATCCCGATCAACAAAAGATAATTATTGCATTCTAAAAAAGCTGTCGCTGGAATGGCCATGACAATAGGCACAGGTAATCAGTGGCATAATCATGTTCGCCTGGAAATCTGTGCCCATAGAACTAGCAGGAACACAGTGCCGGCTTTGATGTCCATTCTCATGTAAACATCAAATGGTGCTGTGGGTTTTAGCCACAGGCTTGAAGTGTAAGTGGGCATCATCAGCTGAGGTCAGGAAATGACTCAGATTTAGTGTGAATATATTTTCAGAATACACAAATGTTTCAGGTTTCAGGGACAAGACCATAAAGGATATTGGAACATTATGCCTTTTTGTGTTTTATAGACCATGAGCACATCATGATGGCCATGTGACCCAGTCACGCTTAGTATGAATTGAATGCTGCACTTAGAAAAGTAACTTGCTAGATGTGCAAGAGGTGGCTCACCTCATCTCACAGCCAGGCTGACAACGTGTGCCAGGGAGATGGTTTATACACACTTAAGACACTCAAAATGTATCAAAGCAGAAATCCAGAGTTGCTGCGAGCTCAACACTAAAGTAGACTTCTAACACACTAGTCACAGCTTAAGGAGTATTGAGGAAGAGGGGAGGGAGAAGATTGTAAGAGCCAAGGGTGCGAAAAAGTATCTAGAGGCATTGCCCCCCCAGTGACTGAATAGAGCATATATAACCCATAACCCCATAGTAAATACCAGTAACCCCACTTAGGAGGGCCCTCAGTGAAATGGAGGTAGGGAGGAGGGGTATAATAGGATAATACAAGGGGAAGTGGACCAACACATGATTTGTCCATACCCAAAAGTTCCTAATTAATAAAAAAAATTTTAAAAAGACATCCAGGTGTGGTGGCACCTGCCTTTAATCCCAGCTTTCGGGAGGCAGAGGTAGGAGGATTTCTATGAGTTTGAGGCCACCCTGAGACTACATAGTGAATTCCAGGTCAGCCTGGGCTAGCATGAGACCCTACCTTGTAAAACCAAAAGGGGGAGAGAGAGGGGGGGGGGGGAGAGACGGAGGGAGGGAAAGAGGGAGAGAGAGAGAGAGGGAGGGAGAGAGAGAGAAAGTTAGCCTGATGTTGGAGGGTTCCAGAGGCAGGCTCTGGCCCCGTGTCCTACCTGGAGGCAGCTGTGCTACTGTTTGGTGGATGCCAGGCTGGGGCTTGAGCTTGCTCAGGTAATTTGAAAGCAACTTTTTCCATGCTGAAAATGAACCAGGGCAGATTCTCCACTGTGCCATTGTCTCTGGCAATTATGATAGGTCTAGAGAAATATGTATAAGACCAGAGGAATTCCTACTACCACAAAACAGTTCTCTTTGCCTGCTTGGCAGCCTTTTTATCTCCACTGTTGGAGTCATTTCTTTAAGGCAGAGTTTTCCAGCCTTACTCTCCACTTGTGATCTGCTCCTGACAGGTCTTTTTGTGGGTGCTATTCTGGATTCCACAGGGCATTGAGTAGCATTTCTGGCTTCTGTTCCCAGCCACAAGTTGTGAGCAATCAAACATGTCTCCAGACATCCGTTAAAGATTTAATGGAGTCAAAATCACACTGGTTGAGAATGATTATTTAAAAAGACATATCAGGGGGCTGGAGAGATGGCTTCGCAGTTAAGCGCTTGCCTGTGAAGCCTAAGGACCCCGGTTTGAGGCTGGGTTCCCCAGGTCCCACGTTAGCCAGATGCACAAGGGGGCGCAGGCGTCTGGAGTTCGTTTGCAGAGGCTGGAAGCCCTGCGCGCCCATTCTCTCTCTCTCCCTCTATCTGTCTTTCTCTCTGTGTCTGTCGCTCTCAAATAAATAAATTAAAATTAAAAAAAAATAAAAAGACATATCAGGAGCTGGAGAGATAGCTCATTAGTTAAAGGTGCTTGTTTACAAAGTCTGATGCCCAGAATTCAATTCCCCAGTCCCCATGTAAAGTCAGATGCACAAAGTGCCCCATGTGTTTGGAGTTTGTTTATAGTGGAAAGAGGCCTTGGTATGCCCATTCTCTCTTGCCTTGTAAAAAATAATCAATGAAAAAACTCAGTTATTCTATTTCCTGTGCACATTTCAGATACCCCAATAAAATCAACACTTGTTATCCTGTAGGGAAACACATGGCTGCAGGAGCATGTTAGCTTCTATAAGTTACCTGATTTTTCTAGCATAACAGCATGGGCAAGGTATGAACCAAATAGATGAATGGAATTCTGGAAGTTTATGGAGAGAAAACTGTAATGGTGGAAAATTATGTCTTCCAAAGTAATCCTAGTAGACACTTGAGTATCATTGTTGATTCTCTGTTGTAATCTCAAGTGTCTAACCAATGACCAAACAGTTTTGACCATAACCTGTGAATATTTTCATTTACTTTTTTCTTTTCTTCAGATCACAGTCTTAATTACTGAGCTATTGCATTTAGCCACTGCCCCCCATGGTCTTTTTGACAGTTGTCACTGCTGCTGGAACTGCCTTTAAAATGCAAGTGCAATTGTTACTGTCTTACAGAAAATTCTGAGTAGGGTTCCATGACTTGTATGATGATGGTAAGTTTTTCACCTCGGTAGTCAAGGCCCTTCATGATTTTGCTCCTCTAGCCCTTGCAGATCCACAATATCTCTTCTTTATCTCCCCATCTATGTGTCTCCTGAGCAATCCCCCTTAACATCTCATTAGTGTGCATTTACAGACCACAGAAGAAGTTGAATTTTTTCACTAATACTGGTACCCTGAGTACCAGCATTTCACATGTTTGGGCCTTTACGTAAACTATTTTATTTTCTTGGAATTCTAACCTCTCCATTCTTTCAAAATTATCAATTTTGTGACTTTTCTTTTTCAATAATGGGGATTGAACCTATGGCATCACAGATGCTAAGCAAGAGCTTTATCTCTTTAGTATCTCTGGCATGACTTAGTTTTTAATGTTCAAGACTCAGCATAACCTCCCATGAGCTTCTTTCCCTCTCTCAGCTGGGTCTTAGGTCCTTCATCTTGGCTGACTTCAGTTTCAGTTTCACAGTTTTATATGTACTGCATTGCAATCTCCTTCTGTGGTGTCTGCTCTCTGAGGCAGATGTTCCTGAAAGCAGGGTCTGTGTCCTCTAGCCTTGCTGTTTCCCAGGTCCTGGCACAGTGTTGGGCATGAAGCATGACTTTAGAAAATGGGAAATTGAATTAACCAGTCATTCCTGTAAGAAAGATGTTCTCTGGAACATTCCTTATATCGTACCAGGCCCTTGTTCTTTAGCCAACCTCCCAAAGAGCAAAACCAGTTTCTTGATATGGCTGTCACAGTGAGCTTAGGAACAAACAGCAGAGTAGATGATTTCCTCCGCTCTCATCAGCCTTTCTGCATGTTGCTGACAGGACAACCTGCCCTTTCTTGTTTCATTTGCGGGTGTTGCCATAGCTGAGCATTATGCAGTTTAGAAGAAATCACTTCAATAGCTGCTGAGATAAGACTTGGTAATTTTAGTGAAGGATTTATCATTTGAACTACACAAAAGTACGGTGAAATGCTAGCAAGTAACTAGGCCCCAGGGAGTGGTAATTACTTTCATTCTACAATTTCTGATGATAGAAAATAGAAATAGCAGAAGTTGAAGTATTTTAGATACTAATATAAGATAAATAGGAAACAAGATTAGATGATGTCAACCAAGCAACTTTCTGTCCTCAAAGACTAACAAGGGTGATAGGATATTTTTGACCCTCAGACAATGGGTTTTGGCATGTATGCTTGACATTTTTCCAGAACATACCCCTGAAAATTACTTTTCAGTCTACCCTTGTCAAACCATCCCTGAGGGTTTCTAATCAATGTGATATAAAATGTTGCTGTCATAGTTGAATTGGTCCTGTCTCACCACCCATCTTATTTGTTATGTATTCTGTACTGTCTTAATTTGGAGGTCAGAAGTTGGGGATCAGGGTACCAGCATTAGTTGGCTTCTGATAAGAGGTCACTTCTTATTTTTCCTGGTATACTTACATGACATAAAGGACAAGGGCACTCTCTGAGGTCCCTTTTATCAGGGTACTAATCCCACAATTGGGGCCCTACCATGACAGTCTACTCCCAGTAGTCCCACATCCTAATATCACATTGGTGTTAGGACAATCAGTGAATTTCATGTACTGAATATTTTTGGAGGTAGAAGTTTACTTTAAGAATATTTCACAGATGCTTGTTGGATTTAACAATAGCTTTTACTTCTATATTGGACTGGCAGTAAATGAAGTCAGAGAAAGGCTAAATGTGAGTGGAAAGGATTCCTTATCAGTGTTTTACAGTGTTGCCTTTAGAGATGAAAAAGCTAAATATTTTATGTTCTTGCCATTCAGTTTCAAATATGCTATCACCTCTTAGCTCTTAATAATTTTTAGCCTTATATAAAAGGATTCTATTCAGGGAGTACATGAAGGCATTGTTGAATTGTTGATACACTGCAAGGTCCTCACCTACAGATTGGAAGGTTCTTTAATCCCATGAGGAAAATTGCAATGTAGATGAAGCATCTTTTGCCTCAACTCCCCCACTCCTATTCTGCAAATTCTTCCTTCCAAGGATTTTCTTCTCCTACTTCTCCAATCTTCTGAAAAAGGAAACCTGTTTTCCATTCAGAAAACAACAACAACAACAACAACAAAAAGAAGCAGAAGTAAGAGAGAAAAGTACTTGGAGGTGGCCATGTGGATCATAGGAGGAAAGCCAATTCTCTTGATTTACACTTTCTGCTCATAGAAAGACAGTTTCCTAAAGTGCTTGCTTGACGTTTATTTTTTTCCTTTGTTCGTTGTCATCCAACTGCTGAACTACCACCATAATTTATTAAGTTAGTGCCACCCAGGAAAATTTCATGGCTTATCCTGAGGAAGTTGTTGACCCATCTTCTTACCTCCTCCCTCTTCTTCTGGACATGCTGAGGCTGCTTTCTTGATGACTCACCATTGTTTCTGGTTTTGAGCTCTGGCTTAATTTCTTCTTTGGGTAGCCTTGATGTTTTCTGGATAATCCTTCTTGAAGGAAAACTTATTTTTATGATCATCTTATTATATCTGAGTGATTTTGTCTGTAATTGGGCATCTTTCTTATTTTTTATGATAAAATGTATCAATTTAGGGCCAAACACATACTAGCACGTTTTCTATCACTGAGCTATACTCTCAGCAAGTGGACACCTTGAATTAGAAAGCAGACACTGTGAATGCTGGGTTTAGTGGTACTAGATGGTTTTACTTTGCACTATTTTAATTATTCTTTGACAATGTTCTAAAAGGTAGTTAAGTTTTTTTGGAAATAGTTGGATCCTTAGGAAACTTGCATTGAAGCTTCTAGAACTGCCTTTGGCTAAAGAATAATCAGGTATCATTATAAAGGTAGCCCCTTTCTGGAGGAACCACTTGATGCCTATGTTTTTATTTTTTATTTTTTTTTTAAGGCAGTGTCTTGATGTAGCCCAGGGTGACTTGAAACTCACTCTGTAGTCCAGGCTGGTAATCCTCCTACTTCAGCCTCCTTCATGCTGAGATTAAAGGTAGGAGGCAGAGTAGTCCTGCAAACTCACACAGGCTCAAAGTAGTTTAGGTCCCCTCAGCCACTCAAGAAAGACTCCCAAAAAACAGGTGTCAGCATCTGGGCTTGGTGGTTTAGAGCTAGACTTGCATTATTCAGTTTCTTTCTGTGTAACAGACAACCCAATAATCTCAGTAATTTATATTATACATAAATGTATTTGTGATTATTCAGTTGTAGCTTGGATTTGAAGATCTATGCTGGGCTTGGCTGGGCCACCTTGGACTCCAAGGCCAGGCCTATTCCCTGTGTTTGCTCCAGGCTGAAGGGGCAGCAACAATCTGGGGTTTGTTCTCCAGATGAGGAATGCAGAAGATGTAGCCAGACCAGGCAAACAGACCTAAAGCCTCTGCTCTGCCTTTTCTGTCTACATTCCATTGTTGGAATAAGTTGCATGCTTAAGCTTATCAATAGAAATCCATTCTATCTATAGTTGGAGAGCAGAAAATCCCACTGCAAAGAATGTGTGTGTATACTGTATGTAGAAGGAGCAAAGACTGGGAATAATAATTCATCTGGACACAGGAATGCTTAAATAGACTTAAGTATAGCTCTTTCAACTGTACATAGGTTGCTTATATGGTATGAAGTGTAGCTTTCAGTTAGATGTAGGATGCTGACATAGACTGAAGTGTAACTGTTTCAAGGAGGCATGCTTTGATCAGCTTATTGCCTTGTGATAAAAATACTTGATGTGGATTTATAGTGTTTGATATGACTGACACAAGGCTGTATATTCATACAATTTATTTATTTTTCTTCCTGGCCACTTTTCAGCATTGTCTGGAATTCAGTGAGACCATGTGACTGAGCTCTGGCAAAGGGAGCATGGGCAGGATTGATGCATGCTCCTGGCAGACCTGCCAGGCTCCCCAACATCCTATGAGATCTTCTACTTTCTTCTCCTGACTTCCAGCTAGTTGCCAAGAATGGAGTGAATAAGATGTTAGAAAAAAGTGGTTCTTTCTGCCACCTCTTCCACAATGGACTTGGAGCATGTGAGATGTTTCAGTGCTGGACACTCCTCCATCCCTTCTCAGCACTATGTTGCCTTTTGGGTTATCCCAGTGGTCATTACCATCTGAAAAAAGAAGTGAGAGTAGCATTAATATGTGAGTATGAACGTTAAGTATAGTGCTTTCAGGGCAATTTAGTGAGAGTAATATATGCATTTATCCAGACAAGAGCAGGCTTTATATCCCCAAGGCTCATGACCGCCCCTGCCATAGGCATTTTTTTTTTTTTTTTTGGTTTTTTGAGATAGGGTCTCACTCTAGCCCAGGCTGACCTGGAATTCACTAGGTAGTCTCAGGGTGGTCGTAAACTCACAGTGATCCTCCTACCTCTGCCTCCCAAGTGCTGGGATTAAAGGCATGCACCACCATGCCTGGCTTTGCCACAGGCTTTCAATTAGGTTTTCATTACCAGGCATGTATTCTCTCCCTTCAGTCCAATTAGAGAGCAGTTGGTTTCCCCCAGATCAGACATGCAACTATTGAAGTTGTTCAGACATTTGGCCTGTCTGGCCAAACTTGAGGTTGCCAGTGTCCACTGTTTTCACTGCTGGTGACTTCTGTCTTCCATAAGACTGCATACAGTGCAGCTTATTCCAGCTTTCAGTTGGAGAAGGTTTTCTGCTCAGCACTAACTTAATTTCTCAGTGACTTTGCTGCTCAGGCATGTGAAGTATTCAGCAATAGGGTCTTACCATCTCTTTCTCACGGGGAACCAAGGGACTTGGCAATAGCCTGTAATGTTTTGGAGGCAACAGGGACTTCCTGGCCAATGACTCACTGGAAGGTATCCCAGCCCTGACACTGAAAATTTTCTAGTAACAATTTATGGCTTCTGGATGTGCCATTATTTAAGAAAGTAGATTTTCAGATGTTTTATTCAGTATATCTTGAATTTTGATTGACCCTTCCCCCCTTTCTTTTCTACAATCTTCCCCTGACCTCACTTAGGCCTTTCTCCTTCCTGTAATCTGTTCTTCTACTCACATATATACAATAGCATCCTCTTAAAACCTTCCCTCTACTTCTTCTCTTATAGCCTTTTTCTAGCTTATGGGCCTCTGCTACTGATTTTTGGCTCCTGCTTACACACAAGTCTATACATTTGTAGTTAGGATCCACATATAAGTGAGAACTTGCCATAGAACTTCTAGCCAAAATAAATACTAAATTTGTTCAGTGAGTTCACAGCTATGTTTACTATATTTGTCATTATAAATAGTGTAATTTATAGAAAAAATTCTATGTATATATAATTTAGTATCTTTTTCATATTTTTTATTCTGATTAACTTAGTATACTGCTACAATATCAATATTCTTCTTTTCTTTCTTCTCAGATACTTCTTTTATGTGCTGACTCAGAGACAGTCCGAGAATTGCCTGTAGTTTTTCTCTCTTGCTGTAGAAGCGTCATTGCATGATAACCAGGGTCTCTGTTGTTCTGCCTCATGCCTAGCACCTTGCATTCAATACTACAGTTAGACACTGTCATTCCTCAGGTAGAGGTGCCTCGTTTTGTCCATGGCTATCCCTCCACCTCCATTCTTGATCATTTTCCATTCAGCACTCATCCTTCTCCCTACTCCATGCCCCAGGCCCCTTGCTGTGTTCATGACAAGCAGGGCCTAAACATCACTATCATGGAAATGAATCTAGATCTGAGAAGTTTGTTATTCAGAAAAATAATAAATTCATTAAATTTCTCAATGTGACCCTTGTTTTCAGGTTCTAATCTGCCATGATTGTAGAATGTTCTTGCAAACAGTCTATCAGCTATTTGCTCTCTCTGTGCTCACTCAGATTCTCCGCAGAGACTTAAATTCCTTCCTGATGGTAATCTTTTTTAAGGTTTAGAGAGATTTTATTAGATTATGGATAGAACTTAAGCACTTAAGAGAAGGAAATGAGAGAGAATGCTTTTACTTTGGGGGAATCTATTGCCCCTAAACTGCCTTAATTCTGTCTTTGAAGAAGTAATTAGACAGTATTCTAATAGACTCTAATAATAATAATAATAATAATAATAATAATAATAATAGTAGTAGTAGTAGTAGTAGTAGTAGTAGTAGTACTCTAATAGACTGAATGATTGCTTAAGCTCTATTAGCTCCATCTGTGACTGATTCTGAGGCAGCGGTGTTGATCTTCTTTAAAGCTCTATTCCTTGCTCCTTGAATTTATGAAATTCAGGTTCTTTTCTTTTCTCTTATGTTCTGTTTTTCACAATGTTACTACCATCCTTTTGATGAGAAGACTTTATTCCAGCTCTAATCAGTAATAAAATTCTCAGTTTTGAAGAAGCACTGAATGTGAACTCAGATCTGATATCTCTATCCTAGCACTCATTATTATTAATATTTTATAAATTTGTTGTTTCAGAAACATATAACCATTCATGTTAAATTGCTTAATTAGCAAACTCTTAACATTTGCATGAACTAAAATCAATTTTGTTATTACTTTTAACAGTTGTTAATTAATTGCTTTTATATAAAATTTACTCAGTTATCACTAATTACTATAGAATTCATTCTATTCATTTATCACTAACTACTAAAGAATTTAATTGTAGTAATATATTTAATGTAAATTTAGCATACTACATTTGTTTTTTAGTGATAAATACATATTTCTAAGTTAATTACTTCTAGATTCATATATAAGGCATCAGAAGAGATTTTCACGTAAGTTTTTATCTCAAAGGCTTATTGAAAGTAAATGTGTATGTAATAATGATCTATCAGCATGACATGCCTTGTAGCAATTTCTAGTGCTGTCATGTTGACTTATTAGCCTATGTGAATGTATAGCCATTAACCAACTATAAATTGAAGGATAACTCAACAATGTTCAAGTGGGCATTTGACTCATCAAACTTCCAAAGCCTGAAGCCAAAGCTAAAGCACATTTTTGGTCACATATCAGGATGACCATCACATGTCTGCTGAATGACATTCATGGCTGTGAGTCAGTGAGCTGAGCATGCAGTACTCTGTCTTCACTGAGGCAGCCCTGAATAACCTTCACTTTCTTTGGAATAAAATGAATCAAATTTTATTAATCAAGGAGAGTCTACCATTTTCTGGGTTAAAGACTGCTTAGTCTGAAATTTAGTAGTAGAGCTCTAAGATTAAGGATTTTTATTTGATAATGAGACACAATTAAATACAAAGAAAACCTTAAGAGCTAGTATTATCCCTTCCACAACGTAAAGTTTAAAACAATTTTTAGTCAGAAAATTTAATGTAACTTTAAGATCAGAATTGCCACAGTTAGATATCTACTTTCCTTGTAATTCAGAAAGTTATATTTGAGAATACAAATATTTACTGTCATAAAGCTTTACTATTACAAAATACTTCACAAAGTATTAAAATTACTCAACTGTAATAGATTCTTCTTCTTCCATTCTTATCAACTTATATGTATAGATGAAAAAAGAACAATGATAAATAAAAGTAATGTGATTTTATTTATTTATTGGTGCAGAATTTAGATGACGATATAGTTATGTATCACATAACAAATTACCAGGTGATAATTTTGGTAGGTTTAAAAAATTTTTTGGACCACAGAATGGCAGTTTTCATATGGTAGCTGGAGTCAAAGGCAAAATCCGAACTGAAACACATGAGACACAATTGTGGCTAACATTACTAAATCACAACATATTTTTTAAAATTTTATTTACTTACTTGAACATGCACATGTGTGTGTGGGTGTGCCAGGGTATCTTGCCATTGCAAACAGAATGTCAGACACTTGTGCTGCTTTTGGCATAAGTCTTGATGTGGGTGGAGGGGAATTGAACCTGGGCCAACAGGCTTTGCAAGCAAGTGCCACCCATCTCTTCAGTCCCACAACAGTTATTAATGACTGTTGTTTTAAAATTTCCACTAGTGAGATCATATATGCATGCAATAATCATGATATTTCTTCAAATAATTTTAGCATGAATAACTTACCTTGAGTAAAACTTGTAAGTCACTTTTATCGAATTCTAATTTATTTTCATCTATGTATATAGAAACTGGAATGAAACCAAAATTTTAATTACAAGTATTAATGATATGGCTAGCTGTTCACTAAATCCTAGTTGGAGATATTCAGGGTGTACATTTAACATCCTTCTTTGCACCATATATGTTCTTGTGACTGGCTCTTCCCAATGAGAGGTGCAAGGGAGTAATCTGATGAAGTGTGAGTTTCCAGGCTGCCTTTTACGCAGAGGGCTTTGGGCCTGATCCATAGGAAATGATTATCATTACATAACTTTTGAATCCTCTGTGGATCCAATGTGATCATTTTTAATGGTACATAAAAATACTTTCAGATCTGCTTGCATTTTTTAGTTCTAAGATCAACTTAACTTTGCAAATGTTACTCTATTTAAAAAATAAGGGGGCTGAAGCTCAGGAGCTGGTGCTCAGGTCATTGTCAGAACTATATGCTGTGGTTCTATTTTAACTTCCATTTTTAGATTTTCCTGCTGTTTAGACTCAGCTGAACTACACATGATTCCTGAACTTGTCAGTGTGTTTTTTCTCTTTAGTGTTCTTACTATAGATCTTTCTGGTTTGAATTTCTTCCAAACTACTAGATTTTCCCACTTTACTTATTTTTATTTTCCTTCTATTCCTAGTTCAAGACTAAATTAGATCACCCCGCCACCCATTGAGGGTGGGGCACAGCCTTGGCACTATCAAAACTGACTCTTGGATTCATTTGATCAAGAGTGGGCTAGCTGCTGTTTAGAGCAGGGCCTGAAGGAAAAGAAGGACCCATGAGGCCATTTGCCTAAGAGTGGGCCTGCTGCCTTTGGAACAAGAGCCTGCGCTCATTCTTCCATTTCATTTTTATAGTTCATTCTCCACTACCCATAAAATTAAGATAGCCTTGTGCTCCTTTCTCTGTTATTGGCTCACAGGCCTTACTTTGCTGAGATTTTAGGTACACTCTTGTATCTTCCTAACTATATAAACTATAATTATAAAGTTTGAGAACAAGAGCAAGTCTTATTTCTCTTTCTCATACCCAATGGAATCTTCTCAAGTTTGTACTCCAAATAAGGCTACTCAGTAATGTTTGTTGGATTTTTCAAAATTCTCAATAGCATGACAAAATTATACATTTATGTTGCAGTCATTATATCAGTAGAATTTTAATTTAGACTTACTAAATCCATTAAGCCATCAAAATAGGAAACCAGATTTCAATGTATAGAAAGGGTAAAGATTTATCCTCTGAGCTTAAGGACATAGCCGTGGAGTCTTAGAGTTGGTATAGTTTAATGACATATGATGGGTAGATTACATCTCATTTACCAATAGGTGGCCAGTGATCACCACTGCAAGATTTTAGTATGGCTTGGTTCATTTTTTTTTTTAAATTTTTATTTATTTATTTGAGAGCGATAGACACAGAGAGAAAGACAGAGAGAGGGAGAGTGAGAGAATGGGTGCGCCAGGGCTTCCAGCCTCTGCAAACGAACTCCAGACGCATGCGCCCCCTTGTGCATCTGGCTAACGTGGGACCTGGGAACCGAGCCTTGAACCGGGGTCCTTAGGCTTTACAGGCAAGCGCTTAACCGCTAAGCCATCTCTCCAGCCCGTGGTTTTTTTTTAAAAGAAAACTTTTCCTCATTTATTTAAGAGAGGAGAAAGAGAGAGAGAGAGAGAGAGAGAGAGAGAGAGAGAGAGAGAGAGAAGTATGAGAATGGGTGTGTGAGGGACTCTTGCCATTGAAAATGAACTCCAGAGTCATGTGCCATGTTGTGTCTCTGGCTTTCCGTAGGTCCTGGGGAATCAAACCAGGGCCTTCAGGCTTTGCAAGCAAGGGACTTTAGCTGCTAAACCATCTTCCCAGGCCCTGCTGTGGCTTAGTTCTTTTTTTCATTTCCCTTTTTTTTTTGTATTTTACTTTCATTTATTTATTTTAGAGAAACAGAGAGGCTGATAGAGATAGATAGATAGATGATAGATAGATAGGTAGATAGATAGATAGACAGACAGACAGACAGAGAGACAGACAGACAGATAGATAGACAGACAGATAGATAGATGGATGGAGAAAATGGCTTGCCAGGGCCTCCAGCTTCTTCAAACAAACTTCAGACACATATGCCACTTTGTACATCTGGCTTACAAGGGTCCTGGGGAATCAAATTTGTATCCTTTGGTTTTGCAGGCAAATGCCTTAAGTGCTAAACCATCTCTCCAGACCCTCTTCTTCATTGTTAAAGCAAGATTTTCAAATATTTTGCAAAATAATTTAATAAATCCTTATGTTACTTTATGCTGCCACTAAGGCCCAGCCAATAGCACTTTACTTAAGCTCTTGAGAAGGAAAAAGGTAAATTGCCCTTAGACATTAACATGTTTCTAGTGAATGAAAAGAAAATACTGTGCCCCACTACCCATCCACAAGATAGAAGCAGGGTTGTCCCTTAACTGGGACTAGAGTATAGTGCCATATTCATTTCCATCAATTCTGACTGAGGATGAACATGGATAATTTATTGTTTTTTGTTTTTTTTTAAATTTTTTAATTTTTTAAATTTTTATTAGCATTTTCCATGATTATAAAAAAATATCCCATGTTAATTCCCTCCCTCCCCTCCACACTTTCCCCTTTGAAATTCCATTCTCCATCATATTACCTCCCCATCACAATCATTGTACTTACATATATCAACTTACATATATCAAGTACCCTCCTCCCTTCCTTTCTCTTCCCTTTATGTCTCCTTTTTAACTTACTGGTCTCTGCTACTAAGTATTTTCATTCTCATGCAGAAGCCCAATCATCTGTAGCTAGGATCCACGTATGAGAGAGGTTTGGACTGGTTACAAGTTTTTTGGTTTCTGGTTGCAGCACCCTGTTACCTTTTGATGGCATACCATTAATATTGGTTTCACACAGCCATAATTTTCTACAAGTTTGTTTTGACTTGGTATTTCCTTCTCATATCTTTTCCATCAGATGCTTGGGTGCTAGGTTTACATCTATGCTGTCTCAGAGGGAGAGCAAGTCTGTTTATTTATTATTATAGATAATGTGTTTTTTCTAAATACACTTTAGGCACAAGCATATGTTTAGCTCTTATTGCTTTGGATTCCCTTTTCTTTCTGACAAGTGATCTTTCTTCTTTTACCAATAATTCTTTTTTTTTTTAAATTTTTATTAACATTTTCCATGATTATAAAATATATCCCATGGTAATTCCCTCCCTCCCCACCCCCACACTTTCCCGTTGGAAATTCCATTCTCCATCATATTACCTCCCCATTACAATCATTGTAATTACATATATACAATATCAACCTATTAAGTATCCTCCTCCCTTCCTTTCTCCACCCTTTATGTCTCCTTTTCAACTTACTGGCCTCTGCTACTAAGTATTTTCATTCTCAAGCAGAAGCCCAGTCATCTGTAGCTAGGATCCACATATGAGAGAGAACATGTGGCGCTTGGCTTTCTGGGCCTGGGATACCTGACTTAGTATAATACTTTCCAGGTCCATCCATTTTTCTGCAAATTTCATAACTTCATTTTTCTTTACCGCTGAGTAGAACTCCATTGTATAAATGTGCCACATCTTCATTATCCACTCATCAATTGAGGGACATCTAGGCTGGTTCCATTTCCCAGCTATTATAAATTGAGCAGCAATAAACATGGTTGAGCATGTACTTCTGAGGAAATGAGATGAGTCCTTCAGATATATGCCTAGGAGTGCTATAGCTGGGTCATGTGGTAGATCAATCTTTAGCTGTTTTAGGAACCTCCACACTGATTTTCACAATGGCTGGACCAGATTGCATTCCCACCAGCAGTGTAGAAGGGTTCCTCTTGTTCCATATACCCACCAACATTTATGATCATTTGTTTTCATGATGGTGGCCAATCTGACAGGAGTGAGATGGAATCTCAATGTAGTTTTAATCTGCATTTCCCTGATGACTAGTGACGTAGAACATTTTTGTAGATGCTTATATGCCCTTCGTATTTCTTCCTTTGAGAATGCTCTATTTAGCTCCATAACCCATTTTTTGATTGGCTTGTTGGATTCCTTATTATTTAACTTTTTGAGTTCTTTGTATATCCTAGATATTAATCCTCTATCAGATATATAGCTGGCGAAGATTTTTTCCCATTCTGTAGGTTGCCTCTTTGCTTTTTTCACTGTGTCCTTTGCGGTGCAAAATCTTTGTAATTTCATTAGGTCCCAGTGGTTAATCTGTGGTTTTATTGCCTGAGCAATTGGGGTTGTATTCAGAAAGTCTTTGCCAAGACCAATATGTTGAAGGGTTTCCCCTACTTTTTCCTCTAGCAGTTTCAAAGTTTCCGGTCTGATGTTAAGGTCTTTAATCCATTTGGACTTAATTCTTGTGCATGGCGAGAGAGAAGAATCTATTTTCATCCTTCTGCAGATATTTATCCAGTTTTCAAAACACCATTTGCTGAAGAGGCTGTCTCTTCTCCAATGAGTATTTTGGGCATTTTTATCGAATATCAGGTGGCTATAGCTACTTGGGCTTACATCTGGGTCCTCTATTCTGTTCCACTGATCTACATGTCTGTTTTTGTGCCAGTACCATGCTGTTTTTGTTACTATGGCTCTGTAGTATAGGTTAAAATCAGGTATGGTGATACCACCAGCCTCTTTTTTGTTGCTCAGTATTATTTTAGATATTCGAGGTTTTTTGTGATTCCAAATGAATTTTTGGATTGTTTTTTCTATTTCCATGAAGAAAGCCTTTGGAATTTTGATAGGGATTGCATTAAATGTGTAGATTGCTTTAGGTAAGATTGCCATTTTCACGATATTGATTCTTCCAATCCAGGAACAGGGGATGTTTCTCCACTTTCTAGTGTCTTCTGCAATTTCTCGCTTGAGTGTTTTAAAGTTCTCATTGTATAGATTCTTTTCTTCCTTGGTTAGGTTTATTCCAAGGTATTTTATTTTTTTTTGATGCAATCGTGAATGGGAGTGATTCTCTGATTTCATCCTCTGTGTGTTTGTTGGTAGCATATATGAAGACTACTGATTTCTGTGTATTTATTTTGTATCCTGCTACATTGCTGTAGGTTTTGATCAGCTCTAACAGTTTGCTACTAGAATCTTTAGGGTCCTTTATGTATAGAATCATGTCATCTGCAAATAATGATAACTTGATTTCTTCCTTTCCAATTTGTGTCCCTTTTATGTGTGTCTCTTGTCTTATTGCTATGGCTAAGTCTTCCAAAGCTATATTAAATAAAATTGGGGACAGTGCACACCCTTGTCTTGTTCCTGATTTTAGTGGAAAAGCTTCCAGTTTTTCCTCATTTAGTAATATGTTGGCTGTAGGCTGGTCATAAATAGCCTTTATTATATTGAGATATGTTCCTTCTATTCCCAGTCTCTGGAGGACTTTTATCATGAAGGGATGTTGGATTTTGTCAAATGCTTTCTCTGTGTCTAATGAGATGATCATGTGATTTTTGTCCTTCAACCCATTTATGTAATGTATTACATTTATAGATTTGCGTATGTTGAACCATCCCTGCATCTCTGGGATAAAGCCTACTTGGTCAGGGTGAATGATCTTTTTGATATATTCTTGTATTCTGTTTGCCAATATTTTGTTGAGAATTTTTGCATCTATGTTCATGAGGGAGATTGGTCTGTAATTTTCTTTCTTTGTTCTATCTTTGCCTGGTTTTGGTATCAGGGTGATGTTGCCCTCATAGAAGGAGTTTGGTAGAATTCCTTCTTTTTGTATTTTCTGGAAAAGCTTAAGAAGCAATGGTGTTAGCTCTTCCTTAAAGGTCTGGTAAAATTCAGCAGTGAATCCATCTGGGCCTGGGCTTTTTTAGTTGGGAGATTATTGATTATTGTTCGGATCTCCATGTTTGTTATAGGTATATTTAAGTGATTAATCTCATTTTGATTTAATTTATGTAGGTAATATAAATCAAGGAAATCATCCATTTCTTTCAGATTTTTATACTTTGTGGAGTATATGCTTTTATAGTATGTCCCTATGATTTTTTGACTTTCTCTGGAATCTGTTGTGATGTTACCTTTTTCATCTCTGATTTTATTAATTTGTGCCTCTTCTCTCTTTCTTTTGGTCAGATTTGCTAAGGGTTTATCAATCTTGTTTATCCTTTCAAAGAACCAACTCTTTGTTTCATTAATTCTTTGGATTGTTTTTTTTTTTTTGTTTCTATTTCATTAATTTCTGCCCTAATCTTTATTATTTCTTCCTGTCTACTGATTTTTGGTTTGCCTTGTTCTTCTTTTTCCCAGGCTTTAAGGTGAAGCATTAGGTTGTTTATTTGCAACCTTTCTAATTTCTTTTCTTTTTAATTTTTTTTGTTCATTATTTATTTATTTATTTATTTGAGAGCGACAGACATAGAGAGAAAGACAGATAGAGGGAGAGAGAGAGAATGGGCACGCTAAGGCTTCCAGCCACTGCAAACGAACTCCAGATGCGTGTGCCCCCTTGTGCATCTGGCTAACGTGGGACCTGGTGAATCGAGCCTTGAACCAGGGTCCTTAGGCTTCACAGGCAAGTGCTTAACTGCTAAGCCATCTCTCCACCCTCTAATTTCTTAATATAGGCACTTAAGGCTATAAATTTACCTCTTAGAACTGCCTTCAATGTGTCCCAGAGATTTTGATATGTTGTGTTCTCATTATCGTTTGATTCTATAAATTTTTTGATTTCCTTCTTGATTTCCTCATTGACCCATTCATCATTTAGTAGTGTATTATTTAGTTTCCATGATTTTGTGTATGCTCTATAGCCTTTCTTGCTACTGATTTGTAGTTTAATTCCATTGTGGTCAGATAGAATGCAAGGAATTATTTCAATTTTCCTGAATTTGTTAAGATTTTCTTTGTGTCCTAATATATGGTCTATTTTAGAGAATGTTCCATGTGCTGCTGAAAAGAATGTATATTCTGCAGCCTTTGGATGAAATGTCCTGTATATATCTGTTAGGTCCATTCCTTCTATTACCTCATTTAGTCCAGGTGCCTCTCTGTTTATTTTTTCCTGGGATGACCTGTGAATTGATGAGAGTGGGGTGTTAAAGTCACCCACCACCACTGTTTGGTGTTATCTGTGACCTTAGTTCTAATAGTGTTTGTTTGATGAATTTGGGAGCCCCCATGTTGGTTGCATATATGTTTAGGATTGTAATGTCCTCCTGTTGGAGTGTGCCCTTAATCAACATAAAGTGACCTTCCTTATCTTTCCTGAGTAACGTTGTATTCTACCTTGTCAGATATTAGGAAAGCAACCCCTGCTTGTTTTCTTGGCCCATTTGCTTGAAACACCATCTTCCAACCTTTTACCCTAAGGTAATGTCTATCCTTTGTAGAAAGGTGAGTTTCTTGGAGACAACAAATTGTAGGATCCTGCTTTTTAACCCAGTCTGCAAACCTATGTCTTTTTGTTGGTGCATTGAGGCTGTTGATATTAAGAGATATTATTGAAAGGTGTGTATTTATGTTTGCCTTTTTTTTTTTTGTGGTTCTGTTTCTACCTGTGCTCTCTTGTGTTAACTAGTATTTAGTATTGCTTGTTTTTTCTGCGTTCCTTATATTTGTGCTTTTCCTTTTCTTCTTCAGCATGGAGGATTCTATCAAGTATTTTCTGTAGAGCTTGTTTTGTCTTCAAATACTCCTTTAACCTGCTTTTGTCATGGAATGTCCTTATTTCTCCGTCTATTTGAATGGATAACTTTGCAGGATAAAGTAACCGTGGTTGACAGTTGTTATCTTTCAGAACTTGGAATATATCACTCCAAGCCCTTCTGGCTTTAAAAGTTTGTGTTGAATAATCTGCTGTAATACTGATGGGCTTGCTTTTGTAGGTAACTTGATTTTTCTCTCTAACTGCTTTCAATATTTTTTCTTTGGTGTGTGTGTTTGGAAGTTTGATTATAATATGGCAAGGAGAGGTTCTTTCCAGATTTTGTCTGGCTGGGGTTCTAAAGGCTTCCTGTATCTGCATTCGCACCTCTTTCCCAATTTGGGGGAAATTTTCTTCTATGATTTTGTTGAAGACGCCTACTATGCCTTTGGAGTGGAATTCTTCTCCTTCTACTTTGCCCTGAATTCTTATATTTGATTTTTTCATAGTGTCCCGAATATCTTGAAATTCCAACTCATACTTTTCTATAAGTTGTCTTTCTCTTTGATGGACTGCATTAGATCTGTCACTTGGTCTTCTAGCTTAGATATTCTGTCCTCTCCTTCATCCATTTTACTGATGAGATTTTCTACAGAGTTTTTTATTTCATTAACTCTGTTCTTCATTGCTAATAATTCTGACTGGTTTTTCTTTATTATTTCTATTTCCTTATTTATGTCTTGTATTGCCTTCTTTATTTCATGAAATTGGTGTCCTGTGTCTTCTTTGATTCCTTTGATTTCCTCTTTGAGTTCCTCTTTGACTCCTTTGATTGGTTTTCTGACTTCTTTGAACATATTTACAATCATTCTTTTGAAATCTTTCTTAGGCATTTCCTCTAACTCGTTCTCACTGGAGGTCATTTCTGATGCTTTAATACTTTTAGGTGGATTTATATCGTCTTGCTTTTTAGTGTTTCTTGTGTTATAATGTATATATTTTTGCATCTTGGATTAAGTTAATGCTTGGATTTTCTAGCTAGCTGGATATTCTTAGCCTTATCAATTGATTTGATGTTATATATTTTCAGGGTAGGAGCTTACGGTGTTAGGTGTGGCTCTTAAGACTCTCAGAGTATCTACAAAGGTGCTCCTAGGGGTTGAGTAGCTGCCGCTTCTGGAGCCACTGCTGCTGGTGAAGCTGCTGCCACTGGGTCCACTGCCACTGCTGCCACTGCCGCTGCTGCTGCTGGGTTTGCCGCTGTTGCCACTACTGGGTCTGCTGCTGCTGGGCTCACTGTTACCGGTGCCAGAGCCGCTGATGTTGCTGCCGGACTCTGCTCGTGCAAGTTGGCATGGCTGGTCCTGTGTCCGCTGCTCTGTTCGCTGGATCTGGGCTCAGGCGGTGGGGGAGGGGAGGGATCACAGGTGCTCTGGTTCTCTCACTGTTCCACATGCTCTTCTACCTCATGGTGTGCTCCTCCATTGCTCATTGCCACTCTCCCTTCACATTTCCTGAGTTGCGGAGAGCTCCAGTGTGAGAGGAAGCTCCCGCACCTGGCTTTTCTTGTGGCTGGAGCTGAGACTGGTGGCTTTCTGCCGTTGCTGTGGTTGGCGGAGTTGCCGGGGCCGCTTTTGCCAGCAGGCTCTGGATGCTCTGGATCTCTTCTACTTCTCCACTGCTGCTTCAATTTCCTATACACCTCACTTTTTAGTAAAAGTGTGTATTTTGCTGAGTTTTTTTGGTCTTTTTTCCCCCCCCCAGGCTGCTTTGGCATGGTACCTACACCGCCATCTTAACCGGAAGTCTCAACATGGATAATTTCCACAATTCCATTTCCTGTTACTACTTCTAATTTTCAATCTGCTTCTATTAATTCCCATATGGTTGGATAGGAAATACATTAGGCATGTTAACTTAATGTTTTTTCTTCAGCCTATTTTATGTCTAAAGACATAAAAAGGGGCTGGAGAGATGGATTAGCAAGTAAGGTGCTTGCCTGTGACTCCTAAGGACCTAGGTTCAGTTCCCACAGTACCCACATATAACCAGGTTCACAAAGTAGTGCATGCATCTGGAGTTTGTTTGCAGTGGCTAGAGGCCCTGGTGTGCTCATTCTCTCTCTCTCTTTCTCCCTGTCTCTCTCTTAAATCAATCAATAAATAATTAATACTTCAAGATATAAAAGAACATGTGTATTTTGTATTAAATTTATTAACAAACCAGTCAGAAATCAATGAAAAAAACTAAAAAATGAAATGGTTTAGTTTTAAACAAGCTTTAGAGGTTTGAGTGTATGTATGATTTGAATAAAAATTCATGAACCTAACATAGATGGATGAATTAAGAGGAGAGATGGTATTATGGTGTAGATGCTTATTACAATAAACTTAAAATATTCTGGGAAGTAGTTTCTGACCGAGTCATCATTATTATTAATAAGCTTGCAAAGGTCAATTATTTCATCCTCACTGCCCTCTACTGTAACTCATGGTGTGGAAACTGCACCATTGGTAAGGCATCTTCCCAGCTATTAGCCTCATTAGCACCACTGGCTGGCTTGAAGAAGGTTTGTTTTCAGAGTTTAACATAAAGTAAATGTATCTTGTCAATTGAATTTTTGTTGAAAATGGTAAATTGCAGAAACCAGACATGATAAATTAGTAGAACACTGAAAAATTTTGGAACAATGGAAATTACTTCATTAAACAAAGTAGTAAAGAAAATAGCCTATTGTATTTAACTAAAGGATTGCATTTGAGGCCATCAGTAGCTTGTAAAAATAACCCCAGGGCTAGAGAGATGGCTTAGCAGTAAAGGAATTTACCTGCAAAGCCTAAGGACGCAGGTTTGATTCCCCAGAACCCAAGTAAACCAAATACACATGGTGGAACATGTGTATGGAGTTCTTTTGCAGTGGCTAGAGACCCTGGTGTGCCCATTCTCTCCTTCCCCCCTTTCTAATAAATAAATAAAAATAAAAAATAAAAACAATTCCAGTTCCTTCTAAAAGTAACATGTACAAACAGCTCTCTATGTTCTACATCTGAGACTTCAACCACTGCTTATTGAAAATATTTGGGAAAACATGTCTCTACTTAATAGCCTTTAAACAATACAGAATATGTGCAAAGTTTTTTATTATATTAGTTATCATAAGGAGCCAAGATATGATTTAAACTTAGTAAATACTATGCCACTGTAAATAAGGGACTTGAGCACTTAATTATTTCAACCTTGTTGTGATAGTTCAATTCATATGCCCCCCATTAATTTACATGTTCTGAATGCTAGGTCCCCAGCTGGTGGCAATTTGGGAACTGGATCCTCCTGGAGGTGATGCATTGTTGCAGGAAGGTTTATATGTGTTATAGCAAGCTTCTTATTGCCAGTGTTTGGCAAAGCCTCCACCTGCTGTTGGCCAGGAGGTGAAGCAGTTTTGTTGGATTACCTAAGTGGTGGCCTGTTGGAGACATGAGGATATACTGTGGGTTGCAGTGGAGACCCAGTGGAAATGCCAGGACTATCTGATGACTGCTGGCACCAGATAAAGTCTTCTAACACTGTGAGTGAACTAGGTGGAGGGGTGGAATTAGAACCTCAGAGACTGGTCACTGGTTAGAGTTATTGGACTTGGAGACCTGTCACTGACTAGAATTGTGGGACTTGGAGCTACAGAGTTTGATGTTGGCCTTTTGTTTTCAGTTTCATATTGGTTGACTATTTCTTTGCTATGCCCAATGCTATCTTTTTCAGTGTGAATATTTATTCTGGCCATTTTGACTTTTTTTTTTTTTTTTTTTTGATTACAGCTCAGTTAAAAGATCTTGGACAATGGGGATATTTGAACTGAACTAATAAAATCTGTAGGGGCTTTTAAAGTTAGCCTGAATGCATTGCATTTTATATTAAGGATGGTTATTGACTTATGGGGGTCAGGGGTGGAATGTTGTGGCTTGATTCAGGTGTCTCCCATAAATTTACATGTTCTGAATGATAGGTCCTCAGTTAATGACAATTTGGGAATTGAAGCCTCCTGGAAGTGATGTATTGTTAGGGGTGGGCTTATGGGTGTTATTGCCAGCTCCCCTTTGCCAGTGTTTGGCACACTGTCCAGGAAGTGATGTCCACCCTCTGCTCATGTCATTGTTTCCCCCTTACATCATTGAGCTTCTCCTCAAGTCTGTAAGCCAAAATTAACCCTTTCTTCTTACAGGCTGTTCTTGTTTGGGTGTTTTCTGCTAGCAACATGAAGCCGACTGAAACAGTTATCTTATAGATTGATTTAACAGCTAGATTTTGTTATATTTTCTTCTACTCTTCTTTTCTACATATATTTGACTAAAAATAAGACTGCATTATGCATGTTGTTTTTCTCTTATTTCAAAGTATGTTGTACAACATATTACTAGTATCTTTTGGTGTCCCTATAACTTAAAGAAATGTTCCTTTTTAAAAATGAATTCTATTCATTGTAAGTATCTATTAGATGAGTTTGGATAACATTTCAGAATTTTAGAATGGCTAACTTTTTAAGTGACAGAAAAATCTATCAGCAGGATTAGAACTAGTAGGGGCTGCCACTGATAGTTATAGCTCAACCAGTAATATTAACTTTAAGAAAAAAACATGGGCATGGTGTTTGTATATATGTTTCTGTATAGATTAATGTGTAGGGGTGTGTGTGTGTGTGTGTGTGTGTGTGTGTGTGCACATGTGCACATATGCATGTGTGTGTGAAGGCCAGAGGTCAACATGAGGTGACTTCCTCAATTGCTATTCAACTTCTTTTTTGGGGAGTAGCTTTTTTTTTTTTTTTTTACAAGAAAAACCTTTATTGTGAACTTTAATATATGAAGACAATATAATTTGGTTATGTTCGCATCATAGTATCCTCTTTTGTTCCCTCTCCCTAAAACCCATTCCATTTAGGACCCTCCTCTTTCAAGATAGTCCTTCTTCTGTTTGGCTGTCACATTCCTTTTGTCTTCCTCTGTCCTCTACCATGTCAAAATGTTTATGAGTTCATAGGTCTTGTGGAGGTATTTATAATTACTGTGGGGTTGAGAATGCCCCAATAAGTTCTTGTCAGGAGGACAGGACCTCATATTAAACCTTCCCACTCTGTAGCTTAAATTCTTTCTGTCCCCTTTTCCTCAGTGCTCTCTGGGCCTTAGAAGGTATGTTAGAAATCTCCTTTAGTGCTGAACTCTTGGCAACCTTTTATTTCCTGCTTTGATGAATTTTGAGTCTCCTCAGTGTCTACCACCACTGCATAGAGAAGGTTCTCTGGCTATCAGTGACAGCAGCACTCATATTCATCCCACGACTTCCTTTGTAGTGTTCCCTGGGTCCTGGCAGGTGTCATAGAGATAACTTATCCAATGCTATGTACTCAGCTTTCTCTTCTTGTCACTTTAGTGAGTTCCAGTTCTCCTCAGTATTTTCCCCATCTGTAAAAAAGCATATTTGCTAACCAAAAGTGACAGCAACATAATCAAGGGGATAAACATACTTTTAGAGGCTTTTTGGGAGTGTAATGCCTCCATTTTGTAAAAGAACAGTAGAAGCTTCCCTCTAGGTTCTATGATATTCCAAGCCATAGGTTTCTGATTTGGTCCTCAGTACCAAGTATGGCTTGCCTTCCACTGAGCTGACCTCATATACAATCAGAGAACAGTTGATTGCCCCCATAACTTATGTGCCATTTTTGCACCATGTGGTGTAACTTGCTTGGAACCCACCCATTCAGCTAGACTAGCTAGCCATCAAGATCCCACCTCTATCTTCCCAGTGAAGGCTTGAGTCACCATGTCTGGCCCTTATCTGGGTGTTGGGGATCCAAACTTAGGTTTTTGTGCTTGTGTGGCAAGCACTTTACTGACTGAGTTGTCTTTCCGGCCCTAGCATCTACTCCTATGAATAAGCAGGCTCAAAAAAATATGGGATGATTGGTGGTGACTATATAAGACAAATAACAAATAATATTTTTTGTACCTGAAAAGTAACTTGTCATAAGCAAATAATGCTCATGAAATGTAAATCCCACATTCTTTTGATCCAGTCTCATCATGCCTCTTCTATTTCTAATCAGCTGATTTTATCATTTCCTTTAATCTCTCTATTCTTCTTTGACATTGGAGGATGCACATGTTTGGTAAAATAACATCACAGTTTTGTAATTTCTATAAACAGAAATAATAAGAAGAAGTTAGGGCTTATGACCTCCCCATTATTGGCTTTTTGGCTAGGTTTTCAGTATCAGGAATGTATTCCCTCCCATGGAGCGGGCCTCTAGTCCAATCAGAAAGTAGTTGGTTTCCTGGTAACAGACATGCTGCTATTGCTCTAGTTGGCAAATTTGGCTTGCAGGATAGCTATATGGCTTGCAGAGTCCACTGCTGGTCAAGACTAATGATTACTTCTGTCTCCAACCAGGCTGCATGCTGCATAGCCCCATTCAGAAAATTTAAAAATTCCTACAATTTCCAGTGCATTGCCCATGTTTTCTTCTAGTATTTTCTATGTTTATGGATCCATTGTTTCCTCCTGGAAAAATGAGGACAATGAATAAACAGGACGTGCCATCTCATGTGACGTGTATATAGCCTGGTCTGTATCCCTAACCTCTAAGGCCATATTACTGTACAAATGACTGCTGCATGAGTGTCTTCTCCCAAGACATCCAAGGTTTCTCTTGTTTTTCTTTCTGTTTTCTTTTGTGCATTTGGACAGTTTTCACAGTATGTTGGACATGCATTTTCCTCTCTAAAATGAGGCTAGTAGCACTCAATGTGGTCATCAGGTTAAATTACATTAAAAATGATTTGAATTTAGCTTGGATTGTCATGTGCCCATGTAAATCCAGTGTGAATTACAGGGGTACAGTCACCTGTGGTGGTCACAGAGGACGTTGAGTGCCTCACTCCATTACTCTTCTACCCATTTTTACTTGAACTGAGTCTCTTACTGATCCTGGAGCTTGACTGAACTGAAAGTGTCTCTCAAGCATCCTCAGGTCCTCATGCTTTGCAGGAAGTTCTCTTAACCACTGAGAAATCTCTCCATCCCCTCTCTTCTACCCTTTTTTGTTATACCATGCATTAACTTCAGATGTATCTGCATAAAAATCTCAGCTCAAGCTGGCATGGTGGCACACGCCTTTAATCCCAGCACTCAGGGGGTAGAGGTATGAGGATCACTGTGAGTTCAAAGCTGCCCTGAGACTACGTAGTGAATTCCAGATCAGCTTGGGCCAGAGTGAAACCCTACCTCAAAAACAACAACAACAACAGCAACAAAAACATAAAGGTTAAAAAAAAGCTCAGTCCTCACTGATTGCTGTCCAGTGCATATCCACTGCAGTAGAAATCCAAACTCCCTTTGTTGCCTGAGCCTTCTCTAACATTCTTTTTTTTTTTTTTTGGTTTTTCGAGGTAGGGTCTCACTCTGGTCCAGGCTGACCTGGATTAACTCTGTAGTCTCAGGGTGGCCTTGAACTCACGGCGATCCTCCTACCTCTGCCTCCCAAGTGCTGGGATTAAAGGCTTGTGCCACCACGCCCGACTCTCTAGCATTCTTAACCTATCATCTACAGCTTTCCTGACACAAGCAAGGGCTATAATTTCTTAAGCATGCCATATACACTTACTCATTCTGTTTTCTTTTCTTGAATTTCCCTTTTACTAATCTGCACATGAATATTGATGGTCATTCTTGGTCTAGCTTGACTATTACCTCCTCCTTAAACTGTTATTACTTTCTCATTTGCCTGAACATTCAACTGCTTAAATACTAATATGTTTTCAATTGTGACAAGAATAGTATTTGTTGAACTCTATAGGCTTACTAGCTGAGTTAGATTGTAGAACAACTTTGATCATCTACATATCCCCAGATTACCACATTGTCTGCACATAATCCTTAGATATGTGATCATAGTCCTGCTTGCATAGCTTTCTTCCAAATGATCAATTTCCTGAAACTCTTCCTTTTAAGCACACTGTCTAACCAGTTGCATACCTTTGAGGATTAATGAGCATTCTTCTTTGTTTCAGACCATTTCTCCTTAACTACAACAATCTTCTTATCTTTGAATATGTGTTCATTGTTGCCTACATTATTCTTTGAGGATTTAACAACCTGCTTTCTTGGATTACTGAAAATGTTTTGTGTAGGATAAGTGAAATGATTTGAATTTAAATTGAATTATGCTGTGCTCATGTAAATCCAGTGGGGGTTACAGGATACTTATAATCAGCCAGAGGTCTACTTATATAAGAAATGAAGTTTCTCTGGGATGAGAACCTATACTAAAAACAAAGGGATACTGAGCTTGACCCAGTAAGAAAGCTGTTGCCAAGCGCTTGAGTTTGTTAACAGCTTAAGCATCATGTCAAACCGTAAGCTGTGTGTGAGGACTTCGTTGTATTGCTGGAGATGTTCACTGGAGCCAGAGAATCCTGCAGGAAGAGACACATTGTAATGGCAAGACACTTCTTGAAACTCCTCAGGTAATGAGGGGATGTTTTGCTATGGGCAGATGTGGGGAAATCATTGCAAACCAGTTATTCTTTGCATGTTTTATGATGAGAAATTCAGGTTGTGCTTTATTCTGTAGCTCATCATTCTACCAACATAGCAAGTCTCCCCAGAAACAGTCAGCATCTTCCCTCCCTTCCCTTCTACTGATGTGGCTCTGGCTTCTCATCCCATAATCACAGTGGCTCATGTTTACCAGCCTCCACTTTTACTTGCTACCCATCCTCTCCCTTCTTTCTGACAGATGACTTCTCTGAACATAAATCTACTCTCAGTTCAAGTCAGCCCTACAAATGATACTTATCTTTGAAAGAATAGGACAAATATAAAACTAAAACAAAACCCATCACTGAACCAAATTTTCATATCCTTCCAAAATTCATGTGTTAACATCTAATCTTCAGTGTGTCGGTAATAAGAGAAACCATTGGGAGGGGACAAAGTCCTGAGGGTGGATCAGGAATGGGGTCATTGCCCTGATAAAAAAGGCCTGAAGGGGCTTGTTCCACTTCCATCAAGGATATAACAGCAATCTGTCCTGAAAAGATAGCATATTGTGGTGCCTTTATTTTGGACTTTGGAGATCCTAGAACCTATATTCCATCAATGACTGTGTTTCATAAATTATTCACTCTATGCATTTTTGTTATAGCAAACAACAGGAAGGGTGTGACATGAAGAGAATAAATAATGAGAGAATTTGAGAGCTCAGTTACTCACAACATAAACACAGGAAGAGAGGAGTCTTCAAAAATATGTTACCGTCTTTTATTTTAGGAATAAAAAGTAAAAGTCATACTGAAATATTCTTGGTTTAGAAAGTGCTATTTTTATAACAATGAATCAGAGATGGTCTTATACTGATCATCATAACCTGGTCACAAAATATATTTTGATTCCTAGCAGTATTTAAATTTTTCCTCCCTTTGAAAAAGATAGCAGCTGTTAATCATCAAAGCCCTATGTTTCTGAGGAGGTCTTAGCAGTAAATGTGCCACTAAAAAAAGTCAGCTTTCAATCTGACATAGAAAGATGCACCACAGTGTGTTGGTTTGTTCAGATGGACTGTAGGAAGGGTGAGAGACTCTCGAAGAGGACAGGGTTCTCATACAAGGTGACACAGCTGCTAAACTGATGATCTCTGATTTGACCCAACTCAACCATTTTGCAGGTGGAAGAGACGTCTAGTTTTGAAGGAATCTTTCCCTCAAGGATCAAAGACTAAGGGTGATCACTCCATTTCTAATCTCCCATATTTCATGAAGAGCTCCCCTCAACATTTTTCTTTTAGTAATGAAGAATATTTGATGACCTTGGCAAATGGGAAGACTTAGAGCTAAGGGAATGAGTCCCAGCACAGGTGTATAGTGAGCATGCACTCAACATGTACAGCCTCATCCACATGGCTTAAATGTGGCTACAATTATTATTGCATTGAACGTTGCTTATGTAAAATCTGATTGTTATGTATTTCCCTAGATTGCTGCATATGTTTACCTTTTTATCTTCAAGTTCATGTTTAGTTATTTATTTTTTTATTAGTTATGTACACAATGTACCATCGCTAGCCACCTCTCTGTCCTCCTCCCTCTACAGGGACCCTCTTCCTGGGGAATGTGGGTCATGTATTGTGGGGTTAGGCATCAGTTATGGGTAAGAGGCAAAGTCTCTTTGGGACATCCCAAATGTGGCCCTAACAATCTTTCCACTCCCTCTTCCACAATTTTCCCTGAGGCATGTTGGGTTTGTTTTAGGTCTACTTCAATGATGAGTCTTGGGAGCCTCTGGTCTCTGGATATCTGGTTTGGTAGGAGCTGAGTGCTCTCTATGTCTATCTCCTTCCCCCTTGTGCTGGTACCAGGTTCATTAAGAAAGCAGCATTCTTGCTCATTTCCCCAATTACTCTTGGTTTCAGCTAGGGCCATGGTAGGGTGTGATGAGCTGATTCTCTCCCCAGGATCTGCATCCATCTGAAAAAGAGAAGCAAATTCTCCAATGGAGAGTGAAGTCAGCACCAGATAAATGGGAAAACATTATTATTTTAGAGAGAATTTAATAGGTGTAGGCCTTCTTGTAGCCCATGATTGATGGAGCTTGATAATGGAGAGTTTTTTGGATATGGTTCTGACTTGTTTCCCAGTACCAGCTATGGATTCCTTTCCATTGAGTGGATCTCTTGGCCAATTCAAGAGCAGTTGGTTACCTACTATGGCTGTGTGCCACTATTGCACTTGTGTGAGCATCACATCAGTGTGTTTGCTACTGAGTAGCTTAGACCATGAATTGCTTGGACAAATTTTGGTCATTTTCCCCCAGTTGCTCATGTAGTACCTTCTGGCACTAGACAAGTTAACTGTCTGGAGACTGACTCTTCCTTGATTCCAGCCATGTCACTTCATGTTCTGTACCAACAGCATATGGTGTCTTCAGCAGTAGGGTCTTACCACTAACCTTTGGTGGGTCATCAAATACTCTGACAGAAACTTGTCTTCATTTGGGAAACCTTGTAGGTCTCTCTGACCAATAGATCATTGTGAATATTAACCACATGCTGGTACTGGGAGTTACAGGCCAGTACCAAAGAAAAGAAGGAAGAAAAAGATTGGTAATATACAAGAGATAGAGAGAAGAGAGAGAAGAGGGAGATTTTTTCCCCTACATTTCTATATTTACATCTTCTAAAACAACATATAGTACTTATTATGCAAAATCTATTTTTATGTGTGTCACATATGCATGTATAGTGTGTGTGTGGTGTGTAGGCCAGAGTAAACCACTGGGTGTCCTCTGTTACTCTTTAGCATTGCTTCCTTGAGACAGAATCTCCCACTGAACCTGGAGCTGCCATTTTGTTTATTTATTTATTTTGGCTAGTATGCCTGTCCAACAAACTCCAGTGTTTTTCCTTTTTTTGCTTGTTTTTCTTGGGATTGAACTCAGATCCTCATGTTTCACAGCAAACATTCTTGCCCACTGAGATAGCTCACAATTTCTATAAAAACTATTTTTACAGAAGAGAATAAGTTAAATACAGAAATTATTGTAATCATCCTTTATTATGAGTACAGGTAATTTTCTTTCATCTTTTATTGAGATTGTAGGCAAATTTGTTTCTATACATTACTGTACTTTGCACATTTTCTAAAAAAAGTGCACACCAATGAAGTCAGTATCTGTGGGTGTGGGATTCTAAATATAGAAAAACAAAACAAAACAAAAAACAAACAAGCAACAACAAATAAACCCTAAAGGAAATAGAAAGAGAGAAGTGTGTTTTTGACTTAAGAATGAGATTCCTGATGAGAGGAGAGAGATCTATACTTCTCAGGAAAGTTGACCATGCTTTGGGAAACATACAGAGAGGCTTGGCATGAAGCATGATGCTCTCTCTACGCAGTAAAACTCTGGGCTGTGGGAGGCTTTAGCTTCCTGGGCAATTGCTATATCTCACACTTAGTTTAGAAGCAACCAAGCTACACCTGGGTGACTTGGTTCAACAGAGAACAAAGGACTGGAGCATTCCTACCCCATCTCACACGTGCTCTGCCCTTGAAACTGCATTAACCCTGCAGCTTTAAATCATTCTAACTTGGGGAGGGGTTGGGGAACAATTAGTTATTACAAAATTTCCCACAAGTCTTGTGAAATGATGCTCAAAACCAATACTAGGTTGATTTAGAGAGATCAAACATGACATTATTGCAACACATGTAGATCTTTATATTTATGGACTGAATACATCAAACTTCCATGCTCACACACGTGAAGACAAGAGAAAGGCAACATATCACACACTGACTCTAAACCTCATATTAGTTTTTTTTTTGTCATGCATTTGTTGAAGCATAGACCTTAGAGGCTTCCTTGCAAAAGTACAAAGACAAGTAAAGCCAACAAATGACAGCTATTCAGCGTGAGCTACTAAAATAGGGCATGCAACTGTCATATGCCAATGAAACAAGGCTCAGCATGGCTGTGGAATTAGCAAAGGGCTCCATCTGCTGATGGTTTATGCACATGAGACCTGGGCAGGGATTCACACTGCTGTTTCCTTGAAATGATATTCCTTAAGCACAGCTTGTAGCTGCCCTAGGGAGATCATCAGTTCAAGTAGTTCACTAGAATGTGATGGGGGAAGGGAAAGGCGGGGTGTAAATTCTTAGGAGTAGTCTTTCCTTCATGCTGCGTGAAAATTTGCCAGGTGAAGACTTTGGACATTCACTGTTGTTAGAGTATTAACTCCAGGAGTAAGGCTTCTCAAGTGAGAGGCCGATCATGGGCGGGGGCACATCGTCTGCCTTTTCAGTGTGTCTGTTTCTCTGCATGACTCTAATGTGCTAAAAGAACAAGTTTTATTTTTTCAGACATTATTTTATGTGTTCAGCGTTTGTTTTTTTTGCCTCAGTTTAGAAAGGTTATCCATTTTATAGTTTTTATGTTATTAACTTACTGTCTAATTTTTTTAAACTTCTGAAATGATTTCAACTAGACAAGCTGGAGAAACTTGAGACGACCAAAGTAATCAACTGAATTAATATAACCAGAAGCAAAAGGACAACCAAATGAAACATTATAAAGTTTAAGCAGCTTGTGTGGTCTTACAGAGAATTAATATGCTATATGTGAGATCTTTTTAAATGCTGGACTCTGAGGCATTCCTATATCCTCATAACTGCTTTTGTGAATTTGGGGGAAATGTAACTCTGGATTCATGGAAAGGTATAGGAAAGGGAAGTAAGATCTATTCACATTTACACAGGCCAGAACAAATAACCCTGGCTCTACATAACCCCAGCAGTGTGATGCAAAACTGGGCCTTGGCCAAGGACCACTAGCTCTCCAGGTAGGTCTCTGCTTTTGATGCAGGACTTTGGTATTTAGGAGCAGTCCCCCAAATTTATAAACCCCAATTTTGGGTCATATCCTATTTTTAACAAATAATTGATAGAAACAGACTCAAGAAGGATAAATTATGTATTATTGAGTCTATTCAGGAAGAGATCACAAACTGTGGGGTTTATTTAAGGGAAACTTGGATCTAGGAAGAAGGTTGGAGCAGAGTCACAAGCATGTGGAAAGTAGGAAGCATGTACTCATGTGGAAGGCACAGCATAGTTCATGAGGCTCATTTAAGAGAAGTGGAAGTTTTTATGGAAAGAATGGAGCAGAGCCACAAGCACGTGGAAGATAGAACCAAGGAGCATGTGTAGAGAGATTACACCAAATTTACACCAAAGCAAAAATGAAAAAAAAAAAAAAAAAAAAAAAAAAAAAAGCAGAGACAAATAGAAAATTACCCAGGCCAAGAAACAGTACTCTGCTCTAGCAGAATAGTAGGTGTCTCACACCTAGCCAGGCTGTGTGTGTGGAGGCTGGAGGGGGCAGAGAGAAGAGGCCAGATTCACGTGTATCCAAGCAATCTGACCAGAGATCACAGGACAGGGAATGGACAAAACAGGGAGAGCAAAAAGGGCATGGAGAAGCTTTTATAGTTGATTGCAAATGTATTCAGATTTAGGTATGTAAGGGGAAGAAGACCCGATTAGTCTGTGGATTCAAAGGTCAGGCTCCACCACCCCTCCTGGGTAGTAAAGGCCAGCCCATCTAGGTAGTGTGTTAGACTGTGGGCAGTAGGGGCACTGTAGCTATTTTAGATGAATGTAGATCAGATAAGAGATTCATCCCGACCAGGGCAGAGTGGCACCTTCTGTTTCTTTCCTTGGATTTCTGCCCTTAACTGAAACTGCCGAAACGAAGCTACCTTTCCCCTGAGCCTCCATGTTGGTCTGCAGTGTTCTAAATATGGAAGAAAATGGAAGATAATTTAATCTCTCATACAATTAGTCTCATTAGTACAGATATACAGATTATTCATATTAAAGTTGGATGCTAACACGGATAGCTACTGTACTTTGCTGAGCTGGGATACATGCCAGTTTTTTATTTTTTATAATTCTACATTTGGGTTCAGATTCAGTGAATGGTGTACTGATTAACTGCCTTTCTAGAAAAACATACATAAAATCTCTCCTTTGTAGTATTTGATGGCAGATTAGGCAGTTTAGTGTATGTGTGTGGTGTGTACACATATGTGTATGCATGCTAATATACATGTGGGTGCACAAGTGTGCACAGCTGCACATGTGTGCATGTGGAAACTATAGGTCGACAGAGGGAGTCTTTTCAATTGCTCTTCACCTTAGTATTTTTATAATATTTATATTTATTTATGAGAGAGAGAGGGGGGAGAGAGAGAGTATGAGCATACTAGGACCTCTTGCCACTGCAAATGAACTCCAGATACATGCACTACTTTGTGCATCTGGGTTATGTGGGTATTGGGGAATTGAAACCATGTTGTCAGGCTTTGCAAGCAAGCATCGTTAAAAGGTGAATCATCTGCCCAGCCCTCCACCTTAGTTTTGAGACAGGATATTTTTTTCTGAACTCAGAGCTCACTGATGAGGCTAGCACTTTTTTTTTTTTTTTTTTTTTTAGGGAAGAACGAACACTAAATATGTGAGCTATTTTCTTAGGAAAAGACATATTCATGATAGAACACTGTCACCTTGGCTGCTTTTGAGGTACCAGTCTGATACTGCTGGATGTGAGGTTGACAAGAGATACACAGTTATTCATTCCAGTGAGCTGGTGAAGGCCAGCCCCCTCTAGCACTCAGCTCTCCAGCCAAACCCTCTAATGTTGTCGGGGCTTGGATTTGACCAGGATATTTACTTAGCCTATGGCCATTCTCCCAAGGCTTCCATGACCTGTGTGCATGTATCTTCAGCCATGAACATGACCTGTGTGCAAGTCTCTGCAGCCCTGGGGAGCAGAGCACTGAGTGGCAGGCAGATGTAGTCAGCTTAGACATGCGAAGTGTACACTTGTTTTCTGAGAAGTCAATGCTTTCTCAGGGCAACAGTCCCTGGAAGCACTTCTGTAGGTAGTGATCTTTTCTTTTGCTTTACTATAATAACTAGTTTATTGCTCTTTTTTTTCCTGGTAGGTGGTATAGCATCAATAAAGTTTATCAGAGCTAAAAGGTAGTTGTTTTTTCCAGGAATTTCATATACAAGCTGTGTGCTTTTGTATCTGGCAAGATACCCTGCTTCTTTAGAATATTGGTGGCCATTTCCTTTCAGCAGCTCATAGCACTTCCCAGTAGAATTAGGGCTAGCCACTGAGGAGCAGGCTTCCTTCTAACTTCCAGAATGATCTCTTGATGTTCTGTGTCATCAGCTTTTATTGTCTTCAACAACAGAGTTTTACCTTTTAGCTCTGGTGTGTAACCAAGTGGTTTGGCATAACCTGCCTTGTTTTGGGGGAGTGTCATAGGTGTCCTCATAGGTGGCATATAACCCATTTCTGGAACTGAGAATTGTAAGCCAGAGCCCATGGTTTTAGGATTAGTCTTCCTCCTACCTTCTCTGGGGCCCTTCTGCCTAGATGTCCCCTCCTTACTCCTATTGAGGGTTAGATCTTTTAGTTTGTATTATGGGAAACAAAATTTGTTGCTAGAAAAACAACACCCAATCAGAAATAGATGTGGGAGGAAAGGGTTTATTTAAGCCAAATAAATTTCAGGGGAACAACATTAATGCCAGAAGAAGCTAGCTCATTTTCATAGTTCTAAGTAGAGAGACATCATACATCAACCAACAAACACCCACACCAGTAGGCACTATCAGCTAAAGCTCCAACTACTCTCCACACACTTGAGGGCTGGACACATGATTACCCCCAAACACACCTTAGGGCAGGACACTAAGTGCTCCCAATGACATATCTCTTCCCCAATAGAGTTCCACCTACTGGAGACTCAAGATTCAAGCCTGAGTATATGGGGCCATACATCCAATCAACCACAGTTTGCTATCCAGGAGAAAGGGTGCTACAACCCTAATTCAGGTTGGCTTTAGTTTTGTGTAAATGTTCTCTCACCCTCCCTTCCTCCTCCCTCCAGGACCCTTCCACCTCCTATTTTCTGTCCCTCGATTTGCCTATCAATTATACCTGCAACTCAGGCTGTTCTAGACTAAGAACTATATATAAGGAAAAGCATTTGGCATTTGTCTTTTTGTGCTTTTGTGAGTTTGCTTAGTATTTTTTTTTCTCCCAAGTCCATCCATTTTCCTGAAAATTTCATTCTTTCATTTCTTTATACCTGAGAAATATTGGCTTTAGCCCTGCAATAAATGTTTGGTAGAATTCAGCAGTGAATCCATTTGGGCCTGGGCATTGTTGTTGTTAGGAGGCTTTTAATTATATTTTCTTTGTTCACATAGTCTTAATGAATGAAGCCAATTATATTCTTGAGGTGACTCACCATGTACATTAGCATATTCAATTGCCCAAAAAGCATTTCATGGGAAATATCTTATCATGTGGCTTTCTTTGACCCAGCATTTCTCAACATTATTTCACTATACCACTTGTGTGTACATACATGCTTATGTATATATATGTATACTATACTTGTATATACATATATACATCAATATCTGAGGAATTCATGACAACACCATGGGGCTTCATAAAAATATTAACATATATGTGCATGGATGTTTGAGGAATATCAGGAGGCTTCATAACACATGGTCCTCTATGTGTACCTAGACATCTGAGGAATGAATGTGAATAATGGAAGGTATCTGCGTTCTGCAGGATATACTTTGAACCAGGCTGTCTTTATTGGCTTCACCCAATTTGGAGAGTTTTCCCTCACAGGCACATACTAAGACATGAGTTGGTCACACTAGAAGACCTATATTCCTGAGAGAGGATGCAGTATACCCAGTAGATTTGCTTTTGTTAAAAACCAAATAAAGCATTTTCTCTATGGAATCTAATGGAAATATTATATTTTTTAGCTGTATTACAGTTTCAAATACTGTAAATATAAGTTTATTAATTAATATAAATGCCATAAAATAATTACCTTCCAAAAGTGAGCTCCTGAAGACATCAGCTAAGTCCTGTATAGACAAGAAGTTACTTGACATTAACTTATTATTATTATTATTATTATTATTATTATTATATGTGGACATATTTTGTATGTAAACATCACATGTTGGTACCATCCTTTCCCTCCTCCCTGCCCCTTTTCTGAAGAGGCCTTTCTCATTGGGGATGCTGACCAACCCCATGGGGATCGTGGGTCATGAATTATGGGGGCAGCAGTCAGTTATGGGGGAGAGGCAATGTCTCTGTGCAAAATGTCCCAACTTGTGGCTCTAACAATCTTTTTGCCCCCTCTTCCACAAAATTTCCTAAACCATGCTGGGAGCATTTTAAGACTACTTCAGTGATAGGCACTTAGGAGCATCTGGTTTGGTAGGTGTTGAGTGATCTCAGTATCTTTCTCCATCACCCTTGTGCTGATATCATCTTAACTAAGAGAGCAGCATTCTTGCTTATTTCCCCAATTCTTCTGTGGTTTCAGCTGGGGCCGGGGTGAAGTGCACTGGGTTGTTTATCTCCTCAAGTCCAGTTCCCATCTGAAAAAGAGAAGCAGATTGCCCAAGGGAGAGTGATGTCAGCACCATTATTAATTTAGAGATAATTAAAAGGGTGTAGACACTTTATAGTCTAAGGTTAATGGGAGCTTGACAATGGAAAGCAGAATCATTATCTGGATATGATTCTGACTTGTTTCCCAGTTCCAGATATGGTTTCCTTTCCACTGAGCAAATCTGTTAGCCAATCCAAGAGCAGTTGTTTACCCACCCAGGATATGTGCCACTATTGCACTTGTATGAGCATCACATCAGGTTGTTTGCTTCTGAGTTGCTTGGACAGATGTTGGCCATTTTCCCCTTGTAGCTCATTTAGCACCTTCCAGCACTAGATGGGCTAATTATCTGAGGACTGGCTCTTCTCTGGATCCCAACCGGATCTCTACATGGTCCTTGCCAACAGCGTTTGGTGTCTTCAGCAGTAGAGTCTTACCATTAACCTCTAGTGGATAATCAAGTGATCTGACAGAAGTCTGTCTTGTTTGTTCGGGGAGATCTAGTAGGTTTCTCTGATCAACAGCACATTGCGGATGTATGACACATCCTGGTACAGGGAATTTCAGGCCAGCACCAAGGTAAAAGAAAAGAGAAAAATCCAGAGAAGAAAGTGAAACAGGAGAAATTTGAGGTTAGGTTTTGTCTCACTCTCTAGGGCTCTTCTTTTCAGGTGCTCCCTCGAAAGTCTGCTTGAGGGTTCCACCTTTTTTAGTCTGATTAACAGGATGTAGGATTCTATGGTACCAGTAATTTGGGTTCAGATTTTGTGTTCCCCCCTTTTTTTCCCAAGCCCTGCCCTCCCTATTGTCCAAGCCTTAAGACACTGTTCAATTACCTGACATTAACTTTTTACATTTGTAGGTGGCTGCTTCAACTTCAGTTTCTCTCCATTTTTCAGTGACTAGCCCTTGTACAGTTTTGTTGATGATCATGTAGTCTGATGATTCTTGTCCAAGTTGTTTTTCTACTAGGCATAATTCCAATGCACCTGTGAAAGACTTTTTCTTTCAATAAGCTCAAATGTACTTAGAAATTGGAAAGCCATGGAGTCATAGTTTGAAGAAGCAGTTTGTTCTTGGAGGGCTATTGTTAGGAAGCAAAGATTCCATGAGAGAGAGGGACAATTTAGGAGGGAATTGATTTTTGCTATTCTTTAAGGCAAACCACTAAGGAAGGGAATTGATTTTTGCTATTCTTTAAGAAAAACCACTAAGTAGGTGATGTTTCTTCTTAGAAATAGATGTTGAATGATATCATTTATGTCTGGAATTTGAAAATACCTGCTAATAAGCTTTTTGATTTCTGACTCAATAGAAATTAGAAAAACACTTCTACTTTCTACTTGGTTGTTTCATTAATGTAAAGTGATTAATGTGGTATTTGTTGCTAGATGACCCATCAATGCTATTCACTGTAACATCAAAGATCAAAGTTCAGTGGGCAATTGAGATAAACAGTTTGGAACAATTTTGAAGACATGGGCAAAACCCATTTTAATGCATAATTAATAGATTCATCACTGTCCAGATCTTAATCTAGTTTCAAAAGTGAATAAGTTATTCATCAAATGCAAATGGTCGCATTTTGCTCTGTTTTATTTGTCCATGAATCCCCAAGGAAGAAAAGAAAATATTAATCTTTAATTTGGGTACTCATGAATGTTACCAAAGGTCAGCTTCTGAGTGACACTTTCTGGCTGTGTGCTGAGAACAACATGGTGCTGGGACAGTTTTCACATCTGACAATTTCAATCTTGGCTGAAGAAACTTGTAGGCCAGGCTTGCAGGAAAGGATCTTCCTGAATGTATATTTCAGGTTAGATGACAAAGGAGTTACCAAGGTTGAAGGCTTGTGAATTCCCCGGAGTAAAGCAAGACAAACATGGAGGTGATCTTGGAAAGGATGGCAAGAAACTCTGATACACAGAGCAAAAGAAGAGCAGCCTGGCGGTCCTGGGTACAGACAGGGAGCTTGGTCCCAAGGCTGGAGAGGGACATTTGAAGAGGACCTGAGACTCTCAAATCCTGTGTGCTATCTGATCCATCCCTAGCCCTTGCAAAGCTCTGCTCTGTGTCATAGGCTCTGCTCCTCAGAATGATAGTTCTCAGACTCTCTTTCTGACTGGCTTCCAGTTAGGCTTCATCCATGTGAGGAAGTGGGGGAACATGGAGGGTAGAGAAGAGAAAACAGCCATTGTTTGTGCCTCCGTGTAATTCCATATTCTTGGGCTGTAGTATCTCAGCTCTGCAGGTCCAGCTCCCACCTCCAGGTCCAGGCTCTAGGTGCATCTAGGTGATGTGGGAAAAGATGGTCACTAAACTTTGATATCCAGAGCTCTAGTTGCATCCTCTCTGCCCTATGCTCTCAGCCAAAAGAATAGTAACAGCTTCCTGTGGGTGGTCACTTCAGGGTTGCCTTCCATCCTATCTTTCTAAGCTCTTGAATGTGCACCTGGCTTGCTTTACTCATTCCTATTACCTATGTGAACTTCAAGGGCCCTTGAGTTTGAGATTCCTGGTCTGAGTGTATATAAATGTTTGAAGGACCTGAGCATGTCTTACTTGTGTTAAGTCTCTCTGCATAGCAGAGCCTGGCACACATGTGAGTTTTAAGTTTTGTTCAGTTGATCATGGGTGATGTAGAAGGAGGGCAAAAAGCTGAGATGATCTCTGACTGTCGGGCCTGGCTTTGGGCAGGGGGACAATGGGGATCCAAACAGGGAGTACAGAGAAGTGGGACTCAGTACTTTCTGAAACCTGGTGGCATTGATGCTGGGGTGGGACACCTGGGAAATTAGAATTTACCCTTTTAACCACCAGCTCATTTCTGACACCATCCTTCAATTTTTTTTTCAATTGAAGATAACAGTAATAGCTACTACTTATTCATTATCTCGCATATCCCAAGTCCTTTACATAACTGCTTTCTTTTCTTTTGGAAGAAATTTGGTCAGTAACTGTGTCATCTTCTTTTCTCCCCAGATGCTGTGGGAGAAATGCTATGAACTGAAGCACTGTAGACAGTTGGTGTAGGATACAAACCATCACCCCAGGCTTGGTGATGAGAAGTGACTGGCTCAGATTCCAGCTCTGCCCAGTGGCTGCACACATTCATTACTCTCCTGGGCTTCTCTTTTCTCTCCTGTAAACTTCTTTAACTGAGCATTTCAAATATACTTTCTTCCAAAAAAATAAAGAAATTGTGTCAAGGGGTTGGGAAATGCTAGGTAATAATTAAATAGTAGTTATTACTGTTACCTTCAGTTGAAAAAAATTGATGGGTGGTGTCAGGGATTTGTGGGCAGTTTATAAAGATAAATTCTAAGAGAAAACATCTGTTTTAGGAAAGACTTTCTGTGTTCTTATTTCTGACATCACCAGCAAGGCCAGTATTATTGTAAAATATAAAAACACATGCAGGCCCATGAAGGTGACGTTATAACCACTGGATAGGAGATTATTTTAAAATGTGCTTTCACCACTGTCATCTCTTATTTTATTTATTTATTTATTTATTTATCTTTTAAAAGATTTTATTTTTTATTTATTTATTATAGACAGAGAGAGGGAGAGAGAGAGCATGCCAGGGCCTTTAGCCATTGCAAATGAACTCTGGATACATGTGCTACCATGTGCATCTGGCTTACATGGGACCTGGAGAATTGAACCTGAGTCCTTATGCTTCACAGACATGTGCCTTAACTGCTAAGCCATCTCTCCAGCCCATCATCTCTTATTTTAAATTTCTAATTATTTTTCATTGTTATTTTTGGTTCATTTATTTCAACATTATATTTCTTTCCCAGAAAATCAAAGTGGTATAGAAGAAGCAATTTATTTTATTGAGTCTCATGTAATATCCAGTCTGTATAATGAGGTCATTATCCTGGATTTTACCTACAATGATGATTACTTACATAGGGTTAGGACTAAAATGCCTCTTCATCAAAGCTTGTGTAAGAGATGTATGTATAGAAACTTTTCAACTTATATCAATCAACTTTGCAAATGTGCTGCCTTTAAATGCACATAGTTTTCTTGGTATGTAGAGGTTTAAATATGTGTGCATATATTTTTATTTCAGACAATTTTTGTTTCTATTTAATGACATGGATTGTGGATGAGGTGGAGTGTGGATAGAAGAGCCATGGTGCTTTCTGGCTGGGGGATGCCACTATGACTGATGTGACGGTGTGGACTCTATGCCAGCTGTCCACAGTGCTTGCAGTGCTTGTTTCTCCTGTTGTTCTATCTGAATGGCAGGATACTGTTTCTGTTTTAGTGAGATTTGAAAGTAGCATATGGGCATATGAATGGTAGGTTGTCTCCCCTTCCCTCTACAACTTTGTTTGCTTTTTCTGAATTCATGAAAGCAGGTGCTGATCTAGTCAGATCTCAGGACCATTGTGTGGATTTACCAATAGTCTACTGGGAAGTGATCACCTTTTCAGCCCCCCTTCCCTTCCTGCAGTCTCCAGACTGCTCTGACTCTATTCCTGTTCAGCTCTCCTTTCCTTCTTGCGGCCTCCAGACACCTTTGATACTTCTGTGATGTTTTCTAAGCATTTATTCTCATACTTAGAAATTTTTATTGCTTCAAGGATATGGTGGCTGGTAATTTTGAGATTTAATAGAGACAGAGAGATCCTGCCTTGGCACCGTGCTTACAGTAGGCACTCCACCCCAGATTAATTAATCAATAGATTGCTGTACTGGAAGCTCTGCTACAGAGCTGAGGAGACGCTGGAAATTCAATTTTCCCTAAGTTATTATCTTATGTGGCAGTTCTCTCATCACCTGATGTGAAAAGAGTTAAACTGGCTAAGGTAGAACTACCTTGGTGATAGTTAATTTTGCTCCTCTGATAGGATATCACTCCTTGTTTTCTGGTCTTTGGAGTCAGACTTGCATTTGAGCTTCCACCATGGGTTCCCCAGTTTCTCAGGTCTGCAGACTTGGCTTGGAACTATACCACTTATTTTCCCGAGCCTCTAGCTTGCTGATGGCAAGGTTTGTGGGAGTTTTTTTTTTTTTTTTGCCTCCATAATCATGTGAGTGAATCTCTCATAATAAATCTGTTTCTAAATATATATATTCATCCTCTTGGTTCCATGTCTGGAGTACCCAGTCTAATGACAGCACTCACCAGAAAGCATTTTACTTGCAATTTAAAAACATTATTTATGTGTGTGTGTGCGTGCGCGCTTGGGTATGTGGTGCCTGGATCTCCTGATGTTATAAAGAAACACTAGACACTCATGTTACTTTTGCATTTGACTTTACTTGGGTACTAGGAAATTAGACCCAGGACATCAGGCTTTGCAAGCAAGCACCAGTGATTGCTGAACCATTTTCCCAGCCCCCATGCATTTTTTAAACTTAAAGATGTATGCTTAGGTTTTGTAATGCTATAACCTTCTAGTCAAACATTCACTATATTATTTTTACATATTTGTGAGCCTGGATTTATTTTGTTTTGTTGGTTTTCCAAGGTAGGGTCTCACTCTAGTCCAGACTGACCTGGATTTCACTATGTAGTCTCAGGGTGGCCTTTAACTCTCAGTGATCCTCCTACTTTTGGCTCTCAAAGCTGGAATTAAAGGCATGCACCGCAATATCCAACTTTAAATTTATTTTATTTGAGAGTGTGTGTGTGTGAGAAAGGCAGATAGAGAGAGAGGTAATAGGCATACCAATGTCTTTACCTGCTGCAGACAAACTCTAGATGCATGTGCCACCTTGTGCATCCGGCTTACTTAGGTCCTGGTGACTTGAACCTGGTTCTTTTGGCTTTGTAAGCAAGTGTCTTAACCACTAAGACATCTTTCCAGCCCTGTTTGTGTTTTTGAGAGAGGGTTTTGCTTTAGCCCAGGTTGACCTTGAATGCAGTCTGTAGTCCAAGCTGACTTTGAACTTCTTGTGTTCTTCCTACCTAGAGGTGTGTACCATCATACCTGGCAGGATTTTATTTTAATAGCAAAGGCCTATATAATTTCTAGCACTGGTTTTATTAATGCATACTTCATAGATAATTTCAGCCTCTTATGAAGCATTATGTCTCAGCTTTTGCAAATATCTCACAGGACGCCATGCTTTGATGCATCAACAAATGTCTACCAAGATAGTTTAGCATATGCCTTTGAGCCAAAACCAGTTGTTTTGGGGGATGTTAAGACAGCTTTTTAATTCAAATTGCTGCTGTACAATTAAGCTGATAATTTTAAATCTTCACAAATTTACATATGAAATGAAGTTAATTTAAAATTATACTTGTGATTCTGCAAAATTTGAATTGGCAAAAAGCAATGCTCAAGTTGATTGGCAATCTAATTTGTTTCAATATTTTATTGACAGGTTGATTATTTTCTGGGACAAGGTCTTCCTATGTATCCTAGGCTATTCTCAAACTCTTGTCTCTATCACCCCTGCCTCAGCATTCTGTTGTGCTGGAATTACAGCAATGTATGGCCAGGTCTAGTTTTTCAACATATTTTTAAGAGTGCAGTATTTTCAGCATTGCTCAAATGTAAATCAAAATAGAAAGGAGATTTTTAAAAAGTGAAAAGGAAATAATTATCGATCTCTGAAGTAGGTGTCTTCCTGTATTCTATGATACAACTTTCTTGTTATTTTGAAAAAATTGCAATTATATGTTCATTACTTTATTGTTTTGTTTATTAGATAAAATTTTACCTTTGGATTTGAGAGGTGAAGAGGACAAGGTTTGATAATTAATCCACTGGTGGGATCCAAGAATAAATGCGAAAGAAAGCGCCCTTGGAACACAAGCACAGAGGAGATGGGCTCTGGCACAGTTGTGGGATACCTGGCATCATGTATACTACTGACATGTCTATTACTGGAAAGAAGGGTTATATTGGGAGCATGCAACATGACTTTTCTTTGTTTTCCCTTGTTAAAAGGCAATTTGGAATAGAAAAAACCTTGACACTGAAGTTCATTTTCTCCTTTATCCTCTTTCTCAGAATTGCAAAAATCAAGTTTTTAGTTGCAAAGTAGCTGGGTTCCTTGTATAAGAACACATACTGTTATGTGAACTAGTTCAAGACACATGTCAACATCGTGAAGCATAGGTGGGTGTCACTGGCCTGTTCTCAGAGCACTCCTCTTTATTTTAGTTTGAACTGAAGGATATAGATTTTGATCTGTCAAAGGCTTCTGTGGTTACCCCAACCTCCAGCATCAGATATTTTAATACTGGTAAGGCAGTTTAGAGGCAACAGGCCCCCCAAAGGTAAACTAAAAGTGGCTGAAAATAAGAACTATCCTTGAGCCCGTGAGGAAGAAATCTGGTTCTTGTTTTCTTCTCCCTAAAGGAGTTCTTGCAGCTTCCCCTTTCCTAGAGGCTAGGAATATAACTGGAGAATCTGCTCTTTCATCTTTCTCCTTCCTTCCTTACTTCTTTCCTTCCTTCCTTCCTTCCTTTCTTCCTTCCTTCCTTCCTTCCTTCCTTCCTTCCTTCCTTCCTTCCTTCCTTCCTTCCTTCCTTCCTTCCTTCCTTCCTCCCTTCCTAGAAGAGAAAATTAAGAGCTGATATCACTCCCTTTCCTAGAAACCTGGTGGCACCTAGACACCTGAGATGGGGGCTAGACTGACCAAGCCAGCCCTCCTACCTCATTCAGTAAACTCCTAAAAAGACCTCAATCAGGGGCTTTAGGTGGGCTTTCCCATTCCTGAGGACCCCCTTCTACCTCAAAGCAGGAGCACTACCTTATTTCCTTCTCTTAAGCTCTATAATAAAACTTTTCAAATGTCATCCTTTGGCTTTTGGACTTCATGTCAAAAACCTGGAAGCCACTGACTCAGTGGAGATTATGTGTGAGTGTGAGCATGCCCAACCCCTGAGTTATCATCTACCCAAGAGTGGAGAAAAGCTTTTTTACTCTCAATGATACACAAATTCCTGTGTTATTTCCTCTGAACTGGAATATTATATGGGATGTGGATTTCAGGCACTCAGATTCAATCTTTGAGGCTTGAGGAATCTTATTCTATACCAAAGTTGTTGTATTCTTAAGTCCTAATAGAGAAAAATCTCAAAGAATTGGACAAACTAATATATTATGAATGAAAATTTAAAGACCTTTTCTGAAAACATTGTCTATTACTCATAAATAGTGGTGATAATGGTAAGTTTCTAAATAAACAACTTTAAGTCTTGCATCTTAAGAAAAAGTAGAAGACAGATTCATTGATTGAGAAAAAATGAGAAAAGAAAGATTTTTCTCATGATAAAGGTAATCTTAGATGCCAAGGCAATCACAGATGAAAGGGATAATTAAATGTATCCATACATAAATGCTTTTAAAGTTGGAACTATAGTGTCCCTTCACATGTGGAGGATTAGTATCAGGATGTTCCTGTACCCTTCAGGTAGTAAAACCTACAGATGGTCAAATCCCTTATTTAAATGGTATAGTATTTGTATAAAATCTACACATATTCTACCATAAACTTTTAAATTATTAAGATTATTATTATTATTATTGGTTTGTTTTGAGACACAGGATCTCCTGTAGCCCAGGTTGGCTTTGAATTCTTGATATTCTTTTTTTCTACCTTCCAAGTACTGACATTACAATAATGTGCTATGATACTTGGCTCTAGTATACTTTAATCTCTAGATCATTTATAATGCATTGTGACACAGTGTAGGTGCTGTGTAAATCGCCCTTATGTTGTATTGTCTAGGGAAAAAATAGAAGGGGAAAAACCTTGTTTATGCTTAGTAAAGAACATTTGTTTCCCCCTGAATGCTTTTGGTCCTTGATTGGTTGATTTGTACATGCAGAGTCCATGGATATGGAGGTCTGATTGTAGATAAGATGATTATTTTCTAAGTTTCTTTATTTTTGAGTTTGGAGTGAAGCCAAAAAAGATTGAACTGGACAAGAAGTAAAGTTTTGGAGTCTAAAATGGAGATCTTCCTAAGGGAGCACAGAATACAAGAAACAATTGGAAGGTCTAAGAAAGTGAAGCAAGAAATTAATAATAATGAGACAGGGAATCCACTGTTAGTGACAACCCCCTAGGATTCATAGAGGATTTGGAAAATATATTGGAAGGCTTGGAAAGTCAGCATAGTCTTGTCATTAATAAAGGTATGTTAGGGTGTTGGGGTTAGTAGCATAGCTGGAAGGGGGTGAGTTTGTCTCATGACACAAGAGAAAATGATTGGGCAAGGTTTGGTGAGCTATGTCTTAGGAAAAGAAACAATGAGATATATCAAGCAGCAGTCAGTCAACATTCCAATTCATTGGCTCTGAAGTGGATTAGGAATGGGACTGATGGATGGTTTCCTTCAATGTGGGAATTACCTTTTTCAGGCAATAAAAGATGGGTAGGATTTGTTTAGGCAGATGGAGAACCATCCATCTTGTCTCACCTTCTATGAAAATTTGAAAAAGGCAAAAACCCAGGGACATACATTAGAGGGAAAACTTAAAAACTAAACCTACTAGGTCAGAAAGATTACAGAGAAGGAATGAAGGCATTCCAATTCAGCCATGATAGGTCTACACACACTAAAGAAAAAAAATGCCAAAAGCTGGATTTAAAAATCTCAAAGAATTTTATGTTGTACAAGGCAATTAAAGGATAGCCCACTGAGTGAGTGTACAGTGTTTAAGGGTTTAGGAGGTTTGAAATAGCAGGAAAGTCTTCTGATCTTTTGGAGTTATAGAAGCCCAGGCTGTGGGAGAAAATGCAGTCATGTGTTTGGTCCAGAATTATATTGGATAATGTGAAAGTAACCTGGGACTGCTATAACTATAGGCACAAACTAAGTGGTTTTAAAACACATGAAGTAATTATTTCACAGTGGAGGCCAGAATTTATATCTGAGAATATATTTTTTTTTCACAGTAAGGTAAAATTTACTGGTTCCAGAAATTAGGAAGTAAATTTGGCTTTATGGGGGGTACCACCTAACTCATGATTAATATGACAAAGGCTCACAGTTTCTGATTTTATGTGCTGGGCACTTCTTGTTTTTGTAATGTGTAGTGCGACACTGGTATATGATCAGTGTACCTTTAAGAAGAGAGTTACACTATCTTCCAGTCCTTGAGCTTTTGTTTCACCACTCACTTTGGATTTGCAAAAGAGAAGGAAGCTTTTGTGGAGACAAAATTCTAAATGGACCTTCCATGTGTGTGAACATTTGGCAGTGAAAGGCCTTCACTAAATTTCCTGTGACATTTTTATAGTGAAAAGACTTTGAAGATAGAGATAGTGTTTCCTTCTGGGGTGGACAGAAGGTTGAACAGTCATTATAATAGTTTGTCCAACCCAAAGCCTAAGGTTCCTCAGCTGTGATACCACCACTGTGTAAGTAGCCTCCAGGGGGGTGTAAGGGAAGATGAAATAATTGGACAGTCAAATTAATCACATTGTTTGCCAAGAAGCCAAAGCATTCTTGTAATTTGCACCAATATCCATGAAACAGTAGTGTGTTAACTTATTAGCTTACAGGTAGGATAAGCCCTCAAACTGTTTAGTTTCTTCAACTCTACCTCAGGTTTCCTGGCCTAACTTGAGTTCACTCGCTTACTTTTTTATTTTTTTTTTTAAATCATAGAATTCAGTCACCAAGTACTTATTAAAGTGCAGTTCTAGTTTCCATTTGATCATCATTGCTAAGCTATGTGTAATAGAACTCAGGAGAAGAAAGGGTGGAGAGGGATATCTGCATAGCAATGTGTGTAATAGAACTCAGGAGAAGAAAGGGTGGGGAGGGACATCTGCATAGCAGTGTGACTGGAGTATGGACAGGAAATTAATGGACAGCAAGTTTAATGTTGAACAGGGAATTTGTGCCACATAAATAAAAGTGTGCATATTTGAAAACATATGTATGAATGGGTTTATTGCAATATGTTTAGAATAGTGGAAATCTGGGAGGAACTTCAATGCCCATCTAGGGGGTTGAACAAAATATGGCACATTCATGCTATGGAATATAATGTAGCTATTAAGGGGAAAGAAACAGATCTGTATATTTGATTTCAGGAGATATTTTCAACATGTTGTTAACTAAAAAAGAAAAGCTGTATTATAAGTGTATGTTACTTTCCTTGTTACTGTGACAAGATACCTGAGAAGAAGCAACTGAAGGGAGAAAGTGTTCACTTTGGCTTACACTTTAAGTCCATTATGGTGGGGAGGGCATGGGGGAAGGAGCATGCAGCAGCTGCTCACTTTCAGCCCACAGTCAGGACACAGAGAAGGATTAATGCAGGTGCTCAGCACCTTACTTCTTTTTATTCAGCCCAGGATCCCAGCCCACAAAATGGTGCCACCCATAGTCACAGTGAGTCTTCTCATCTCACTTAACCTCATCTGAAAACTCCCATAGATATGTCCAGATATTTTATCTGGTAGATGATTCTAGATCTTGTCAAGTTGACAGCCAATAATGACACCACAATACTCAGTGTGGAGTGCTCCTTATAAAAACAAGCAGCTCTGAACAATTGTATAAACAAAGTAAGCACTTTGGGGAGATACACACTGAATTGTTATATTTGCATGTATTAATGTTACAACAAATCACAGAATAGAAATGCATCAGGAAAAGCAGTTAATAGGCTTGAAACAAATGAGACTTGCTTAGAGTGCTGGAAAGAGAGAAGCAAACTGAAGAACAGGTAAAGCTCAGGCAAGTTAATTTTCTTTCTTAAAGATGGGAGAATGCATTCATGGTGAAGTAGCCACCTAAACACATCAATTCTCCATCTGTTCTATCACCATTCTTTCTCTCAGATTTCATCCTATCTGACTTTAAATTCATCCTTCCTTTTTCCTCCAGTCTTTTCTAAGGAGTCATAAAAGGTGAATAAAAGGTTGGTCACCATTGATTACTCATTCCCCTGGAATCCATGTTTATAGCTGATCAAGTTCCAGAAATGCTTTAGAGGAACACCTTATTTTCAGAATATGTTCTCCCTACGGTGACAAAGATTCTTTACTTGGAAAGACTTTAGTCAAGAAATATCTGAAACTTCTCCTAGGCCCATTTAGGTATTGTTTTCTTTTCTTTCTTTTATTTTGTTTTATTTACTTCTTTTCAAGGAGAAAGAGGAAAGAGAGAGAGCAAGAGAGTGAGATAGAGCGAGCACCTCATGGCCTCTAGCCATTGCAAATTAACTCCATACACTTGTGCCACTTTGTGCTCTGGCTTTATGTGTCTACTGGTGAATCAAACTTGGGCCACTAGGCTTTTCAGGCAAGCCCCTTAACCACTGATCCATTTCTCCAGCCCCGTTTTTCTTTTTATTCTTTTCTTTCCTTCCCCTTCCCTTTCCCTTCCCTTCCCTCCCTCCCTCACTCTTCCCCCCTTTGGTTAAATGCAGTTTTAGCCAGAATCCTAAGCTAGTTTGGCACCCTCCTCCCAACTATGATATCTGATGAGGTTCTTTGTTCTCCACCATTCATGAAATAATGTCTGATCACACTGGTTGTTCTCAGAAAAAATCCTATTAGGCCTTAGTCAGAATGCCTCTTACCTCTGATATTACTAATTTTGTGACCACTGCACTGAATTTTTTTTTTTGGGGGGGGGGCTATAAATTCCTACTTGTCTATGCTGTTCTTAGTGTTTAACTCCATGTCTTTTCTCCATGGCAAGAATCCATTGCTATAGCCCCGTACCTTACAATAGCCTGAAGAAAGTCTGCCTTTCTCTTCAATACATATCTTTAAATCTTTTTTTCTTTAATAGTGCTCAAAGTAAACTTTTTGTCCTGGAAAACTTCTTTTCTTGTTCTCCATGGGTCTAGAAGCAAACTGTATAAATAATATTATGTCAATTTTATTTTGGTCATCTCATCAAAATTGTCTTTTTTCTCAGTGTAATTGATATGAAAAGCATTGCACTGCAATTTAAATGCAAATATCTCCCTGGGTTTCCATATAGTTCCCAAGGTTTGAAAGCAGAAATTGCTCCCCAAACAAGCCAAAAGTGTACTTAGAATTAATGTGCTCATGTGGAGCTCATCAACTGTGCCAGCATTATTGCTTTGAGCTTCATTAGAAGTGGATTCATATTCCAGGGTGTTTGAAATGAGTTTCCAATGAAGATCTGACAAGTTCATAATTTTATACACTCACCTCTGAAAAAATCTTCATTTTTCTTTGGTATGGATACTAAAAAGTTGAAATTATCAATGGTCCTCACTAGAGCAATGGGTTGCCCTTTGGAGATCCTTCTATAATGCTCCTTTCAAACATGAGTCCTTGTTGAAAGGGTCGATGTTTCACAATGTCTTAAAGTTTGAGAGGTTCATGGTGTGACCCTTATATTCAAAGACAGAGGCCACAAAGGGTCATCTTATCCAGGGCCTTTGTGGAAGAAGATGCTGTTGGACTTCCATATGTCTGGCTTTTGGAAAGTTCTGCTTTTGGTTGAGGTTCTAGTACTGCCCCTAGGGTAGCTTCAAGGACTCTATACTAGTCTTTAGAAAGTTTTCTTAAGCATTCTTGTTTTAAGGATTCTTGTGGCAAAATAGCTTACTTATAAACCACTTTGAGATAAGCTGTGGTTTTTCATGCAATACCTTCCCAGGTACAGTCCCAAGTGCATTCTTAACACAGTGCCATGTGGACTGAAAACATTTTGGACGCTGTTCAGGAGAGACATTTGTGGTCATCCTGCTTCCTGCACAAGGCTGACACTATGCAATCTGTGATGCATTTTTTTCTTTCTTCTCCCATTGCAACCACTCTTTGGCTTCTCCTCCAACACATCATGCTTTATGGCCTCAGGTATTAAGAGTTTGATTCTCCTTGAAAAAAAAAAACCTGAAGTTTTCTGGTTGCATCTTTATTTGGTATTGGAATCAGGAAAATATTAGCTCCACAGAATGAGTTTAGTAGTAGTACAGCCTTTCTATTTTATTGGTTACTTTGTTAAGTTGGTAATAGATTTTCCTTAAAAGTTTACTATTTGAGCCCAAATAGTAAACTGCAAAGAAAAATGAAATTATGAGATGTGCAGGGATATAGATGGAATTGGAAAAGATTGTACTCAATTAGGTAAGCCAAGCCCAGATTGGCAAAAATCTTATGTTCTTGCTCATATGTGGATCCTAACTTTGAATGTCTGTATGTGTGTAAATAAGGGGATGTGCAAACATGTATAGGCTATGAAGCTTGATAAGAGACCATGAGAAGAGGTGTGGATAAAGCAGGAAGGAAGGATAAAATGCCACATGTGACATGAAAGTGGAAAAGAGGCTGAGGGGGGTTACGGGGGGGTTGGGAAAAGGAAGGGAAGGAAACAAAACTGTATGAAAAATATTGTAATGTAACTTAATTATCTGTATGTCTATGCTATAGAATGAAAATAAAATAAACTTTTAAAAAGCCTATTAGGTTTCACATAGTTATGTGAGGGCATGACCTTCATTGGGTTTCTATGTCTCTGTGGGTAGTGGATGAATGTAAAATAACCCCCATAGGCTAAGGTGTTTGAACACTTTGTCTCAGTTATCTGGGAAGATTGAGGAACCTCTAGGGGGGAGAGCTTTGCTAAAGAAAACAGATCATCAGGGTAGGTCTTGAGTGTTATAGCCATCCTCACTTGCCGCTTTCCCTACTTCCTGCTTGCTGATGTGGTGATGTGACAGCACTTGCCTACTCCTGCCCTGCTTTCCTTGCTGTGATGGACTTTGCCCTCTTGGAACTGTAAGCCAAATTAAGTCCCCTTTCTTTTCTCAGGTACTTCTGTCAGGTATTTTTTATCCCGGCATGAAAAAGTAACCCATAGGGCTGGAGAGATGGCTTTGTGGTTAAGCGCTTGCCTGTGAAGCCTAAGGACCCCGGTTCGAGGCTCGGTTCCCCAGGTCCCACGTTAGCCAGATGCACAAGGGGGCGCACGCGTCTGTAGTTCGTTTGCAGAGGCTGGAGGCCCTGGCACGCCCATTCTCTCTCTCTCTCCCTCTATCTGTCTTTCTATGTCTGTCACTCTCAAAAAAAAAAAAAAAAGAATAAAAAAGTAACCCTTACAGTGCCCTGGTGTATGAATGACATTTGCTCAGTGATGTGAAGCAGATATTTGACAGAGTCTGGACAGAACTCATTGGAGGAGCTACGCAAGTTTTCCAAAGCCCCAGAATTCTATGTAATTTTTGCAGCAGCATAAGTAAAAACAAAAACAGAGATTGGTCCAGCATGTCCTGTAGTAGTCCATGGAGAGTACTATGAGGCACACTAGATGCTCTACAGATTTTTGCAAGAGAAAATATAGAACTTCAGAATCACTTTGTTTTATGTGGCTATATCAGGATATCACAGACTGGGTAAATTATAAATAATAGAAGGTTATTTGGCCCATGGTTCTGGAGGATGGAAAATCCTTTTCACTGTATCATGGCAGAGGGCATCCCAGTAAGTATGCAAGCTCGGGACTCTCTTCCTCTTCTCATAAAGCCACTCCCCAATGTGGATCAAACCTCACAGCCTCATCTAATTCTTATCACTTCTCTAGGTCCCACATCCAAATACAATCAGCCTATGGATTTGGGGAGTGTTTCCAACTCATGAACCATAGCACACTCTGAACCTAAAGTATGGATTTTGAGCAAATTTAAGAGATAGATTTTTATATATGAAATTTTACAAGATAAAAATTTTTATGTATATTCTTCTTTAAAAAAATTTTTGTTTATTTGAGAATGACAGAGAGAAAAAGAGGCAGATAGATAGATAGATAGATAGATAGAGAGAGAGAGAGAGAGAGAGAGAGAGAGAGAATGGGCACACCAGGGCCTTCAGCCACTGCAAACGAACTCCAGACATGTACCCCCTTGTGCATCTGGCTAACATGGGTCCTGGGGAATCGAGCCTCGAACTGGGGTCCTTAGGCTTAACAGGCAAGAGCCTACCCACTAAGCCATCTTTCCAGCCCTATATATTCTTAATAATAATAATTACTGAATCTGCAGATAGGAAGTGTGCATTGTATAGCAAATCAGAATAGACTGTAGACCATCTTTGAAGACAAGAGGATCACTGGAAAGAAAGGGCTGGAATGATAAAAAATGTCAAAATCTGGGAAGACCAGAGCAGAATCAACTGCCTCAACTATGTGGCTAGGTTGTGCAAGTTTCTGTTTTGTGGCTTGTTGTTGTATAACCATATTAAGATTAGCTCTTTACACTTGACTGCCACTCCATGCTTCTCCACAAGTGATGGCCAGGGAGGCTCCGCAGAGGTGTCAGCATTGAATGCGAAGTTGAGCAGAGAGAATTGTGGGGAAAATTAAGGAGTTTTGTTCATGATATAAAGAATTTGTGTCTGGGAAGAGTGAATTGTGTTTTGTCTTGTCACTATATACAGTGTTCCAACTTTATTTTGTCATAAGGAGACAGAGATATAATTTTGAAAAACCTTTGTGAACTAGTATAGTATGTCTTCTGTATGGGTAAGAAAGAAATTGCATTTTCCTCATGGAACTCTTGAAATCTAGGCTTTTTCATGCTTTTTTCTCATATAAGGAGCTAAAATGTTAATAAGGAATCACTTCAATGTACATATTTATTGTTATCAGATTTTTAAGAGACATTAAAACATGTATTTTCATTTCTCTTTGTGTTTAGGAGAAAGTGATCAGTACACTATAAATATGACCTGTAACACCTTAGGAGTATCCATAGTAGTTGGCAGGCAGATGATAATAACTATCTACTGACTTGTCTCAAACTGTAAAATATATTAGATACTTGGGCTTACAAACAGAGGAATAGACATGGCTAGACCTCAAAAACAAGCAAACAAACTAAAACACCTTCAAGATTGAGGGGTGGGTAGAATATACAAACTTGCAATTGATACAGATTCTGTGTTGAATAAGACCTGAGGTAATTTAAGTCCTGAATTATGATTATCAGATAAGTCATTGATAGGGATAGCATTCTGGAAGTGTATTTTATCCTTTAACATTCAGTCCAGACCTCCCCCCCCTTTTTTCAAGTTAGATGCCTATGGGACATCCAGGCTGGATTGAAGTAGTTCTGTTAACTCCAAGGGGGGCAATCTAAGCCTCCTTTTAGCACGTGACTGAAATTGCAACACAAACAGTGATCTTTAAATCCCATTTGTCGACAGATTTTTCTTAAAGCCACAATAAACCTGTATTATAATGACTTCAATATCTGTCCTGTAAGCAGGGTTTTAAAACCATACTGGATTTGCTCTCTGTTGAGTTGGTGGTGACAACATGACACAATGACCACTACTCTCCTTAAGAACAGTCATACGTTGTGTATTACTTGGAGGGTTTGAGTGGGCAAAGGCTTCCTAGTGGAAGCTATTTAATGAGTTGAGCATCCACTAAGTGCTGGACACCGTGTGAGGTAGTGGGCTCTGTGGGTGAATATGATGCATGCTTGCTTCCAGGAGGTCATAGTCTTTAATATTGCTCACAAGAAAAGGATAAGTTAAAAAATTGTGTTACAGTCACAGGAACACAGACACAATACAGGGCTGTGGGATCACATAATTGAGAAGACTGCAAAGATTGAATGTTCTCTAAGGAAAGATACTAGAAGCATGAATTCTGTTGCTGCATTTAGGTTGTTTCTGAGTTCTGATTTATTTCATGACTATATTTGTGTATAAGCATTTAAAATGTACCTCAGATGATTTCCTTAGCACTATCCCCAGAAGTATAATGACAAAATTAAAGAATCATAAAAAAGTCAAGTCTTGCTGTACATTTTCACATTGATCCTATCAATTGCCACTTCACTTTAATTCTATAGAAAATACATTTTGATCCATCAACATTGAACAATACAAATTTTAAGAATTGGCAATTTAATCAGCACAAGAAAATTTAGCTTAATATTATTTTGAAATTGTTTCTTTATATTTTAGGTTTAATAGTATTTCCTTCCTCCTTTCCTTCTTTTCTTCCTCTCTCTCTTTCTTTCTTTTTGTCATACTGAAAGTTGAATTCAGAGCATATTAGACAAGGGCTGAGCTACTGCCCCAGCCTAGGAGTAGTTTTTTTTAACCTTGTTACAGTCTAGTTTTCATGTCAATACAATCGTCAAATGTACGATTTGTTGGGCTTGGGAATGTCTATGCACTGAGATAGCCACTAACAGAAGCTTAACATTTGCTACCCTATGCTTCACATTTCTTTTATTTAAAAAAAAAATTAATTTATTTGCAAGCAGAGAGATGGACAGGCAGAGAGACAGAGAGGGAGACAGAGAGAATGGGAGCCTGAGAGCCTCGAGCCACTACAAATGAACTCCAGATGCAAGCACTACTTTGTGTATCTGGTTTCATGTGGGTATTAGGGAATTGAACCTGGGTCATTAGGCTTTGCAGGCAAGCACCTTAACCACTGAGAAATTTATCCACTCCTTCTCCTCACATTTCTTTTGTAGCTAGGCTATCCCCTACTTTTGATTCCAGGCAACTGCTTTTCTTGTCTTTATAACTTCTTGCTATAACCAGACAATGAATGATATGAAGTTCAGTAAAAATTAAGGTATAATACTTTCCACCTATACTTTCCAAAATGTATATTATTTAGCAATTTTAATTTTATTTTAATTTTGAAATTTCTAAAATATCATACAAATGGAATCATATCATATGTCTTATTTTACTTAGCATAATGCTTTTCAGCTAATACTGTTTTATTATATATTTATCTAATAATGTTTTGAATTTAATATTTCATGCATCTTACAATCAGTGGTGAAAAGTGAATTATACAAATAATAACCTCATAAAAAGCTTGTGACAACCAGAGAATGAAGGATATGAAAGTCAGTGTAAATTAAGGTATAATACTTGTCTTATTTTAAAAAATATATTATTTTTACAATTCTGTTTTTATTTTAAATTAATATCAATATTAAATTAAATTAATATCAGCATTTACAAGAATGGAATTAAATTCTAATCCTTGGACTGGGGAGATGGCTCAGTGGGTGAGGTTCTTGCTGCTCAATGTGGAGTACCCACATTTGATTCCAAGACCCCACTGTAATAAGCTGGAGGCCATAGGGCTTCTGTAATCCCAAAATGCTAATGCAGACTGCAAAATGGGAGGTGAGACAGGAAAATTTCCCAGAAGCACATGGTGAGTGCAGCAAAGAAAAGCAGAGTGAGAATCCAGAGCACAAAACCCTGCCTCCAATGAGATGGACAGGCAAGGACCAAGCTGAAACTGGTCCATCCTATGATCTCTACATGCACCATACAGCATGAGCTGCCCATACATGTGCTGCCCCAACACAAACGTATGTGCACACACACAAATTACATATAAGTGTATTTCAGTAGGAGAGACAATTTGTGTGGAAATACTTGCAGTACTAAGGAAAAGGAATTAAATTGTTTATTAAGATATCACTACAATTATTAGATTTTTTTTTTTTCCTGAGGCAGTGCTCTCAAGAATAGGCAGGGGATAAGAGAGGGTGGACTTACTTAAGGTGAAAGCACCACAGTAAAGGTTTTATTCTTGTCAGGTGGAGCCAGAACTTCATAGATGAGCAGTTAAAATCATTCTCCCTGTGGAAAACTCTCTACCTTATGTACCTCGAGTTTTCTTAAAGAAATTTATGAGTTGTGACCCCAATTAGGTCTTTGATGCAATTCCTGTAAAACTTTTGCCTATGTTATTGTTTTGTTTTTCAGTGATTTTTTTTTTGCACGTGTATGTGTGTATGGCATGCAGTGTGTGTGTGTGTGTGTGTGTGTGTGTGTGTGTGTGTGTGCGCGCGCAAGTTCATGGGTATGAGGAGGCCAGAGGTCAGGTGTCTTTCCACTTATTCTTTGAGACTAAACCTGGAGCTCATGATTCAGGTAGACCAGCTAGCATCAAACCTTAGGGATCTTCCTGTGTTCAACTCCCCAGCACTGGGATTATAGACTCAGTCCATCATACCAAACTTTTATGGAGGCACTGGGATCAAAACTCAGGTTCTCACGTTTTTGTGGCAAACACTTTACTGAGTGAGCCATCTCCATGCCTCCAAACTCTGTAATTCTTTATTAAGATAGAAGAGATTCACCTGATAATTCTATGAGCATGGCTGCAGCAAAGGCTGAGCTTTCTTAGAGGCAGAAATGTTTTTGTAGCTATGAGCATTTCCTGATTATATCTATGCCAAGGTACTTTCACCTGACACTTTCCTATTTTGTAGCATCAGATCAGACTGGTACTAAGCCATCAAAGCAACTTGTCACTCCAGATGGTTGATAAAGTCTGCAGGCTGTCCTTTTCACCCTATAGTGCCATTTTCTGAAATGGGCCCTAACTTAACAGCTGCACATGATCAAAGCAACAGAAGGGAATACTTGACATATTTAAATGGACAGAAAATATTTCTGAATGCCCTAGGGCACAAGTGATCATCTAAAAATTAGTGTAATATCAGATACCAGGACAAAAGCAATGCAAAACATTGTGTTTGATGTTTTTACATGCTCTCAAGTATCAGCAGAGGTGAGAGAACAGTTTTTTGACTGTGTATCAGCCTCTGGAGCGCCAGTCCCTGACTGCAACAAGATCACTAGAAGCTGCTACAGGTACCTTTCCTCTCAACTTCCTTACACTGTTCAGACCAGTTAAGCCATTATCTGCTAATTAAAGGGTTCAGAAGCAAGTCCTTTTTATAAATGAGTTTACTCAGACTGTTGTTAAAACTAGAGAAATTCTATCCAAATTCAGGGCATAATTTCTAGTATTAAAAATGAAAATGTAGCCAGGCATGGTGATCACGCCTTTAATCCCAGCACTTGGGAGGCAGAGGTAGGAGAATCGTCATGAGTTCAAGGCCACCCTGAGATGACAGAGTTAGACCCAGAGTGAGACCCTACCTTGAAAAACCAAAACAAACAAACAAACAAACAAACAAACAAACAAAAAAACAACAACAAAAAATGTGATGGGCACTTGGGAAGCTGAGGTAAGAGGATTGCTGTGAGTTCAATGCCAGCCTGAGAGGAAATAGTGAATTCCAGGTCAGCCTGGGCTAGAGCAAGACCCTACCTCAAAAACAAACAAACAAACAACAACAACAAAAACCCAAGAAACATTTTTTTGTTGTTGTTTAGACTTGAATTGATTGATTTCTTGGGCAGTTTGGAAGAAATACTTGAAGGAAGAAGCCAGGACATAAGGGTCTGGGAGCAGGTGGGGAAGAGCAAACCAGGCCCATAGTAATGGGGCAGGCAGTATTACTAGGAGAGGATATGGGGAGGGAAGAGCAGGAACTTCCGCTAGACTGGCTGCTAAGATTTCTATAGCAGCATCCCACCCCAATTACATTTTTCTGTTATTATAGCTCATTCCTTCTAGAACTGTGACTCCAAAACCTGATTCTAGGGTATGATAACAGCTATTAAACAATTAGATTTCTGATAAAAAATAAAAGTGAAAATTTGTATATGCTGATTTCTGTCTTCTATTCTCTCCATGCCCAGTTTCAGCCAACTGGAAGCTGGGTGGCTATCCCGAGCGAGTTTCACCAGCTTCTGTGTATTATTTCACTATGTAACATTAAAAAATATTTTTTGTTTATCTACTTATTTGCAAGCAGAGAGGGTGGAGAGGCTAATCACACCAGAGCCTCTAGCCATTGCAATTTGAATTCCAGATACATGTGTCACTTTGTGCATTTGGCTTTACATGGATACTGGGGAATCAAACCTAGGTTGTTAGGCTTTGCAGGCAAATACCTTAATCACTGAGCTATCTCTCCAGCCCCCCTGCCTTCTTTTTGGTTTTTTGAGGTAGGGTTTGGCTGCAGCCTAGGCTGACATGGAATTCGCTTTTATAGTCTCAGTCTGGCCTTGAACTCACAGCAATCATCCTACCTCTCCCTCCTAAGTGCTGGGATTAAAGGTGTGAGTCACCTTGCCTGGCCTGTGAATTATTTCAAATGAGCCTCTTATATTCATGTCCTCACTCCCTTGCACCACCCCCTATGAAGTCTTCACTGTCTTACCTACAAGGGTTGATATTTAGTAGACTATCGGCATCATTGTCTCCTTGGCCACGTCTGCTTCTATGAAACTTCCCATATTTCTCTTTATTAGAGTTCATTTGTTTTAATTATTTATGCCTCTATTTTCCCATTAGACAATAAATTCTAGAAAATATATTTTTTATATTTATTTATTTGTTTATTTTAGAGGCAGAGAAAGACAGGGAGGGAGAATATGGGTGTGCCAGCACCTCTAGTCACTGCAAACAAAACTCCAGATGCATATACTACATTGTGCTGCTGGCTTTACATGCGTATTGGGGAATTGAACCCAGGTTGTTAGGCTGCAGGCAAGCACCTTAGCCATTGAGCCATCTTTCCAGCCCAACAATATATCTTTTATTTAGTCTTTTAGGTTTTATCAATTATCACATTGTTGAACATATGGTAAATGATCAATATTTGTGTTTTTTTAATTTGCATGTGCATGTATGAATGAGAGAGAGAGAGAAAGAGGAAGACATAGAGAGAGAATTGCACATCAGGACCTCCTGCCACTAAGTACGAAATCCAGACACATGTGCCACTTTGTGTGTCAGGTTTTCATAGGTACTGACTTTGCAAGAACATGCCTTTAACCACTAGCCAGCTGTTCAGCAACCAATATGTGCATTTCTTTGAAGCAGTGTCTCAGTCTACCTATCCCAAGCTGGCCTGAAATTCATGTTATAGTCAAGGCTGGTCTCAAACCCATGGTGATTCTCCTACCTTAGCCTCCTGGGTGTTGGGATTAAAGCTGTGAGCCACCACACTCAACTTCAATTTGCTTTTAATGAATGAGTGAAATAGTTAAATTAAGAATGTGGCTTAGGAAGGAAATATACTCAAAGTTGAAACTAAGCAAGAAGAAACAAAAATACTTTAAGCACAACACAATGCATCGTGTATATATGGACTATGTGTGAAGGGATAGTGGAATGGAAGAGGGAAAGGAGGCAGAAGAGTAGGAACCAGCAGGGTAAAAATACAAAAACAGGTCACCCAAAGTTAAATGATGTTTGGCTTGACATTTAGTGGACATTTTGGATGCCTTCACCAATATGATGTGTTGACATCTGAAGATGAATTATACATTTTTTGCCAAGAATATTAGAACAAAACATGATTTAGCTCATATAAAGTAGCTGTGTGACCCTGCAACTTCTCTCCATTGCTGTGTGTGGCAGATGTTGTGACTCTGGAGCACATTTGGAGGTTGGGGAATCACTTAGCAAAGGTCAAGGCCCTCCAGCAAGGATTTAAATAGAAGTTCTCCTAAATTTTATCTCCCCCAAGAGTTATAAAAGATCTTTGATTTTATGAAATAATTCTCATCTTACTTATTTTTTATTTTTCTGAAAATTCATTAAATTCACAAATACATGTTTAGTAATGACATAAATCAGTATCTAAATCAAAAGTTAAATTCTTCCCAGCACAAGTCCTCCCTCATTCTCAGATGTTACCAATATGATTAGCTTGAAAAATCTTTTTAGATTTGGCTTTGTTGTTCTAGTAACTAGAAACTTCAAAATATTATCTAGTGATTTATAATATTATATGGGAAAGTGTTTGATGATATATCTTAACTCCAACCATCTAAATGAAGTCATTATTTCTAATAACCTTCAGTTGATTGCATTAGATTTTCTAAGTGTAAGAGATATATCATTTGCAAAGAATGAAAAATTAGCCCCTCCATTCATTGACTATTTATAAATACTATTTACTTTTATTGCTACATTTTTGGACTCTTCAAAGGTAACATTGAATGATGACAGCATGTACTTTTTCCTCTTTGACTTAAATGAGTCTTCCAACATTTCATCAAATTTAAAATGTGCAGCACTCATATGTATAGTATTGATATGCATAGCTATTTAATGATAATACTTTTAACATTTCATTGCTAAGTACAAAGTTTTCAGTGTTAATAATTTGGACATTCCTTCATATTAGTTATTTATATTGCTTCTAATTTTAATATTATAAGTAATAGAGACTATATTTTTACACATAGTGCAAGCATATTTATAAAACAGATTTCAGGTTCCTGAGTGTAAAAGTAAACAACTTTCAAAATTTGATGAAAATTCCCAGTTATTTGATATTGCCACTCACATTGTTGTTGGGGTTCTAACCAATATAAAGTGAAAATGAAAAACCCTTTGCATCAGCATCCATTGCTATATAACAAACCACCCTAAAGCTTATAGGCATAAAACAGCAATTCAACCTACGGCACTTAGACAGTCAGCCTTACTGGCCTTGGGGAGATAATGTGTTACACAGAAGTGGCTTTATGCCACACCTTATTGGTAGGACAATCTGGGGTAGTGTGAATCAGTTTGATTGGAGGCTTCATCCTGTGACAGCATCCTCTTCCCTGTAACTGAAGGAGTGGCAGGCTGCCTGAAAGATGACATGCTTTGTCTGTTTTTCTTTTTGAGTTCCTATTAGCATGCTGTCTTTGTCCATACAAAACATATCTCTGATACTGTCTGTGGACCAAATTATACTCTCAGTGAGGCTGAAGATTAAAACCTTAGGAAGCAGGCAATCATATTTTGCTTTATAAAATGCAAACTGAGCATAATCAGAATGATTTGACATGTCTTGAGTTATTACTTGCACAATGGGGAGATACTAAACCATCAGCAAAGATTCACCCACCCCCAGCCTTGGCTTGGCAGCTGTTTTTCTGCATGTTCTATAACAGTAAAACTTCCACATATCCCTCCAGATGGCTTCTGTAAACTTGGGTTGAAGAAAGTTGCCTCTTTAAATTCTGCTGAAACTGAGAAAGTCTACAAAGAGATGAAAGCCACGGTGACAATGGAGGATTTTCTGTCTCTGTCTCCCACTGCTGCGCTCAATCTTCTTGTGCTTAAATCTCAATTTGACACTTGTTATCCTCCATTAATTCAGGGACTCACTTGATACATATTTATCACTTGTCCTCTTTGTGCCAGGAAATTGTTAAATAAAGAAAATAGGATGTCAACAGATCCAAATTTTATCTGTGAAACTTATAGTTTAATGGAGGAGACAGTTAACCACTTAGGCAAATTTTACTAAAGTAAAATGAAAAGGAAGTCAAGAAGTCCTTTTAAGGAAGACAGCCATGTGAGCTTTTAATGGCAGCATAGGCATTAGCTAGGCAATGGAAAGTATGAGAGGGTTTCAGGTTCTGGGCAAAGTTCCTGTGGTTGAGGGAGAGGGCACTGAAGTGTGGTTCACTCATGGTTGAAATGGAGCAGGGTACTCATAGTACCTGATGAAATTGGTGAGGTAGGTATTGGGGCCCAAGTGAATCATTATAGGTTAGGTTAGTCTCTTTGTTTTAAATATAGAAACAACTGAAAGATGTTATTAAGCAAAACTAGATTTTTAAAAATCTCACCTTGAAATTTCCTTTGAATTTATTCTCAAGAAGGTATGAGGCCCACCAGGCAGAGGCTGTGCTTTGTCTTCTATTATAACCCAGTGCCAGGCATGCAGGGATTGCTCAATCATCTGATGAGTGACTGATCAGCAAGATCTTCATAATGGGTGACTGGAAGCCAGGTTCTGCAGTCAAGGAAGGTATAAGAGGCAGATGAATGTGACTCTCCAGGTAGCTCAGGTGCTGGCCACCTGTTGATGAGCAAAGGGACATAATAAGAAAGCTGTAGGTCAGTTAATACACTATGAATCAGGTTTTGGGCAGCTCTGAACCTAGGATGAGAGAGGAGAATATGAGGATATTCATTCAGACTCTATAAGGTTTAGAAAGAGTATACCATGTATGGCAGACAACTTCAGGTTCACTGAGATGAACTTCCAGACCAGACACAGTTATGGAGGAAGGGATATTTATTGAAGCCTACAGATCCAGGGGAAGTTCCATAAGTGGTAGAAGAAGCTGGCCTGCCTTCACAAGCCCAAGCAGAGAGGAGAAGTACAAGCCAAAAGCCACAGCACACTTCAGGAACTCCAGCTAGGCACACTTTGCATATCTTTAGATTGAAACCTGAAACCCACCATCACACCTTAAGATCACCCAGTGACATTGCCTCCACCCAGGTGGCTACAGATGCAAACTACAAACAGAAAAACAACTGAATATATTGGGGGCTATCTATTCAAACCACCAAACCATGTATCTAAAAAAGAAGAGACTCTTCAGGTTGTCTTCTGGGGTAAGACATGAGGCTGAGAACTAGATAAGTGAGATTGACAGCTAGGTCATCACCAGGCCCACTGCAAAAAAACTCCAGATGCATGGCCACCTTGTGAATCTGGCTTACCTGCGTCCTGGGGAATCAAACCTAGGTTCTTTGGCTTTGCAGGCAAGTGCCTGAACCACTAAGCCGTCTTTATAGACCCCAAGCAAGTGCCTTTAATCATTGAGCCATCTCTCCAGCCTAGGAAAAATTTTATATTACATAAAGTGAAATCAGAGACAATCTCAGCAAACTGATTGATAAGGCCCTTGGCTGCCTGTCATGGTGAGTCTTGCTGTTCTTTCCTCTCTGGGTTTGTCCTTAGGGTGGCTTTCTTTGTAACAGGAACATGTTTGTTAGTGGGGAGGGTTTCCAGTTCACATAGCAGGAAAGAGAAGAAACTAGTCACTATCTATGGTAAGTCTAACTGGGCTAGCTTTCTTGAAAAGCCAGTCTAAGACTAACAATTCCAAGGAAAATACTATGGACATTTTTAGCAATAATTACCAAAGCAACATTACTATTATTTCTTAGATTAATTGGAATCCATTCTTGGAGCTTTAGGTAAGGCTATTCTAATTTAATTGTGAAGTCAGAATAAGGAGAAACAAATAGTGAACACAACATAGACTTTAAGAAAGTAGGAAGTAGAAAGTGCATGCTGAATGGGCAGCTGTATTAATACCTGCCCTTTGTGTCTGTCCTACATGGTTTGAACATGCTCTCTCTCCACCCCCCGCCCCCCACCACTTGTGATTGCCAGATTGTAAAATGTCTACCTGGAAGGAGTGAACTAAAAACTTACATTTATGAGAATCCCATGCTGCTAATGAGAGTTAAGGATAAGAACAAGGAAGGTCACTAATAACTTACATGGAAACAACAGAGATCAACTATTGGTGTCTCTGCAGAAGTTCTGAGAGTTACTTATAGTGGGACAGAGGGATTTGTGCTGTAGTAGGCTCATTTTCAGTGTAACTGGTTGCCCAGGTGTGGTCTAATGAACTTAATCTCTTGAGACACACAACAATTTTTCCAACAAGCTAATCATTGTAGTAAATCACCTAGTGACCTCTCCTGTTGCAGATGAGCACCTCTATCTGTTTGAAGTCACAGGATGTGCTGACCTTAGTGAGACAAAACTGTTGTGTAAAGAACCCTCCCTGATCAAATAAGGCAGTTTTCCCACTAGAGTTTGTTAGAAATGAGTCTAGGGTCTAAAAATATTCACAAGGCCATGTTTTGCTTCTGTAGAACTGTACACAGCCATAGAGAGTTGGGCAAGCAGGCAGACTCAGTGGCTTAACGCTGCTTTGTCAGAACTTGCTCTCTCATCCTCATATGGTCGGCTAAACTTTGGTTTCAAGGACTGTTGACTCGGGAGGGGCTTTTCCACTAAATGATATTTCCCTGTCTCATCTAACCCTTTGATAAAAAGTCAGAGTATCTTTCATATTCTCACATTGGGAGGTACCATTTTTTCTGTATTCTAATGTTACCCCCACACTGATTATTTTTAACTTCCTTGTTTGACTTTGGTTCTGATTCTGCTTTTTGAAGACATGAGGTTTTTATCTTGGGCTTTGATGTTTACAGACCTAGAATGTAGACCTAGGAATGAACTCTATACATACTAGTACATAGCTGAGGGTGGTGGGCCACACTTCTAAGTCCAATACTGGGGAAACTGAGGTAGAGTGATTGCCATGAGTTCGAAATCAGCCTGGGCTACATCATGAGTTCCAGATCATTCTGGGATAAGAGTGATACCCTGCCCCCAAACAACAAACAAAATATGCCTGTTCCACTCCCCACAAAACCTTATATACATTAATAGAGAAAGATCATCATGAAGTCAATAAAAGGAAGATAATTGTGAATTAGAGAAGTGAATAAACGTGGAACTAGTTTTCATTTGTGTGTGTGTATTTAGCATGTGATCACAATAAATAAGGTTTTTACAATATAGCCCCTGGAAAGACCTCCCATGGTCCTGGATAGGCAGAATTAACATTGTGAAAATGGCGATCTTACCAAAAGCAATATATAGATTTAATGCAATACCAACAAAAATCCCATCTTTCTTCACAGATGATCTCGGGCTGGAGAGATGGCTTAGCGGTTAAGCGCTTGCCTGTGAAGCCTAAGGACCCCGGTTCTAGGCTCGGTTCCCCAGGTCTCACGTTAGCCAGATGCACAAAGGGGCACACGCGTCTGGAGTTCGCTTGTAGTGGCTGGAGGCCCTGGCACGCCCATTCTCTCTCCCTCCATCTGTCTTTCTCTCTATGTCTGTCACTCTCAAATAAATAAATAAAAAATGAACAAAAAAAATTAAAAGAAAAAAAGAAAAAATGATCTCAAAAGTCATATGGAATGGCAAAAGGCCTCACATATACAAGCATATCCTCAGCAAAAGAAACACCTGGGCTGGAGAGATGGCTTAGTGGTTAAGGTGTTTGCCTTCAAAGCCAAAGGATCCCAGTTCAGTCCTCCAGGACCCATGTAAGCCAGATGCACAAGGGGCCTCATAAATCTGGAGTTTGTTTGCAGTGGCTAGAGGCCCCGTTGCACCTATTCTCTTTGTCTCTGTCTCTTTCTCTCTCAAATTAAGAAATAAAATATTAAAAAAAAGAAACACCTCTGGAGGCATCACCATACCTGATCTAAAGCTATACTACAAAGCCATAGTAACAAAAACAACATGGTACTGGCATAAAAACAGGGACACAGACCAATGGAACAGAATAGAGGACCCAGACTTTATGTCAAGTAACTACAGGTACTTGATATTTTACAAAGGCCCTAACAATATAGACTGGAAAAAAAGACACCATCTTCAACAAATGGTGCTAGACAAACTGGATAACTATATGCAGAAAAATGAAAGTCGATGCATACATTTCACCATGCACAAAAATCAAGTCCACATGGATCAAAGACCTCAATGTAAGACTGGAAATTCTGCTACTACTGGAAGAAAGAAAGAAAGAATGGAAGAAAGAAAGAAAGAAAGAAAGAAAGAAAGAAAGAAAGAAAGAAAGAAAGAGAAAAGAAGAAAGAAATAAAGAAAAGAAAAAAAATATAGGAGTGGGAAAAAACTTCCTGAACAAAACCCCAGTAGCTCAGGAAATTAAATACTCAACCATTGGGATCTCAGGAAGCTGACAGACAAACAATAAGCTGAGCCAATAGATTTCCCACAGAATAGGAGAAAATGTTTGCTGGATACATCTCGGACAGAGGACAGAGGCCTAATTTCTAGAATCTACAAAGAACTCAAAAGCCTAAACAATAAAAAGTCAAACATCCCACTCACACAGTGGGGCAGAGAACTGCACAGGGAGTTCTCAGAAGAAGAAATACAAATGGCAAACACACACTTAAGAAAATGTTTAACATCCCTACTCATCAGGGAAATGCAAATTAAAACAACTGTGAGATTCCACCTTATTCCAGTAAGGATAGCAAACATTAAAAAAATCTAATGACAACAAATGCTGGCAAGGATGTGGAGACATAGGAACCCTCATTCACTGTTGTTGGGAATGCAAGCTGGTATAACTACTATGGAAAGCAATATGAAGGCTTCTAAAAAGGATGACTACAGAGGTACCAAAAGACCCAGTTATTCCCTTACTGGGCATTTACCCTAAAAGCTCCAAACCTCAGCTCAGAGATATTTGCTCAACCATGTTTATAGCTGCTTAATTTATAATTCATAGTAGCTAAGAGCTGGAATCAACCCAGAGGTCCATCATTAGACAAATGGATAACTAAGATGTGGTATATCTACATGATATGCAGCAGTAAGGAAAAATGACACAATGAAATTCGTAGAAAAATGGCCAAACTTGGAACAGATCATTCTCAGTAAACTCACTCAATCACAGAAAGATAATTTGGTCGCACTCATTGGTGGCTCCTAACCTGAATCTGCCTGTGATGCTGACATACCTAATAAACATCTTGAGGACTGAACAATAGGGATGGTGGGGCAGGAGGGGAGGGCAAGGGTGGGCAGGGGACAAAAAACTAGACCCAAATGGAAATGGTACCATAAAATCCTACATCCTGAAAGACATACTAAACAGTCGGTCCTTCATCATGTGCTGACAGAGAATACCTGAATCAAAGGGGCATGGAGAGGGTATGATAAAGACTATCCTCAACCTTCTCCTGTTTCTCTCTCTTTCATTTCTCTCTTTCTCTTTTATATTACCGGTATTTTTCTTCCTTCTTCTCCCTTGGCACTGACTTGTAACTCCTAGTACCAGCATGTGGGTAACATCCACAATGAGCTGTTGATCAGAGAGACTTACAAGGTTTCTCAAAAGAAGATAGAATTCTGTCAGAGTATTTGTGATTCACCCAAGGTTAATGGTAAGACCCTATGTTGAAGACACCATAGGCTGTTGGGACAGAACATGGAGCAACCTGGCTGGAAATTGGAATAGAGTCAATCCCCAGACAGTTAGCTTGTCTAGTGCCAGAAGGTGCTACATGAATGACTGGAGGAAAATGACCAACATCTGTCCAAACAACTCGTGGTCTAAGCTACTCAACAGCAACCAACCTGACATGATGCTCACACAAATGCAATAGTGGCACACACCCATGGTAGGTAACAAACTGCTCTTGATTTGGCTAATGGATCCACTCAGTGGAACACAATCCATACCTGGAATGGGGAAACAAGTCAGAACCATATCCAAAAACGAGCCTGCTCTCCAGTATCAAGCTTCCACCAATAGTGGGCTACAAGAGCCTACACCTATTAAATTCTCTGTAAAATAATAATGGTTATCAATGTATCTTTCTCTGACCTCACTCTCCACTGGAGAATTTGCTTCCATTTTTCAGATGGATGCCGAACCTAAGGAGAGAATCAGCCTATTGCACACCACCAGGGCATCAGCTGAAGCTATAGAATTAGTGGGCTAATGATTAACAAATGCTTTCTTGATGAACCTGGTATCAGCACAAAGGTGAAGGAGACAGACACAGAACACTCAACTCCTACCAAATCAGATATCCAGACACACAGAGACTCCTAAGACCACCTGTCACTGAAATAAACCTATTATGAACCCAACATGGCTCAGGGAAATTTGCGGAAGAGGGGACAGAAATATTGTTAGAGCCATAAGTTGGATCATTATGCATAGAGACCTTGCCTCTGTCCATAACTGAAAGCCACCTCCACAATGCAACACTCACAATCCGCAGGAGGGGACGACAGGGAGACAGCTAACGATGGTACCGTCATGGCTGTATACACACCATATACATAACTAATAAAAAGGTTATCAACTATATCAACCACAGACAAGAATTTAGGAAACATCTTAAGAATACATTTTCTCATACAAACAAACAGTATATTTATTTAGTTTTTCCACATAAGTATCAAGGAGCATACACAAATCGAAGTCTAAAATGTATGTGTGCATATCTATATTTCTGATATAAATATTAAGCATATTTCCAATATATATGAATAGACCTTCTTTTTATTAAAAATGAATGTTTATAGAGATGAATATGTATATATTTAGAAAGAGGGAGAGAGAGTGCAGAGCGAGCCCCTCGTTCTGAATTATGGCATAGTCTGAAGTCAAGATATCCAGCAGATGGCGCTCTGCACTCATTTTATGCAGGTAAGCCACTGATTCCATTCTATTTAGTGTGATGCAAACCTTTATCAACATTTTGACATAAGAAGAGAGAAGAGGACCAAAAAAAAAAAAAAAAAAAAAGCCATCAGTACAAGTACAGAAGGACTATTTGGAAATAGGAGGGTACTCAGGGGACTAGAGGTTGGAGCAAGGAGTTGGGGAGGGAGAAAAAAGGGCAATAGGACAGGAATACGATCATGTTGCAGTCTGTTCATGTGTGAAAGCTCTCAACAACAAATGTCAAAAAATGGTACCATAATTAGCATTATGCCTTGAGAAATGTCCTTACAGCCCTCCCTGGTTTGGGCTTGTCTTTCTCATTCCTGCCTCAGGTCTGATTCTACAGTAAAGCTTCAAATGACATAAAGGATCAGATCTGTGGAAGCACACTGCAATGGGAGTGGCTGACCGGTGTTTCTGTGACTCTCAGTAACTCTCAGAGCTTTGGCATCCTTGCATGTAAGCTGAGGTTGTTGTACCTGATTATCAAGATCCACTCCTTCATGACTGCTTCCAATGCTCAGCCTATGGTTCCCCGGGGAAGCACAAGTACAGGCACCTCAGAAGGGACTTCCATTAGAAAAGATAGCGAGCCCAGTGACTGGGTGACTGGATAGAAGAAGGAGAGAGCAAGAAGAAACCAGGAAAGGGAGAAGGCCCTGCAAACTCCAGGCTTGCCATGGCTTCATTTAGCAGTTGGCCCAGGAGGGATAAAGGATCATTTCTTGCTCGGAGGTCTTTTCCTTTCCCGTTAGTACAAATGCATGTCTGTCATATATATGTGTGTGTGTGTGTGTGTGTGTGTGTACATACATATGTATACATACATATCCTTGGGAAGGGACCTCATGAGTCTTGTAACTTTCTGAGTTCCTGAGTATTATAAGTATCATAAGCTGTCTGCACCTTGTAAATTTTGTTAGCATCCTGAGTTTTATGAGTTGCATTCTTCCCTCTGGGAGGGCTGAGCATTGAACCACTATGGCACAAGAGTCACTCATTCTCAGTAGATGGACCAGTTATGAGTCAAACTGCAGAAATCACTATCCACTGCAAATAGGCAACTTCCCTTCATGATGGAGGCCCACAGCAGCAGCGTCCTATGGACATAAACATGCACGTTTAGAAGGCATTTGGATAGCATATCACATCTATTTGATGAAAAATAGCAGTTGTTTCATTCTCTATTGGAGTCTATGACCTACTCAGTCACAAACTTTTGTCTTGGCTTGTAGTACCAGACATGAGTTCTATTTGATAAAGTAGGACTTACATTCAATCAGAAAGCATTTGGTTGAACCCATAACAGTCATGCCACTACTGCACCAGTAGGCACATATTGCCTGGCATGTTGGTAGTATAGTGTGAAAGGTTCATATATGAGTAGAATTGTTGGTAACAGTGCTCCACCAGCAACTGACCAGCACTTCAAAAACAAGCCATCAGGAAAGGAACTTCCAGTCAGCCCCAGTTTGATTTCTCTGTGCCTTGCACTATAGTGTGCAGTGTCTTCATCAAGAAGGTGTTACGATCTAGTTCTGATATGCAATCAACAGCAGTGGTAATAACTAGTAACATGGGAGAACATTCAGGGACCTCCTTTGTCAACAATTATAGGGTAATAGCCCACTATTATACAGATTTTCAGCCAACAACCTCATGTTCCTTTGAAGTGCTTTTGTCTACTGATGTGGGATGCCTTCATTAAACATTTTGTTGTTGTTGTTGTTTTTACTTCCAGATGCTTTCTCCAAACTGTTAACCATTCAAAGGTTGGTGCTATACAATGAAACCTGTTTAATAGAGGGTGGGCAGGATCTCTGAAGATCACTATTATCCATTCCAAGTGCCATTTCAGCACAAAAAGATCCCATCATGTGTATCAATTGTTCTGTCAAATAGCAATGTTGGGTATAGCAATAGGGATGGGAGGTACTGCCTTATTTAACTCTTTTAAATCCACAGTCATTCCCCATAAGCCATCCTGCTTTCCCATTCTGTGGCAATGCTGTTGGCCTCCCTACTCCAATGGGTTTGGTGGGGCTGGATCACACTCTTTGGCAGGAGTATAGGCCAAGGAAGAGCAGGGCCATACTCTTGCCTGATATGCCAGCCAATGGAGCCAGCTCCTGGGGTCTGACAGGCTGTCTGTATGGGTGAAGTGGCCTTTACTTTTCCATCAGCCACATTTGGTTGCTGAAATGGCTCTGGGCTGAGCAAACTATTTCCACTGTCAGTATGCTTTCTTGCAGGGGAGAAATGTTCACAACACATTTCAGGAGTTTGGGGGATAACTGTAACAAGCTTAATCCTTTTCACTTATACCCATCCTTTTGTCTTCTGTGAACTTTAGCTCAGGCTTTAGAGCCTTCCAGAGACTCACTAGCACAAAGTTTTTGTTTTCTGCCACTTTTTTTCCCTTTAGGAACTCTATATCAACACAAATCTTGACACATTTGTCTTTAAGTGACCTAGACAGACCCCTCTGTCTGCTTTGTCCTTCTCTCATCCCCTCTCCATTGCTTTAGCACTGTAAATGCATGTCTGTCATGCTAATGTGCCAGAGCCTTCCTCTTCTATCTTCTATGATTACATCCTAACATCAGGCTCAACATAGCCCCTAAAGTCCCATGCCAATCCTGGGTCCCTGATGAATTAATTTCTTTCTTTATTTGTTTAAAAATATTTAATTAATTTTATTTATTTGAGAGTGAAAGGCAGATAGATGGTGTAAATAGATAAATAGATAGATAATGATAGAAAGAAAGAAAGAGAGAAAGAAAGAGAGAAAGAAAGAAAGAAAGAAAGAAAGAAAGAAAGAAAGAAAGAAAGAAAGAAAGAAATAGGTGCTCCAGGGCCTGTAGCCACTGCAACAAACTCCAGACACATGCACCACCTTGTGTATCTGGCTTTACATGGGTACTAGGGAATTAAACCTGGGTCCTTTGGCTCTGCAGGCAAGCACCTTAACTGCTAAGCAATTTCTCTAGCCCTTAACTTCTTTCTTAACTGTCCTGTGAACATTCAGGTTCAGGCATGAAGCTTCATCACCTTTCAGCCTGGAATGAATGCCAGCAGCTGAGACATCCAGCGTCATAGGCTGAGCAGCTGCTAGGTTCTCAGCATCACCAGCCTGCGGACAACCATTGTGGGACTGCCCAGTGTATCATGTAAGCCAATGCAATAAGTTTCCTTCATAATATACAGTCAGTCTTTTAAGTTCTGAGAAATGTGCTGCTAGGCATTTTAACCATCATGACAACATCATTGGGTGTGCTTACACAAATTAAGGTGGCTATGAAATCACAAAGTGCTAAGATCTTATGGAACCACTATTGTGTACGTGGTCTGCCAATAACCAAATCATCATTATGTGGTATATGACTATATCTCACTGACACAAACTGTGAATTCATAGGAAACAATATTTGAAGTAGTAATAGTAGTTCTAATTTAATACTATATTAAACATGAAGAAAAAATACATTCATTCTGTTCAACTCAGACTAATAATGTATTATTAAAGTCACCACCTGCATACTGAAGCATTAGTTTTTCTATATTAAAGTTACATTGGAGGAGTATTTTCTGTCACTTTTACCTCATTCTCTCTCTCCTCATTGTCCAACTGTCCAAATTCTCTCCATAGTTTTAAAGTTTTTATATTGAAGAAAGGCTCATTAATGTAGGTCTAACTTAGGTTCTTTTTTTTTTGTTTTTGCACCCCACCAGCTGTAAAAAAAAAAAAAAAAAAAGGAAAGCCAACACTTCTACCTCATCCTGTATTGTTTCTACTTTTCTTGCCAAATCAGAGGCTATTGTGGACAATAGCAGTCACTTGTATTTTTCTCACTGTAATTCCTCCCTTATACAGGAAAAATTTTCCTTAGAAGATAGATGAGCCTCAGTTTCACATCTTGATGCCCATAGCAAAGGCAACATGACATGCATTCTGTTTGTGATCCTGTTCCACACAGGCTACTTTCAGGAAATGCAATATATTTTCCACTCCATAAGCAATTTAGGGGCATCCCTATATCATGTGGCAGACCCCGCTTATCACAGAGGCATGTTACCTATGCCACATAGAAGACTACGGATATCCCCCAACTGCTTCACGTTCACACAGGTTGGCTTTTGTTTCATGGTCACAAGCTGAGAGAGCATTCAGCTACTACTATAGCAGGGAGGCACACTATCCCATACTACACAGGGATAGGTGGTCATACCAAGATGGCCCTCACAGTCTATCCACCCCAGCGGCACATTATACCACCCACTGGAGGAACCATGAGGCTGCCCCTCCCCAACTTTTCTTTGGTTCTTTTTGTTTCTATTGTGTTGTATAAAATGTCTATTCTCTTAAATAGGGCATTGACAACAGGTCAAAGAAATAATTCCACCCAGGTGTAGTTTGGTGAACCAAAGAGTTTACTGGAGCACTTACAGGAACAGTGGTGTGCCAAAGGCAGCCAAACTTTGAAACCTTGATTGAAAAGCCCCCCAGCCCATTTCAGCATAGGTGACAACTTATGAAACCTGCATCCCCAGAACTCCATGACCAACCTGCAGACAGCCCTGCTGCAGAGTCTCCTCCAGTAATTGTTTACCTTCCCAAGTCTTCATGGGCCCATTTCATCCCTCCAAGACCAAATAATTCAATTTGGAGCAAATAGTGATGCAACCATTTAATACAATCTTTGTACAACAACAGAACATTTCACATTACGGCATAAAACACAAACATTAAATGACCTTTAAATTTTTTTTTTAATTTTTATTAACATTTTCCATGATTATAAAAAAAAATCCCATGGTGATTCCCTTCCTCCCCACCCCCACACTTTCCCCTTTGAAATTCCATTCTCCATCATATTACCTCCCCATTACAATCATTGTAATTACATATATACAATATTAACCTATTAAGTATCCTCCTCCCTTCCTTTCTCTTCCCTTTATGTCTCCTTTTTAACTTACTGGCCTCTGCTACCAAGTATTTTCATTCTCACGCAGAAGCCCAATCATCTGTAGTTAGGATCCACATATGAGAGAGAACATGTGGTGCTTGGCTTTCTGGGCCTGGGTTACCTCACTTAGTATAATCCTTTCCAGGTCCATCCATTTTTCTGAAAATTTCATAACTTCATTTTTCTTTACTGCTGAGTAGAACTCCATTGTATAAATGTACCACATCTTCATTATCCACTCATCAGTTGAGGGACATCTAGGCTGGTTCCATTTTCCAGCTATTATAAATTGAGCAGCAATAAACATGGTTGAGCACGTACTTCTAAGGATATGAGATGAGTCCTTTGGATATATGCCTAGGAGTGCTATAGCTGGGTCATATGGTAGATCAATCTTTAGCTGTTTTAGGAACCTCCACACTGTTTTCCACAATGGCTGGACCAGATTGCATTCCCACCAGCAGTGCAGAAGGGTTCCTTTTTTTCCATATACCCACCAACATTTATGATCATTTGTTTTCATGATGGTGGCCAATCTGACAGGAGTGAGATGGAATCTCAATGTAGTTTTAATCTGCATTTCCCTGATGACAAGTGACGTAGAACATTTTTGTAGATGCTTATATGCTATTCGTATTTCTTCCTTTGAGAATGCTCTATTTAGCTCCCTAGCCCATTTTTTGATTGGCTTGTTTGATTCCTTATTATTTAACTTTTTGAGTTCTTTGTATATCCTAGATATTAATCCTCTATCAGATACATAGCCGGCGAAGATTTTTTCCCATTCTGTAGGTTGCCTCTTTGCTTTTTTCACTGTGTCCTTTGCAGTGCAAAACCTTTGTAATTTCATGAGGTCCCAGTGATTAATCTGTGGTTTTATTGCCTGAGCAATTGGGGTTGTATTCTGAAAGTCTTTGCCAAGACCAATATGTTGAAGGGTTTCCCCTACTTTTTCCTCTAGCAGTTTCAGAGTTTCAGGTCTGATGTTAAGGTCTTTAATCCATTTGGACTTAATTCTTGTGCATGGCAAGAGAGAAGAATCTATTTTCATCCTTCTGCAGATATATATCCAGTTTTCAAAACACCATTTGCTGAAGAGGCTGTCTCTTCTCCAATGAGTATTTGGGCATTTTTATTGAATATCAGGTGGCTATAGCTACTTGGGCTTACATCTGGGTCCTCTATTCTGTTCCACTGATCTACAAGTCTGCTTTTGTGCCAGTACCATGCTGTTTTTGTTACTATGGCTCTGTAGTATAGGTTAAAATCAGGTATGGTGATACCACCAGCCTCTTTTTTGTTGCTCAGTATTATTTTAGATATTCGAGGTTTTTTATGATTCCAAATGAATTTTTGGATTGTTTTTTCTATTTTCATGAAGAAAGCCTTTGGAATTTTGATAGGGATTGCATTAAATGTGTAGATTGCTTTTGGTAAGATTGCCATTTTCACAATATTGATTCTTCCAATCCAGGAACAAGGGATGTTTCTCCACTTTCTAGTGTCTTTTGCAATTTCTCGCATGAGTGTTTTAAAGTTCTCATTGTAGAGATTCTTTACTTCCTTGGTTAGGTTTATTCCAAGGTACTTTATTTATTTTTTTTGATGCAATTGTGAATGGGAGTGATTCTCTGATTTCATCCTCTGTGTGTTTGTTGTCAGCATATATGAAGGCTACTGATTTCTGTGTATTTATTTTGTATCATGCTACATTGCTGTAGGTTTTGATCAGCTCTAATAGTTTGCTAGTAGAGTCTTTAGGGTTCTTTATGTATAGAATCGTGTCACCTGTAAATAATGATAACTTGATCTCTTCCTTTCCAATTTGTATCCCTTTTATGTGTGTCTCTTGCCTTATTGCTATGGCTAAGACTTCCAAAACTATATTAAATAAAAGTGGGGACAGTGGACACCCTTGTCTTGTTCCTGATTTTAGTGGAAAAGCTTCCAGTTTTTCCCCATTTAGTAATATGTTGGCTGTAGGCTTGTCATAAATAGCCTTTATGATATTGAGATATGTTCCTTCTATTCCCAGTCTCTGTAGGACTTTTATCATGAAGGGATGTTGGATTTTGTCAAATGCTTTCTCTGTGTCTAATGAGATGATCATGTGATTTTTGTCCTTCAACCTGTTTATGTAATGTATTACATTTATAGATTTGCGTATGTTGAACCATCCCTGCATCTCTGGGATAAAGCCTACTTGGAAATGACCTTTAAATTTATTTTCATGTGCTTCCCCACTGATGAGCTCATTTTAAATTCCTGATTATTCTAGACTGATCTCATAATTCAATTCCTTCGGTGTCTTTCTCCGTAATTTTTGTTGTTTGCCCTTCAGTCATTTTCAAGTTTCCCTTACTTTTTCATGGAATAGAATTAGCCATAATAGACGACAGTAGTACATTTCTATTTTGTTGTCTGTCACTGATCATATTTGTCAAGTTCAAGAGAAGAGAAAGTTGGAGAAAAGGTGATACATGGTAAAATGAATAATTTAGTGTAGTGGTTTGAGTTAGGTGTCTTACATAAATTTTTGTGTTCTGAATGTCTGATTGCTCAGCTGATGGAAATTTGGGAATTGGAACCTTTTGGAGGTAATGTATTGTTGGGGGCAGGCTTACGTGTGTTATAGCCAGCTTCCCTTTGTCACTGCTTGGTACACTCTCTTGCTGTTAGTAACCAGGTGGTGATGTGTCGCCTCTGCTCATGCCACATTTTCCCCTGCCAACATGGAACTTCCCTTTGAGTCTGTAAGCCAAAATGAACAACTTTCCTTCCATCAGCTGCTTTCAGCCAGGTGCTTTCTTCCAGCAGGGTGCCTGCAATATTTTGGTTTTGTTTTTCATGTTCTTTCATATACTGGTTAAATAGGATTTTAAAATGGACTTTGGATGTTGAGGGTCTCTTGTTTCCCACACATTAGCGTGTATCTATGTGTACATGTAACAGTACCTTGATTTCGCTGCCGCTTTTCACTGAAGCAAGAGGCAAACCTCTGTGTGGTATCTCTGGAAGACTGCCTCGGGGAGTGCACATCTTCTTGTAGGGTGTGTGGGTGATGACACTGTTCACAATTGCTCAGAAGGCTGAGAGGAAAAGAGGCATTTGGTTGGAAAGAAGTAATTTGTTTGGTATTAGATTACAGTTTTTGTGGTTTCAATCTGTGCAGCAAGTTACTTTGAAAAGGTTTCCACCAAGTAGCAGTCAGAGGCTGGGAAAGACACCTCCTGGGCTTATTATTGGTGGGGAATATGGGCACTGTCTATGCCAGCAGGGGGCCAGACCACTGAATGTAGGGGCAAATACTCTCTGCCTTATTTTCTCTTCTACTCAACAGTTATTGCATGAATAGGGACTCCCAAAATCAGCTCCTTAAACACTTTCAGGGAAGGGCGTGTCATGGTTGTTCTTCAGTCATTTTGTTAAACATACAAGTCCTGCCCACTCAGAGCTGGGCCTGGAGCTGATGTCACTGGTGCTTTTGGCTTAGAACATATTACTGCAGGTAGCCATAGGAGGGTTATTTTGGAAATAAATTTTTAAGTCTTCTGCTCATTTGCTTTCCCTTGACACCTTTCTGCACAGATCCTCTATCTGCTACCATATTTTTGTTCCCTCATCTCTTCCTGTTCTTTAGAGCCTCTCCTTCCATTTCTAGATTGTCTTTGAATCTTCACTGCTTCTTGCAAATACAGAGAAAGCTTATTCTCCCTGTTTTCAACTTCCAAGAAACTTTTCTTTCCCCTCAAAGCAAATGGTGAAGGAAGGCCTTTGGAAAATAAAAAGCCATCTTCTCTAAACACAAATGTAAGGATGTAGAAGTAGTTTTGGCTAGTAGCATTTTACAAACATTAAAAAATAATAATAATATATGGGAACTGAAGGATCCTTAGGAAAGAGTGGGTTTTACTTCCTAACCAATTAAATATGTATACATGAATACATGTGTATGTATTTACATAGATGTATGCATATTTTGTACAAACAAAACCTTTGCTAGAAGGATACCATTTGTTTTTGTATTTTATTTTAAAATGCTAGTCCTATCCTTTAATTTGATTTTTATCTATTTATTATTTTTTTAAAAATTATTTATTTATTTCTTTGAGAGTGACAGACACAGAGAGAAAGACAGTGGAGAGAGAGAGAATGGGCGTGCCAGGGCTTCCAGCCTCTGCAAACGAACTCCAGACACGTGCGCCCCCTTGTGCATCTGGCTAACATAGGACCTGGGGAGCCGAGCCTCGAACCGGGGTCCTTAGGCTTCACAGGCAAGCGCTTAACCGCTAAGCCATCTCTCCAGCCCTATTTTTTTTTAATTTAGTTTATTAGTTTTCTTTTCAGCAAATACAGGCAGTTTGGTACCATTGTTTAGGCTCATCTATGATCTACCCACTCCCATTGGACCCTCCTTGTTGATGTAAATGGGTCGTGCATTGTGGAGTTAGCCCACAGTTATTGGTATGATATGTTTTTGTTTTTTTAAGGTAGGGTCTTGCTCTAGCCCAGGCTGACTTGGAATTCACTATGTAGTCACTTGAACTCACAGAAATCCTCCTACCCCTGCCTCCCAAGTGCTGGGATTAAAGGCGTGTGCTACCACACCTGGCTCTTTAACTTGATTTTGTTATCCCTGATGAGTATTTCAGATATAGTTGGTTCTTTCAAACTGAAATTTGTATTCTTAAGAGTCTCCACAGCAGCATTGTAAATTTTCAGCTTTCATGCTATGATTTGGTAGGAATAAAATTTCATATTCTGCTTTAAAAATGAATTCTAAGCATAATCTTTACCTTAACTTCTCTACCAGAACCAGCATAAATATCTCAAGGAAGAATTTGAAAACAGCAGTGAGAAAGGGGTTCATTTTGGAATATCTCCAGTGAACTAGGTAAAGGATACGTATTTTGGTAGAACATGGCAGAAAAATTGGAGCATAGAGACAATAGAATCACCAGCATTTCTTAGCATGAACACCCAAGCTAACTTGCGGATTGTTAAAAATTGGAAGACCTGTTATTTTTCCTCACACTTCAAGTAAGAATGAGATCCCACACATAGAGATAGATCACTGTGTGTGGCAGGGATCATGCTTGCATATCATACTCACAGAATGAGGAGGAAAAATTTCACTTCTTGAATTTAGTATTAAATCTCACTATTCTCACATTTCTTATGTTTTCTCACCTATAGTGTGGCTAATTCATTTCTTAGGCAGCTCTTGGCAGACAAAAACACAAAAATGGTAGCTGGGTTTTAACGTGTGAAAAGCTCTCAGCCCAGATCTGAATACATTTGGGAGGAGTAAGAGGATTCTAGATTGTCAGAAAATTAAGAGATGCCTATTAATGACTTTCACACACAAACCTTTGAGACTGTCTTTATTAGCTACGACAATGGCTCATCTATAAGGTAAAAAAATAATGTTATTTCAAAGAGTGGCATATATCACAACTAGAAGAATTTTCTAGGTGTTATCTAAGAATTGGAGCTACTTTAGGATTATAATTACTCATACATTTTGAATTCATTAGTGAACAAATTAAAGCCACTCATGAATGAGATACATTCCCTTATATTTTACTACTTTCACTTTTGGTGTTTATTTATGGGTATGTGTATGTGTTCATGTGTGTGAATGTGGGTGTGTGCCATGGTGCACACGTGGAAGTCAGAGGACAACTTTCTTTAGTAGCTATTATCTTCCAGCTGGTCTGAGGCAGGGTCACACAGCACTGGCTCCTGAACTTCTGGCAGAGGGGGAAGAGTCTCCAATCTCTATTTGTCCATCTCCCCACTGGGGTGCTAGGATTCCAAAAGCCAGTCATGGAGTCTGGCTTTTCACAAGGCATCTGGAGATCCGAATTCAGGTACTTACACCTGCCTGGCAGACATTTATCAGCTGAGTCATCACCCCAGCCTAAGTTCCTTTATAATGATTTTTAAAATGTATGTATGTGCATGTTTGTGTATGTGAGGGTACATGTGTATACACAGGTGCATATGTAAGCCAGAGGACAAGCTGGAACATGGATATAGAGCAGATGTTAAATCATCAAGTTTATAGAAATTAATAAAGCTTAGAAACACCATCCATTTTTTTTTCTTTGAGACAGGGTCTTTTGTTACCCTGGAGCATATCATTTAGGCTGGACTAGCTGGTCAGCAAGCCTCAGGATCCTCCTGTCTCTACCTCCCCAAACCTTGGGACTACAGGCATATGGCACCAGGCCTGGCATTTTCCGTATGGGTTCCAGAAATCAAAATCAGGTCCTCATGCTTGAAGGAAAACAATGAATATGAATGGGAGGGGGGAGAGGGAGAGAGAGGTGATATATAAGGAAATTTCCTTATTTTTTTAATAGGTGAAAATGTGTTTATTTTGGCTTATAGATTCGAGGGGAAGCTCCATGATGGCAGGGAAAATGATGGCATGAGCAGAGACTGGGCATTACCTCTGCTGTAGCAGGTGGAACACTGCAGCATGAGAGTGAACCAACTAACATGGCACACTGGGGGTTAATAAACTTCAAGCCCCCCCCATGACACACCACCTCTAGTAAAGCTCCACCTTCCAAATTCCTATCAGCTACAGATCAAGCCTTCAGAACACCTGACTTTATGGGGGACACCTTGTTCAAATAACCATGAAACATGTTGAAGGTTTGCTCGTATATGTTTTATGTTACAGTCTTTTCAATATGTCCCAGGCAAGATTTTTACCTCTTTACCATGATATAATATACAAACAAAGTTTGGTGAGTATGAAGTTTGTCACTGAATAAATAACTGGTTACTCACGGTTCCTAGGAGAGGTGGGTATGCCTCACTGTGGTATGTAGCGAATCACCAGGCTGGATTAAGATGCATAGAATGAGAGAAGAATTATGGGCAAACACCTTTATTGTCTTTTCTGGAAAAGGAATGTGCAAGGCAAGGGTATACATCTTAGGATGTATTGTTTTGACTAATTTCAGCAGGGTCTTAGGTATCAGAACTGCAAACTTCCTGTATTTGGTTCTCAGTTGGTTAGGGAAGGTATATCATGGCCATGACCTGGAATGAGAGTTAGGGCTGTGGTCTCTAGATTGATTACAATTTGAATCTTGCTTCCATCCACCCTAGGAGAAAAACATCCCTAAGCAGAAAGGAGATGATGAGGGAACCAAGAGGCCAAGGCAAAGTGACAGGAATATTGACACTTGTAAGATATGGCTGGAACATAAATATAGAGCAGATGTTAAATCATCAAGTTTATAGAAATTAAAAATGTGGTTAATATATTAAGTCAGCAATACTATTCCATCAGGTCTAGCCATACCAGCAAAAAGTTCAGATATGTACAGCAGTGGACATCAAGAGAATGTCTGTTAATAGACCCTGTCAACCAGAAGATAGACTGAGTGTCTTTAAAGAGGAATGATATTTCATAGAGAATTGTATCTCTTGTTAGTTTTGATAATGTGTAAGTGGGATTAGACTATTTCTGCTACACATGGTCTTATGGAAGCGATCATATGAGTTAGAAACCACTCACATCAAACATGGTTTTGATAAATGAGTGAATTTGCAGTCCTCATAGACTACATTTCTTTTTTCCAACTACTCATAATAAGAAATGGTTTGAATATTGCATTGGAGGAAAATAGAGCTAGAGAAAATTGAAATATGATACTAGAAAAAGAGGATTTAATCTGGGCATGGTGGCATACTCCTTTAATGCCTCACTTGGGAGGCAGAGATAGGAAGATCACTGTAAATTCAAAGCCACCCTGAGGCTACACAGTAAATTCCAGGTCATCCTGGGTAGAGTGAAACCTTACCTTAAAAAAAAAAAAAAAGAGGTTTTTGCTTCTTTGCTTAGTCATAAAGCATCATTTTAGGGTAAGACAGATGATAGACTTAAATACCATTGAGTTATGGGGCTTCCAAGAGGGATTAGTGAATTTAACAAGTTCTTGTCTTCTTTAAAATAACCACAGCAGGGCTGGAGAGATGGTTTAGCGGTTAAGCGCTTGCCTGTGAAGCCTAAGGACCCCGGTTTGAGGCTCGGTTCCCCAGGTCCCACGTTAGCCAGATGCACAAGGGGGCGCACGTGTCTGGAGTTCGTTTGCAGAGGCTGGAAGCCCTGACGCACCCATTCTCTCTCTCCCTCTCTGTCTTTGTGTCTGTCGCTCTCAAATAAATAAATAAACAAATTAAAAATTAAAAAAAAATAACCTCAGCACCCCAGTGGTCCTGTATACTGAAAAGAGTTTTGGGACATTCATTAAATTATTCACTAAACAGTAGTATCAACTTTAGTGGAAACTTCTTCAATCACTTTCTTTTTAAAGGTAGCCAAAAGTAGAACACAATTTCACATAGTGAGATACTAAGATTAAAATATATCCCTCCTGCTTAATTCTCCCAACAGATATTAAAGTCAACTTTGAGTGAGGCATTGTGCTAATCACTGAAGATGCAATGGTGGAGGCAATAGACCTTTCCTTAAGAAGTTTGTGGGGGAACAATACAAACAATGGAAGTTATTAAAATGTCAAACTGAATTCTACAAGGCACATTCTTGGAAATTTGAGAATGACTTTCTGGAGGAAGGTCTGTTTAAATTCAGTCATAAAGGGTGTCCATAGAAATTGCCTAGGCAAAGAATAAAAAGAGGATTGTGGAAAAAAAAAATCTCAAGGAAATATTTAGTTCCTTAGATAAGGGATTATTCTAAGGCTTGTACCAGGGATAGGGAGATGGATCAGTGGATAATAAAGGTGTTTTCTTGCAAGCATGCCCTCCCAAATTTATCTGTTCAGCACCCATATAAAGCTGGATGTAAAGTCTGCATACATCCCTCATCCTAATGTGCCTATGGTAATGACAGGTGGAGTGAAGAGAATCTGGACATTTATGGGCCAGCTAGACTGGCACACAGGAAGTAGAATGGTAAAAAACAAACAAACAAACAAACAAACAACAAAAAAAAAAATCAAGGGGTCCTCGGTGGTCTCAGGCAGGGTGGAGGGAAAGGAAAAAGACCTGAGCTTGTCTTCAGTTCACATGTGCTCAGTGGCATGCATACATCCATGCACACATATATCCACACAACACAACACACTCTCCCTTTTTAAAACAGAGTAAATATTTCCATTCCAAAAGAGATGAATAGAAGAATGAATAAGGGATTGGATCAAAGCAGGACCAAAATCCAGTAGGGAAAACATTAAATCATAAAGCTTCATGAGTGATATCTAAGACAAGTTGTGGCCATAACCCTGATGGCTTTGACATTTGCAGCCTTTTAGTCTTTCTCTCTGCTGGCTCTGCACATTGCCTGTGACTTTCTGTGGCACAGGAAGTCAAGAGAGCATGTCTGTGCTTTGTGTTTGTTTTCCTTTAATCCCACTGGAAGCCTCTAACCTGTGCTGCCCGCATTCCCTGCTCTGTGATTCCTCTCTGGGCACACCTGCACTCAGAGACATGCTTTAAAAGATGCCCTACATGATTCTCAATCTAATCGTTAATATTCAAAATTAGCCACCATACATATTTTGAATAAAAGTATGTGGGTATCCTGTACAGTTTCCTTCATTCTTGTCTTTGAACAGTTGATGGACTCCCTCAGCTTTTATGACATTTTGAGACCTGGTAGGCAAGGAGTTAGATATGAGGTAACCAAGAGAATATGCAGTGGTATCTTGGTAGCTGTGTCTTCTGCTTAGGTAGAGAGATGGACGTGAGGGAACCAAGGAAACTGCAGCTGTGTCCCAGTAGCTATTTCTGTTTACAGTCAGTCTGCCCCTTTCTGGTCAAACAGCCTTGAAACTGCAGTTCGGTTCTTGCTACTGTATCAGAAACTAAAGCTTCTGGGCACTTCTTCAGTTGTCACACATGCACACTAATGAAACACCCTGACATTAGGGTAATGTCATTAACATTTTCATGTTTGACCTCCTTGTAGCATTTCTAGATTATGGTAGAGATAGTCAACAAAGGAACTCCAATTCACCATGGTTTGGGAACAAAAGGCCACCTTACCTTATGAATATATCACCCATCTCATAAATATTCATAAAGATGTCCTAAAAAATCACATTGCAGAACTAAATGTGCTGTTACTTCCCATACCCTTGAACCAGACCAGTCCAGTCTGTCTCTGGAGTGTGCTGTCTTTTGCTTTGTTTTGCTAAATAAACTTCTTAAACTGTGTCTCTTAGCTGAATTCTTTCCTTTGTGAATATAAGGACAGGAGAAAGTATCACTAGGTGACAATTTCACCTAACTAGCAGATATTACTAAGTTTTATATTACTTTAAAAGCTCATAGCCGGGAAGCAGAGGTAGGAGGATTGCCATGAGTTTGAGGCCACCCTGAGACTCCATAGTGAATTCCAGGTCAGCCTGGGCTAGAGTGATACCCTCCCTCGAAAAAACAAAACAAAACGAAAAGCTCATAGCAACTAATGGGAAGTTTTCTTTTCCTTATGAACCTTAACCTTTAGCAGTAAAGAAAAAGGGGCAATAGACTTCTTTCATAGGTAATTTTTTTTTTTAAATTTAATTTATTAGTTTTCTTTTCAGTAAATACAGGCAGTTTGGTACCATTATTTAGGCTCATCTGTGATCTACCCCCTCCCATTAGACCCTCCTTATTATTGAAAATGGGTCGTGCATTGTGGAGTTAGCCCCCAGTTATTAGTATGATAAATGTCTCTGAAAATCATGACCCAACATGTAACTCTGACATTCTTTCCGCCCCCTCTTCCGCAAGATTTCCCTGAGCCATGTTGGGTTCATTTTTGGTCTGCTTCAGTGCTGAGGTGTTGGGGGCCTCTGAGGCTCTGGCTCTCTGATTTGGTAGGAGTTGATTTTTCTCTGAATTGATCTCCTTCCCCTTTGTGCTGGTATCCAGTTCACAGGAAAACATCACCCTTGCTTATTTCGCCAGTTGTCCTTAGTTTCAGTTGGGCCCCTTCTGAGGTATGTTGGGGCAGCTCTCTTCTTAGGATCTGTATCTATCTGGAAAAGAGAAGCAGATTCTCCAACGGAGAGTGAGTTAGCACCCAGATGTCCATCATTAGAAGAATGGATAACAAAGATGTGGTATATCTACACAATGGAATTCTATACAGCAGTAAGAAAAAACGAAATAAAGAAATTTGAGGAAAAATGGTTGAACCTGGAACAGATCATTCTCAGCGAACTTACCCAATCACAGAAAAAAAATCGACACATAGTCTCACTCATCTGCAACACCTAACCTGAATTTGCCCAAGATGCCTTACATACCCAGCAAGTACCTCATGGACTAGACAATAAGATGGATGGGAGGGCGGGGAGGGAATCAAAGGGTGGAAAACAGTAATCCGGACCCAAACGGCAATGGTAACATAAAATTCTACTTCCTAAAAGACAGACCAAATGACTGAACCTTCACTAGTCCCTTACAGGAAACACCTGAACCACAAGACACTGGAGAGGGTAGGATCAAGACTGACCTAAATCTCCTACATCTTCCCTCCCTCCCTCTCCCCCTCTCCCCTCTATCTCTCTTCTCTCTAACTCTTGTATATTAGTTATCTTTTTCCTCAATTTCTTAGTGGACACTGACCTGTAACCCCCACTTCCAGCTTGGGCCTACAATCCACAATGAGCTTTTGATCAAAGAAACCTACAAGGTTTCCCAAAACAATGACAGACTTCTGTCAGAGTAATTGATGACCCACCAAAGGCCAGTGGTAAGACCCTATTGCTGAAGACTCCATACGCAGCTGACACGTAAAATGGAATGACATGGCTGGAAGCCAGGAGAGAGTCAGTCCCCAGACAGTCAGCGTGTCTAGTGCCAGAAGGCGCTACATAGGCGACTGGGGGAAGTGACCAAGATCTGTCCAAGCAACACATTGTTTAACCTAAGTAGCAACAATTAACCGGATGTGATACCCATACAAGTGCAATAGTGGTACACAGCCATGGTGAGGAATCAGTTGCTCTTGATTTGGCTAACTGATCCACTCAGTGGTACTAGACCCTTAGCTGGAGCTGGGAAACAAGTCAGAACCATACCCAAACACAAGCCCACTCTACAATATCAAGCTACCATCAATCACGGGGTATAAGAGGGCCTACACCTATCAAACTGTCTATCAAAAAAGTAAGTGTTATCTCAACTTTCATAGGTAATTTTAGCAGCTAGGATAGGAATGTACCACCTCTGTTACTAAAGTCGTCAACTGGAGGAAAGGCATTCTAGAAAAAGATCACACATGACATAATAGGAAGAACATCCAAGGGAGAAAAGAAGAACTAAGTACAGCCCTTTCCTTCTGAGCCAGGGTGAGATTTCAAAAATTTTAGAACACTGCACCTGGCAGTACTCCTAGGAGAGCTTTTTGGAGAGGAATGACAGAAGAAGAGACCTATGTGGGAAAAGAGTTGTCTTTTTCTGTCTCCAGTGATCCCTTTGTCCTCATGGATCTGGAGTTGGCCTCTTGAATATGGGTGAAGGGCCTGGCTCTGGGTTGGAATGCTAGATTCTAAGCTTGGTCAGATGAATAGTTGGGACAGGCTAGGAAATATCTGTAATATGCAATGGGATTTTTATTGCACTTATTGTTCATTTTAAAATATTCTAGGGCTGGAGTGATGGTTCAGTGGCTAAAGGTGCTGATTACAAAAAGCCTGATGGCCTGGGTTCAATTCCCCAGGACCCATGTATATACAAGTGACACATGTGTCTGAAGTTCATTTGCAATGGCAAGAAACCCTGGTACACCCATCCCTCCCTCTCTCATGTCTTCAAAATAAATCAAATACTTTAAAAGATAAGCTAATGAAATCTAAATTTTCTGTTCCTTACTAAATCAAAACCTGGTTCTCACATAAAGTCTCAGACAAATGTAAGGGAATTGTGAAAGTTACAAAGTTGGTATCATAACTGAAGTAACAATTTGTTATAAAACTGTTCTTCATTTTGAACTATTAATTAAGGTAACATATTTGCACATTTTTATTTTTCATGTGTGATGAGAACAGATGGCAAAGTCTTCATAGCCTGATGGAGAATTTTTAACCTATAGTTTCAAATGCAAGTGGGTCAAAGTAATTAGATGATCATTACTCTGATATTCCTCATTTGGCAATTAACCAGGAAATTCTATAAAACCAGAAAGTGATAGAAACTCTTACTAATTACTTAGTGCTGAAATCTTTAAGTCTTCAAGGTCATTCTAAAGAACCTCATAGTTATTATTCTCCAGTTTATCCATAAGGAAAGATTCACATTAATAGATAGGAACTTGAGCCAGTCAGAGGATGCACTGAACAGTTATTACTGTTCTTTGGTGGAATCCACCCAAATTTAACATTTTATATACAGGAATGAGTACCTTACCAATTTCTGGTATGATGCTTTCCCATGAGATACATCAGATATTCCCAAAGGTGGTGATTTACTTCATCCTCAGTTTGCCAGACCTGATATGTGGAAAGATGCTTTATAACAATTGCACAATAGCACACACATGATCTTCATGCCTAATAATTCAAGCTTGATCATACAGATTCAACAACCTGCTTCAAATTAGCTTAAAATTAATATTAAGTGTGATATAACTCACCTAGAACAGGTAAAAATAGGAAGGGTCAATTTTTTCTTTGAGAAATGTTGGAACATTTATATTTTTAATTTTTTTTGAGAAACATCTACACTGATTCCCATAATTGCAATACCTGTTTACACTCCTTCCAGAAATTAGCATCTTCCTCTTCCTTGTACCCTTTCGAGCACTTCATTGTTTTGTGGTCATATTTACTCCCCTTCTCATGGCTATTGCTTCTTATGGCGATTGCACATCTGGACCCAGATGGGAATTGACTTCTGTCCCCAAACAATTTGCACTTTCTCTCTCTTTTTTTTTTTTTTTCTAGCTCTCGCTCACAGTTGGTTTTCTTTGTTTTGACTTCTTGTATCTCTTGAGTCTAAAGGACTCCAGGTGGTCTGTGCTGATTCCTCTCTTTTTGCATTTTCTTTTTTTCTTTTTGGTTTTTCGAGGTAGGGTCTCACTCTAGCCCAGGCTGATCTGGAATTCACTATGGAGTCTCAGGGTGGCCTTGAACTCACAGCGATCCTCCTACCTCTGCCTCCCTAGGGCTGGGATTAAAGGCGTGTACCACCACGCCCGGCTGTTTCTGCATTTTCTATGTCAGAGGGAAAGTGTGCTTAAGTCCTGATCCTGTTAAAAGTCCAATCAGAAAATATAAGCCACTGTGATTGTTTTTGATTATCAACTTGACAGGATCTGGAATCACCTAGGAAATGATCCTCTGGGTTTGCCTGTGAGGGAGTTCTTGGTTAGGTTAATTGAAAAGGGAAGATGCACCTTAGCTGTGGGCATGGTCTGTAGTCCTTGACTGGATAAAGAGGAGAAAGCTAGGGGACTAGGGGGATGGCTCAGTGGGTAAGAGTGCAAGAGGATGTGAGGTCAACTCCTAGCACCCAAGTAAAAAACTGGGCATTAGCCGGGCATGGTGGCACATGCCTTTAATCCCAGTACTCGGGAGGCAGAGGTACAAGGATTGCTGTGAGTTCAAGGCCACCCTGAAATTACATAGGAAATTCCAGGTCAGCCTGAGCTACAGTGAAACCCTATCTCAAAACAGCCAACATACTTAGCAAGAATCTTGAGGACTGGAAAACAGGATGTGTGGGGAGGGAGGGGAAGAAGGAAGGAAAAGGGATGGGGTGGAGGACACAAATCTGGACCCAAATGCAATGGTACCATAAAATTCTATATCCTAAAAGACAGACCAAATGGTTGAACCTTCACTAGGCCCTTAGAGGGAACACCTGGGTCATAAGGCCCTGGAGAGGGTATGATGAAGATGGACCTTAATCTTCTACTGCTTTTCCCTCTCTCTTTCCCACTTCTCTCTAACTTTTTTATATTACATATCTTTTTTTTTTTTTTCTTTCTCTTCGTGGGCACTGACCTGTAACTCCAAGTACCAGTAGGTGGCTATCATCCATACTGAAATTTTGATCAGAGAGACCTACAAAGTTTCCTAAAAGAATGGCAGACTTCTGTCAGAGTACTTGATGACCCATCAAAGGTTAGTGGTAAGACCCTACTGATGAAGACACCACATGAGGTTGACATGTAACTTGGAGTGACATGGCTGGAATTTGGAAGAGTCAGTCCCCAGACAGTTAGTGTGTCTAGTGCCAGAAGGTGCTACATGGGCAACTAGAGGAAAATGACCAATTGCTGTCCAAACAACTCATGATCTAACCTACTTAGCAGCAAATAACCTGTCATGATGCTCACACTAGTACAATAGTGGCACACAGCCATGGGGAAACCAAGTGCTCTTGATTTGGATAACTGATCTGCTCAGTGGAATAGAACCCATAGCTGGAGCTGGGAAACAAGTCAGAACCAGATCCAAAAATGAACCCACTCCCCATTATCAAGCTACCACCAATTGTGGGCTACAAGAGGGCATACACCTATTAAATTCTCTCAAAAAAGAAAAAATAATGGTTATCCCATTCATCTGCTGCTAACTTAACTCTCTATCAGAGCATCTGCTTCTCTTTTTCAGATAGACACAGATCCTAAGGAAAGAACCACCCTATCATACCTCAAAAGGGCCCCACCTGAAACTATGAATAATTGGCAAAACAAGTAAGTGTGCTGTTTTCTTGGTGAACCTGGTACCAGCACAAGGGTGAAGTATATAGACACAGAGAACAATTAACTCCTACCAAATCTGATATAAAAAGACACAGAGGCTCCCAAGACCTCATCACTGAAGCAGACCTAAAATGAACTCAACATGGCTCAGGAAAATTTGTGGAAGAGGGGGTGGAAAGAATGTCAGAGCCACATGTTGGGTCATGATACACAGAGACTTTTCCTCCTACCCATAACTGATGGCTAACCCCACAATTCATGACCCATGTACCCCAACAGAGGGGCCAGGTGGAGGGGGTGAATGACAGGGAGGAGGCTAACAATGGTACCAACTTGACTATATTTACTGAGTATAAAACTAATTTTTAAAAAAATGAAAACTGGCCATGGTTACCCATTTCTGTAACCTCAGTGCTGACCTGAGGAGGAGGTGGGGGCAGAGACAGGAGGATCACTGTGGCTTGCTGGTCAGCAAGTTTAACTGGAAAACACAAGGGGTTCTAGATTCAGTGGGAGACTGTCTCAGGGAAATAAAGCAGGAGAACATATTCTTCTGGCCTGCACATATGTGCACGTGGGTGTGAACATATGCACACATGTATATACACGTGTACTTCCTTACCATCAGAAGGTTCTCCTTTCTCATCAGTCCTTCCTGGAAATGATTACCCAACAGGTGTGTCTTTTACTTGATTCCTGAGCTGATCAAGTTGACAACAATAACTAACAATCACATTACTTTAATGTAAACCCTTCCGATGTTAAATATAATTGGGGTAGAGAGTAACCTTGTGGGATACTGTAGGAATACAGGCCAGTATGAATGGAGTTTCAATCTAGCAAGCTTCAAGGCACAGGGCAGAGTGTCGTTACTGGGGCCCTGAGAGAGAGGGTGGTTTATGCAGAGGTATAGTGGCCTATAAGGGACATGGGCAGCCTGATCTTGGGGAATAAACACCCTGATCTATGACTCCTTCAATAACCTGTTGGTAAGACCCACAGGGAAGAAAGAGGGGATCTTGACCTCTGTTTGCTCCAGTCAGACTTTAGGACAAATCAAATGGTATAAAAGGGATAAGAGTATGTCAGAAAGGGCAAAGTAGCTCTTTGGCAAAACATTATCTACAGTTTTATTCCAAATATCTTTCTTGGACATGAAATCTAGGATAATTAAGATATCTTCCAGTAACACTAATCCTATTTTTAGTCTTTCTATTTTAATTCAATTTAATTTTATTATTATGTGTGTGTGAGAGAGAGGGAGAGAGAAAGAGAGAAAGAGACAGAGAGAGGAGAGAGAGGGAGAGGGAGGAGAATGGGCATGCCAGGGTCTCTTAACACTGCAAATAAACTCCACACACATCCACACACATATACTACTTTGTGCATCTGGCTTTATATGGGCAGTGGGAAATTGTATCTTGGGTCATTACTCTTTGCCAGCATGTTACCTTTAACTGCTGAGGCACATCTCTGTAGGGCAGTGCCAAGCACAGGTTGGAGCCTTCAGAAGAGGGATCTGAGCTTCCAGGCATGGCTATGGACCCCCAAGATACAGGAGGCCACACCATCTCCAATCCCAGAACACCTAAAGTTAGGCTCTGCCCATAGCCCTGTGACCTTTGACCAGCTGCCTAGGAAACTCCTTATCAGCCCTCACACAGCCCACCCTCCTGAGACCCTAGATCATCTGCCATTGCCTATGTGCTAGAATGAATACCCCCATATGTTAATTAGGTATCAGAAATGGACATGGTACATTCAATCCCCTTAGGACCCTTCCTTCCACCCTCAGATGCTTATAAACCCATTTCACTGACAATAAATGGAGAGGGAGCTGTTCAACATTCTCCCTGGAGTGTTTCTCTCATCATGCACTCATCCACCCCTTGTTGCCTGGATGCCTTTGGGGGAGGGGTGGCATGGCCAGCACCTGGAGCAAGAATTCAGGAACCCACAGCTGGTACCTGAACAGGGATATTATGAGATTGGACAGGGTATATGAGTACTCTCCCAGAGGGACGGGGAGACATTGGTCCATGCATCCTTGCCTCCACACATTTGAGGGCTGGCAGGTTTCTCTTTTTCCTCCTTTATTTTAGGTTCACACCATCATGAGGGACCAGACACCATGAACTGGCAATTGATAGCTCTTGGCCGAGGCCACTCTTCGGTATTGACTGAAGGCCGGCTGTCCTCTGCCTGGAGGTGGCAGACAGTCTCAGCCCATGCAGGTGCCATGTTTCTGCTTTCTCTCCCAGTAGCCCTTGAGCATGCCCCCTCTTTTCCCAGCAGCCTCCTGACAGTCTGGGAGGCCCTCTTTTCCCTAGCAGCCTCCTGGAAGTCCAGGAGGCCCCCTCCTTCCTTAGTAGCCCCTCAGCAGGTCCGCCTTTTAATTGGCCTGCCGGTGGTCCTGGTGGCCCCCTCTTTTCCCAACAGCCCCCCAGTGGGCCCCCTTCTTCAGCAGCCTACTGGCAGTCCTGGAGGCCCTCTCTTTTCCTAATGGTCCCTGGGACCCCTCCCCGCCCCCGTTCTTGTCCCTTCAGGTAGACAGTGTCCTTGGGCTCTAGCAGTCATCTCGGCCATTTCCCATTACCTCCACATGTACTAGACTGGACCCAGGGTGGGTGCCTGGGAGCAGGGCGGGGTCAAGGCCAGGCAGGGCTGATCTAAGGTGTAGGCAAGCCCCACCCAGCCACTGCAGCACACCAAAAATTGAGAACAAGAAGAAAAAGAAAAGGTCACATTTAACTAAAGCCTATAGTAAACTGAATTTAACATAAAAATGTCATACTTTGTTACATGAGATCATAAATATAATTACTGAGTTTATGTTCTAGGTCAACTTCAACTTACATAGGGGATTATTGAAAACAACAGAATTCTCTCTGAAGTGGCAACATATATTTTGTCAGGTATTAAAAAAGGACTTCTGGTTAAGATGGGAGCATAGGTACCATGCCAAAGCAGCCTAGGGAGGAAAAAGCCAAAAAAAAAAAAAAAACCCAGCAAAATACACACTTTTACTAAAAAGTGAGGTGTATAGGAAATTGAAACAGCAGCGGAGAAGTAGGAGAGATCCAGAGCACCCAGAGCCTGCACGAGCCAGCAGAAGTGCCTCCGGCAGGGCGGGTCTGTGTGCGCCAGACCTTGGTGGCAGCACTCGGCTTGAACCTCAGGAAAAGCCAGGCGAGGGGATTTTCCACTCACACTGGAGCTTTCCACAAACTCAAGAAATGTGAAAGGAGAACAGCAGTGAACAACGGAGGAGCAGATCACAGGGTAGAAGAACACTTGGAAGAGCGAGGTAACTGGAGCAGCATCGGCTCCCTCCCCTTCCCCACTGCCAGCGCCCAGCCCTCTAGAACAGAGCAGCGTTCAGGGAGCCTGCCACACTTACTTGAACTGACAGAGCACCAAAGAGGGTCCCAATCAAGAGCGCAGCTCAGACCAAAATCATCCCAAAAGGTAACTGGGATTACACCAGGTCAGTACCCGCCTAATAAACCTGGTTTATATACCTGAACCAGAAGTGCTAACTTAACCTTCCATATCAGGATAAATTATATGTCAATTTGGATGGATGGCCAAATTTGCCATTCTTTTTTTTTTTTTTTTTTTTTTTTGGTTTTTCGAGGTAGGGTCTCACTCTGGTCCAGGCTGACCTGGAATTAACTCTGTAGTCTCAGGGTGGCCTTGAACTCACGGCGATCCTCCTACCTCTGCCTCCCGAGTGCTGGGATTAAAGGCGTACGCCACCACGCCCGGCAAATTTGCCATTCTTAAATAAGTTGTGTTTTGGGCTTGTTATTTGTTGCTTCTTGAATTATAGGGGCTTTGTTTACTCTTCTGTTATACATTAGGGAAGGGCCTCACCTGGTCACAAGCTGACTTGGAACCTTCTACAGACCAGAAATCTTAACTGCCTTGTTGTCAGGATTAAGTGAGTGGGTGAGGCACCACACAGCCTAAGGGAAGACAGAGGACCTGGTTGTCATAATACCTACTCTTGGATAAATACAATGTGCTGTTGTGCACTGAATGTGTACATTGTATAGTTAAATTTTAGAATCTGCCTGTATTTTGTTCCACTTAGCCTACTTGAATACTCTCATAGCAGGCACACCCAACACCTACAGTCACTTTTGTAGATACTCTGAGAGTCTTCACAGGCACAACTAGCACCTTAAGCTCCTACCCCAAAGATATATAACATCAGATTGATAATACATCTCATAATACCCAGGTAACTGGAAAATCAATCATTAAATAATCCAAGATGCAAAAATGTATACATTATAACATAAGAAACACCAAACACCAAGACAATATAAATCCACTGAAAAGTATTAATGCATCAGAAATGACCTCCAGTGAGAATGACTTAGAGGAAATACCTGAGAAAGACTTCAAAAGAATGATTATAAATATATTCAAAGAACTCAAAGAAGAAATCGAAGGAAGCAAAGAAGACACAGGATGCCAATTTAATGAAATAAAGAGGTTAATACTAAACATCAATAAGGAAATAGGAATAATAAAGAAAAACCAGTTAGAATTACTAGCAATAAAGAACACAGTTAATGAAATAAAAAACTGTAGAAAATCTCACCAGTAGAATGAATGAAGGAGAGAACAGAATACCTAAGCTAGAAGGTCACGTGGCAGATCTAATACAGTCCAACAAAGAGAAAGACAAACTTATAGAAAAGTATGAGTAGGAATTTCAAGATATTTTGGGACACTATGAAAAGATCAAACATAAGAATTCAGGGCATAGTAGAAAGAGAAGAATTCCACTCCAAAGGCATAGTTGGCATCTTCAACAAAATCACAGAAGAAAACTTCCCCCAAATTGGGAAAGATGTGCCAATGCAGATACAGGAAGCCTTTAGAACACCAGCCAGACAAAACCTGGAAGGAACCTCTCCTTGGCATATTATAATCAAACTACCAAACATACAAACCAAAGAAAAAATATTGAAAGCAATCAGAGAGAAAAATCAAGTTACCCACAAAGGCAAGTCTATCAGGATTACAGCAGATTACTCAACACAAACTTTAAAAGCCAAAAGGGCATGGAGTGATATATTCCAAGTTCTGAAAGATAACAACTGTCAACCAAGGTTACTTTATCCTGCAAAGCTATCCATTCAAATAGACGGAGAAATAAGGACATTCCACGACAAAAGCAGGCTAAAGGACTATTTGAAGACAAAACCAGCTCTACAGAAAATACTTGAAAGAATCCTCTATGCCGAAGAGAAGGAAAAGCACACATATAAGGAACCTGGAAAAAACAAGCAATACTCAAATACTAGTTAACACAAGAGAGCAAAGGTAGAACTGGAAACACACACACACACACACACACGCACACACACACACACACACAAATGGCAAACATGAATACACACCTTTTAATAATATCTCTTAATATCAGCGGCCTCAACGCCCCAACCAAAAAACATAGGTTTGTAGACTGGGTTAGAAAGCAGGAACCTTCAATTTGTTGCCTCCAAGAAACCCACCTTTCTACAAAGGATGGACACTATCTTAGGGTGAAAGGTTGGAAAACAGTGTTTCAAGCAAATGGACCTAGAAAACAAGCAGGGGTTGCTATCTCAATATCTGATAAGGTAGACTTCAGTCCAACATTAGTTAAGAAAGATAAGGAAAGCCACTTTATATTGATTAAAGTCACCCTCCAACAGGAGGACATTACAATCCTAAACATATATGCACCTAACATGGGAGCACCCAAATACATCTCACAAATGCTATTAGAACTAAGGTCACAGATAACACCAAACACAGTGGTAGTAGATGACTTCAACATCCCACTCTCATCAATTGACAGGTCATCCTGGGAAAAAATAAACAAAGAGGCATCTGGACTAAATAAGGTCATAGAAGGAATGGACCTAACAGATATATATAGGACATTTCATCCAAATGCTGCAGAATATACATTCTTTTCAGCAGCACATGGAACATTATCTAAAATAGACCATATATTAGGACACAAAGCAAATCTTAACAAATTCAGGAAAATTGAAATAATTCCTTGCATTCTATCTGACCACAATGGAATCAAACTACAAATCAATAGCAAGAAATGCTATAGAGCATACACAAAATCATGGAAACTAAACAATACACTACTAAATGATGAATGGGTCAATGAGGAACTCAAGAGGGAAATCAAAAAATTTATAGAGTCAAATGATAATGAGAACACAACATACTAAAATCTCTGGGACACAGTGAAGGTAGTCCTACCAGGTAAATTTATAGCCTTAAGTGCCTATATTAAGAAATTAGAAAGGTCTCAAGTAAATGATCTAATGCTTCACCTTAAAGCCTTGGAAAAAGAAGAGCAAGGCAAACCTCAAATCAGCAGATGAGAAGAAATAATAAAGAATAGGGCAGAAATTAATGAAATAGAAACTATAAAAACAATCCAAAGAATCAATGAGACAAAAAGTTGGTTCTTTGAAAGGATAAACAAGATTGATAAACCCTTAGCAAATCTGACCAAAAGAAAGAGAGAAGAGACACAAATAAAATTAGAGATGAAAAAGGTAACATCACAACAAATGCCAGAGAAATTAAAAAAAATCACTTTTATAAAGTGATATAAATAGTAGGAATGGTAGTTATTTTTAAAAGTGTTTTTATCTGACAAAGTGAAATCACCTATGCATGGTTTTGTTTGTTAAGCCAGTGGAACACACTGTTACAACACCAGCAACACTGTTTCTGCCTGACTCCCAAGCTAGTGGTGCAAGCGCTTGCCTGTGAAGCCTAAGGACCCCGGTTCGAGGCTCGGTTCCCCAGGTCCCACGTTAGCCAGATGCACAAGGGGGCACACGCGTCTGGAGTTCGTTTGCAGAGGCTGGAAGCCCTGGCGCGCCCATTCTCTCTCTCTCTCCCTCTATCTGTCTTTCTCTCTGTGTCTGTCACTCTCAAGTAAATAAATAAAATTTAAAAAAATAAAAAATAAAAAAAATAAAATCTTGGTCATTCTTTAAAAAAGTATATTTTGGCTGGGCGTGGTGTGCATGCCTCTAATCCCAGCACTCAGGAGAAAGAAGTAGATGGATCAGGATGAGTTAGAGACCACCCTGAGACTACATAGTGAATTACAGGTCAGCCTGAGCTAGAGTGAGACCCTACCTTGAAAAACCAAATACATATATATATATATATACACCAGTTGTGCCAACCTTGGAATGTTGGGGAGCTCAGCACTTCCAGGATTCCAGGAGGCTGGTAACCCTTTCCAGAGACTGAGAAATAGATCCTTAGAGGAAAGAGGTGAATATTTTGTAGGTAGGTCTTGACCTAGGCTGATGGGAATTCCAGATCCAGTTGGGGTGCACTCATGATTCACTGATGATGGGCATGGGTCCATGTGTGCAACATGGGACCACCTGTTGTTGCAAGCTAACAACTTTTGAGGGGAAAAAGCAAATTATTGGTGATCAAATAATGCCTGAAAGGTAAACCTCCATTTTGCATGCTGGGTCCCTTTTTACATTGGCTCAGGACATAGGCTTGAGAATTCCACCGGAGTGATACTTCTATGTGTGGCTCACCAACCACAAGAGTTAAAAGAGTAGTGGCAGATACTGGCCAAAATCCCACACAGAGGACAGTTTCCTTAACCTCATAGCAAGAGTCCTCCTGCAACATGGTAAGTAGGAATTTCTCAAGCTTGTCATACTTACCTTTCTGAAAAAACTTGTTAATATTATTCAACTCTTTTCTTTGTTCCTTCTCTTCCCTTTGTTTTCATTACATTTTTTTTTATTAAGTTGTTGTGTGTACGTGTGTGTATATCAATGTCTTTTGCTGTAAACGAATGACAGAAGCATGTGCCACTTTTTTGCATCTGCCTTTACATAGGTGCTAGAGAATTGAATCCAGGCTGGCAGTCTTTGCAAACAAGCACCTTCGATTGCTGAGCCATTTTACCACTCCTTATTTTAATTTCTTTTGATAGCAAGTCTCATCATTTATCTCAGGCTGTTCTGGAGCTCACAATCCTCCTGTCTCAGTCTCCTGAGTGCTAGAATTAGAAGAGTATGCCACAATACCAGTCTTAATTTCTTTCTTTGTTTAGTCTCATGTCAAATTTTTTAAAGTAATTTTTATGGCTATATATTCATACATAGTGCTGTGTTTCACAAAGACATTTTCATACAAGCATATCATTAACTTTGGCTATATTTACCCTCCTTTTTTCCTACTTTGCTGTCTGCCCTCATGCTAGTCCCCTACAGTTTAGTTTCTACTTTCATGTCCTGTATCTATCACACCTATCTATATAAAATCTAGGACTCATGCTGGGCATGGTGGTGCACACATTTAATCTTAGCATTTGGGAGGCAGAGGTAGGAGGATCGTCATGAATTCAAGGCTACCCTGAGAATACAAAGTGAAATCCAGGTCAGCCTGGGCTAGAGTGAGACTCTACCTCAAAAAAACAAACAAAAATTCTAGGACTTACAAATAGAGAAAACATGATACTTGTCTTTCTGACTCTAACTTACTTAATTTGATGATTATTAGTCACATTCATTTTCCTGCAAAACTAATTTCATTCTTACTGGATGAATAAAAACCCCATTTGTCTGTTGGTAGATATCTAGGCTGATTTCATAACTTGTCTATTATGAGTAGTGCTACAATAAACACAGCTGTTGAATTGTCTTTATGATATGCTTATTTAGGTTGTTGAGGATACGTACCCAGAAGTGGTGTAGCTGGATCAATGGCAGTTCAGTTTTAGTTATCTCCTTACTAGGCATTTACTCTGTAGACAACCTTTATAGGAGTGTCCATATTGCTTTCCATAGTGGTGGTACCATCTTACTTTCCTACCAATAGTGAATGAGGGTTCCTAGTTCTCCACATCCTCACCAACATTTGTTTTCATTTGATTTTTTGATGTTTGGTATTCTTATTGGCATAGGGTGGAATCTCATACTTGATTTAATTTGCATTTCCATGGTGGTTAGGGATGTTGAACATTTACTTTCTTTTTTTCATTTTTTATTATTAGATATGGACATATTTTGTATGTAAACATCACATGTTGGTACCATCCTTTCCCTCCTCACTGTCCCTTTTCTGAAGAGGTCTTACTCACTGGGGATGCAGGCCAACCCCATGGGGATTGTGGGTCATGCATTATGGGGGCATCAGTAAGTTATGAGGGAGAGGCAATGTCTCTGTGCAAAATGTCCCAACTTGTGGCTCCAACAATCTTTCTGGCGCCTCTTCTGCAAAATTCCCTGAGTTATGCTGGGAGCTTTTTAAGTCTGCTTCAGTTATGGGCACTTAGGAGCATCTAGATGTCTGGTTTGGAAGCTGTTGAGTGTCCTCAGTATCTTTCTCCATCACTCTTGCGCTGACATCAGCTTAACTAAAAGAGCAGCATTCTTGCTCTTTTTACCCAATTCCTCTGTGGTTTCAGCTGGGCCTGGGGTGGAGTGTGCTGGGTCTTTTATTTCCTCAAGTCCAGCTCCCATCTGAAAAAGAGAAGCAGATTATCCAGTGGAGAGTGAAGTCAGCACCAGTTAAATGTGATAGCTATTACTAACTTAGAATTATAAGGGTTTAGACACTTTTGTAGTGTAAGCTTAGTCAGAGCTTGCCAATAGAAAGCAGAATCATTATCTGGATATGATTCTGACTTGTTTCCCAGTTCCAGATATGGTTTCCTTTCCACTGAGTGGATGTGTTAGCCAATCCAAGAGAAGTTGGTTACCCACCATTGCTGTGTGCTGCTATTGCACTTGTGTGAGCTTCATGTCAGGTCATTTGCTTCTGAATTGCTTAGACTTTAAGTTGCTTGGACAGATGTTGGCCACTTTCTCCTGGTAACTCATGTAGCACCTTCCAGCACTAGATGGGCTAATTATCTGAGGACTGGCTCTCCTCTGGATTCCCATCAGTTCTCTCCATTGTCTGTGCTGACAGTGATTGGTGTCTTCCGCAGTAGGGTCTTACCATTAACCTCTGGTGGGTAATCAAGTGCTCTGACAGAAGTCTGTCTTGTTTGTTTGGGAGATCTAGTAGGTATCTCTGATAAACAGCTCATTGTGGATATATTCTCCCTGGTATAGGGATATACAGGCCAGCACCAAAGGAAAAGTAAAAAGAAAAAGCCAGTAAAGAAAGTAACAGGAGAAATTTGAGGTTATGTTTTTGTCTCACTCTCTCTAGGTCCCTTAAATTCAGGTGCTTGAGGGTTCCACATTTTAGTCTGATTTCCAGGATATAGAATTCTATGGTGCCAGTTCAATTTGGGTCCAGATTTTGTGTCCCTCCCTTACCCTTCCCTTACCCCAAGCCCTACCCTCCCTATTGTCCAAGCCTCAGGTTGCTATTCAGTTATGGTAGCAACTTGGGATGATCCAGGTTAGGAACTGCAGATGAGTGAGATCATGGGACAGTTGCCTTTCTGTGAGTTCACTAAGAATGATCTGTTCCATGTTCAACCATTTTTCTAAAAATATCAATGTGTCACTTTTTCTTATTTCTAAGTAAAATTCCATCATGTAGATATACCACATCTTGGTTAGCAATTCATCCAATGATGGGCAGCTGGGCTGATTCCAGTTTTTAGCTATTATGAATTGAGCAGCTACAATAATGGATGAGCAAATATTTCTGAACTTAGATGTGGAGCTTTTAGGGTAAATGCCCAGTAAGGGAATAACAGGGTCTATATTCATCCTTTCCTAGAGTCTCCAAATTGATTTCCAACAGTGGTTGTACAAGCTTACATTCCCACCAACAGTGAATGAGTATTCCTGTTTCTCCATAACCCTGCCAACATTTGTTTTCATTTGATTTTTTTTTTTATGTTTGCTGTACTTATTGGGGTAAGGTGGAATGTCATAGTTGTTTTAGTTTGCATTTCTTTAATGGTTAGGGATGTTGAACATTTTCTTAAGTGTGTGTTAGCCATTTTGTAATTCTTCCTCTGAGAACTCCCTATGTAGTTCTCTGTCCCACTTATAGAGTAGGTTGTTTAGTTTTTTATAATTTAGTTCTTTTTTTAAAAAATTTTTTATTTATTTATTTGAGAGCGACAGACACAGAGAGAAAGACAGATAGAGGGAGAGAGAGAGAATGGGCATGCCAGGGCTTCCAGCCTCTGCAAACGAACTCCAGATGCGTGCGCCCCCTTGTGCATCTGGCTAACGTGGGACCTGGGGAACTGAGCCTTGAACCAGGGTCCTTAGGCTTCACAGGCAAGCGCTTAACCGCTAAGCCATCTCTCCAGCCCTAATTTAGTTCTTTTGAGTTCAATGTAGATTACAGATATTAGGCTTCTGTTAGTTGCATAGCTGCGGAAGATTTTCTCCCATTCAGTGGGTAATCTATTGGCTCTGCTTGTGGTAGGTTTGTGCAAAAGCTTTTTAGCTTCATTTGATCCCAGTGGTTGAGTGTTTGTTTAATTTCCTTGGCTACTGGAGTTTTGTTCAGGAAGACTTTTCCCAGTACTTTATCATGAAGAGTGCTACCTATTTTTTCTTCCAGTAGTTGAAGAGTTTCAGCTCTTATATTGAGGTCTTTAATCCATTTGGACTTGATTTATGTGTAGGGCAAACTGGGTGGGTCTAATTTCATTTTTCTGCATAGGGTGATCCAATTTGTCCAACACCATTTGTTGAAGATTTTGTCTTTTCTCTAGTCTACATTATAGGCACCTTTGTTATAGATCAAGCCACTGTAGTTGCTTTTCTTAAAGTCTGGGTCTTCAATTCTGTTCCATTGCTCTGTTTCTGCTTTTATTGAAGTGCCATCCTGTTTTTGTCACTTTGGCTTTATAATATGCTTTCAGATCAGGTATGGTGATACCACCAGAGGTGTTTCCTTTGCTGAGGATATATTTGGATAGTTGAGGCCTTCTGCCATTTCATATGAATTTTGAGATCTTTTTTTTCATTCTCAGTGAAGAATGATGCTGGTATTTTTACTGTATTGTGTTAAGTCTGTAAATTGCTTTTGGTAGAATTGCCATTTTCACAATATTAATTTTACCTATCCAGGAACATGGGAAGTCCTTCAATCTTCTCAAATTCTCCTTGATTTCTTTTTGGAGTGTTTTTATGTTTTAATTATATAGTTCTTTCACATCCTTGGTTAGTGCTATTCAAAGGTATTTAATTTTATTTTATTGCTATTGCAACTGGGACAGCCTCACTGATTTCTTTCTCTGTATATTATTCCTTTGCATATAGAAAAGCTACTGAATTTTGTGCACTGATTTTGTATCCTGCCACTTTGCTGAAGGAATTTATCAGCTTTAGAAATTTTTGGATGGAGACTTTTTGATCACTTATATATAGGATCATGTCATTGCAAATAGGGCTAACTTGATTTCTTCCTTTCCAATTTGAATCCCTTTTACTTCTTTCTCCTGATTTATTACCTGGGGTAGTACTTCTACTACTATATTGAAGAGCAGTGGTGAGAGTGGGCACCCCTGTCTTGTTCCCTACCTCAGTAGGAATTCCTTGTATTTTTCCACATTAAGAATTATTTGTGCTTTAGGAGTTTATATATAGCCTTTATTGTGTTAAGATATAAATCCCCCATGCCTATTCTTTCCAGTGGTTTTTTTTTTTTTATCATGAAGTGGTGTTGTATTTTGTCAAAGGCCTTCTCTACACCAATTGAGATGATCATATGGTTCTTATGGTTCAGTTTATTTATATAGTGTATTACATTGACCAATTTCCATATGTTAAACCATCACTGCATCCCTGGGATGAAGCCTGCTTGATCAAGGTGGATAATGCTTTAAATGTGTTGTTGAGTTTGGTTTGTAAGGATTTTGTCCAGGATCTTTGCATCTACATTTGATGGGCACTGCCAGGCATAGGCTAAAGCCTTCAGGAGAGGGGCCTGAGCTTGCAGGCATGGCTAAGGATCCCCAGGTTATAGGAGGCTGCTCCCTCTCCAAACCCAGCACACCTGAACTTAGGCTCTGCCCATAGCCTTGTGACCTTTGGCCAGTTGCCTAGGAGAAACTCATTATCAGCCTTCGCACAGCCCATCCTCCTGAGACCCTAGATCATCTGATTGCCCCCCCCCCCACCATTGCCTATGTGCTAGAATGAATGTCCACATATGCTAATTAGGCATCAGAAATTAACTTGGCACGTCCAATCCCCTTAAGGTCCTACTCCCCACCCTCAGATGCTTATAAACCCATTTCACTGACAATAAACAGAGAGAGCTCTCCAACTTTCTTCCAGGAGTGTTTCTCTGGTCATGTGTTCATGCACACCCAGTTGCCTGGATGCCTTCATGGGGGAACCATGGCTGGCCCCTGGAGCAAGAATCCAGTAACCCACAGCTAGTGCCTGAACAGGGACATTATGAGATGGATAGGTAGGTGAGTGATCTCACAGAGGGAATGGGAGACATCAGCCCATATGGACTAGATTCCATGCTTTTGAGGGCTGGCAGGTTTCTCGTGTTCCTCCTTTATTTTCAGTTCACGCCAACACATGGGACCAGACACAAAGAACTGGCAACATATATCCAGGTTGGTGTAACTTTCTTTCTAAGTGTGTTAGTTACCTATGTAGAAGCCAAAGCCAATTGGAATCATCAGAGCAAAAGGGGCCCATATTTTGGTCTGTGCCCCCAGGTCATGAGGCCACTGGAGATGATGGAACATTTCTTCACTGGCCCCCTGGCGAGTCACCTGTCTTCCTGAGCAGGGAGGATATGGAGACCCAAACAAAATTGGTGTACAATCTGAAATGGGAGAGTCACAATTGAGGAGCAATCAGTCCTCCTGACTTCCCAAAGAAGGGAAAACTACTTGGCCAGCATGGTCTTGACTCATCCTAACAGACAGAAAATACCAGAAAGCTATAGGGCTACTCCTTTGTCTCTAAATTCTCTTTGGAGAGCCATTAGTGACCTACAAAATTAATCCTTAATAAATCCTTAATCCTATCTATATGGTCTTAAACACTCAGAGAGAAATGTATAACCAAAGATTAAAAATACCTTAAATATATGAATGACCTATTAAGTAATACAAAAAGTGCTTTCCAAGAGGAGAAACAAACAAACATTAAGGCATCTTTTCCCCATAGTTCTAATTCCATAATAATAAAAAAATCTACAGATGTCTAAAGGGTTATTTTCAAATCTAGAATACATAAACAAGTTCTGAGACCAAAAATATATTTGTACAGCCTTTAATGACACCCAATAGCTCTCTATTATCAAGGTTAAATATTGTATATATGTTTCTGATAACTCTTCTAATATATCATCTGTTTTACAAGCCATGTCAGATACTACTGTTCCATTTAATGAACAGTTCTGGAAGAAAATCTCAGCCAGGTCATCTACAGATGGTTTTCACATAAAAACAAGCCTGTCTACCTGGATTCCCTCGACTTCAAAAAGGATCAGTTTGCTGTTTTCTCACTTCTCATTAACTCCTTACTTTTATTCTTTTTCCCCCGGTGTTCTATTCCAAGATTATCTTCCTACACTCTGGGGTCCATTAGAATAGTTCCCCTCTCTTGGAGAGACTCTAACTGAAACAAGTCCCCACTTTGTGTTCCACTCAACAGGAAATAGTAAATGATCTGATGTTTTCATCCCAGTCCCCTAAAAGCAGCTAGAGTTTCTTCTCATGAGAGGGAGAAATAAAGGTGGATAGAATTAGGGTGACCAGACCCCTGAAGGTAAAAAGGACAAGAAAAATTTTATCTCTTGCCCATTTCCAAAGAACTGTTTTTCCAAATGTTCTCTGAGTCCCTGGCTCTGCAAAGGGCAGGCCTCACCCTCTTTGATATAGGTCAAGTTATATCTCTCTGCCTCTCCAGCTCTAAGTCAATCAGAGGTGAATTCCTGCTCAATATTTTCATAATCAGGACCAGTTGTGTCAAGACACTGGCTCTCCTTTGGTGGAATAGGAGTAACCACCCCATACATAAATATTTCCTCTCCCATTTATTGTTCCCCAGTCTTCACAGGTGTATCACTAAAAAATAAATCTACAAACTCCACCTGCACCAACTGCCTGCACCAACTGCAAGAGTTCTTCATCCCTCTGTTGGTGGGCCTCGGCATGACCTGTCTCTAGGTGCCTCTGGTGACCAACAGCCTCAAATCTCTCCAGAGACAATTCAAGTTTCTCGTGAGTGTGGTACTTCAAAACCATCTAGCTTTAGACTTCATTACTACTGTACTTGGGGGGGTCATGTATGGTCTTGGGACAAAAATTGTTTTCTTTGTTAATGAATCAAATGTTATTAAGCTGTTTGACTGCTAAAAGCCTGAAGATGAAGACTCCACCATCTGATTCTCTAACCCTTTAGTTACTTGGCTTCTCCTTAGCCCCTTACTTACTATAGTAACCCTATTGCTTGTAGCCCTCTGTCTCATCAAATTTCTCAGATAACAAATAACTAATATTGCTAAGTTTGCTACTAATCAGATCTTTGTATACCACCTAACTCTCCCTGGACCTGTGGTAAATTTTAAAGAACTCATTTGGGATGACACTGCCCCATTATACAAAAAAGAGGGGGGGGGGGAGTTGTTGGGCACTTCCAAGCACAGGCTGGAGCCTTCAGGAGAGGGGCCTGAGCTTCCAGGCATAGCTATGGACCCCCAAGCTAAAGGAGGTCACTCCCTCTCCAATCCCAGCACACCTGAACTTAGGCTATGCCCATAGCCCTGTGACCTTTGGCCAGTTGCCTAGGAAACTCCTTATCAGCCTTCACACAGCCCATCTTCCTGAGACTCTACTTCATGTAACCCCCCACCCCCCGCCATTGCCTATGTGCTAGAATGAATGTCCCTATATGCTAGTTAGGCAACAGAAATAAACTTGGTACGTCTAATCCCCTTAGTGTCCTACCCTCCAGCCCCAGATGTTTATAAACCCATTTCACTGACAATAAACAGAGAGAGCTGTTCAACTTTCTCCCTAAAGTGTTTCTCTCATCCTGCACTCACCCACCCACAGTTGCCTGGATGCCTTTGGGGGAAACCACAGCTGGCCCCAGGAGCAAGAATCCAGGAACCCATATAAGTTCATTAGGGATATAGGCATATAATTTTCTTTCCTTGTTGCATCTCTATCTGGTTTTGGTATTAGGGTGATGCTAGCTCCATAAAAAGAGTCAGGGAGGAGTCCCTGGTTTCCAATTATGCAGAATAGTTTGAGAAAAATTGGTTTCAGTTCTATGAAGGTTTGATAGAATTCAGCTGAGAAGCTATCCTGTCCTGGACTTTTCTTTTGGGGGAGGTTTTTGATTACCTTTTTAATCTCCATGGATGTGATAGGTTTGTTTAGGAGATTAATCTGCTCTGAGTTTAGATTTGGTAGGTGATATGTGTCTAGGAATTCATCCATTTCTTCCAGATTATCCAATTTTGTGGAGTAGAGGTTTTGGAATTATGCCCTGATGATTCTTCTGATTTCATTAATGGCTGTATTGATCTCTCCTTTTTCTTTTTTCTTTTTTTTCTTTTTTTTCCTTTTCGAGGTAGGGTCTCACTCTGGTCCAGGCTGACCTGGAATTAACTCTGTAGTCTCAGGGTGGCCTTGAACTCACGGCAATCCTCCTACCTCTGCCTCCCGAGTGCTGGGATTAAAGGCGTGCGCCACCACGCCCGGCTTGATCTCTCCTTTTTCATTTCTGATTTTATTAATTTGAGACTTCTCTGTTTGTGTTTGATCCCTTTGGCCACAGGTTTGTAAATATTGTTTATTTTTTCAAAGAACCAGCTCTTTGTTTCATTGATATTTAAAATTACTTTTTCCTAGTTTCCATCTAATTAATTTTTGCTGTAATCTTTATTATTTCTTTCCATCTGGAGCTCTTTGGGTTGTATATTTCTTTTTTTAAAAATTTCTTTTTGTTATTAGTTTTTTTTAATTAATTTTGTATTCGGCAAATACAGGCAGTTTGGTAGCATTATTAGGCTCATCCCTGTCCTATCCCTTCCCCATTGGCCCCTCCTTGTTGAGGTATATGGGTCATGCATTGTGGAGTTAGCCCACAGTTATTGGTACAATGAATGTCTGTGCATATCATGACCCAACATGTGGCTCTGACATTCTTTCTGCCCCCTCTTCCGTAAAATTTCCCTGAGCCATGTTGGGTTCATTTTTGGTCTGCTTCAGTGATGAGGTGTCGGGGGCCTCTGAGGCTCTGGCTCTCTGATTTAATAGGAGTGGATTTTTCTCTGCGTTGGTCTCCTTCCCCCTTGTGCTGGTATCTGGTTCATCAGGAAAATAGCACCCTTGCTTGTTTCGCCAATTTTCCTTAGTTTCAGCCAGGGCCTTTTTGAGATATGATGAGGTGGTTCTCTCCTTAGGCTCTGCATTTATCTGAAAAAGAGAAGCAGATTCTCCAATGGAGAGTAAGTTAGCACCCGGAAAATTGAGATAACCCTTACTTTTTTTATAGAGAGTTTAATAGGTGTAGGCCCTCTTGTAGCCTATGATTGATGGTAGCTTGATATTGGAGAGTGGGCTTATGTTTGGATATGGTTCTTACTTGTTTCCCAGCTCCAGCTATGGGTCTTGTACCACTGAGGGGATCAGTTAGCCAAATCAAGGGCAGTTGGTTCCCCACCATGGCTGTGTGCCACAGTTGTACTTGTGTGGGCATCACAACAGATTATTTGGTGCTAAGTAGGTTAGACCATGAGTTTATTGGACAGATATTGGTCATTTCCCCCAGTCACCCATGTAGCACCTTTTGGTACTAGACATGCTGACTGTCTGGGGACTGACTCTCTCCTGGCTTTCAGCCATGCTGTTTCATTTTACATGTCAGCTGCATATGGTGTCTTCAGCAATAGCGTCTTACCACTAACCTTTGGTTGGTTATCAAGTACTCTGACAGAAATCTATCATTCTTTTAGGAAAACTTGTAGGTTTCTCTGATCAAAAGCTCATTGTGGATGATAGCCCCATGCTGGTACTGGGAATTACAGGTCAGTGCCCACTAAGAAAATAAGGAAAAAGATAACTAATATATAAGAGTTAGAGAGATGAGAGACAGAGAGGAAGGGGGTGGGGGGAAGATGTAGAAGATTTAGGTTAGACTTGATCCTACCCTCTTCAGTGTCTTGTGGTTCAGGTGTTCCCTGTAAGGGCCTGGTGAAGGTTCAGCCATTTGGTCTGCCTTTTAGGAAGTAGAATTTTATGGTACCATTGCCGTTTGGGTCTAGATTTGTGTTTCCCACTCCTTTGATGCCCTTCCTGCCCTCCCCATCCATCCTAGTGTCTAGTCCACAAGATGCTTGTGGATATGTAAGGTATCTTGGGTAGATTCAGGTTAGGTACTGTACATGAATGAGACTATGTGGCGATTTTTTTTTTCTGTGATTGGGTAAGTTCACTGAGAATGATCTGTTCCAGGTTCAACTATTTTCCCTCAAATTTCTTTGTGTCATTTTTTGTTACTGCTGTATAGAATTCCATCGTGTAGATATACCACATCTTAGTTATCCATTCTTCTAGTGAAGGACACATGATTTGGTTCCAGCTCTTAGCTATTACGAATTGAGCCACTAAAAACATGGTTTAGCAAATCTCTTTGGCCTGTGGTTTGAAGGTTTTAGGGTAGATGCCCAGTAAGGGAATTACTGGGTCTGTTGGTATCTTTATAGTCAGCTTTTTCAGGAGTCTCCATATTGCTTTCCAAAGTCGTTGTATCATCCTACATTCACACCAACAGTGGATGAGTGTTCCTACTTCTCCACATCCTTGCCAGCATTTATTTTCATTTGATTTTTTGATGTTTGCTATCCTTATTGGGGTAAGGTGGAATCTCATAGTTGTTTTAATTTTCATTTCTCTGATGATCAGGGATGATGAACATTTTCTTAAGTGTGTGTTTGCCATTCATATTTCTTCCTCTGTGAACTGCCTGTTCAGTTCTTTTCCTCATTTTGTGAGTGGGGTGTTTGACTTCTTACTCTTTAGATTTTTGAGTTATTTTCACATTCTAGAGGTTAGGCCTCTATCAGTTAGATAACCTGAAAATATTTTCTCCCATTCTGTGGGTAATCTATTGGCTTTGCTTATTGTATGCTTGTCTGTAAAGAAACTCTTCAGCCTAATGTGATCCCATTGGTTGAGTGAATGTTTAAGATCGTGAGCTACTGGGGTTTTGTTCAGGAAGTCTTTTTCCATTCCTATATCATGGAAAGTACTTCCTAAATTTTCTTCCAGTAGTATTTGAGTTTCTGGTCTTATATTGAGGTCTTTGATCCATTTGGATTTGAGTGTACTGCATGGCAAAATGTGTGGATCAAGTTTCAGTTTCCTACATGTGGTTATCCAGTTTGTCTAGCACCATTTGTTGAAGATGCTGTTTTTTTTCCAGCCTATATTGTTTGGGCCTTTGTCGAATATCAAGTAGCTATAGTTGCTTGACCCAAAGTCCGGGTCCTCAAGTCTATTCCATTGGTATATACTCCTGTTTTTATGCCAGTACCATGCTGTTTTTATTACTATGGCTTTGTAATAAAGCTTTAGATCAGGTATGGTGATGCCACCAGAGGTATTTCTTTTGCTGAGGATATGTGAGGCTTTCTGCATTTCCATATGAAATTTGAGATCATTTTTGCTATCTCTGTGAAGAACCCTATAGCAATTTTAATTGGAATTACATTAAATCTGTATATTGCCTTTGGTAGGATTGTCATCTTCACAATGTTAATTCTGCCTATCCAGAAGCATGGGAGGTCTTTCCATTTTCCTAAGTCGTCCTCAATTTCTTTTCTTTTTTTTTTTTTTTAAATTTAATTTATTAGTTTTCTTTTCAGTAAATACAGGCAGTTTGGTACCATTATTTAGGCTCATCTGTGATCTACCCCCTCCCATTAGACCCTCCTTATTATTGAAAATGGGTCGTGCATTGTGGAGTTAGCCCCCAGTTATTAGTATGATAAATGTCTCTGAAAATCATGACCCAACATGTAACTCTGACATTCTTTCCGCCCCCTCTTCCGCAAGATTTCCCTGAGCCATGTTGGGTTCATTTTTGGTCTGCTTCAGTGCTGAGGTGTTGGGGGCCTCTGAGGCTCTGGCTCTCTGATTTGGTAGGAGTTGATTTTTCTCTGAATTGATCTCCTTCCCCTTTGTGCTGGTATCCAGTTCACAGGAAAACAGTACCCTTGCTTATTTCGCCAGTTGTCCTTAGTTTCAGTTGGGCCCCTTCTGAGGTATGTTGGGGCAGCTCTCTTCTTAGGATCTGCATCTATCTGGAAAAGAGAAGCAGATTCTCCAACGGAGAGTGAGTTAGCACCCAGAAAATTGAGATAACACTTACTTTTTTGATAGACAGTTTGATAGGTGTAGGCCCTCTTATACCCCGTGATTGATGGTAGCTTGATATTGTAGAGTGGGCTTGTGTTTGGGTATGGTTCTGACTTGTTTCCCAGCTCCAGCTAAGGGTCTAGTACCACTGAGTGGATCAGTTAGCCAAATCAAGAGCAACTGATTCCTCACCATGGCTGTGTACCACTATTGCACTTGTATGGGTATCACATCCGGTTAATTGTTGCTACTTAGGTTAAACAATGTGTTGCTTGGACAGATCTTGGTCACTTCCCCCAGTCGCCTATGTAGCGCCTTCTGGCACTAGACACGCTGACTGTCTGGGGACTGACTCTCTCCTGGCTTCCAGCCATGTCATTCCATTTTACGTGTCAGCTGCGTATGGAGTCTTCAGCAATAGGGTCTTACCACTGGCCTTTGGTGGGTCATCAATTACTCTGACAGAAGTCTGTCATTGTTTTGGGAAACCTTGTAGGTTTCTTTGATCAAAAGCTCATTGTGGATTGTAGGCCCAAGCTGGATGTGGGGGTTACAGGTCAGTGTCCACTAAGAAATTGAGGAAAAAGATAACTAATATACAAGAGTTAGAGAGAAGAGAGATAGAGGGGAGAAGGGGAGAGGGAGGGAGGGAAGATGTAGGAGATTTAGGTCAGTCTTGATCCTACCCTCTCCAGTGTCTTGTGGTTCAGGTGTTTCCTGTAAGGGACTAGTGAAGGTTCAGTCATTTGGTCTGTCTTTTAGGAAGTAGAATTTTATGTTACCATTGCCGTTTGGGTCCGGATTACTGTTTTCCACCCTTTGATTCCCTCCCCGCCCTCCCATCCATCTTATTGTCTAGTCCATGAGGTACTTGCTGGGTATGTAAGGCATCTTGGGCAAATTCAGTTTAGGTGTTGCAGATGAGTGAGACTATGTGTCGATTTTTTTTCTGTGATTGGGTAAGTTCGCTGAGAATGATCTGTTCCAGGTTCAACCATTTTTCCTCAAATTTCTTTATGTCGTTTTTTCTTACTGCTGTATAGAATTCCATTGTGTAGATATACCACATCTTTGTTATCCATTCTTCTAATGATGGACATCTGAGTTGATTCCAGCTTTTACCTATTACGAATTGAGCTGCTACAAACATGGTTGAGCAAATCTCTCTTGCTTTTGGTTTGAAGGTTTTAGGGTACATGCCCAGTAATGGTATAACTGGGTCTGTTGGTATTTCTATAGTCAGCTTTTTCAGGAGTCTCCATATTGCTTTCCAAAGTGGTTGTACCATCCTGCATTCCCACCAACAGTGAATGAGTGTCCCTGCTTCTCCACATCCTCGCCAGCATTTATTTTCATTTGACCTTTTGATATTGGCTATCCTTATTGGGGTAAGGTGGAATCTCATAGTTGTTTTAATTTGCATTTCTCTGATGATTAGGGATGATGAACATTTTCTTAGGTGTGTGTTTGCCATTTGTATCTCTTCCTCTGTGAATTGCCTGTTTAACTCTGTGCCCCATTTTGTGAGTGGGGTATTTGTCTTCTTATTGTTTAGACTTTTGAGTTCTTTGTAAATTCTAGAGATAAGGCCTCTATCAGTTGGATAACCTGCAAATATTTTCTCCCACTCTGTGGGTATTCTATTGGCTTTGTTTATTATATGCTTATCTGTAAAGAAACTCTTCAGCTTCATATGATCCCAATGGTTGAGTGACTGTATAAGAACTTGAGCCACTGGGGTTTTATTCAGGAAGTCTTTTCCCATTCCTATATCATGGAAAGTACTTCCTAAATTTTCTTCCAGTAGTTTTCGAGTTTCTGGTCTTATGTTGAGGTCTTTGATCCATTTGGATTTGAGTGTTGTGCATGGTGAAATGTGTGGATCAAGTTTTAGTTTCCTGCATGTGGTTATCCAGTTTGTCCAGCACCATTTGTTGAAGATGCTATCTTTTTTCCAGTCTATATTGTTTGGGCCTTTGTCGAATATCAAGTAGCTATAGTTGCTTGGCCCAAAATCTGGGTCCTCAAGTCTATTCCATTGGTCTATACTCCTGTTTTTATGCCAGTACCATGCTGTTTTTATTACTATGGCTTTGTAGTATAACTTTATATCGGGTATGGTGATGCCACCAGAGGTATTTCTTTTGCTGAGGATATGTTTGGATATGCGAGGCATTCTGCCTTTCCATATGAAATTTGAGATCATTTTTTCTATGTCTGTGAAGAACATTGTAGGGATTTTAATTGGAATTGCGTTAAATCTATATATTGCCTTTGGTAGGATTGTCATCTTCACAATGTTAATTCTGCCTATCCAGGAGCATGGGAGGTCTTTCCATCGTTTCAAGTCCTCCTCAATTTCTTTTTTGAGAGTTTTTATATTTTCGTTGTATAGATCTTTTACTTCCTTGGTTAACGTTATTCCAAGGTATTTTATTTTATTTTTTGCTATTGAAAATGGGACTATGTCCTTTATTTCTTTTTCTGTGTCTTTGTCATTTGCATACAGAAATGCTTCCGATTTTTGTGCGTTGATTTTGTATCCTGCTACTTTGCTATAGGAGTTAATCACCTTCAGGAGTTTTGGGATGGAGTCTCTCGGGTCTCTTACATATACAATCATGTCATCAGCGAATAGAGCTAACTTAACTTCTTCCTTTCCAAATTGTATCCCTTTTATTTCCTTCTCCTGTCTTATTGCTTGAGCTAGGACTTCCAGAACTATATTGAAAAGCAGAGGTGAGAGAGGACATCCCTGTCTTGTTCCTGATCTCAATGGGAATTCCTCCAGTCTCTCTCCATTAAGAATTATTTGGGCCTTTGGAGCTTTGTATATTGCCTTTATTATATTAAGATGTGAACCGGCCATGCCGATTCTCTCCAATGTTTTGATCATGAAGTGATGTTGTATCTTGTCAAAGGCCTTCTCTGCATCTATCGAAATGATCATGTGATTTTTATGTTTAAGCTTGTTTATGTGGTGTATTACATTGACAGATTTTCGTATGTTGAACCACCCTTGTGTTCCTGGGGTAAATCCCACTTGGTCAAGGTGGATAATGCTTTTGATGTGTTGTTGGATTCGGTTTGCGAGAATTTTGTTGAGGATCTTTGCGTCTATGTTCATTAGGGAAATAGGCCGATAGTTTTCTTTTCTTGTGGCGTCTCTGCCTGGTTTTGGGATTAGGGTGATACTAGCTTCATAGAAGGAGTTGGGTAGTTTTCCCTGTTCTTCAATTGTGTGGCACAGTTTTAGGAAGATTGGTTTGAGTTCTTCCATGAAGGTTTGATAAAATTCGGCTGGGAATCCATCTGGTCCTGGACTCTTCTTTTTTGGGAGGTTTTTTATTACTTTTTCAATGTCCATGAGCGTGATGGGTTCATTGAGGTGGTTGATCTGCTCTGAGTTTAGCTTTGGTAGATGATATGCATCCAGGAATTTATCCATCTCCTCCACATTTTCCAGTTTTGTGGAGTAGAGGTTTTTGAAATAAGTCCTGATGATTCTGCCAATTTCACTGATGTCTGTTGTAATCTCTCCTTTTTCATTTTGAATTTTGTTAATTTGGAGTCTCTCCTTTTTTTGCTTGGTCAAATTGGCCAGAGGTTTGTCAATCTTGTTTATTTTTTCAAAGAACCAGCTCTTTGTTTTGTCAATTGCCTTAATTGTTTCCTTGGTTTCCAATTCATTAATTTCTGCTCTGATTTTAATTATTTCCTTCCTTCTGGAGCTCTTTGGGTTGGATTTTTCTTGTTTTTCCAATGCCTTTAGGTGGATGGTTAAGCTATTGATTTGGGATTTTTCTGTCTTTTTTATGAAGGCATTGAGTGCTATGAATTTTCCCCTGAGGACTGCCTTCATTGTGTCCCACAAGTTTTGGTATGATGTGTTCTCATTGTCATTCAATTCCAGGAATTTTGCAATTTCATTTTTTATTTCATCCACTATCCATTTATTGTTTAAGAGTGTGCTATTCAGTTTCCAGTTGCCGTTGGGGCTCTTGTTGGTTTTTTTGTTGTTGATTTCTAGGAATATAGCATTATGATCTGATATCATGCAGGGAATTATGTCGATTTTCCTAAATATGTGGAGGCTATCTTTGTGACCCAGTATATGGTCTATTTTAGAGAATGTTCCATGGGCTGCTGAGAAGAATGTGTAGTCTGTGGATTTGGGGTGGAAAGTTCTGTAGATGTCTGTTAGGTCTAAGTGCTCTATGGTTTTGTTGAGCTCTCTTACTTCCCTGTTGAGCTTCTGTTTGGATGATCTGTCTATTACTGATAATGGTGTGTTAAAGTCCCCAGCTATGATGGTGTTGGTGGTTATTTCTGTTTTATTGTCAAGTAGGTTTTGTTTTATGAACTGCGGTGCCCCTGTGTTTGGTGCATACAGATTTATGATTGTAATATCCTCTTGATGGATTGTTCCCTTTACAAGTAGGAAGTAGCCTTCTTTGTCTTTTTTGATTGTTTTTGGTTTGAAGTCAACTTTATCTGATATTAATATAGCTACACCTGCTTGTTTCTTAGTCCCATTTGCTTGGAATATTGTTTTCCACCCTTTCACCCTGAGGAGGTTTCTGTCTTTAGTGGTAAGGTGGGTTTCTTGAAGGCAGCAGATTGAGGGGTCTAATTTTTTGATCCACCCTGTTAGCCTGTGTCTCTTGATGGGTGAATTAAGGCCATTAATGTTTAGGGTGATGACTGTGAGATTTGATTTGATCCCTGTCATTTTGTGGTGGTAGAGGTGTGTTGGCATTTCCATGGAATTTTTTTTTTTTTTTTTGTATCTACTCTGGGTTTGATTGCTGTGATCTTCTTCTTGTAGGCATTTGTGTTTGGTTATTTGTTTCCTCTCTGTGGAGAATTTCCTGGAGTACTTTCTGTAGGTTTGGTTTTGTGTTCATATAATTGTAAAGCTGAGTTTTATCATGGAAAGTTTTCCTTTCACCATCTATTATAAGGGAGACTTTTGCTGGGTAGAGTAGTTTAGGTTGAAAGCCATAGTTTCTTAGCATTTGGAGAGTATCATTCCAGGCCCTTCTAGCTTTCAGGGTTTCCATTGAGAAGTCTGAAGTAATTCTGATGGGGTTTCCTTTGAAAGTGGTGTGCTGTTTTTCCCTAGCTGCTTTTAGGATTTTTTCCTTGGTGTCAATGTTTAGAGTCTTAATGATAATATGCCTTGGGGAGTTTCTCCTTTGGTCTAGTCGGTTAGGAGTTCTGTTTGCTTCTTGAATCTTGATGGGCCTTTCTTTTAAGAGACGGGGGAAGTTTTCTTCAATTATTGTGTTAAATAAGTTCTCCATGCCTTTGGTCTGAAATTCTTCTCCTTCTGGTATTCCAATGATTCTAATATTAGGACGTTTAAGTGTATCCCACAATTCTCTCATGTTCTGTTCACAGGAACTTTTGAACTTACTGAAATTTTTGGACTCTCGAACTGTTTCTTCCATCCTGTCTTCCAGATCAGAATTTCTATCTTCCACTTCGCTGACTCTATTCTTGAGAGCCTCTAGTGAGTTTTGGACTTGTTCAATTAAGTTTGCATTTTCTACTACTTTCCTATGTATCACTTCCATCGCTTTGTCCAGCTCCCTTTTTGTCTCATTTTCTGATTTTCATGCTGATTCTTGGAAATCATCCTTGCATTTCTTTATGTTTTCATTTAGTGTGGCCAGCTGATTTTTAAGGTCCTCTTTTTTTCATTCTCCCTCAACTCTCTTAGCTCTCTTTGAATTCCTTCCAGTGTCTTATCATATTGCTCTAGCTTAGTGATGGTAGCATCCATACGATTATCTATCCTTTGTAGCTTTCCTGTCAGATCTAGCAGTAGTTTGGTCAGGGTTGCATTGTTCATTGCTTCCACTTGATGTTCTGATCCTAAACACTCTTCTATGTTTTGGTTTGTTGTGATCCTTGTTGGACTGGGTGATCTGTCTGGATTTTCTTCCATTTTATTTTTCGTGTTATTTCTTTTGCGCTGTGGTCTACCCATGTCAGTGTATGGGCAGGTAGGTGGGTGGAGCAGCCTGGGATCTAGCTTAATGCAAATCCAAGGCAGCCTGGGGCAGTTGTAAGCAGCCTGGGTTTTTGCTCACTCTTGCCAAAGCCGCCTACCTATAGCCTGACAGGGGCACCAAAGTTGCCTGAATTCTCACCCAGTAATGCACCTAAGCTGCCTGCCTTTGAGCTTGAAAAGGGACTGAGGTAGCAAGCCTTGAAGGTGCCTAGATTCTGGCTGGGTACACTGGGGTCTGTAAACAGTCTGTGCTCTTCCGCCTCAGGGGAGTGGGGGATGGGTGGCGATGTACAGGTAGGGGATGGCACCTGCGCTGGCGCTAGTGACTCAGTGTGGACTTATGTGGCTCTTGCTGTGGGACTGGGCCCACTGCACGTGCAATTATAGTGCAGAGGCAGATGATGTGGGTACGGAATCAGGACACAGCAGAAACTGACCGGCGGCAAGTGATGTGAGAACAGCAGGGCGTGAGGGGAGGGGGGGCAGCTAGGAGCGTGGGGCGCTGTGGGATACCGTGGGGTGCTCTGGACTCGCAGGGGGGAGGGGGCGGATAGCGCGGGGGAGGGGGCTGAGGGGGTCCAGGGGGTCGCGGGTAGCGCAGGGGGCGTGGAGCATGCTGAGGTAAGATGGAGTGCTGGATGCTGTGGGACGCTGCGGGGCAGTCTGGGTGCAGCGGGGGTGGGGTGCACGGGGGGGGCTCGAGGAGCGCGGGGGTGGGGCGCGGGGAGTCTCGGGGCACGCAGGGGGATCGGGGGGACACCTGGGCACCCGGGCGCTGGACGCTGCGGGGCGCTTTGAGCGCGCCTGTCGCGTGTGGGTAGGGAGCGTTGGGCGCGCTGGGGGGGGAGGCGGGGGCGGGGCGCGCGGGGGGGGCTCGAGGCGCGTGGGGGCGGGGCGTGTGGGTCTCAGGGCGCGCGGGGGGCGCGGGGGTGCAGGGCACGCCTGGGCGCCTGGGGCGCGGGGCGCTTGGGGCGTGCCTGCTGTGTGTGGATAGAGAGCACGGAAGGCGCGGGGGGTAGAGCGCGCGGGAGGGTGGGGCGGGCGTGGGGTGGTCTCGAGGCACGCGGGGGTGGGGTGCAGGGGTCTTGGGCGTGCAGGGGCGCGGGGCAGGCCTGGATGCCCGGGGCGCGGGAAGCCTTGGTTCGCTTGGGCCGCATCTGCCGTGTGTGGATAGGGAGCGTGGGGCACGCTGGGGGGGAGGGGCGTGCTGGGGGGGTGCGGGGGGTGCGGCGGGTGTGGGGCACGGGGGTTGTGGGGTGCGCTGGGCTGCCGGGGCGCGTGGGGCTTGGTGTGCACGGGGCGCCGGGCCGCTGGTCGCGGGGCCGCGCCCGATGCAGTTATTCGCGGCGGGTGGGGTGGCGGGGCGTGGGTCGCGGGGGTGTGTGCTTCCCTCTTTTATCCCAATCTGTGCCCTCCCTCTTCAGAAAGTTCCTAATTTCCCTTGAATACTTGCCTTTTTTTCCCTCGTTGTTTGTAGTGCAGCTAGGCGGTCGCCATCTTGACCGGATGCCTCCTCAATTTCTTTTGTGAGTGTTTTAATGTTTTCACTGTAAAGATCTTTCACTTCCTTGGTTAATGTTATTCCAAGGGTTTTTATTTATTTATTTATTTATTTATTTATTTATTTATTTATTTATTTATTTATTTATTGTAGCTATTGAAAATGAGACTATGTCCCTTATTTCTTTCTCTGTATCTTTACCATTTCCATATAGAAAGGCTAATGATTTTTGTGCACTAATTTTGTATCCTGGTACTTTGCTATAGGAGTTAATCACCTTAAGGAGTTTTGGGACGGAATCTCTTTGATCTCTTACATATACAATCATGTCATCAGCAAATAGAGCTAACTTAACTTCTTCCTTTCCAAATTGTATCCCTTTTATTTCCTTCTCCTGTATTATTGCTTGTGCTAGGACTTCCAGTACTATATTGAAAGGCAGAGGTGAGAGAGGACAACCCTGTCTTGTTCCTGATCTTAATGGTAATTCCTCCAGTCTCTCTCCATTAAGTATTATTTGGACCTTCGGAGCTTTGTATATTGCCTTTATTATGTTAAGATGTGAACCAACCATTCCAATTCTCTCCAATGTTTTGATCATGAAGTGATGTTGTATCTTGTCAAAGGCCTTTTCTGCATCTATCGAAATGACCATGTTTTTATGTTTAACCTTGTTTATGTGCTGTATTACATTGACAGATTTCCGTATGTTGAACCACCCTTGTGTTCCTGGGATGAATCCCACTTGGTCACGGTGAATAATGTTTTTGATGTGTTGTTGGATTCGGTTTGCGAGGATTTTGTTCTGGATCTTTGCATCTAAGTTCATTAGGGAAATAGGCCAGTAGTTTTCTTTTCTTGTGGTATCTCTGCCTGGTTTTGGAATTAGGGTAATACTAACTTCATAAAAGGAGTTGGGTAGCTTTCCCTGTTCTTCAATTGTGTGGCACAGTTTTAGGAAGATTGGTTTGAGTTCTTCCATGAAGCCTTGATAGAATTCAGCTGAGAAGCCATGTGGTCCTGGACTCTTCTTTTGGGGGAGTTTTTTTTTTTTTATTACTTTTTCAATCTCCATGAATGTGATGGGTTCATTGAGGAGATTAATCTGCTCTGAGTTTAACTTTGATAGATGGTGTGCATCCAGGAATTTATCCATCTCCTCCACATTATCCAGTTTTGTGGAGTAGAGGCTTTTGAAATAAGTCCTGATGATTCTTTCAATTTCACTTATGTTTGTTGTGATCTCTCCTTTTTCATTTTGAATTTTGTTAATTTGAAGCTTATCCTTTTTTTGCTTTATCAAAGTGGCCAGGAGTTTGTCAACCTTGTTTATATTATTTTTATTTATTTTTTAAAAAATTATTTATTTATTTATTATTTAGTTATTTATTTGAGAGTGACAGACACAGAGAGAAAGACAGATAGAGGGAAAGAGAGAATGGGCGCGCCAGGGCTTCCAGCCTCTGCAAATGAACTCTAGATGTGTGCGCCCCCTTGTGCATCTGGATAACGTGGGACCTGGGGAACCAAGCCTCGAACCGGGGTCCTTAGGCTTCACAGGCAAGCGCTTAACTGCTAAGCCATCTCTCCAGCCCTTGTTTATTTTTTCAAAGAACCAGCTCTTTGTTTTGTCAATTGCCTTAATTGTTTTCTTGGTTTCCAATTCATTAATTTCTGCTCTGATTTTAATTATTTCTTTCCATCTGGAGCTCTTTGTGTTGGATTTTTCTTGTTTTTCCAGTGCCTTTAGGTGGATGGTTAAGTTGTTGATTTGGGATCTTTCTGTCTTTTTTATGATGGCATTGAGTGCCATGAATTTTCCCTTGAGGACCACCTTCATTGTGTCCCATAAGTTTTGGTATTATGTGCTCTCATTGTCATTCAATTCCAGGAATTTTGCAATTTGTTTTTTATTTCATCCACTATCCATTTATTGTTTAAAAGTGTGCTGTTCAGTTTCCAGGTGCCAGTGGGATTCTCAGTGGGTCTTTTGTTGTTGCTTTCTAGAAATATAGCATTTTGTCCTGATATCATGCAGAGAATTATGCCAATTTTCCTAAATATGTGGAGGCAGTCTTTGTATGTGGTCTATTTTAGAGAATGTTCCATGGGCTGCTGACAAGAATGTGTAGTCTGTGGATTTGTGATGGAAAGTTCTGTAGATGTCTGTTAGGTCTAAGTGATGTATGGTGTTGTTGAGCTCTCTTACTTTCCTATTGAGTTTCTGTTTGGATGATCTGTCTATTACTGATAATGGTGTATTGAAGTCCCCAGCTATGATGGTGTTGGTGGTTATTTCTGTTTTATTATCAAGTAGGTTTTGTTTTATGAACTGTGGTGCCCCTGTGTTTGGTGCATACAGCTTTATGATTGTAATATATTCTTGATGGATCATTAACTTGATAAGTAGGAAGTGGCCTTCTTTGTCTTTTTTGATTATTTTTGGTTTGAAGTCTATTTTATTCGACATTAATATAGCTACACCTGCTTGTTCCTTATTCCCATTTGCTTGGAATAATGTTTTCCACCCTTTCACCCTGAGGAGGTGTCTGTCTTTAGTGGTGAGGTTGGTTTCTTGAAGGCAACATATTGAGGGGTCTAATTTTTTGATCCATCCTGTTAGCTTGTGTCTCTTGATGGGTGAATTAAGGCCATTAATATTTAGGGTAATGACTGTGAGATTTGATTTGATCTTTGCCATATTGTGATGGTAGATGTGTGTTGGTGTTTTCATGGGCTTTGAAGTTTTTGTGCCTACTCTGAGTTTGGTTATTGTGATCTGCTTCTTATAGGCATTTGACTTTCATTATTTGTTTCTTCTCTGTGGAGAATTTCCTGAAATACTCTCTGTAGGTTTGGTTTTGTGTTCATATAATTGTAAAGGTGAGTTTTGTCATGGAAATATTTTCTTTCACCATCTATTATGAGGGATACTTTTGCCGGGTAGAGTAGTTGGGGTTATAAAGCCATAGGTTTGTAGAGTTTGTAGAGGGTTTCATTCCAGGCCCTTCTAGTTTTCAGGGTTTCTATTGCCTGAGGTAATTCTGTGGGGGTTACCTTTGAAAGTGGTGTGCTGTTTTTCCCTAGCTGCTTTTAGAATTTTCTCTTTGTTATCAATGTTTTGAGTCTTAGTGATAATATGTTTTGAAGAATTTCTCCTTTGTTCCAGTCTGTTTGGAGTTCTGTTGGTTTCTTGTATCTTGATTGGCCTTTCTTTTAAGAGAATGGGGAAGTTTTTTTCAATTATTTTGTTAAATAAGTTCTCCATTTCCTTGGTTTGATTCTTCTCCTTCTAGTATTCCAATGATTCTGATATTAGGACGTTTAAGTGTATCCCACAATTCCCTCATGTTCTGTTCACAGGAACTTTTGAACTTACTGAAATTTTTAAACTCTTGAACTGTTTCTTCCATCTTGTCTTCCAGATCAGAGTTTCTATCTTCCACTTTTCTGACTCTATGCTTGAGATCCTCTAGGGAGTTTTCAATTAAGTTTGCATTTTGTATTACTTTTCTATGTATCATTTCCATTGCTCTGTCAAGCTCCCTTTTCTCATCATTTTCTGATTTTGTTGATGACTCTTGGAATTCATCCTTGCATTTCTTTATGTCTTCATTTAGTATGGCCAGCTGATTTTTAAGGTCCTCTTCTTTTTCACCCTCCCTCAAAACTATTAACTCTCTTTGGACTGCTTCCAATTTCTTATCACTTTGTTCTAGCTTAGTGATGGTAGCATCCCCACAATTATCGGTCCTTTGTTGCTTTCCTACAAGTTCTACCAGTAGGTTGGTCAGGGTTGTATTGCTCATAGCTTCAACTTGATGTTCTGATCCTAATGACTCTTCTATGTTTTGGTTAGATGTACTCATTATAGGACTTGGTGATCTAACTGAATTTTCTTGCATTTGATTTTTCATGTTATTTCTTTTGTGCTGTGGTCTGCCCATGACAATATATGGGCAAGTAGGTGGGTGGGTCAGCCTGGGCTCTAGCACAGTGGGAATCTGAGGCACTCTGGGGAAGTTGCCAAGCAGCCTGTGCTTTGGCTCCCACTTGCTGAAACCACCTATCTACTGCCTGAGAGGGGTGCCAAAGTTGCCTGAATTCTTAAGCGGTAATACGCCAAAGCTGCCTGTGTTCGAGCTTGGAGGGGGACTAGGTACCAACCCCTGAAGCTTCCCAAACTCTGGCTGGGAACACTGGGACCTGGAAACAGTCTGTGCTCCTTCACCACAGGAGAATGGGCAATGGCCCGTGTGGCAGGGCGTGGTGGCTATTTGGTGGGAGGGGTGGTTTACCTGCCCACGAGGGGATCTGTGATTCCCTGTTTTCCCCCCTCTGTGCCCTCCCACTGACCAGAAGACCCAGAAAACCCTTAACATCTTGCCTTTCTTTCCCTGGGATTTCCAGTGCAGCTAGGCGGTCGCCATCTTGGCTGGATGGTTGTATATTTCTTGTTTTTCCAGCACCTGTAGGTGGACAGTCCGGTTATTGATTTATGATCTCTCTCTATATCTTTGTAATGAAGGCATTTTGGGCTATGAATTTTCCTATTAAGACTGCCTTCATTGTATCCCATAAGTTTTGGTAGGTTGCATTTTCATTATCATTCAAATCTAGGAATTTTACAATTTCTTTTAAAATTTCTTCCATGACCCATAATTGTTTAAATGCATTGTTTAGTCTCTAGGAGTTTGTGGCATTCTTGATGGGTCTTTTGTTGTTAATTTCTATCTTTAAAGCATTGTGATCTTACATAGTGCAGGAAGTTACTTCAATTTTCCTGACTTTATTAAGGCATGATTTATGGCCTAATATGTGGTCAATTTTGGAGAAAGTTCTGTGGGCTGCTGAGAAGAATGTGTAGTCTGTAGAGTTGGGGTTGAAAGTTCTGTAGATATCTGTTAGGTCTAGTTGATCTATGATGTTATTGAGCTCTATTATTTCCCTGTTGATTTTCTGCTTGGGTGATCTATTGACTATTGACGATAGTGGAGTAATAGTGGAGTAATGAAGTCTCCAACAATGATTGTGTTGGTGTTTGTTTATGGTTTCTTATCAAGTACATTTTGTTTTATAAACTGTGGTGCCTTCGTGTTTGGGGCATATATATTTATGATTGTTATGTGCTCATGTTGGATCATTCCCTAATGAGTAAGAAGTGACCTTCTTCATCCTTTTTGATTACATTTGGTTTGAAGTCTATTTTATCAGATATTAATGTAACAACACCTGCTTGTTTTTTATTTCCATTTGCTTGGAATATCATTTTCCAATCTTTCACCCAGTGGAGGTGTCTATCTTTTATAGTGAGGTGGGTTTCTTGAAGACAGCAGACAGAAGGGTCCAGTATTTTGATCCATCCTGATAGCTGGTATCTTTTGATGGGTCATTTAAGACCATTAATATTTAAGGTTGTTACTGTGAGGTTTGAATTAATTGCTGCCATGATGAGGTGTTTTATATGGTTGTGTCCTTACTTGTATATACTCTTTTGATCCTAGTTATTTTGGCTATTTTTATCTTTTTCTTGTTGGCTCCTGAGATTGGTTGTTTGACTGTTCTTCCACACAAGTATTTTTTGTAGGTTTGGGTTTGTGTTCATACAATTATAAGAGTTGAATTTTTTCATAGAAAGATTTTATTTTGCCATACATTGTGAGGAGTACTTTTTCTGGGTGAAGTAGCTTGGGTTAGAAGCCATAGTTTTTCAGACTTTGAAGTGTGCCATTCCAGGCCCTTCTGGCTTTAGGGTTTCCACTGAGAAAATCTGTTATTCCAATGAGATTGCCTCTGTATGTTGTGAATTGCTTCTCCCTTGCTGCTTTTAACACTCTCTCTTTGTTTTCATTGTTAAGGGTTTTAATATGATGAGTCTTGGAGTTTCTTCTTTGTTTCTGCCTGTTTGGTGTTCTGTGTGCTTCTTGTATCTGGATGGGCCTCTGTTTTGCAAGGTTTGGAAAATTTTCTTCCATAATTTTATTGAGTATGTTTTTTGTGTCTCCTGTCTGTATTTCCTCTCCTTCTGGTTTGCCTATGATCTGGATATTTGGTCATTTTAGAGTGTCCCACAGTTCCCTCATATTCTGTTCACTTGATTTTTTTGAATTTAGCAAAATTTTTGGCCTCCCAATCAATTTCTTCTGTCCTATTTTCCAGGTCAGAGGTTCATCTTCCACATGAATAACTCTGTTGGTGAGTGATTCTAGAGAGGTTTTCATAAATTCTGTTTGAATTTTGTTTTCTGTTGTTATGTTTTGTATAGTGTCCATCTCTTTTTTGAGGTATGATTTCAGTCAGATTCTGATTTTCTTTTTTTTTTGTTTAATTTTTTTGGGTTATATTTATTTCAGAGTGACAGACAAAGAAAGAGAGAGAAAAAGAGAGAGAGAGAGAGAGAGAGAGAGAGAGAGAGAGAGAGAGAGAGAGGGAGAAAGAGGGAGAGAATGGGCATGCCAGGGCCTCCAGCCACTGCAAACGAACTCCAGATGTGTTTGCCCCCTTGTGCATCTGGCTAACGTGGGTCCTGGGGAATCGAGCCTTGAACCAGGGTCCTTAGGCTTCACAGGCAAGTGCTTAGCCATTAAGCCATCCCTCCAGCCCCTGAATTCTGATTTTCTTGATGCTGCTTGTGGTTCATTCTTGCATTTAATCAAGCCTTCATTAAGCTTAATCAACTAGTTGTTGAGGTCTTCCATTTCTTGACTTACCTGTAAGTTATTCATATCTCTTTGGAGAGTTCTAACATTTTCTTCCATCAAGTTAAGCCTACTGTCAAAAGTGAATGCTCTAGGAGACAATTCTGTTCAATTTCATTGATAAAGTTGTTGGTTCTTTGATATTTTGCTTTAAGATCAATGTTTTTTTTTAATCAGGGTCTCATTGGTTGTTGTGTTTTCATTTTGGGAATGAATTCCTGTTGATTTCTTCATGATTTCATTGGAGGCTTCTGTAGTAGGACATTTGTTGGCTTTTTTGTGTTGTTTTCTACCCATTTTAGGAAGACTCTTTTATTGAGAATGAAGCAAGTTTGCATCCTTTGGTCTGTTTACCCTCTGACTCAGGTGAACAGGGATGTAGGTACTTAGTGTTCAGTCAAGATACCAGAGCCAAAGGCCTGATTCCACAGCTCACAAAGGAGTCAGGCCTCCCTGAGGAAGACACAGTGGTACCTACCAGGGCCAGGGGACTAGGAGGAGTAAGGGAACAGGGATCTGGCCTACTTTATACTGAGCCCTCCAGGACATGGACCAGTGCAGGAAACCTAGACTGCAGAGGTAGGAGGAGCCCACACACTGACTAGGCAGGGCACTCAGACCTGGGCTGTGGGAGGTGATTAGAAATGGGTCAGGCCTACTCACTCCAGAAGGCTGCACTGGCCACACACTGACAGGGCAGGGAACTCAACCCCAGGCTGTGGGAGGGGGGAGAAATGGGTCAAGCCTACTCTCTCCAGACTGCTGCTCCCACCCTCACACTGACTATGCAGGGAACTCAGACCCATGCTGTGGGAAGGAGGAGAAATGGGTCAGGCCAATGACCCCAGAAGGCTGCTCCCACCCACACACTGAGCAGGGAACTCAGACCCAGCCTGTGAGAGCAGGTAGAAATGGGTCTGACCTACTCACTCCAGACCACTGAGCCTGCCCACACACTGATTGCACCTGTCCTGTTTTCAATAGCAGCAACAAAACAAAGGAACAAACAAACAAACAAAATAAAACTAAATACCTTGGAATAACACTAACTAAGGATGTGAAAGACCTATATAATGAAGACAATGACAACAACTACAACAAAGAAAATGCAAGAAAGAAATCAAGGAGGACTTGAGAAGATGGCAAACCTCACATGCTCCTGGATAGGTAGGATTAATATTGTAAAAATGGCAATTCTACCAAAAGCAATATACAAATTTAATGCAGTACTAATAAAAATACCATCATCATTGTTCACAGACATTGAAAAAATGATCACAAAATTCATATGGAATGGCAGAAGGCCTGGGATATCCAAACATATTCTCATCAAAAACAAAAACACCTTTGTGGTATCACTATACCCTATCTGAAGCTACATTCCAAAGTCATAGTAACAAAAACAGCATGGTATGGCATAAGAACAGAAACATAGACCAATGGAACAGAACTGAAGACTCAGACCACAGGTCAAGTAACTACAGCTACTTGATCTTTGACAAAGGTTCCAATAACGTAGACTGAAGAAATGAAAGGATCTTCAACAAATGGTGCTGGACAAATTGGATGACCACATCAAGAATAATGAAACAAGACCCACTCAAAAAAAAAAAAATACAAAATACAAAAAAAAAAAAAATCAAGTCCAAATGAATTAAATACCTCATTATAAGTTCTGAAACTCTTCTCATACTGGAAAATAATAGGAGGCACTCTCCATCTTACAGGAGTGGGGAAAGACTTCCTGAACAAAATCTCAATAGCCCCAGAAATTAAACAATCACTCAACCAATAGGATCTCATGAAGCTAAAAAGCTTTTGCACAGGCAAGCACACCATAAGCAGAGCCAATAAATTACCCACTGAATGGAAGAAAATCTTCACCAGCTACACCACTGACACATGCCTAATATCTAGACTCTACAAAGAACTGCAAACATTGCACAATTAAAAAAAAAATCATACAACCCACTCCAAATGTAGGGCAGAGAACTAAATAGGGAGTTCTCAGAGGAAGAATTACAAATGGCTAACACACATTTAAGAAAATGTTCAATTTCCCTAACTATTATGGAAATGCAAATTGAAACAACTATGGGATTCCACCTTACTCCAGTAAGAATGGCAATCATTAAAAAATCTAACAATGACAAATGTTGCCGATGATGTGGGGAAAGAGGAACCCTTATCCAATGTTGGTGGGAATGTAAACTTGTATAACTACCATGAAAATCAATTTGGAGATTCTTGGAATGAATGAACATAGAGCTACTAACAGACCCAGTTATTCCCTTACTGGACATTGATCTTAAATGCTCCATGAATCAATACAGAGACATTTGCTTAGCTATGTTTATAGCTACTCAATTTATTATAGCTAAAAAATGGAATCAACCCAGATGCCCATCATTGGATGAATGGATAATGAAGTTGTGGTACATTTATACAGTGGAATTTGATTCAGAAGTAAGAAATAATTATACAATGAAATTTGTAGAAAAATGGACTTGGAACAGGTCATACTCAGCAAACTCATACAATCATAGAAAGACAAACACTGCATGGTGTCATTTATCTGCAGTTCCTAACCTGGACCTGCTTGAGTTGCTGTCATACCTGATAGGCAACTCTAGGCTCAGACAATAGGTATGGAAGGGCTTTGGGAAGAGGGGAAGGGCAAGGAGGAAAAGAAACACAAAATTAAATACAAAATGAGCTGATACTATAGTAACCTTTATCCTTGGAGATAGCCTAAAAGATATAACTCTCATAAGAAATAATGGGACAGCACATGAAAAGTCAGGCTCTGATGAGGGTGGGATGAAGTAAGTCTAAGATTAAAATAATTTTTTTTCTGTCTCTGATCTGTAACTCCCAGTACCAGAGATTGGTTGCTACTCACATTGAGCTGTTGATCAGAGAGACCTACATGGTCCCCAATTCAAGACAGCTTTCTCTCAAAGCACTTGATTACCCAACTGAGGCAAAAGCTAAGACCCTACTACTGAAGACATCATATGCTACTGACAAAGAACATGAAGAGAGCTGGCTGGAATTCAGAAGAAATCCATTCCCCAGACAGTTAGCTAATCTAGTGCTAGAAAGCACTACATGAGCTACTGGGAGAAATGGCCAACAGTGGTCTGAACAACCAGAGGTCTAAGCTACTCAGAAGCAAACACCCTGACATGATGTACACACCAATGCAATAGTGGCATCCAGCCTCAATGGGTAACCAATTCCTTTCTTATTGGCTAAGATAACCACTCAAGTGTAAAGAACCCCATATCTGGAATCGGGAACCAGATCAAACTCCTATGGAGACAAAGCTTATGTTCTCCAGTGTCAAGCTCTCACTAGCCTGTGGCTGAAAGAGGGATTACATGCATCAAATTCTCCCTAGATTAATAATGCTTATCCCATTTAAACAATACAGACTTCATTGTCCTTTGGAGAATCTGTTCTTCAGAAGGTAGTGAAACTTCAAGAGATAAACTGCCCCTCGCACTTCAGCCAAGCCACAGCTGAATCCACAGAGCAATTCGGGAGATGAACAAGAGAGCTGCTTCCATGCTATTCCTGCTAATCAGCGTCAGGGTGTGGGAAACAGACCCTGAGGATACTCAACACCTATCAAAGCAGAGATCCAGAGGCTCCTAAGAGCTCACCACTGAAGTAGACTTAAACTCACCCACCATGGCTTAAGGGATTTTGTGGAAGAGGGTGCGGGAAGATTGTAAGAGCCACAGGTTGAGACATCATGCCCAGAGACATCCTTCCCCCAATAACTGACTACTGATCCCACAACGCATAAACTACAACCTTATGGGGAAATTCCTGCAACCCCATTGAGGAGTGTCCTCAATGGAATGAGGGCAGGGATGAGAGAAAAGAGGGTACCAACACATGATGCATCCATAGGAAGCATCTTATTAATAATAATAATAATAAATATTTTAAAATAAATTAATAAAATATAAAAAAGAGGGTGATATTCCTGGTGGAGTGGGCTTGCCAATGAATCGGGTGGGGAGAATTAAGCATAAATGTCTTTTTAAAAATTTTTTTATTCACTTTTTGAAGGGGGGGAGAGATAATGGGCATGCCAGGGCCTCAAGCCACTGCAAACATACTCCAGATCCATGTGCCACTTTGTGCATCTGGCTGATGTGGGTACTGAGGAATAAACCTGGTTCTTTTTAGCTTTTACAGGCAAATGCCTTAACATTTAAGCCATCTCTCCAGCCATGAATGTTTTAACAACTCTCTAGATCTGGTAAAAGGATACTTCAGTCAAGATCAAGCATCCTACAATCTTGATTTGATTGAGGACAAGGAGATCCCAGAACACTGCCCACTACAAGGGTATGTCACATGACTCCATGTTAGATGTCCTAAGGGCAGCCTGTGTGGGGTGGGGAAATGGGCTGAGGCCATAGCAAAGGCAGAAAGAAAAAGACAAAGGCTTACTTTATCCAAGTAATAGCATCATCTGTCAGGTTCTGGATTCGAGACAGAGGACCGAAGCAAACTGTTTCTTGGGGCCAAGACATATTTTAATGCCAGGAGAGAACTGGCAGGAACCAAAGCCATAGGAAAAGAAGCTTTGGAACCCCCCTTTAGGGAATAGAAGGGATTCTTAAGGGTTATAGGGGAGAGGAGGAGAGAGTCTGCACTGTGAGGAAAGGGCCTTATGTCATGTCATTGAGGGTTAGGGTTAGGGGAAGGAGGCACTTCCTGCTTTCCTCCAAAGTGCTCTGAGCATGGTCAAGAGGATAGGAGGGAAATGGGGGAGGGGAGGAAGAGAGGGCTCTGAGATTCTTAAGGCCAGGAGACTTTCTCTATTGCTCTTGACCATATTTCCTTCAGATAGAGTCTGTCACTAAACCGGGAGCTGCTGTTTTGTTTTGTCATACTGGCTGACCCACAAACCCGAGCAATCCTCCTGTCTCTGCTCACCTACCCCACTTAGTCCTGAGGCTATGGGCAAGCATGACCACATGGCTGGTCTCTTATGTGGGTACTAGGGATTGAACCAAGGTCCTCCTGCTTGTGCAGCAAGCCCTCTTACCTGACGGGTTATCTCCCCAGAACCCTCACTCACCCCATTTATTGTGAAAATGTTTTCTTTTAAATGTCTGCTATTTTAAAAATTCAAAACAATGTGACAGTGTAGGACTTTTTGTTGTTGGTTTTTGAAATTCCTGAGTACTTGAATTCCTTTCAATCTAGAAATCATGTACTTGATTCTTAAAGAATATACATTATAACTCCCTTGATATTTTCCATCTTCTTTTTCTGAGAAGAATTATTTCTCAGATACTATATTTTCTAGAATGACAGATGATTCTTATTTTTTCCAAAAATTCGCTGATAGAGATTTCTCCAACATTATTGTTTCAATTTTTAGCTTGGATATAATTATTTTAATTTCAAAGAGTTATTTCTTTCTTTAATTTAATTTTTATTTTTTGAGAAAGAGGCAGAGAGAGAGAGAGTGAGAGTGTCAAATGGAGAGAGAATGGACACACCAGGGCCTTCAGCCATTGCAAATGAACTCCAGATGCATGCACCACCTTGTGCATCTATCTGGCTTACATCAGTCCTGGGGAGTTAAACCTGGGTCCTTTGGCTTTTCAGGCAAGTTCCTTAACTGCTAAGCCATCTCTCTAGCCCCTAAGAGTTTTTATTATTTTTTGGTGTGTTTTTATTATAATTGTCTCTTCTTTCCAGCACTCAGGCTGTGCTATAAAGATCATGAGTTCAAGGCTAATACGTTCAAGACTAACAAGTTTCAGGATACTCTGGGCTTCATAGTGAGACCCTATGTCATCACAACACAAAGCAAAACAAAAGTAAAACACCACTCTTGTTATAGGATGCAATAATTTATGTCTGTGTATGTCATTTGTAGTTTAAATTTTTCTTTTTTCCCTGTATTCTCAGTATTATTATTATTATTGTTATTGCTATTAATAAGTTCCTTTTTTCATTGATGTTGGTTCCATTTGGATGTTGTACAGGTTTCTTGCACAGCTAGTTCTCTTTGGCAGTACACAGCTAAATTGAATCTCTGTGTGTATGGATTGAATTAACTTATCAGGGCACATCAAAGATGGTTATATAAGAAAAGCTTTTCATTAGTGGTTGTTAGGAAATAGCAAATATGAGGTCTCGTGATATTTTCATTGAGGTGGCAGGGCAGATTTTTACTGCTCATCCAAATATACATGCTCACCTTCTCACTTCCCCCTTTTTTTTTTCAGAGTGAATCCATGTAACTTTATTCTGGTCTCAGTTACTGATTCATTTGTATTCACTTTACATGATCTTCAAATTCTTGCCCATCTGTGGTATCCTCAGGTGCCACATTACTGGATGCTTAGTTAAGACATAGACAAATTTATCTGCCCTGGATGAAGCTGACAAGAGTAAGGAGTACACTTTTTATAAGTACAAATAGGGCTTGAGAGATGTCTTAATAGCTGAGGCACTTGCTTGTGAAGCCTAAGGCTCATGTTTGACTCTCCAGGTAGAACATAAGCTGCCGCGGACTGACTCTCGGGGAGATCAGGACCGAGGGAGAACAAGGGCGAAGGCTCAGGGAGAACTCGGGATTCGGCGAGGAAATGACAGACAGACACACTCAAGTTGAATATGCTGCTGCAATTTACTGAAGGTTTCATGAAGATTTTATACAGATTGAACAGAGAAACTTAGCAAGCCAACAAGTGATCTCAGAAATCATTAATCTAAACAATCTTGAGTATTGTTCTATTGTAAGCATACATGTAATGTTGATCAGGCAGGAACTGTACCCATTTTTTAAGAAGGGCGTCTTGTATCATTGACCACAACATTATACAAACAGAAACTAGGTGTAAGGTGAATAACAGGTTACTTATTTCTTATACCCCAAGGACTGTATAAACACCAAGGCTTACGCTTTCTTGTTAAGCGTTCCCGTAAATGGAAGAGAATGCCATAGCCTCCTTTTTACTTCATAATTCACCCATCTATTACCGAATTCATCATATCCTCCCTCATAGGGGAGTGGAACTAAGTAGATTCCAGCTCTAGGAGTCCACCATCTGCCCTTGATCAAGTACTGAACATATCCCCCAGGAAGTTTCCTGGTGGGAATGTCTAAGTTTTGTAACTCCTTTTCTGCAGAACTGTCATGTTTCTTATGAACACTACCGATCAACATTTCTACTTTCATATTCTCAGGCTCAGTATCGTTCTCAAACATCATAAGCTGTTTTTACTTTACACCATCTAAAAACTGTTCTAGAGTTAATTTTTTATTCCTAGTAGAGTTATACATTCTCTCCATTGCCCTAATCATAGGAGGGGCACATTCAATACTTAGATTGTTTCTTGTACTCTGATTGCGTGCATGATTACTAATAAGTGTTGAATTAGCTGTTCTTAGACAAACAGCTAGAAGGGAGCAGGAAAGAAACAGCATTGGCGCCAGCAATTAGGTCGTCGTGACTTCATGGGCAGCAGGAACCTTTACAGTAACTGACTGCCAAGGGGTCACCGGGGGCATCCCTCCGAGGAGTGCTGGCCCTCTGTCCTCAGCTCTCTTCCAGTGCAGAAGCATTTCTGCTTGCTACACAGGCAAGGTCGCCGTGGACGTAGCAGTTCCCCCTTTTTTGTTTTTAAAATGAAGCTCGAAGACTTCCTGTTTCACGGCAGCCACAGTGCTGAAAAGGCATTTAAGAAGAATAGGAAACAGAAAGACCACTAAAAGTATTAATAAAAGTAGCACGCCAATCAAAACAAAGTATTGAATCCTATCTAGAGGATTAAGAGAGCGAACTCGCTGTTCTAAATCCCTAGCTAAGGTTTCTAAACCTCCCATTTGTAGATGAGACTGACTAATGGCAGAAATATCTTTTTGTAATGTATCTATATCATGAGTAACATCATTATCCTTCCATACTCCTTGTAAATGAGCCTTTACCTTATCCCATGTTTCTGATGAATTATATGGAAGAGGTGTAACAGAAATTGATTGAAAATTAGCATGACACCTAGTAGATAATGTAGTTTTTAAATTAGCTAGGTCTTGTCCTAGAGCCAGAACTACTTCCTCGAGAATATTTATTTTTGTTTCTAATTTAGTATCTATGGCAGCCTGTTCCATTAGGGCGGAAGTAATGTTTGTATTTAAAGCATTAACATAATGAGCTGTATGGATTTTCTCTACTAATGCTGTAGTAGCAATAGCGAAAGTGGTGAGTATCGAAATTAAAGCTGCGATACCAAGAATCAAAGCAGCAACAAACCTCTTTGGCCGCAATAGTGCATTAAATGTTTTTAACACTTGAAGAGCAGAATTATCATACCAAGGATCATCACCTAATTCTACTGGCAACATCACATAAGGAGGCCGTCTAACAATGAGCATTACTCCTAAATTCTTAGTGTCTCCTGAGGAGATACAATTAGTAAGTTTACAAGAATAACAATGAATTTGATAAGATTTTCCTACTTTAGTAATATTAACAAAATTTTGTTGAGCAATCAATAGAGCATTAGGATAAGCAGCACAAACTTTAAGCCCAAAAGGTGTAGGTTTTGTAGTGTTAGGCTGTCTTTCAAGAAGCATATTTGCAGCGGCAACCAACCTGAATAAATCTGAATGAGTTCTAGATATATTTCCTTCTGTGGCTACCCAGGTTGGTTCCACATAGCCTTGAGAAAACCATCTTTTTATTTTTTCCCCTAGCATATCTCCTAATTCAAACCCATTAAATTTATCCTTATTATTTTTAATATAGTTCTCATATTTGCCTTCCCCTGAGGAAGCAGAATAATCCCATATTTTAACATCAGAGCTTTTTGGATTATAATATGTAGCAGCATTTGGGAAGCCGCAAGTTAACCAAGCAGGATATTTTGTGAGAGAAGAGTCCCAATAGTGATTCCTGTCTCTATATTTTAATATACAGGATGGTAAAGGCAATTCTGTAACTTGTTGATGTGTCTCATTATAATTAGGAAAACCTAAAGTCTGTATTTGTAGAACCCACATCCATCTTTTACCACGATCTGTTCTATCCGGAGCGTCCGTTAGGAACGTCCGATAGCTGGTGCGCAAACAGCCTACTGGTATCCCTCCCCCTTGGAGCACAAGGCAGATTGGTAAAGAATCTGTTCTGCCCTCAAAGTTAATAAAAGAGGAGGTACTCAGTCTGACTTCCGAGTCTTGAGCTCCGCCTATGCGCATAGAATCATTGGTTAAGATTTTAATAGGCTCCTGATCCAACCAACCCACAGGCTGTAACAAAGGGGGGTTGGGAACATATGCCCAATAGGGAATTCCCTGAACTTCAGCCGGCGCGGAGAGCAGAGACAAAAATGCCACAAAATACATGCAAGCAGTCAGGGGTTTTCCCTGGCTGATTATTAATTTTTTTGCTTCTCGAGTGAGAGTTCTTATCTTTGTCCATGTTAAATCATGTTCCCGTGTAGTTTTTAGTTTCAGTTTCTCCATCTGTCGGAGTAGCTGTTTGTTGTTTCTCTTTAGCTGTCTCCTGTGCCTGCGTAAAGTGTGGCGGACGAGCCTGTCAGGGATCCAGATGGGAGAGTCCGCATCCTGTGGGAAAACACAAATATATCCTCCTCCCGAGGTTATTAAGACATTTGGTCCTTTCCAGGAACCGGTCAGCAAGTCTTTTCAAAGTACTTTTGGTAACATTGTTGGAGTTTTTTTTTTTTTTTTTTTTTTTTTTTTTTTTTTTTTTTTAAGTTGAATAGTAAACTCTGGAGCAAGAGGATTTAATTTTAATTCCTTCTGCTCTTGAGGGGGAGCTCCCTTTTGTTCTGGGCTAGGAGTTTGCCTTTTTCTTAGTTTTTTGATTCATTTTCCTCTTTTTCTTCCCCATTCAGGGAGGTCCCATCCTTATGGAACTTAGACTTACATTCATTTTTCCAATGCTTTCCTTTCTTGCACCTGGGACATAATCCAGGAGCAGGTCCCTTGTTATTAGGGCCTGAACTTTGTTGTCTGCAGTCCTTCTGCAGATGTCCTGTCTTATTACATTTAAAACATACAGGACCAGGTCCTTGAGGGGAGGCTTTTCCTCCCCCATAAGTCTTTTTTACATAGGCGCTGAATCTCTGTCCCTTCATGGCTGCAGCGTAGGCCATTCCCTGTACCACCGCTGGTGAGGCATCCAAACAGGCTTTAATGTAATCTTGTATTTGTCCTGTCTTTCTTATGGGTCTGATTAAATCCTGGCACAGCGCATTAGCATTTTCCCAAGCCAATTGTTTAAGGAGAAGATTAGTTAAGAAAAGCATAAATTCTTCTAAAACTTTTGTGGACACATCAAACTCATTTTTTGCCAACATGTACTGTACCATGACCCCCAACATCTTTTCATTTCTACTCATTGAATGCCCCATGATTTCCTTGTGATTACTCACTCTTAACCGGTGATCCTTTACCGGCGGGACTGCAGTTCCCTGGTGAGAGCCGATCCTAAGTTCTGAGGAAAGAAAGAAAGAAAGCTTACCTGTCCTTCAAGTCCCTGTTCGGGCGCCACCTGCCGCGGACTGACTCTCGGGGAGATCAGGACCGAGGGAGAACAAGGGCGAAGGCTCAGGGAGAACTCGGGATTCGGCGAGGAAATGACAGACAGACACACTCAAGTTGAATATGCTGCTGCAATTTACTGAAGGTTTCATGAAGATTTTATACAGATTGAACAGAGAAACTTAGCAAGCCAACAAGTGATCTCAGAAATCATTAATCTAAACAATCTTGAGTATTGTTCTATTGTAAGCATACATGTAATGTTGATCAGGCAGGAACTGTACCCATTTTTTAAGAAGGGCGTCTTGTATCATTGACCACAACATTATACAAACAGAAACTAGGTGTAAGGTGAATAACAGGTTACTTATTTCTTATACCCCAAGGACTGTATAAACACCAAGGCTTACGCTTTCTTGTTAAGCGTTCCCGTAAATGGAAGAGAATGCCATAGCCTCCTTTTTACTTCATAATTCACCCATCTATTACCGAATTCATCATATCCTCCCTCATAGGGGAGTGGAACTAAGTAGATTCCAGCTCTAGGAGTCCACCATCTGCCCTTGATCAAGTACTGAACATATCCCCCAGGAAGTTTCCTGGTGGGAATGTCTAAGTTTTGTAACTCCTTTTCTGCAGAACTGTCATGTTTCTTATGAACACTACCGATCAACATTTCTACTTTCATATTCTCAGGCTCAGTATCGTTCTCAAACATCATAAGCTGTTTTTACTTTACACCATCTAAAAACTGTTCTAGAGTTAATTTTTTATTCCTAGTAGAGTTATACATTCTCTCCATTGCCCTAATCATAGGAGGGGCACATTCAATACTTAGATTGTTTCTTGTACTCTGATTGCGTGCATGATTACTAATAAGTGTTGAATTAGCTGTTCTTAGACAAACAGCTAGAAGGGAGCAGGAAAGAAACAGCATTGGCGCCAGCAATTAGGTCGTCGTGACTTCATGGGCAGCAGGAACCTTTACAGTAACTGACTGCCAAGGGGTCACCGGGGGCATCCCTCCGAGGAGTGCTGGCCCTCTGTCCTCAGCTCTCTTCCAGTGCAGAAGCATTTCTGCTTGCTACACAGGCAAGGTCGCCGTGGACGTAGCAGTTCCCCCTTTTTTGTTTTTAAAATGAAGCTCGAAGACTTCCTGTTTCACGGCAGCCACAGTGCTGAAAAGGCATTTAAGAAGAATAGGAAACAGAAAGACCACTAAAAGTATTAATAAAAGTAGCACGCCAATCAAAACAAAGTATTGAATCCTATCTAGAGGATTAAGAGAGCGAACTCGCTGTTCTAAATCCCTAGCTAAGGTTTCTAAACCTCCCATTTGTAGATGAGACTGACTAATGGCAGAAATATCTTTTTGTAATGTATCTATATCATGAGTAACATCATTATCCTTCCATACTCCTTGTAAATGAGCCTTTACCTTATCCCATGTTTCTGATGAATTATATGGAAGAGGTGTAACAGAAATTGATTGAAAATTAGCATGACACCTAGTAGATAATGTAGTTTTTAAATTAGCTAGGTCTTGTCCTAGAGCCAGAACTACTTCCTCGAGAATATTTATTTTTGTTTCTAATTTAGTATCTATGGCAGCCTGTTCCATTAGGGCGGAAGTAATGTTTGTATTTAAAGCATTAACATAATGAGCTGTATGGATTTTCTCTACTAATGCTGTAGTAGCAATAGCGAAAGTGGTGAGTATCGAAATTAAAGCTGCGATACCAAGAATCAAAGCAGCAACAAACCTCTTTGGCCGCAATAGTGCATTAAATGTTTTTAACACTTGAAGAGCAGAATTATCATACCAAGGATCATCACCTAATTCTACTGGCAACATCACATAAGGAGGCCGTCTAACAATGAGCATTACTCCTAAATTCTTAGTGTCTCCTGAGGAGATACAATTAGTAAGTTTACAAGAATAACAATGAATTTGATAAGATTTTCCTACTTTAGTAATATTAACAAAATTTTGTTGAGCAATCAATAGAGCATTAGGATAAGCAGCACAAACTTTAAGCCCAAAAGGTGTAGGTTTTGTAGTGTTAGGCTGTCTTTCAAGAAGCATATTTGCAGCGGCAACCAACCTGAATAAATCTGAATGAGTTCTAGATATATTTCCTTCTGTGGCTACCCAGGTTGGTTCCACATAGCCTTGAGAAAACCATCTTTTTATTTTTTCCCCTAGCATATCTCCTAATTCAAACCCATTAAATTTATCCTTATTATTTTTAATATAGTTCTCATATTTGCCTTCCCCTGAGGAAGCAGAATAATCCCATATTTTAACATCAGAGCTTTTTGGATTATAATATGTAGCAGCATTTGGGAAGCCGCAAGTTAACCAAGCAGGATATTTTGTGAGAGAAGAGTCCCAATAGTGATTCCTGTCTCTATATTTTAATATACAGGATGGTAAAGGCAATTCTGTAACTTGTTGATGTGTCTCATTATAATTAGGAAAACCTAAAGTCTGTATTTGTAGAACCCACATCCATCTTTTACCACGATCTGTTCTATCCGGAGCGTCCGTTAGGAACGTCCGATAGCTGGTGCGCAAACAGCCTACTGGTATCCCTCCCCCTTGGAGCACAAGGCAGATTGGTAAAGAATCTGTTCTGCCCTCAAAGTTAATAAAAGAGGAGGTACTCAGTCTGACTTCCGAGTCTTGAGCTCCGCCTATGCGCATAGAATCATTGGTTAAGATTTTAATAGGCTCCTGATCCAACCAACCCACAGGCTGTAACAAAGGGGGGTTGGGAACATATGCCCAATAGGGAATTCCCTGAACTTCAGCCGGCGCGGAGAGCAGAGACAAAAATGCCACAAAATACATGCAAGCAGTCAGGGGTTTTCCCTGGCTGATTATTAATTTTTTTGCTTCTCGAGTGAGAGTTCTTATCTTTGTCCATGTTAAATCATGTTCCCGTGTAGTTTTTAGTTTCAGTTTCTCCATCTGTCGGAGTAGCTGTTTGTTGTTTCTCTTTAGCTGTCTCCTGTGCCTGCGTAAAGTGTGGCGGACGAGCCTGTCAGGGATCCAGATGGGAGAGTCCGCATCCTGTGGGAAAACACAAATATATCCTCCTCCCGAGGTTATTAAGACATTTGGTCCTTTCCAGGAACCGGTCAGCAAGTCTTTTCAAAGTACTTTTGGTAACATTGTTGGAGTTTTTTTTTTTTTTTTTTTTTTTTTTTTTTTTTTTTTAAGTTGAATAGTAAACTCTGGAGCAAGAGGATTTAATTTTAATTCCTTCTGCTCTTGAGGGGGAGCTCCCTTTTGTTCTGGGCTAGGAGTTTGCCTTTTTCTTAGTTTTTTGATTCATTTTCCTCTTTTTCTTCCCCATTCAGGGAGGTCCCATCCTTATGGAACTTAGACTTACATTCATTTTTCCAATGCTTTCCTTTCTTGCACCTGGGACATAATCCAGGAGCAGGTCCCTTGTTATTAGGGCCTGAACTTTGTTGTCTGCAGTCCTTCTGCAGATGTCCTGTCTTATTACATTTAAAACATACAGGACCAGGTCCTTGAGGGGAGGCTTTTCCTCCCCCATAAGTCTTTTTTACATAGGCGCTGAATCTCTGTCCCTTCATGGCTGCAGCGTAGGCCATTCCCTGTACCACCGCTGGTGAGGCATCCAAACAGGCTTTAATGTAATCTTGTATTTGTCCTGTCTTTCTTATGGGTCTGATTAAATCCTGGCACAGCGCATTAGCATTTTCCCAAGCCAATTGTTTAAGGAGAAGATTAGTTAAGAAAAGCATAAATTCTTCTAAAACTTTTGTGGACACATCAAACTCATTTTTTGCCAACATGTACTGTACCATGACCCCCAACATCTTTTCATTTCTACTCATTGAATGCCCCATGATTTCCTTGTGATTACTCACTCTTAACCGGTGATCCTTTACCGGCGGGACTGCAGTTCCCTGGTGAGAGCCGATCCTAAGTTCTGAGGAAAGAAAGAAAGAAAGCTTACCTGTCCTTCAAGTCCCTGTTCGGGCGCCACCTGCCGCGGACTGACTCTCGGGGAGATCAGGACCGAGGGAGAACAAGGGCGAAGGCTCAGGGAGAACTCGGGATTCGGCGAGGAAATGACAGACAGACACACTCAAGTTGAATATGCTGCTGCAATTTACTGAAGGTTTCATGAAGATTTTATACAGATTGAACAGAGAAACTTAGCAAGCCAACAAGTGATCTCAGAAATCATTAATCTAAACAATCTTGAGTATTGTTCTATTGTAAGCATACATGTAATGTTGATCAGGCAGGAACTGTACCCATTTTTTAAGAAGGGCGTCTTGTATCATTGACCACAACATTATACAAACAGAAACTAGGTGTAAGGTGAATAACAGGTTACTTATTTCTTATACCCCAAGGACTGTATAAACACCAAGGCTTACGCTTTCTTGTTAAGCGTTCCCGTAAATGGAAGAGAATGCCATAGCCTCCTTTTTACTTCATAATTCACCCATCTATTACCGAATTCATCATATCCTCCCTCATAGGGGAGTGGAACTAAGTAGATTCCAGCTCTAGGAGTCCACCATCTGCCCTTGATCAAGTACTGAACATATCCCCCAGGAAGTTTCCTGGTGGGAATGTCTAAGTTTTGTAACTCCTTTTCTGCAGAACTGTCATGTTTCTTATGAACACTACCGATCAACATTTCTACTTTCATATTCTCAGGCTCAGTATCGTTCTCAAACATCATAAGCTGTTTTTACTTTACACCATCTAAAAACTGTTCTAGAGTTAATTTTTTATTCCTAGTAGAGTTATACATTCTCTCCATTGCCCTAATCATAGGAGGGGCACATTCAATACTTAGATTGTTTCTTGTACTCTGATTGCGTGCATGATTACTAATAAGTGTTGAATTAGCTGTTCTTAGACAAACAGCTAGAAGGGAGCAGGAAAGAAACAGCATTGGCGCCAGCAATTAGGTCGTCGTGACTTCATGGGCAGCAGGAACCTTTACAGTAACTGACTGCCAAGGGGTCACCGGGGGCATCCCTCCGAGGAGTGCTGGCCCTCTGTCCTCAGCTCTCTTCCAGTGCAGAAGCATTTCTGCTTGCTACACAGGCGAGGTCGCCGTGGACGTAGCAATAAGCCAGACGCACAAGGTGACACAAGTGCACAAGGCTGCACATGGGCGCAAGATACTGAACACATCTGGAGTTCGATTTCAGTGGCTGGGGCCCCTGGTGGAGAGAGGTGGTCTCCAGGCTGCAAAGGTGTGTGATTGCTCAGCACAAAGACATCCATCATTTCTCAATTTGGTTTCATGCTCTGCCCCTGTCAGCCTCAACAATAGGGGGTCTCTCCTCTTTGTTATCTTTCTCTATAAACATTTATGTTTCAATTTCTTCCACTCTTCTCTTACCAGTTGCCGGTCTATCTGTTTTCCACTTCTTTTTTTTTTTTTTTTAGTATGTTATTTTTATTTATTTATTTATTTGAGAGACAGGCAGAGAGGGTGGGAGTGGGGGAGAATGGGCACACCAGGGTCTCTAGCTGTGACAAACGAACTCCAGATGCATGCAGCATCTTGTGCATCTGACTTACATGGGTCCTGGGGAATCGAACCTGGGTCCTTTGGCTTTGTAGGCTAATGCCTTAACTGCTAAGCCATCCCATCCCTTCAGCCCATATTCTTTGTTACAAAAATTACTGTTTATTTTATACTGAGTCTGTTTAGTTATCTTTACTTTTGTGTATTTATATGTTTTAGAAATCCTTATACTGAACTTATTGGGTATTCAGAAGAAAGAGGCATTAGAAATGTTACCTAACTGACAATCTTTGTCTAGATGATTTTTTAAATAGTTATGTTGCTAGCTTTGATTTTAGATGAGACTTTTTGCTCCAGATAAGTTTCTGGTGTTCAAAGTGGATCTTGAAGATATGCCTCTTTTCGACTTTTATGATTACTTTTAGAAATTAGAAAAATCCTGATACCTGAATATTTATCCTTTTGGAACACTGTTCTAATGCAGGCTTAGCCTAGGCACACTTTATCCCTTAGTAGCTTTACTGGTCCAGCTTCTTATTCAAGTCCTCTACACCCCCCTCCACCCATCCTGTCCTGGCTGAACTTGACTGCAGCATACTTTCCAAAGCTTCCATGAATGTGCTCTTCCTCTGTCTAGCATTGTTCTGCCCCAAATTGCTTACTAAAAAGCTTTCACTGATTTATCTATCACCAAGATGACAGTCATAACTAGAAAATTTGGGGACAGTCTGAAATAAAATGTTACCTGGAGCTCTTAAACCCCACATAAAATCATCTGGTTGGAGAGGAATAATGATGGCTTCACTGGGGTGAGTGTTATGAGGTGGCAGTGAGGTCAGAGAGGATATCCTAAGTGGGAAGATTCTGATGTCATGTATGTGTGGCAGAAGAAATTTGATAAAGAAACCAGACCCAAATGATGCTCTAAAGCCCAAAGGTCCTAACGGTATCCTGCTTTACAGCTTTTATTGTGTAAGAGTTTACAAGGGACACAGTATGACTCTGAGTCTCCTTCCAATCTATGCAGCTGCTTCTTACTTGTAATAGGTTAGCTGTTTTGTGCAGCCATAGGGAGTTTTCTCCCCTGTGCTTCTGTAATCTTCTGCTTATAGTCCCCAGTCACAGAACTTTAACTCACCTGTAAAGTGAAGCACTCAAGGTGATGTCAAACTGCCTGTCATACTGCCTATAAAAACTGAGCCATGAGAGCTCAGTGCTCAGGCTTTGAAAGAGAGTCCCCTGGACTCATGCTGGTATGTTAATTAGCATTTATCGTGATTCTCCATTCTGTTTCTCCTGCCAGTTCTGTGTGCCTCGGTTTCTTATATCATACAATTTGAAGGTAATTGAGGAAAGTGGTTAGGGATTGTTGCACGAAACTGGGGAGACATGAGTACCTGTCTGTTCACGGTGGATAGGGTACAGACAACAGAACCAAGCATGAGTATATCAAAGCCCAACTTGGTTAAGCAATGAGTTTACTGGTCACTTACAGAACACAGTGAGGAGGGTGAGGACTTATTGAATGGAGCATGGGTTGTCATAGGCTTCTGACCACTGAAAAACACACCCAGTTTAGGTGCTGACTCCAGAAGCTGCATCTCTGGAGTTCAGTATACAGGACTTGAAGGCAGGGGTGGTGGGAAAGTCTCTCCCAGTAGTTTGTTTACCCATTATGTTACTTATGTAACTTTTAAGTTTCAGCTTTCCCAGACTTGACGACCTCCTGAGTCTCCCCAGCCTACTCACTGCTCCCAGTAGGGAGTGTTTCAGTTCAGAGAAAATTGCTGCACAGTGTTGGTCAGAGTGTACCCTTGAACAGTTGTGTACTACTCATATGACCTTGGGGAGTGATCTTGTGACCTTTTAAGTTTTAGCTGTGTCAGACCTGACCCTTGTTACTCCCTCTAAGAAGGAATATTTAAATTCTGAGGAAATTGCTACACAACAGCCAGAGAAGCTGACTGGAAATGTTTGGAACCTGAGGAAGGCAACTGTCTCTAAAACAGTTCTGTCTCTACAGGAAACATACTTGGAATGGGGGAAATGGAGCCTTGTGCAGATAGACCTATTCTTGTTGAGTGCCTTCTCAGAAGATATATTTGCCATTTTCCTTAATCAAAAGATCTCAGAGTTATCTAACTTTTAATTTTAATTTTTTAAGGTCACTGGAAATAGATTATTTGATCTGTCACCTTCTGATGGCAAAATAAAATTCCATTATAAAAAAATCAATGGCTTTCTTTGTGTCTTGTTGAAATGTCATGCAGGTGTTAAGCAAAGATTAAAAATGCTTCTACTACAAGTTGACATATCAAAGGTAAAAGAACTGTCAAGTTATAGCTATATGTCACTGTGAGACAGTAAATAAAGTAAGCCTATGGGAAGTGGGACAAAGAATCAGAAATTGTAGTAAGATTAATTAAAATATTGGAAATCCAGTATAAATTTTATAGATAGTATTCATAAATATAGACAATTATTGATCAAGTATGAACAGTTCAATATTTAGGTTTTTTTTTTTTTTTCAAGGCAGGGTCTCACTCTAGCCCAGGCTGACCTGCAATTCACTATGTAGTCTCAGGTGGCCTCGAACTCATGGCAATCCTCCTACCTCTGCCTCTCAAGTGCTGGGATTAAAGGTGTGCACCATCACACCTGGCTTATTTAGGTTTTTATTTTAATGAGTTAGGACAATATTCATTATCTTATTTCTGTAGGTCTGGGTGCAATTTTTATTTATTCTTTTTTAAAATACTTTTTTCTGATTTGTTTTTATCTATTTATTTGAGATAGATAGATAGAGAGAGAGAGAGGGAGAGAATTGGCATGCTAGGGCCTCTAGCCACTGCAATTGAACTCCAGACACATGCACCACCTTGTGTGCATGCTAAAATTTAAAATTATTATACAGCTTCTAGGTTTTGTTCCCTCTCTCTTTTCCCTTGTCCCTATCTATTTCATAACAAGTCACCAAAAAAAAAAAAAAAAAAAAAAAAAAGATAACAGAGGCAGGGCAGTCACAGTACACAGAAACATAACCCTTAAATAACTAGAAAAATCAGTGCCTGCCACACAGCTAGATAAACTAAACAAAGACCAACAGCAAGGGAAAGTCCTGTAACCCCAGTCCCCTTACATATGGCTAGTGGCCACAAACAAAAATTGTCAGCTTTAAATAAGATCACTGGCTGTTGCCCTGTGAAGATTAAGTCCTCACCAATTTAAAACTTAACTAAAATCTTAAAAAGGGATGCCTCTCCATGTTTCATGTTGTCATGTCTAATGCTAACCAACCATGTCATGTCATGTGTTCTATGTTTCACGTAGTCTGTCTTTATCTGTGACTAAATTCATGGTCATTAATTATTCCAATGCTTATGATTATTAAAGGTTCTGAAGCTTATAGATATTTTTAAAGATGATGTTAAATTATTAAAATCAGTTCTATGATATGTTTCTCACTTTAAATTCTAAGTTTTTCTGCTAAAGATGTTTTTCTCTAGATTTCCAATAATATAATGTTTAACTTTGCATACTGTACTATTTGTTTCTCTGTCAATTGGTAGGTGAAGTTTCTATTTGTTCTATAAAAATGATTCACGTTTTGTAAAAGATGAGATGAGATTGTTGAATGATATCATAGAAAGAGATTTTCAATAATAGATACAAATAACATTATTAAGAAAGATGCTTAAGTGGTCAATGCACGTGCAAAAAGATGTGAGGATATAAACAGTAGAATTAAAAAATAAAAGGTGGTCTTCAGATAGGACTAAAAGGTTACAAGACTTCAGGCAGCAGCTTCCCCATAGTCTCTGATGGTGTCCAGGAACTGCTAGCTGACAGGAAGACAGATCAAGTCAAATGTTGTAATTACTGGGAAACTAAGTCTTAAGGTAAAGGTTCACTTATTAGTATTTAATTTCCCAAGATAAAGTTCTCATACTGAAAACATAAATATTTTAAAAATAGCTCCTATTTTATTTAAGCTACAAACATTGGTTATACAACTATAACAGTGTCTTCTCCTTAAAAACAGATTTGTCAAAGTTTATATTACAATGCATCTGCTTTAGTTTAACAATGACCAGATTCTGCTTTTTATGTGCCATCAAATAGTCAAATAACTGTCTCATTTCTGGTATCACTAATTCATTGCTCTTAAGTAAATTAACTCTTACAATTTATTCTTCACCTCAGGGTTCAGCCACATCCTCAAACAATGATCTTTTCCTGAAAATTTCTAAATTAAGGTAATTGGTTTAGATTTGTTGATAAAAATACTATTTTCAAGACTGATGATCTATTCTGTCTGTATTTATAGCTATTAGATATTTAAAGAATAAGATGCACCTACCTTCTAAAACTAAATTGTATCCAAATATTAAGCTTATTCATTCTCCACCTGATAAAGCCTTTATTTTGTTTCATAAAATACTTGTTTGCAACAATAGGTTTCTTAAATGTTCTACTCTTATGTTTTCCTATTAGGTAAAACTTTTGCTTGTTATAAACTTATTCTAATAGATAAAACTGGGCCTAATTGTATAAAATATATTTAATTGCATTATATAATCAATATAATTATGTAAATCATAATTTCATTATGTTTATAAAATAAACAATTGATAATAGTAAATTATCAAGATTAATCAAGCTTTTAGCTTTTTCAGCCTAACATAATTTCAGTAGTTCTTCTAAAGCTAAGACCTTTTTGATCTTTGTACCAAGTAAGTAAATACTATGAGCCTTCTATATTAAAGACTATCCAAAAAACTCTTTAAACCTAAACTTCAAAATTAGTTAACTTTTTAATCTCTATTATGTTTAGGGTTAAATAGTTTAACCTATTTCAAATATTTCTTCCATACTAATATCTTATACTTCTTACCTTACCTAAACCAAATCTTTATAGATCCAAAAATTCCAATTAACTTTCCATCCAAGTTAACGATTCCTTTTCCCTTACCTATTATCTATAATTATTATTATTTTCAACCTTAGATATAATATTTGTGTCACCTGTAAATGTCATGTCAAATGCAAAACAACATCATACATAGATAGTAATTAGATCATAATAGCTGATAGATTTGACATGATCTATGAGTTTCTTTTTCTAATGGCTTTGATAAGTATCAGTCTCCTGAAGAATTGCCTTCATGCCTGTTAATAAGATCCATGTGAGATGTACACAAATTGCAAAGCAAAGTTTGGCAAATGGGGAATCTAAAGTTGAACGCCCAAAAGCCACACCTGTGTGACTAAAACTTCAAAGATGGACTACAATGATTGTAGAGAAGTAAATGTTACCATTTCAGAGCCAATAATATTTTGGGCTATATTAGCCCTTTTAATGGCTAATAATATTTTTCTGTATGTGACCTGACATCTCTGTGATCAGCTGAGATATGTATTGCTGTAAGTTAAGAAATCTCACAGCTCTATTCCCTTCAAGTTAAATCTATCCTGTGTCTGACATGAAATTTATTCTCCTGATTATGATAGTACTCACCCTCTCTTTTAATCTTTACATATTTAGATGCCTCACTGAATTCCTCCAAGAAAGAATACAAACCTTCACCTCACAGTGAGTCACTGAATTTTTCATTGGCTATTGGCTATCAGCCCTAAGACATCCAACCTCCACAAGACTGCATGGGATACCTCCCTCCCCTAAAAGATCAATATCCCCACATCCCCATCCAGCAGGAAGCAGCTTGATTCTGCAATGCTCCTGCTCACTCCCCACATAAACCAGTACTGAGATAGCCCCCTTTCCCCTGCTCACTCCCAAACTTTCCCCAGACATTTTTTATCCTTCCAGAGTCCAAACTGAAGAGTTAATGACTTTCCTTGAAACTAGATGGAATTGAAGGAAATGATTACCCTTGAAACTAGAAGGTCTTAGGAACATCTGAGACATTCAGTCCCAGACAAGCTTGACAACTCTCCTGATTGATAAACTTCTCTTAACTCAGAAGGCCTTGAAGGTGCAGAAACCACTTGGGGCATCCTACGATAGGCAAACTTCCACAAACAGCTTATTCTGATTCTTTCAGAGTAATTCCACACGTTCCTTACACACACACACTCTCTCACACACACAAACACTCACACACACACACAAGACATAAAATTGGTCATCCTAACCATTTTATCAGAGGTATTAAACACATTCATAACATTGTCATTACCACTATTCACCTCCATAAGTCTTTCATCTTATAAACCTGAACCAATTCAGCAATTCCCCATGACCCATTTTCCCAGTTTTAAGCAACCACACTTCCTTTCTCTAGGATTTTAAATGTCCCATGCCAGTGGGATCATGTTATATTTGTCTTTCTGATTGGATTATTATATGTAGTGTAATGTTCTCAAGATCCACCCATATCACAGCATGGTGTATCAGTATTTCTTTTTAAGGCAAAATAGTAGTTTAATTTTATGTATATACTTCATTTTGCTTCTTTATCCATCCAGAGTTCAGTTTTGGGGGACTATTATGAATGATGATGCAATGAACATGTGTGTACAAACATATCTTTGAGACGCTATTGTCAATTCTTTTGAATATATGCTGAAACTTTAATTATATCATATAATATTTCTATTTTTAATTTCATAAGGCACCACCACATGCTTTTTAAAAAACTTTTATTAATTGGGAGCTTTGTTATATGGACAAGTCATATGTTGTTTCCATTCCCTTCCTTCCTGCCCCATTCCTCTGAGAGCCATCCTCAGTGAGGTTACTGATATTCACTATGGAATTATAGGTTATAAGTTATGAGCTATGAGAGCAGCAGTCAATCGTTGTGATGGGATGCCTCTGGATATTCCTTCCTTCCCTGTGGCTCTTATGATTTTTCTGTCCTCTTTTCTGCAATGTGCTTTGAGCATTGGAAGGTGTGTTAGTGTTGAGTCTCAGCAACTTCTGAAATTGTGCTTTGATAAATTTTCAGTGCCCTCAGTGTGCATTGCCATCTCCCTGGTGCAGGTTTTCAGGCTCGCTGTGTGAGCACCACTCATGCTTACGTTGCCAGTCCCTTTGTGGCTTTACCTGGACCCTGGATGATGTGCAAGAGGTAGCTCATATAATGATAAGGAGTCATTTATCTTTTATTATCATGTTAATGGATCTTGGTTCTCCCCAATTTTTATGCCTTCTGAAAAAGAGGAAACAGATTCTTCAATGGATAATAAAAGCAGCATGGGCTAAGGGGGGTTAATTATAGTTCATTAAGAGAGATTTTGATACATGTATCCTCTATTTTGGCTAAAGGTTAGTGAGAACTTCTCTCTGGAGCCCATAACCACATCTTCATAGGATTCTGACTTGGTTCCTAGTACCACCTATGAGTTCCTTGCCATTGAGCAGGTCTCTTATCTAATCAGAGAGCCAATAGTTTCCTGAGTGCCACTGAGTGCACATACATCTTCTCTAGTTGGTTGCTTTTTTGTATATAGTAGGATACCCTGCTTGCTCACAACATTAGTGGCCATTTTCCTCATGTAGTGCTTTCAAACACTATGAGGGGAGCTGGATTCCTTCCAAATTCTACCATGATCTTTTGATCTTGTTAGCAGCTTGCTTTAAAAGAAGCCTGCTTTGTTTTGGGGACCTTATAGAGTTCTCTGACCAATAGCTCACTGCCATCACATTTTTTTTTTTTATTGTGATCACACTATGTTAAATTCTTCTCAATGAGGCACAAGATTTCTAATTTCTCCATGTCTTACCACAACAAAAAAGTTTAATTATTTGATAATAACATAAATATAAAGATAATGGTGTGAACTAAAGTTCCCCACAAGTCTGTATCAAATTCAAACAAAACTGAATGAACTGATAGAGCTACTTTAATAATGGAGGATGGGATGATGTAGGACCAAAACCAAATTATAACTCTGGGCTACCTTTAGCCCCTCAGTATCCATTTATTGCTGACTTCTGTGTCTGACCTAAGATCCTTGTGACTATCAGGTGATCAGAGGAAGCCTTTTTGGAATGTACTAGCAGACCACCAGCCTCCATCAACCCAAGAACTAAGAATGTCATAAAATAGCATTTGAAGCCTATAGCAGAGATTCTCCCACATTATTGTAACCTGTCTACTTGATGTTTACACCATTGTATTTGAAAAGTGCTTTGGCTTATGAATTTCTTTTGTTCTGTAACTATAAAGCCTTCATGAAATGGTTAATATGTGGAAACATGGAATTTTGGTTAATCTGAATCTATGTTCCCAGGTCATGGTCAGCCATTCTTGGCTCCAGAATAAACTGTTTTTTTGTTTACTTTGAGGTGAGAGCTGTGTGATTTGCATTGACAGTGGAAATATATGTAGAAAAATGTAAGCTTTGATTTCCTGTAATAGTAATGAATTAGTCATGTTCCTCATAAGCACATAATTATTATCATTTGTGGCTTGTTAATGGTAAGAGTTATTATCATTGATCACTAAATCAATGTAAGTATTTATTTACAACAGAAATACTAGATTTATAAACTCAATAGACTCTTCAATTTTCAGACCAATCAATAGAATTCTCTCTGTTCAAAATGGACAAAACTTGCCATATAAACATAAATATAAAATTTTTCTTGAAAGGTGTTTGATTGCAAAAAGCAAATTTTTAACTTTGAAATAAATTCACAAACAAAACACAAAAATGTCTTATAATGACTGACATTAAATCCCCAACCCAGATTTTTGTCGTCATGGTGCAATGGATTCCAAAGACCTAGGAAGGCTAAATGAATATGATGGACTGTCTGAGATCCTGACTTGCTCTGAGAGTAGCTTCCTGCACATGGGGACATGTGCTGCTAAGTTCTTCACTTCCATGCCTAGCACAAAATGAACTGGGCCAACATTTTGGGGTTCTTGTCTTGTCTGCTTATCAACATTGGATGAATCTTTTAAAATCTTGAAAGAAATCGAAAGGTATGGATGAAAAGTGCCAGTCTTTGAAATTTTATTTGACTTTTTCGGGACCAGTAGAGTGTCCTTACAGGGTGGTTCTCTGAGTTGAGAGGAGCTACTGCCATGCACCTGAGTGGAACTAACTACAATTCTATAGCTATATATATTTTTTTATAACCTTTCAATATATCCCACAGTTCCAGGAAAGGAAGTACTTGGCTCTAAGCACCCAGCATAGCCTATGATTCTTCAGGCAGCAGTGCTGTTAGTTACTAGCTCTTTTAAACCAACATGGGCAAAAAATATGTTAGAAAAATGTAGCATTGTCACATTATCAAACTAAAAGTTACTTGCTTTTGGTTTTATACTTTTCAAATCACAGTTTTCATGCTAAACTTCAACGCATTTACACACATGTAGACATAGTTTTAATAGTTTCAGGGCCTACATATGTCTCAGAGATAATTTAGTACCATATTTCTTTTAATGTTTATTACACATTCTGATTTTGCCAGACTTCCACATTGGTGTTCTAAATTGATTCAGTAGAATTAATCTTCAAACACTCTTGCCTCCTGCCAGCTGGTCTCTTTGCAGGTTGTTTATATGATATTGGACTGGCAAAAAGAATGGTCTTAAGTGGTTATTCCATCATAAGGAGATAAAAAAAGACTCTAGTCAATTTTCAGACCAGTCAATTGTATCCCCTTTGGTCAAGATGGGAAATGTGAGCCATATAATAGCCACTGGAGAGTTATATAAGTAAGGAATAATTTATTTTGGTAAAGCTTCATACTTGTAGAAGTGGACAGTTTCCTATTATGGTATTTAAGAGGTAGGTTTCAAAAATCAAGAGGATTTGGCTTTGTTTTATGTTTTTATATTTCTTTGTCTTTAAGGAAGATAGTTTTAGATGTGTTTATAAAGTTAAAGTTTTGTTTCTTCTAGAGAAAGAATATTCTCAACTCATTAGGAATTAAAGATTTTTAGCTTAAAACACTCAGTTTTTGTCAGAATTATCATGCTGTCATGTGGAACAAAAGTGTAAGATCTTAATTGTGTGCTAAATGACACATTGAAGTGACTTAGGCTGTATCTCTCTCTCTTTTTTGAGTTAATAAAGTCAAAAAGGAGAATATGTCACTAACTTTCTTCCAGTAAGTTATTCTAGTCATAAAATCATATGCATAATGGTAAGTATGAACATTGTATCCAGATGCCAAAACTTCTTTGAAAAAAGCTGGGAAATGATATAATGAGGACACCAAGAAGGAAATGTGACTAACCCTAGTACTATGATTATCACAAAATCATATACATTTGAAATAAACATTTAATTCATAAAGTAATAAAATATAAGAAACAAACAAGGAAAGCTGAGCAACAGGGACAAATGCTGTGTGGATTAGTCAGAGTCAAATAAGAAAAACAGAAGTCATGTTAGATATCTTAAACTAGAAGAAAATAATGCATAGAATTAGTTTAAAGCTAACTGGGGCTGGAGAAATGGCTCAGCAGTTAAGGTACTTACCTGAAAAGCCCAATGATCCAAGTTCAGTTCTTTAGTGCCCATGTAAAGCCAGGTGCACAAAGTGACACATGCATCTGGAGGTTGCTTGCAGTGGCTGGAGGCCCTGGTGCACCCAGTCTCTCCCTCTCTGTCTCTCTCTGCTTGCAAAAAAATTTAAAAAATAACTGTAAGGCTAGGGAAGCAAATCAGAAAAGACCATGCAATCCATCATTCAGATTCTTCCCTTATTTCTGTCACTGTGGGCACTGATATTAAAATCATGCTGCTGAACTGTGCCCGTGATGCTAGTGACACCATCAGGTATAAGAGGGGGTGGAAGATCTGGCTGAACTGCAAAGACGATGTGGCGAGTTGTGTGCAGAGAGGGTTATAAGAGGGCTCTGAAGAGGAACTGGAGGGTGACAGGATGGAATGACATAAAGCCAGGCGTGACTAGAACAAAATAAAGTTCTATGGTAAATTCTTAAATCTTTTATATTTCATTTATTGTGCATAATTATTGCAACTTCCCTCCAAGAGTTTCGAAAATTAATTGATAATAATGGCTCTATTTTGCTGTGGCAGGAAGGCTGTACTATAGTAGTTTAGATATAAAATGAAAGTCCTCTCATTGTCTAAAACATAATCTTTTCTTGAGGTTTCTCTCTTTATATAATTTAGAGTTAATTTAATGCCAGGATGCTCAGGAGAGAAGGAATGCCACCTTAAAGTCCTGCTTCCATCCACCTGACTGTTACCATTTTTGTTTCCTCATTCCTCCTGCTTCCCCTACCACTTTCTATGAAAGAGTCTTTTCTTCCCAGACTATTCTATTTTTTCTCCTACATTACATACTGATACTGAAAACTTGGAGAGTTCACCACACATCCTTGTTAGTACTGTGGTAGAACGAACTTAATACATTGACAGTAGAAACAAATATTAGGAGGTTGAATCCTTGCTTTTCTGTCTTCCTGAAAGTAGGTGGGTGTAGGATGATTGAAATAATCATCTGAACTGGGTTTTCTAATCAGTTAAAGTCAATTAATTATTTACCTTTTCTCCCCTTTACTACATTGGCCATATATTTGATAAAACTTAGTGATTAAATAAAATTGTGCAGGGCTGGAGAGATGGCTTAGCACTTAAGTGCTTGCCTGTGGAGCCTAAGGACCCCTGTTCGAGGCTCGCTTCCCCAGGACCCACGTTAGCCAGATGCACAAGGGGCCACATGCGTCTGGAGTTCGTTTTCAGTGGCTGGAGGCCCTGGAGCACCCATTCTCTCTCTCTCCCTCTCTCTCTTTCTCTTTCTCTCTCTCTCTGCCTCTTTCTGTTTGTCGCTCTCAAATAAATAAATAAAAATGAACATCTCCTTGGCCTAACAGGGTCTTTTGTTTGGTTACATTCTGTTTACACAACAAGCTAGAATATACTTCACTATGTACAGAGGTTATTTTGGATCAAATTTATTAAGTATGGAGGTTGTTTTGGGCCAAAGTTCGTTTGGTTCCATATTTGGAAAGTATCTTTTTATCTTAAGTGAATTATTGAAAATTGGTTGGGCAACAATTGTTCTGTGTGACATTCTGATGATTTGATTCAAGATAGGAACTGGTTTGAAACTTAAGTTTTGGCAAGAATTGTTCTTTATTTTATCTTATTTTTTTTAACTGCTGTTTATCTTTCAGTGCATCAACTCTGCAGTGTACCCAGATCATTGTCCAGGATTTAATGCTCCTTTCTTTTCGTAGTTCTTAAGTTCTATTAGTAATGGTGGTGGAGGAAGAGTATGTTAGATTTACCAGTATAAAAAATAGGAACCACCACACCCTAAAGACTGCTAAGAGGCTCTTTCATGTATGTGCAATTGGTAGGATTTCCACTGCAATGGAAGGAATGGTGAAATATCATGGAAAAGATCTGGGTACATTTCAGTATGCTCCCTAACTCTGAAATCACATAGTCAAATGCTCACAGTACCTCTTTGCCTTCAAATAACTGAAAAACTACTAGTGTCTGCATGTTCTGAAAGAAAAGGCAGTTACATTCCAACAAGACACAAATGAAGTTTGCTGTGCTTATGAGTTGCACAGTCATTGAATAAAGCATATAACTTACCATGGAAACAATTAAATGTTGACAATGATACATTGGAATTTATTGGTGAGATGGTATGATGTAACCAAATAGGAAGGAAAGTGTAGATTTCAGCAGAAAGCTGAGGTGACCAGGAACACAATAGGGTCTGAAGGGGTTTAAATATCTGGTTCAATAAAAGTAAGCCTGCTGATTGAGGAGTTTGGATTCTCATCTGCAGGTTAAACAAACATTTGGTAGCTATGACTAAGCCAAAGAATCAAAAGACATGGCAATAGGGAATACATGCTCTAGTTTTATATAAATAGTTCCTAATACAATAAATCCATTTTTAAGCAAGTGAAACTTGGCTAGAAAGAGGAAAAAGTTAAAAGAGGTATGCAACATTGGTGGTGTTTAAGCCGAGTTTGTGCTTTGACCTGACAAGTTGCTTTCATCAGAAATAAATCACCACTGGCATTTCATTTTTTGACACAACTTTGAAATCTCATTCTTTGCTCTTGAAAAAAATATTTCTCTTGGCAAATAGAAATTTGCAGGTACTTTCTTGTAGAAATATATTCTGTGGAGGTAAAGTTGACACAATCATTTAATATATGTCCAATTCTCCCATCAAAAGAGAGTTGTGAAGATTATTGAGGCCATCTAAAAAATTATTTGATAACATATTGTATCAAAGACTTTTTAAAGAAAAATATTATCATCTCTTCATTTTTATGATTAGAATATAATCTTTCAAGATAAACTATGATCTAATACCTATGTAGCTATATGTAATTTTTCTATCATCTATCTATCTTCTATTATGTATCATTTATCCCTTTTCTCTATCTCTCTCTAGAAGTATGTTTTGACACTGACTTAGTCTTAGAAATATATTTATATTGCACCTTGGTCTTTGTATATGCACATGTTGTGCACACAAAGAAAGAAAAATTCTGCCATATTCTATTAAGAAAAAAAGAAGTAAAATAGCTAATTGGGAGCCACTGAACTGATTATGTGGTTTTTCTAGTTGTTGCTTGGAGCTCAAAAATACTTGATAGAACATTAAAGTTGAAATTAGCCTTGTGGCTACATAGATCTAGTTACCTCTTTTTTTGCAACAAAGGAAATATTAATAAAATCTATTACAACAAGACCCAAATAAACAAGAAAGCCTTAAAAGTCTTTATTCTCAAATTCTGTGCAAAATTATTCATTATGGTAACCCAGAGCATGACTCAGAAGTGTTGACTGGAGTTCTTTTCTTTAGGGAAGTAGAGGTGGAAGTGAAAGCCTAGAACAAACTGCTTTTGAGTTAACCTTATTTAAGCACAACATTCTCCATGGGGCATGAGGTAGGATGTGCAGTCCTCCAGGTATATGCCCAGAAGTGGAATAGCTGAATCACATGGTAGGTCTATTTTTAGTTTACTTTTTTTGAGAAGATTTCACAGTGATTTCTATAATAGTTGGACTAGTTGATACTCTCACCAACAGGGATTAAAGGACCCACTTTCCTCACATCCTTACCACTATTTATTGTCATTCATTTTCTCCATGGTCTCCATTTTGACTGTGGGAAGATGTAATCTAAAAAGTAATTTTAATGTGCATTTCTATGGTGGGTAGAGATGTTGAACAATTATTTATTGGGCATTTGTATTTCTTTGTAAAATTGTCTGTTTAATTCATTGTCCCATTTATTGATTGATGATATCTTTTGCAGTTTTTTTAAAACATATTTAGATGTTAAGCCCTGTGTGAAGTATAGCTGGTAGATGTCTTCTCCCATTCTCCATCTGTCTGCTTACTCTGTGGCTATTTTCTTTGCCATGCAGAATCTTTCACTTTTGTGCAATCCTATTGATACTGTCTAGGAATCTTCAGTTTGCTTTCTCTGCCAATTAAAAAAAAAATTAAAGTCGTGCTGGATGTGTTGGTGCACACCTTTAATCCCAGCGCTTGGGAGGCAGAGGTATGTGGATCACTGTGAACTTGAGGGCACCCTGAGATGACATAGTAAATTCTAGGTCAGCTTGGGCTAGAGTGAGATCCTACCTAAAAAACAAAACAACAAACAGCAAAAAAACAAGAAAGTGTTTCAAATATAGTTTATTTCATAGTAAGAGGGGAAGAAAGCAGGCTGCTTGGTAAAGAGGGGATTTTCAGAAATACCCACAGTTCTCATGGGAACTGAAATTTTGTTGAATGCAGGAAGTCTGTCCATCCATGGCCTCTGATTGGTCAGTTTAAATGAAGGTGTAGATTCTGGTTGGTCTATGGTGCATCCAGTGCTGTGCAGGTCTCAGAAAGCCTGCCCAATGGGAAAATTCTCCCAGGCCAGGAAGAAGGAAGAAGTGTAGTCATTACCTTCATCATATCGGCTTACCTACCATGGGATCCTTTTCCCTGTTTTTCTTCTTAGCCAAGGAAATTTTCTATTTCCCTACATTTTCCTAATTGTCAATTTTTTGGAGGCCATTTCCTATGTTATTAGGTATCTATTCAGCAATTTATATATATGTATGTATATATACATATATATATATATCTCCAGAGGTGTTATCCATACAGCAGTTTTAGCACTTCCAGATATAAGTTAAGGTCTTTGATGCAGCTTAAATTGGTTTTTTGTGTGCGCAGAATGAGGGATGGGGGTCTAAATTCACGCCCCTGCAGGTGGATATCCAGGTTTGCCAGTACCATTTGTTGAATAGGCTGTGTTTTCTTCCCCAGTGAATGTTTTTGATAATTTGACAAAAACTTGTTGTCCATATCTGTGTGGGTTTATTTCTGGATCTTCTCTTATGTTTGATTAATCTATATGCCTGGATTTGTGCCTGTACCATACTGTCTTTGTCACTGTGGCTCTGTGGTACAGGTTGAGGTCAGGTAATATGATGCCTCTGTCTGTACTTAGAATTGCTTTGACTATCTATGGTCCTTTGTGTTTCCACATGAATTTTAGATTTTTGTCTAGTTCTATGAAGAATATCATTGGAATTGTGATAGGGCTTGCATGAAATTTGTAAATTTTGATAGTATAACCATTTTCACAGTATCAATTAAGCCAATCCAGGAGCATGGAAGGTCTTTCCATCATCTAACATCCTGTTCAATTTCTATTTACAGTCTTAAGTTTTTCTTTATAGAGATCTTACCATTGTTAGGTTTAGTCCTACTTTGTTTTTTAGGCTGTTGTAAAAGGTACATAATTTTCAATTTCTTTTTCAGAGTTCATTATTAATATACATAAAGTATTTTTTCTATGTTGATTTTCTATAATGCAGCTTTATTGAAAATGTTTATGGGTCCAAAAAGTTCTCTCTCTCTCTCTCCCTCTGTGTGTGTGTGTGTGTGTGTGTGTTGTGTAGAATATGGGATCTTTTTAGTATTTAATCATGGCATCTGCAAAGAGAGATAGTTTAACTTTTTCCTTTTCAATTTTTAACGCTTTCACAATGTTTTTTATCTTCTTGTACTATTTAAGATTTTGAGCACTATATTGAATAAGAGTGGAGAGAGTAGACATCTCTTTTTCATTACATATTTTAGAGGAAATAGTCTGTTTTTCTTCCTTAAGTGTAATTCTAGCTATAGGCTTGCTGTAGATAGCTTTTATTATGTTAAGGTATGTTCTGTCTATTCCTAGTTTATTCAGGACTTTTATCATGAATGTGTGTTGACTTTGTCAGATACATTTTCTGTACCTATCATGTGATTTTTGCCTTTGAGTGTATTAATGTGATGTATTCATTTTTGACTTGCATATGTTGAACCATTCTTGTGTCCATAGTATGAAACCAACTTTATCATGATGTATGATATTAATGTGATCTTGAATTTAGTTGTCAAGTATTTTGTTGAGAATTTATGACCCATGTTTATTAAAGAGATTGGTCTGTAGCTTTTTATTTTTTATCCTGTTGTGTTCTTACTTGGTCTGGTTTTGGTATTATAGTTATACTGGCTTCATAGAGTGAGTTTGCTAGTGTTCCTTTCCCTTCTATTTTGTGAAATAGTTTGTGTTGATAGTAGATCTTCCTTAAAAGTCTGATAGAATTCAGCAACAAATCTATCCTGTCCTGGGCTTTTTGTGGGGAGACTGATAGTTACTTCTTCAGTTTCATTGTTTGTTGTAAGTCCATTTAGGTTGCTTTACTTTTGATAGGTTATATGCATTTAGAAATGTATTTATTTCTTCTATAGTTTCTAACTTGATGGAATATAAGACAGTGATATTTAAGATTTCATTAGAGTCTGTTGTAGTAACTTTATTTTTTGTCCTGATTTTATGAATTTGGGTGTTTTTTCTCTTTATTTTAGTTTGGGTAGAGCTTTCTCCATCTGTTTAGTTTTTCTAAGAACCAGTTCTTTGCCTGATTAATTCTAAGTAGTGTTCTTTTAGTTTCTATTGTATTAATTGCTGCCCTGAACTTTATTATTTCTTGCCATCTTGCATTCAGGCTTGGCATCTTTTTGCTTTTCTGGAGACTTGAGGAACATCATTAGGTGATTTGAGATCCCTCTGAATGTTTTTGCATGCTTGTGTGTGTGTGTGTGTGTGTGTGTGTGTGTGTATGTGTGTGTGTGTGTGTGTAGTGTATATGCATATTTTGCATGCTGGTGCACTTGCATGTGTGCTAACATGTGTGTATGTGTGGAAGACAGAGGATAATCTCACATTTCATCATTAGGAATTCTGTCAGCTTCCTATGAGAAAGTATCATCCACTGGCCTAGGTCTCTCCTCACCCCCAAGTTTATCTGAGTCCTGTCCATCAGGTCCCTGCAACAAGTTACATCACCAATTCCTGTGGTCCATTTAGCTTATCCCTCCTGGGTGTGGGGTGATGAGAGTTGAGAGTCCCTCAGGTTCATGCTTTCTAACCAAGCTTCTGTTATTTCCACATTCTCTGTATCTGGGGTCTGTTGCTTTGATCCAAATGCAGTCTGATAGTCTCCATTCTGCTTGTGGTTCTGAATGGTCTCTTGCTCCATGGGGTCCTAGCAGTGGTGGTATGGAGATGTCAATTGAGGTTACTAAGTTTAAAATCCCAACATTAAAGTCTTTTCCTTTCTCTGATCCTTTGCTGTTGGTGAGTTCATATGGGTTGAGGTTAGCTCCTCCCTAGTTCTGATTGCCTTTTGCAGCCAGTAGATTCTGTGGTGCTTCATTCAGACCATGGCAGGGGAGGACTGTGGGTGTTGGTAAATCTCTAAATTTCAAGTTTTTGTACCCCTCATCTGGCATTTACCCAAAATCAAATGGGGACCATTCAGCCTCTGATTTTAGTTTGCAGTAGTAAAAGATACTATTCTTGGTGTCAGAGTTCTTATGGTACCTTCCTCTGTCCAAATATCTTCCTATTAGATTCAATGTAAGACATTTGAAACCACACAAAAATTTTTCATCTCATGTATTTATTTTCCCTATTGAATCATCTATTATCTATCATCTATCTATCTATCTATCTATCTATCTATCTATCTATCTATCTATCTATCTATCTAGTTGGTTATAACTTATTTTAGCTGGAAAATAAATATCCTGCAAAGGAAGCAGCAGGCATGGCAGTAACAGAACTGTCTTCACATTAAATCTTAAAGATACAAACCAGTTATCTTTTGGCTAAAACCCAAATAAAGGCAAAAATGCCTTTAAAATTTTAATACACAATTGATATGTCAATGATTTGGTACTGTAGCCTGAATAAAGGGACAAAAAGAGGTAAAATTGGGTGGAGAGATTGCTTAGAGGTTAAGGCACATGCCTAAAAGCCTAAGGACTAAGGTTTGGTTCTCCAGGTCCCATGTATACCAGATGCACATGGTGGCACATGCGTCTTGAGTTTGTTTTCACTGGCAGAGGCCCTGGTACACCCATTCTCTCTCTTCCTCCCTTTTTTTTGGTCTCTAATAAATAAATAAATAAAGTAAATCTTAAAATTTTTTTAAAAGAGGCAAAATTTTAAAGCATATGACTGATACATATCATTTCATGGTTTACATATCTTTTTATTTTGCTACGTAGGTTATATCTTCCCATACCTATATTCATCTAAGAATATGGACATAAATGAAAATATAAATGTATTCACAACACATGAACATAAACACATTCCAGTATCCCTTCCTAATTCTTCCTCTGCTCTCTTTTCTTCAATTAATTCACTTATTCATTCCATTAGTTCAGTATTTCCTGAATGTCCATTCTGTGACAAATACTTAGGCATCACTGATACCAAGATGAGTTAGACACATTCTGGGTAGATGAAATTATAATGTAATAGTCAAGATAAGCATACACATGATATTACTAGCTATAATAGAGGGAGCCAACAGTATTATTTAAATATTAACAAGGGATTAGACAACCGACTTGGCAGTGGGAATGCAAGGCAAGATAATTTAGATTTGGGATAATGAAGAACAGGGGCCTGTTTTGGAGAGATGGCATCAGGCGTTCTAGGTATCAGGAATGGCATACAAAAGTCATGGATGTGTGAATGTATGTCCTATGTGTAGGATGTAGAGGGTAATGGTCATTGGGATTCAGTTGTGGAAGTCTTTGTACCCCTGGCTATATTTAAGTTTCATTCTTAGTGAGTTATGCCATAATTATCATTATGTCCCAAACTGCCCTTTGTCTGAAGGCTAAGGGCCACCTTGTTATCTGGTCCAATCATCCTGGAGTGCCATGAAGATATGCAAATAAGCTTCCCTCTGTTTAGGAGGCAATTCTCCATTCCTGCTGAAGTGTTTTGCCTAAACTCATTTGGCTCTTCAGGTGTACCTGTTTTCAATTCAAATAGTAAATAATGCTTAGAGTGCTTTCATAAGAGTGCATTTGCAATGACCCAGGGAAACCCAAACTCTGCTAATAAGCACCAAACACCTACTTGGGCTGGCAGTGGGTCAAAATGTTAATTACTCTCCAGCAGACACATTTTTCTCTCTCCATTTGCTCTTTGACCTCTTCAGAGACTTTAATCAAGTTTGAATTTCCTTTAGTGCTGAGACAACTGTAGTGTTAAAAATAAGTTAGCCCTTTGCCTGTCTCTTAGCACCTATGGTCTCAGATGCCACTGGTTTTCCTCCCTTTCCAAGTTAATTATTCAGTGTGAGCTTGAATTTTCAAATCCATCTGTTTTCTCCATCCCTATCGACAGTGTATTTATATCTGCTCTTTTACATAAAAAGAGATAGAACAATAGTTTCCCTAGACTTTAAAAAATTTGGATGAAATAGCCACTTTTTTTGCTTTTGTTTTAAAATATTTATTTATCATTTATTTATTAGAGAGAGAGCGAGAGAGAAAGGGAGGAAAATGGGCATGCTAGGATCTCTATCTACTGCAAATGAACTCCAGATGCATGCTTCACCTTGTGTATTTGGTTTATATGGGTACTGAGAAATTGAGCGTGGGTCCTTAGGCTGTGAGGGCATGTGCCTTAACTGCTAAGCCATCTCTCCAGTCAATAGCCACTTTTAGAATAAAGTTGTTGGAAAAAAAATTATTTCATAGCTGTTCTGTATGTAAATATTGAGGAAAGACTGTGCCATGTAGTTGTTATGACTGAGTTATCCTCCCTTATCACACCTATTGCAATTTATAATTATGGATTTACCTAAGTGTCAGCATTTTTAATTTTATTTATGTTTAATTATTTATATATTAAATATTAATATTATTTGGTATTTTAAAACTTATTAATTATGGACATACTTAATATGGATACATCATGTGTTTGTACCCTTCTTTCCCTCCTTGCTGCCCCTATCCCATTGGGGACGCTCCTCAGTGGGGTTGTTATTCCCCATGGGGTTGTGGGTTATGCATTGTGGGAGTAGCAGTCAGTTAGTTATTGGGGAGAGGCAATGTCTCTGGGCATGATATCCCAACCTGTGACTCTTATAATCTTTCTGCCTCCTCTACCCCCAGATTCTCTGAGCCATGTTAGGTGTGTTTAAAATCTACTTCAGTGATGAGTTCTGAGGAGCCTCTGGATCTCAGCTTTGGTAGGTGTTGAGTATCTTCAGTGTTTGTCTCCTTTACTTTGGCCCTGATTGTCAGGCTCACCATGGAAGCTGCACTCTTGCTTGTCTACCCAGTTCCTCTGTGGTTTCAGCATACAAAGTAGAAAGTTTCCTTATGACATTTTCATAATATTTAGTTTCATTATACCCTATTTTCAGTTGAGCATTGTGACTCATGTCTGAAATCACAGCACTTGAGAGGCTGAGGCAGGAGGATGACTTCAAGTTGGAGGCCCATGAGAGTTCTAGTGAGTTATGGCCATCCTAGGGTATAGAGTGAGACCCTGTAAGGAGTATATCTTTGAAATGACCAATCTGCTGTTTGTTTCCAGTTTCTGAGCTTTTTGGACCTTCTCTGCTTATAAATCCAAACTTTTGTACATCTACCATTATAATGCTCATACAGTTTTATGGGATGATGTACTGCTGAATATGGAAACTGAAAATGAAAGCCCATAACAGCTTTACATAAAACTACTAATTTTGTCTTTTGATAGGGGCAATGTCTTAGGTATTTTTTAAATATTTTAGTCTTGTTTTATTTTTATACTTCAATATATTGCATATTTTAGGATTTGAGTAGTTCTCATAAAACATATTAAGTATTAGAGCATTCATTTTTCTGTATATTTAGTGTGATCCTAAATTCTTTTTTTAATTTTTGTGCTCAGTGCATACAGTCAAGTTGGTATCTTTGTTAGTCTCCTCCCTACATAGGACAGGTCATTTCTTTTTTAAATTCTCAGAGAAGTCCAGCACAGTGCCATAAAACTAGAGTCCTGTAAATATACATTAATGATGAATTTTCAAATACCAGAAATCAGAATAGTAATTGAGTATTATCCTCAATGGACCACAGCTATAGCTAAGCTAATTGCCAAGGACAAACAAGACAATTGGATGCTATTTCTCTTAAAGTCACAAAGTAGGCCTAGCTAGAATACTGTTCTAAACCTTAGTTGACCTAACAGCCCCCAATGATATGAACTAAATTCTTCATGGAGAAGGGTGTTAACACAAAATAGGCAGTAAGGGGAAACCATTGCCATTTTCTTCATTTTACTTTAGGCTATTTCCAAAGAACTTTGTGAAATAAATGAAAACAAATGCCTTCCTGACAAGAAATCCAAGTAAATTATGATGAATTAATTATTATTTTATTTCTGTAACTTTTAGAACAAGTATACAATCTTGATTTGCTCACTTAACTCCCAAGAATTCATTATGAACATGAATTGTCAGTTGTTATTTTGCTCTACTGTAGCTGTCCACTGCTCAGAAGGGAGGGGCTACGGGGAGATAGGAGACATTTAGGGCTGGCCTCTCTCTGCTTATTTACCATGACACTGGCCAGTGTTAAAAGTAATTTCATCAAACTAGGGTGAATTTTATTATATGTTACATTTGGGCATCTCTAAAGCATTTTTCAGATGCAAGGTTTCACCATGCAACATTATTTCTATGAAAACCAGTACTCTCTGGGACTTCAAAAACAATACAGAAGATTAAATTCCTAGCAACATGGTAAGATAATGTGTACCTCTGAATGACTGGACATATCTGGACAAATTTTGCAATTTTGAGGTCATTAATATGTTTTCAATAGATACTGTTTATCTTAAGAAAACAGGAAATAAATAATTTATATAAAGATGTAGAAGCTATAAGCCAGAAGTAAAGCAAATTTACTTGTTGATTTATATTCATTAATAAACAGTTTAAATGAAGCACTTGAATTTTAATGAGATAGAGGAGGATACAATTATAATAATGTTACACAGTGTTGAATATTTAAGAATTAAGTGTATATATGGAAATGATTATTATCAGCTTTAGTTCATGCCCTGGCCGGTGGGGAGTTGAACAAGGACTCGAGGAGAAGCTAACCTGGGTGAAAGAAGGCAAACAGACACAAGAAGGAGACCATGCTAGGTGTTTGTCATGGCCTCGAGAGTTTATTCTTTTTTTTTTTTTTTCATTTATTTTGTTTGTTTTGAGAGCAAGAGAGAGAGAAAGAGGCAGATAGAGCGAGAGAATGGGCGCACCAGGGCCTCCAACCACTGCAAACGAACTCCAGATGCGTGCGCTCCCTTGTGCATCTAGCTAACATGGGTCCTGGAGAATCGAGCCTTGAACCAGTGTCCTTAGGCTTCATAGGCAAGTGCTTAACCACTAAGCCATCTCTCCAGCCCTCGAGAGTTTATTCTTACATGTAGGTTTACATAGAGTTGTAGGGGGAAGGGGACATGGTCAGGGCAAGGAGTTGTAGGGGGCAGGGGACATAGTTAGGCCAAAGATTACAGAGTTACTGGTTAAACTGCAATGCCTTTGTTTCTTCATCAGCTACCAGCAGGATGGGGGAGTGTTTAGCCAGGTGTACAGTCCCATTGTTTCTGGTAGTTGAATATTAGGTGAGGAAGTAGAAAGTTAACTTGCTATATGGCAGTCTTTGTTTCTGGTAGTTGAGTATTAGTGAGGAAGTAAAAACTTAACTTGCTATATGGCAGTCTCTGTTAACATGGCTGAGGTTTGGTTCATAGCTCCCAACAAGTTCAAATTAAGCATGTAAATATATGGTGTACAAAATATAAAACACACAGGGAATCTTCGAACCACCTCTGTAAATGTGCATATAAATGTGCTTTTGCATATAAAAGTGTATAAAGACACAAAAAAAATTTAATAGCCACCCTTTTCATCTTCTACTTTGATTAAATGGTAAAGCTTTTTAATAAATAAAATTAAAACAAGCATTGACCAATTCCATATTGGAATCATTTGAGGTTATTGGAAATGTTACTAGAAAAAAAATCTTCCTTTGTTTAAAACCTTTTAAATCTATAGCACTGAAATATTTTCAAGAGTTAAAAATGACAATGGAATTTAACAACTATCAAATGATGACATCTGCTTCTAACTCACTTTGCTGGGATCCTGGAAGTCAGAGTTATTCACTGAGCATCTGTAAAATACTGAGTAGGAAGGCCCCTGAAATCAAATTAGTGACACAGCTTTTAGTCAGATTTATCTAGGAGTGGCCAGCGCCATAAGCAGCTCTTTAGACTTTAGCTGTAGAACTCATGTCTCAGATGTGATCCAGCTTAGTTTGTAGTTGACACATTTGCTTACACACCCATCTTTCCAGTATATGTTTATCCATTTGCTTGTTCCAAATTGATGTTTATCAGGTCTTGAGACAAAAATACATTGGGTTAAAATTCATGTATTTGTATGAATTCAAATAGAACTGAGGTATAAAAATGGGAATCAGGTCGTTTTAAAGAGCTGGTCTCCTTGAGTCTTTTTCTAAAAATGGCTAAAATTAAGTTTCAGATGTCCATGGAGTGAATAATTTTATGTTTTTGTACATAAGGAAAACCACATGAGATGGGTTACAAACTCCATCTCCAAAAATACTACTTGTTTTTGCTGAGTATACAAACCTTAAAAATACTTTTTTCCTTCCTAACTATACCACAAAAATGTTTTTTTATAAGCCAAAAGAGGAAAATATGGGTACAAAGGATATCTATGAGTTTGAGGAATAATTCCTTTTTGCACCCTTAAATAACCACACAGTCTCAAGTGAATAGTTCTCCATGATGCTAATGTGTCTAGGTGAAGCACTATTATTGAAATATAGACACCAGCTCTACAGTGAGTATGTAAATAAAACTAACTTCAACATTATAGACTTACACTATCAACCCATTTCTTTCAGATTTTAGTTCTCTGGGTTTGTAGGAGAACGTAAAAGAACCTCAGAGTTCCTGGTTATTTCCAGCTAATTCAAGAGGTCAAGGTGGTACTAGAGAAGACAAGCAGGTACAACTAGATTAATCTTTCTGAGTCTTAGTAACAGAGGTAGTAAAATTGACCTCAGAGGCCAGTTACATGCAATCTTAGGTAAGTTATTCTAAAAGGCAGAGATTGTTATTGAAAGTATTTGATTAGCCCATATGAAATGGATACATATACATAATCAGATATCAGACCTCACTGTGAGTTGTCCCCCCTTAGGTGCTTTGAGGGAACTGTTAAAGTGTGCAAGACAAGGCCAGGGTCCTTGGTGAGTTTGAAGCCAATGGTCATGGATAACCATTTTGATCAGTGATCAGTTTATAACATTTGAAATAATACACCCACAACTATAGACCTTAGCTATCTTGGACTATCTCTTCAATATAGATCAACACATGTATCTTGCTAACTAAAGTTAACACATGAAAGTCATAGCAGTGACCATACTGCTGTTCCATACTGCTGGGGGTCACAAATACATATTGGGGTCAAGCACACTGGGTCACCTGCCCTTTAAGTTATATCACTACCATAGACAACATAGTCCAAGTCCTTGGTGATCCATGAGTTTTCCTAAAAAGCTTAAGGTGTTTCAGGGTGTTTTCCATATTGTTGATTTCTTTTTGGTTACCCTCCTTTGTACTTGAGGCAGACGTTTCTGGAAATTTCCACTCAGTAAGATGTAGAGGAAAGGGTTAATACTGCTGTTGGCATAGCTGAGACAGATGGAGAGACAATAGCCCACATAGAAGGCCAGTGTGGGCTGCTCCACCTGCAAGTTCACCAGCTGTATCACGTGATAGGGAGTAGCGCTCAGGACAAAGACTGCCACCAGCACCAGCACCATTTTTGTCAGTTTTAGCACTCTCTGCCTTGGAATCCTGGGGTTGAAACTGCCAAGGAGACAGTCAGAGAGAGAGAGAGAGAGAGAGAGAGAGAGAGAGAGAGAGAGAGAGAGAGAGAGAGGGAGAGAGAGAGATGATAAGCATGGAAAATGATGGTATAATAATTTCATAGAATTTTTTGTATTGAAAATGAAGCTAATTTAAAATTTTTATTAATTAGTTTCGTACTCAGTGAATACAGTCAAGTTAGTACCATTGTTAGCCCCCTCCTCCTGGCCCCTCCTTGTTGGGGTATATGGGTCATGCATTGTGGGGTTTGCCATCAGTTATTGGTAGGAGGAAATGTCTCTGTATATCATGACCCAATGTGTGGCTCTGACATTTTTTCCACCCCCTCTACTGCAAAATTTCCCTGAGCCATGTTGGGTTCATTTTAGGTCTGATGAAGCTCATTTTTATATTCCTACTTTAGAATCATAGGAAAGGTTTTATAATTCTTGTTAAAAAATTCCAAAGTTTACAAAGCTGAATGTTTTCGACAATAAAGAATATTGAATGATAACTTAAGGTTTAAAAAGGCATAAAGGAGACCATAGTGATATAAATATTTGAAAAGATAAAATGCAATAATGTTTTTTATAAAAATGTTGATAATCTTTCTAGAAGATACAGCTTGATTCTCTGTTGAGGTTGGATCACATTTAGTGACTCAATTCTTGGGATAGAATAGAGTAAGGAGTAACCAGTGACAAAATCTGGCACACTAGTTTAACCTGGTGATCAAGGCTAACATCGTATACCTATTAGGTGACTTTGTGTACTGGTATGAGAAGAATCAACCACCTGCCCCCAAACACATCTAATCATGATAATATTAGAAAATATTAGGATGAAGGTATACAGGGTGCCTGGCCAGTGTTACTTAAGATTGTGGAGATCATGAAAAACATGGAAAGTGTGAGAAAATCTCACAGGCTAGAGGAGACTGAGGCAACATGACAGGTAAGGGCAATGTGTTACTCTGGATTCAGTCCTGAAACAGAAAGTACAAGATGTTATCCTGAACTGAATCTTGAAACAAAGAGAGGATGTACATTGAAAAACTCCAGGAGTCCAACCAGGTGGAACTTAGTTAATAGTAACACCTTGTTACTATTTCTATCTGACAAATGAATCATGACACTGCAAGAATCAACAATGGGGAAATCAGACAAGGGCTGTATGAGAACTTTCTGTACTATATTTGACACTTTTCTGTAATTAAAAATTATTCTAGCACACAAAATATTTTAAAATTTCCCAATTTTATCTTGCTATATCTTATTCAGGTATTTAATGAAAATTGTATAGGATTTGAATAAACTCTGGCAACCATGTGCAATAAAGAGCCTGGAGTTAAAGATCATTTAAAATAAATGACTCCTTTGTAGCTGTTCAGAAGAGGTACTGACATTCTCTTATCTTCTTATGCTTTGAGGCATAGTTGGAAAGTATAAATTTTGCTTTATAAGATGTACTTAGTAGTTCTAAGGAAAATGTTATGAGAAAAATGATCTGATTTGGGCAATTGTTTAAAATAACTCAAGCATCCTCTCTGGCTACCTTCATGTCTAACATTTGAGATGGTTCGAATCAGTTGTCCCCTATAAAATCATGCGTTTGTAATACTTGGTCCTCAGCTAGTGACAATATTGGAGGTGGAGTCTTGCTGGAGGAGGTATGTTGCTGGCAACAGGATTTGGAGTGTTCTAGTCAGCTCTTCCTTGCCAGAGCTTGGTTCATGTTTTTGTTGTTATTGATTACTTGCCGTGGCAGAAGTGATGTCTAGCTTCTGCTCATGCTATGCCATGCCTTCCCATGCCAAAATGAAGCTTCTCAAGTCTAAGCCAAAATAAACACTTATTCCCATCAGATGATTTTGGCCAGGTGTTTTGTTACAGCGATGTGAAGGTAGCACAATATTCCATCTGATTACATTTCAACTTTCTTATCAACTCAAATCCCAGTAACATGTTTGGAAGTTATTTTTTCTATAAATGCTACTTGCCTTTCTCATTCTAAATAGACTGCCTTTTAGTAATTTCAGAGTACTGAAGAAGTTAAAGAAGGTAAGTTAAAAAAATCTTATAAGCCAATGGATTTCTTAAGCCTTTGATTCCAAAGTTTGTCACAAATTTGGTTAAATTGTTCACATAAACTTTAAGAATATTTACAATGTTACACTTGGTATACAAGTAAATGCAAAAACATTGCATTTCCAAAGAAATAACTAAAAATCTACCCCAAAGACAAAATTTAATAATAATCATTTACCCAGAATGTTATGTAATTACTAGCATTTATCTGGCAGACCAACTTTCAAGTTAAATATAATTTAGAACCAGTCATACAACTTCAGAGCCCAGTGTCTTTAAAAGTCCTTCCCAGATTTATTATCATTAGGCAAGTTTCGGTTTCATTTGCAATTAATTTTCTTCTAGTCTGAAAGAGATACTCCTATAATTCAAATATTAATGGAATTAAACATTAAAAGACAAAAATTGAAAGGGTGCAATATAACATCAGATATTTACAAATGTATAAAACTGAAAAATATAACTGAAACAGTTAAATAAGATTGTTTATGACTAACTTGATCTTAGTCTCTATATAGAATATTGAAATTTTCATTTTTGTTAAACTATTATTGATTTCAGAGTTTGTTACTGAAAGATTCTCAAATAGCTGCTTTATAATATGTCATATTTTGATAACATGACTTCCTTAGTTTTGTATTAATACCCTTATATTTAAGCATAGTGAGTTTTAGATAATTGATACTTAAGATTCTGTTGCAGATCTCAGGATGTCTGAATTGTCCTTTTAGCAAATAAAGCAGAGTAACTCAAACACTTACCACCTGGCATCCTTATTCTCTTGATACATCTCCCAAGAATAGCATAAAATTAAAATGTAGCAGGCCAAAATCAAGGGTAAAGGGAAAAAGAAAGTTGTTATTGTCAAGTAAAGTGTATACCTGTGAAGCAAGAAAGAAGTAGGGAGAGAAAGAGAGAACAAAGAGAGATAAATCACTATTACATTCAGTGTAATAGGTTTTACAGTTGCTGAAGTTTCATTCACTAGTTTTCCAAAGTCCAGGATAAAAGCCAATGGAAGGCATAAGATCCTTTGGAACCCCTTTTATAGAGAAGTCCTGCTTAATTGCTCACTGACAAGGAGGTTCTCTTTTCTAGCAAAGCCCTTCTATATAGAGTGCCAGACAGAGGCTACTTATATAATCACTATATCTAGTGTGACTAACAGTAATAGATCACATTGAGAAGCATTTATTATTTAATAGCCACTGGCCTTAGTATTTTGTATATTTTATCCCATCCGAATCTGGGCAATGCTGTTCATACAACATGCTCAATATCTGCATGTGATACAAGACCAAAATGGAGGCTTGCCCAAGTTTATACAGCTTGTAATGACAGAGGTGTCATTTGAATTTAGGCAAATAGTTGGTCTCCAGAGCCTTGATTTGTGATCAAGTTTCCAGATGGGCACTCAATGGGCATGGAGAAGTTCTGTGGTAAGTAAACATTTCTTCCATTGTTGCTCTTTCAGCAAGAACTCCTTTCTTTCATAGATGCCAAACATCCTTCCAGGAAGAACCTTGGCCTTGGTAAAAGGAGGCAGATCCAAAAAGGTGGGTGGACAGGGTGGCGGAGTGAGAACCCATGGCCAGAGGCACCCTGAATGCAATACAGTGGTATAAATCTCAGTTCTCTTGAAGGACTTGACTCTTCTGACAGAGGTTACATCCTCAGAACTGTCTTTGGTAGTCCTTATCCTGTGTCAGCCACCAAGAAATAGTGGTGGAAGTAGACATTGCTACAAATAGCTGACCTTTTTCAGTATTCCTGTAACATAGGCAAAACTCAAGAGAGCACAACCCAAAGCATGTTCTATGAATATGCTGTCCTTTTGGGTGGGCTGAATTCTGGTTAATCCATCAGCCTTAGTAAGAATATTATTTCACTTTTCCATTGGCTGATGGCCTTTGACTGTGACTGCAGTTGATGCTGATAGGATAAAAATTAAACTTGTAATCAATGCTATGTATGTCATGTTATTATGGATAGAATGCATTCCCCTACAATTTGTGTGTTGAAATCATAACCCTCTATATGATTGTGTTAGAAGTGAAGGGTATTTGGTCTCCAATAAGTGCACTTATAAGAAGTGACATAAAAACTGCCTCCTGTATTTTTTCCTCTCCTGTCATGTGAAGATACCAGGCTAGGCTGGCAGAATAGAGCCAGACACTGACCACACTGTTGCCTTGATCTTGGACTTTAGCCTCCAGAGTAGTGGGAAATTGATATCTATTTTTAAAAGTTTTATTTATTTGTACTTGCAAGTGTGTGTGTGTGTGTGTGTGTGTGTGTGTGTGTGTGTGTGTGTATACTAGAGTCTTGCTACTGCAAATGAATACCTGACACATATGCCATTTCTTGTATTTAGGTTGCTTGGGAATTGAACCTGGGCTGGCAGGTTTTGCACACAAGCACCTTTAGCCACTGAGCCATCTTCCTAGTCACATTTATTTATAGATCAGCTGGTCTGTCAATGGTACTTTGTTTTAGCAGTCTAAACTAGGATATGCATGCATCTGTAGCTTTTTATAAAAATGAGATTTCGGGGGCTGGAGAGATAGCTTAGCAGTTAAAGGCACTTGTTTGCAAATCCTGATGACCAAGGTTCAGTTCCCTAGTATCCACACAGAGCCAGATGCACAAAGTGGGACATGCATCTAGAGTTAACTTACAGTGGCAGGAGGCCCTGGTGTGCCCATGCTTGCTTGCTTTTTCTCTCTATGTGCTGCTTTCTCTCTGTCCAAATAAATAAATTTTTTACTTAAAAAAAAAACTGGATTTGTGGTTCCTACTGCCATCTCTCTCAGGCTATGTCTACATAATGTAGAAATCATTTATCTACTTGACAAGTGATGGAGTGAAAACAGTATGTCTTTCAGACTGACTTAAAATAATGAAAAGAAAAAGCACCAGACACAGCATCTGGCTCTTAAGAAGGCCTCAAAAAGTGTTAGTCACAGACTCTGATGTAATGGTCAAACTTTTAAGTAGAAAATGGAAAACTTATGGTTTAATTTTTTTCTCTTCAAGTTAAAATAAATGTAAGAAATGGCTGTGGTAATTGCTGTATTAAGTGTTCTAGGGATTCATAACAAATTACCACATTTGGACAGCTTAAAACACTCTGTTCTCTCATAGTTCTGAATGGGAGAAGTCTGAAATGAAGTTTTGGCACAGCTGGTGCCTTTTTGAGAGCTAAAGGATAATCTCTCTCTCTCTCTCTTTCTCTCTTTCTTTAAGCTTCTAGTCATTCCTATCAATCATTGCTGTTTCTTGGTCACAAGCAGTTCATTCCAATTTATTTCTGCCTCTGTTGCTGCACATTGAATTCTTCTGTGTGTACCTCAAAGTCTCTTCAAATTTCTCTTTTCCCATCAGGACCTGCAGCCACAGGGCTCAGAGCAAACCTTAATCCAGTTTGACCTAACCCTAATTGGATTGTATTTGTAAGGACCCCATTTCCTGATATGGCCAGGTTAGGATTTGAATATCTTTATGGGTGTCACAATTCAAGCACACTATAATAGCATATTAATAAACTGTGAAGGTGGCTAATTATTAGACTATTTCTGAACATTCCCTTCCATTGATTGCTGTGTTTCTGGCACAAATGCTGTGGCCCATCACATTCATATTTAAATGCATTTGTGCCCTCTGAGGTTACATGATTGAATTCAAAATCTTTTTTTTTTTTTCTTAAGGTTACCCTCTCCTTCAAATTAAACTATCACCTGGATTGTGTAGAGGACAAACTCAAGAGGGAAGACTGGGAAGAGGAGGATCCTCAAGGACACTCTCTAGGCTGCTCATGTGTTGACAAGAAGGATGAAGTACTTCACAACTTAATTCAGTTCTATTTTTCTTACGTGTTAGCAACTTACCAGAGTACATCATCAGGGGATGTTAGATCAAAAGCACAACTCTCCATGCCATCTTTAAATTTGATGACCTTTGAATGGACCCAGACAGGCAATGCCAGAATAAAGGAAGCTGCCCAAAGGCCCAAATTGATGCGGATGGTCCTGTATCTCGTTCTCCAGCTCGTCAGTCGAAATGGTTGGACTAGGGCCAAGTACCTGTAAAGCCAGTTAAGAAGGGTTTGGGAACAATCAATAAAAGCACTGAGCTCCAGGATAAAGGTTCATGACAAGAGTAAATTATTAGTATTATTATCCTCTCTGAAGCACACCTCCATCATAAGAGAAAGTTATATTTTTTAAGAGATTGCTGATACCTGTAGAGAAAACAACTCTTGACCCTGTAACTCCGAATAAAACACTCACTGAAATAGCTGTCAGCTTCAGGAACAAACGGAGAATGGTAAAATTCTGTGGTGTAAACTTCTTTCTTTACAAAGATACTTCTTTCATACAGGAGGTACTGGAAAACTTTGTCTCCAAAGAATTTTTTTCTCCAGGATCAAGAGATTATCTTCCCAGTGGGATTATCTGACAGGAGACAGGCAGGAGGAAAACACTCTCCTGATAGAGGTTCGTGGGGAAATCTAGTGAGATGAAGTCACACCCCAGAGACACTTTGTTCAGGTGGCTTTACAATTAGGTGTCCAGACTCCTGGAAGTTTGTTTTATAGAAATAACAGGGAAATAAACAAACATGACCAGTAGAGACAATGAAAATTCCTCAGGAAATTTAAGCTGGAGGCTAGAGAAGGATTTTCTTCTTCCTTGTCTTTATTTTTAGACCCATAAATAAAGCATAATCATCAATCAAACCTAAAGTCCTGACATATCAGATATATTTGTTCTTGTAGCAAATCTTAGAATTTTTCAGAGCCGACTGAAAATGCTAAAGGATAAAATAAACATGGTCCAGAAGGTAGGCTGTTGGAAGTCACAGTTTTGCTTGAATGCAGAGTGGATGAAGATAGTAGTAGTAGAAATCAAACAAATGTAAAAAAATCATTTTGTTACTCACAGATATTTTTCCAAGTATTTCTTTTGTAGAACTGTTGGTGAATATTAATCAAGTTACAATCCCTGCCTCCTTGCTCTTTTAATTTTGCACAAGAAGCAGGACATTTTGCACTCAGTTAAGGGGCAGGTCTCAGCCCTCTCTGTCTGCTGACATGTCTTCCAAGTAGCTAAGGACAGAAGACTCCTTCCCATTGCTGGGGAAGTAGGGATTGCACTGTAGCCAGCCATCATTCTGCCTGAAATTGAATGAAGGAATCAAGGCAAGAATCAATTTGACAATCTTTTCTGATAGCGTCTTTATCCCAGGAAGGATGGGTTTTCAAACCATTCAGATAAAATTCAGAACCTCATCATGACCCAAAAGTCTTTTTCCCCTAGTCCTACCTGTTTGTAACTTGGGCTGGAATTTGTTTCAGATTATCCCCTGACTTTTGTGTTAGACAGCTTTCCATTACTATGACAAATACCTGATACAATTGACTTAAGAACAGAAAAGAATTATGTTAGCTTATGGTCTCAGAGGCCTTGGTCCATGATCAATTGACCCTGTTGCTTTGGGCCCATGGCAGAGTAGCACCTAGCAGCGCAAAATTGTTCCCCTCATGGCCTGGGGGTGAAAGAAGGAGAAATGGGTCAAAGCCCCACAACCCTCTTGAAGAGCATGTGCTCAATGACCTAAGGACCTTCCATTAGGTCCAACTTTGTAAAAGGTTCCCCTGTTTCCAAATAGCACTCCATTGAGGACCAAGCCTATAGCATAAGCACATTTAGGAACATTCCAGACCAAACTACACAACTTTCTTCCAGGATTTCCTCCCTCTCAGGGCCACACAAGATCTGGTAAAGTCTGCTTTTACTTCTCCCCACTCTTCCTTTGAGTGTTTACTTAACTCTTCTCCTTTTCCAACCACACACTCCATATAAGTGCCAATGGCTACCAATGTAGATCATCAAAGATCCCTCCTGTTCTTTCTTGGATGCTTCACTGTAAGGGAATAAACATTCCTTCATATGGTTCTCCACTCAATGTCTATGCTAGAGCACTGGAAAGCAAGGGCTATCATGAGGGCAAGGTCCCAGTAGCAGACAGCTTCAGGTTCACTGAGATGAGCTTTCAGACCAGACACAGTTATGGAGGAAGATATATTTATTGAAGCTTACAGATCCAAGGGAAGTTACATAAATGACAGAAGAATCTGGCCTGACTTCACAGGACCAAGCGGAGAGAGAAAAGCACAAGCCTAAAAGCCAAAAGCCATATAGCACAGCACACTTCAGGAACTCCAGCTAGGCACATTTTGCATATCTTTAGATTGAAATCTGAAACCCACCACCACACCTTAAGATCCACCCAGTGACATTGCCTCCAGCCAGGTGGCTGTAGATGCAAACTACAAACAAATAAACAACTGAATATATTGGGGACCATCTATTCTATTCAAACCACCACAGTCCCTGACTAAGGCTATGCTATCTCCTGCAGCCAGATGTTCATGATGCCCATGTTCAACACATTTTCTGGATGAATGCATGAAGAATTCTCATTTATACTTGTAGATTTTGGATATTTTAAAGAAGTTATTTATGGGTTTGAGAAATAGCTTAGTAGTTAAGGCACTTACCTGTGAAGCCTAAGGACCTAGGTTTGATTCCCCAGTACCCACCCACATAAGCCAAATGTACAAGGATCACATGTGTCTGGAGTTCCTTTGCAGTGGCTAGAGGCTCATTCTTTGTCTCTCTCTCAAATAAATTATTTTTTAAAATAGTGTTTTTTAACCAAAGTAGCCAATAATAAAAGCCTAGGTATCTTGCCTGTATGTTTTTATAATTTTTGTATTTTTTGGAGGTAGAAAGTCACTATGAACTATTCTGCAGAGTTGTCAATTATTACAAGTCAAGAAAATGAGAGATCAGAAATACTCAATGTATGATCCATTAAATTAGAAATTAAAATAACATGTCATGATGCTCACATAAGTGCAATAGTGGTGCATAGTCATGGTGGGAAACCAACTGCTCTTGATTTGGATAACTGATCCTCTCAGTGGAATGTGACCCATAGCTGGAGCTGGGAAACAAGTCAGAACCATATCCAAACATGAGCCCATTCTCCATTATCAAGCTACCACCAATCATGGGCTACAAGTGGGCCTACACTTATTAAATTCTCTATAAAAAAAATAAGGGTTATCTCATTTGTCTGGTGCTAACTTTATACTCCATTGGAAAATCTGCTTCTCTTTTTCAGATAGACACAGATCCTAAGGAGAGAACCACCCCATCATACCTCAAAAAAGGCCCTGGATGAAATTAAGAATAATTTGCAAAACAAGCAAGGATGCTGTTTTCTTAGTGAACTAGGTACCAGCACAAGGGTGAAGGATAGTGACACAGAACAATCAACTCCTACCAAATCATATATCCAGAGACACAGAGGGTCCCAACACACCTCACCACTGAAGCAGACCCAAAATGAACCCAACATGGCTCAGGGAAATTTCGCAGAAGAGGGGGAGGAAAGAATGTCAGAGCCATACATCGGGTTATGATACACAGAGACATTTCTCCTACCCATAACTGTGGGTTAACTCCACAATGCATGACCCATATACCTCAACAAGGAGGGGCCAGGGGGAGGAGGTGGACGAGCCTAACATTGGTACCAACCTGACTGTATTCACTGAGTACAAAACTAATTAATAAAAAAAAATCTATATAAACAACAAGGCATAATTATGGCACTGACATTTGTTTATGGCCATACAAAAAACTCCATTTCTCTTAGAAAGTTGCAGATTTGATTGAACTTTATAAGTTTGGTAGAATTAGAATTATAAGAAATGCCAAGGGACATTTGTGCTTTGTCAAATGATCCTCTGGTGGAGACAGGGCCAGAAGGAAAGGGCCTGAATTTAGTAATTATAAAATGAAATTTTAGCATCCTGTGCCTATAGATTAAAACAAAATAAAAGTATATGCTATTAGCCATAGAAAACACAAACATACCTACACATACACACACACATACTTGCCAATACTAAGAACAATTTTGATGGGTCTGCTGAGGCAGAAAGTACACATTGATTTTATTTGTTATAGAGTATCTGTAGATTATCTATCTTAAAAATACAGCGAATATTCTCCTGTTTCCATGGCACAGAGTATTTAAAGGATTTTTTTAATCCCCAATAATAGAATTACCATTAAGGCCTGTACTTACAGCTGTTTTCTATGTGGGCATGGCCTGGAAGGGTGTTATCCCTGGCTGTGGGACACTGGAAAGCTATGGGCTTTCCTCAAGACACAGATCACACTGGCTGACAATCATTGAACTCACTAGAGTTAAACAATGCATTGTTTTTGAAATGTGGCATTAATTATAAATAAATTGAGAAATATAATCTATACATTCACAACTCTTTTACAGAAAAAAAAACCAAGACATAAAAATGTGTAAAATGTTACCATCATTAATCATTTTGTCATAATGAATGATTTATTTGTACTTTGCTATTCCTGTTTAATCCATCTTGAGACCTTTCTCTATTCTATATTCTCAAAGGCCCATTTAGAATGGTGAAAGATATGAGACTCAAGAAGAAGTATGGTTAGATTCAGGGAAATTTATGACCTGCCAGACACCTTCAAATCTGACATTCATTTATTGATTCATAATTCATCAATATTTTTTGAGCAACTATTTGCCAGGCACTGTCATGCAGACATATGTGATATATAAGTGGGTAAAACTTTGCCTTTGTAGAATGTACTGTTGAAAGACAGGAGAAGCTGGACAATGAGCAGTGCAGCATGCAGAGATGTACAAAGCAAATAAAACAGTATGTGATGTATTTGAAGCAAAGTAAAAGAAAAAGTGGACTTCTGGTTAAGATGGCGGCGTAGGTACCATGCCAAAGCAGCCTGGGGGGAAAAAAGACCAAAAAACCTCAGCAAAATACACACTTTTACTAAAAAGTGAGGTGTATAGGAAACTGAAGCGGCAGCGGAGAAGTAGGAGAGATCCAGAGCATCCAGAGCCCGCACAGGCCAGCAAAAGCGGCCCTGGCAGCTCCGCCAACCAATACAGATACAGGAAGCCTTTAGAACCCCAGCCAGACAAAACCTGGAAAGAAGCTCTCCTCGCCATATTAGAATCAAACTTCCAAACACACACACCAAAGAAAAAATATTGAAAGCAGTTAGAGAGAAAAATCAAGTTACCTACAAAAGTAAGCCCATCAGGATTATAGCAGATTATTCAACACAAACTTTTAAAGCCAGAAGGGCATGGAGTGATATATTCCAAGTTCTGAAAGATAACAACTGTCAACCAAGGTTACTTTATCCTGCAAAGTTATCCATTCAAATAGATGGAGAAATAAGGATATTCCATGACAAAAGCAGGTTAAAGGAGTATTTGAAGACAAAACTAGCTCTACAGAAAATACTTGATAGAATCCTCCACGCTGAAGAAAAGGAAAAGCACTCATATAAGGAACCTAGAAAAAACAAGCAATACTCAAATACTAGTTAACAGAAGAGAGCACAGGTAGAACCAGAACCACAAAAAAAAAAAAAAAATGGCAAACATAAATACACACCTTTCAATAATATCTCTTAATATCAACGGCCTCAATGCCCCAACGAAAAGACATAGATTCGCAGACTGGGTTAAAAAGCAGGATCCTACAATTTGTTGTCTCCAAGAAACTCACCTTTCTACAAAGGATAGACATTACCTTAGGGTGAAAGGTTGGAAGACGGTGTTTCAAGCAAATGGGCCTAGAAAACAAGCAGGGGTTGCTATCCTAATATCGGACAGGGTAGACTTTACTCCAACATTAGTCAAGAAAGATAAGGAAGGTCACTTTATATTGATTAAGGGCACACTCCAACAGGAGGACATTACAATCCTAAACATATATGCACCTAACATGGGGGCTCCCAAATTCGTCAAACAAACACTATTAGAACTAAGGTCACAGATAACACCAAACACAGTGGTGGTGGGTGACTTTAACACCCCACTCATCAATTGACAGGTCATCAAGGGAAAAAATAAACAGAGAGGCATCTGGACTAAATGAGGTCATAGAAGGAATTGGCTTAACAGATATATACAGGACATTTCATCCAAATGCTGCAGAATATATATTCTTTTCAGCAGCACATGGAACATTCTCTAAAATAGACCATATATTAGGACACAAAGCAAATCTTCACAAATTCAGGAAACTTGAAATAATTCCTTGCATTCTATCTGACCACAATGGAGTTAAACTACAACTCAGTAGCAAAAAAATGGAGACTAAACAATACACTATTAAATGATGAATGGGTCAATGAAGAAATCAAAAAGGAAATCAAAAACTTTATAGAGTCAAATGATAATGAGAACACAACATACCAAAATCTCTGGGACACAATGAAGGCAGTTCTAAGAGGTAAATTTATAGCCTTAAGTGCCTATATTAAGAAATTAGAGAGGTCACAAGTAAACGACCTAATGCTTCGCCTTAAAGCCTTGGAAAAAGAAGAACAAGGCAAACCAAAAATCAGTAGACAGGAAGAAATAATAAAGATTAGGGCAGAAATTAATGAATAGAAACAAAAAGAACAATCCAAAGAATTAATGAAACAAAGAGTTGGTTCTTTGAAAGGATAAAGAAGATTGATAAACCCTTAGCAAATCTGACCAAAAGAAAGAGAGAAGAGACACAAATTAATAAAATCAGGGATGAACAAGGTAACATCACAACAGATTCCAGAGAAATTCAAAAAATCATAGGGACATACTATAAAAGCATATACTCCACAAAGTATGAAAATCTGAAAGAAATGGATGATTTCCTTGATCTATATGACCTACCTAAATTAAATCATAATGAGATTAATCACTTAAATAGACCTATAACAAACATGGAGATCCAAACAGTAGCAGAGGCCAGTAAGGTAAAAAGGAGACATAAAGGGTAGAGAAAGGAAGGGAGGAGGATACTTAATAGGTTGATATTGTATACATGTAATTGCAATGATTGTAATGGGGAGGTAATATGATGGAGAATGAAATTTCAAATGGGAAAGTGTGGGGGTGGGGAGGGAGGGAATTACCATGGGATATATTTTATAATCATGGAAAATGTTAATAAAAATTAAAAAAGAAAGAAAAAGAAAAAGTGGAGCATAAAGCCAGGTGTGGTGGCACACGCCTTTAATCCGAGCACTCATGAGGCAGAGGTAAGAGGATCTCCGTGAATTCAAGCCACTCTGAGACTACATAGTGAATCCAGGTCAGCCTGAGCTAGAGTGAGACCATACCTCAATAAACCCAAAACATAAATAAATAAAAGTGGAGCAGAGCCAGGGGTTCGAGTCTTCTGGATTGGGGTGGTGTATCAGTTACTTTTTGTCATTTTTGGGAGAAAATACTCAATCAAAATTAGCTTAAGGAAGGAAACAGTTTATTTTTCGTTTATAGTTCTGAGAGAAGACATCATGGTGGGGAAAGCATGGCAGGAACAGACAGCTGGCATCACATCATCATAGTAGCAGGAGGAAGTAGAGCATGAGCATGGAAGCCAGGCTGGGCTGTCCAACCTCATGCTACGTGGCCTGCCTGGTAAGCATGCAAGCAGCAACTGCCCAGCATCGTTCATATTCAATGACCACTCTGTCCAGGTAGTTCTCATGGCTCTCCCCCAGGGATATGCACATTCTGCACAACTCTACCTCCTAAAGCTTTCAAACCCTCCATAAATAATATCACTAGCTGTGAATTAAGGATTCAAACACATGAGGGCTTTTTATATTCAGACCACCACAAGTGGGAAGAGGAAGATGATGGAGATTTTAAGTAGGTTACTCTTGGAGAAAGCATATCGTGGTTGTACATTATTTTCATTGTCTTTGTATTTCCATGTGGGGAGAACTACTTGGACAATGTGGTCATTGCATATAAACGATGCTGGGCAATTTCTGCTTGCATGCTTAGCAGGCAGGCCAGATAGCAGGGTGGTTACAACTACCTGACATCTCTGAAATTTGATAGCCTGGGTCTGAGCCTCCACCACTCACTGGTTATGTATGTACTGTTATCACAATGCCCTGAAATGATGTACCTTACATGGTTGGTAGAAAGGGCTATGGCACTTACTAGGACCATAGTAATTGTTATCCTCTTCTCTGTGACCAATAAGCAGATTTGGGGAAGAACTTTGTTTTGGCTCATGGTTTGAAGAGATACAACCCATCATGGTAAGCCTCAAGGCCTTTTACTCCAATGACTTGCTCCCTACAGGTAGGTCCCACCTCCTAAAGGTACCACAACTTCTCTAAACAGCATCCCCAACTGGAAACCAAATGTTTGAACATATGAGCCTATGCAAGACATTTGATATTCAAACTATAACAAGAACGCAGTGGAATAAATTTTTAATGGTGTGAATTGGTAGCCTTGTGTTAACTAAATGTAATCATGTATGGATAAAATTCTTTCTTGTACTGAGAAATAGCTTCATATATCTACTATATTCATGTCACTAATTCTTTAGAGTGGTGAGGTGATGATAAGTAACTAAGACAGAAAACATTTGAGGAATAGCCCTGGATAGGGAGTTAGGAGGCTGTTGTAGTCAGCTTTACAATGCTGGGATGAACTTCCAAACAGACACAATTTATAGGAGGAAGGGTTTATTTCAGCTTATAGATCCAAAGGGAAGTTCCATCAAAGGTGGAAGAAACTGGCTTGCTTTCACAGATCCAAGCAGAGACACACAACTATACAGCCAGCACTACAATCAAGCAAACAAGAAAACAGCAGGACATCCTTACAAGCAGCAGGCACCCAGGCAGAACTAAGAATTCTCTGCATACCTCTGGGCTATAAATCAGATACATCCCCAAACATACTGTGCTGGTTTGATTCAGGTGCCCCCCATAAATTTAGGTGTTCTGAATGCTAGGTTCCCATATGATGGAGATTGGGGAATTAATGCCTCAGGGAGGGAGTGGATTCTTGGGGGCAGGCTTATGGGTGTTATAGCTAGTTTCTCCATGCCAGTGTTTGGCACACTCTCCTGTTGCTATTGTCCACCTTATGTTGGCTAGGGGGTGATGTACACCCTCTGCTCATGCCATCATTTTTCCCTGCCATCATGGTGGTTCCCCTCGAGCTTGTAAGCCAAAATAAACCTCTTTTTCCAAGAAGCTGCTCTTGGTTGAGTGATTTCTACCAGCAGTGAAAACCTGATTGCAACAGTAAAGAGGTACCAAGGAGTGAGATTGATGCTGGACACCTGAGTGTGTGGCTTTGGCCTTTTAGAGCTGATTTTCAAGAGGAATGTGGAAGGATTTGAAACCTTGACCTAAGAGATACCTTGCAGAGCTATAAGTACAGCTTGATGGACTATTCTGGTCAGAGTTGAAAGACCTGAATGTAGTAAGAACTATGGACTGTGGGGTTTGGCTTATGAGGGTGAGAAAGAGCTTTGCCTGGACTGGTCTAGCAGTTTGTGTGAAAAGCTTGCTGTTATGCCTAGGTCCTGAGAAGTTGTGCAGGGATGCTCTGCATAGAAATGAATTGGTATGAGCAGAGAGATACGGCACAGAAAAAAAGTGAAATCTTTGGGCCTAAACTGCTGTCTGTCCACCTGCAAATTGTTTAAGAGATTACAACCTTTGAGATTGGGCCAGCTGACCTGTACTGGGGCAACAGAAAGGATGTAGACTCTTTTGAAGGGGCCTGAGTGTTCAACAAGTGTCCTGTTCTTCAAAGTCTACTTTATTCCCCCCTGGATTAACAAATTGGCACCCTACCTGGTATTGTGGAGTATAAGAAATGCAGGAAAGAGAGGGTCATTGAGTTTGCAACACAGTCTTGTGTTTTGGAAATGGCCATGGGCAATATGAAGCAGGTTTGCTGATTGCCTGCATGGAGACCCCATGGGTCCATGAGGATGAACCATGGATTGCAGTGGAGACCCAGTGGAGATGTTGGGACCACAAGTTGGCTGCTAAGGAAAGTTGCCAGCCCCAATGAAGTTTTCCAGAACTGTGAGTAGACTAGCTGGTGGGGAGGGATTGGAACTCCAGAGACTTGTTGTTGGTTAGAATTATTGGACTTAGAGATTTGTCACTAGAGTAACTTGAGTTGTTGGACTTGAAGCTACAGAGTTTGATGTTTGCCCTGGTCGTTTTAAATCTTGTATTGGCTGAATGTTTCGTTTCTATGCCCAGTGCCATCTTCTGCAGTGTGAATGCTTATTTTATGCCATTATGGGTTTTTTGAGGTTTATTTTTTGGTATTATGGCTCAGTTAAAAGATCTTGGACTATGGGGACTTTTAAAGTTAGATGAATGCAATGCATTTTACATCATGTCTGGTTATCAGTTTATGGGGGCCAGGGGCGGAATGTGGTGGTTTGATTAAGGTATTCCCCATAAACTTAGGTGTTCTGAATGCTAGGTTTCCAGCTGATGGAGATTGGGGAATTAATGCCTCCTGGAGGGAGTGCATAGTTGGGGGCAGGCTTATGGGTGTTATAGCCAGTTTCCCCATGCCAGTGTTTGGCACACTCTCCAATTGCTATTGTCTACCTTATGTTGGCCAGAGGGTGATATTCACCCTCTGCTCATGCGATCATCTTCTCCTGCCATCGTGGAGCTTCCCCCTTGAGCCTGTAAGCCAAAATAAACCTCTTTTTCCTAGAAGCTCCTCTTGGTTGAGTGATTTCTACCAGTAATGCGAACCTGACTGCAACACATACCTGAGTGATAAACCGCAGAATCTTCCCACAGTAATACCTCTTCCAGCCAAGAGGCTGGGAATCAAGTTACAACCTTTAATAAAACATCTGAGTCTACTGGGGGACATACATTCAAACTACCGGAGTCCTACTTTATTTTCAGCTTTGCTGCTAACTCTGCTAATTCTCTGTGCCCCTCACCTCTATTTGACTTGCCTTCCTTGAAGGCTATAAGAACAATTGGGGAATTTGTTTTGGTGTTTAATATTTTGTGATTTTGTGATCTCTTAAAGTGAAATGTAAATAGAACCTTAGTCCAATCGGAAGATCAGGAAAAGAGAGATTTTAGTGGTTTATATTTCTGATTAAAAAGTTATCCTTTATGAGTCTTGAAGAACATACAAAAGTAATCAGCCTTAAAATGAAACAAAGGAAGAAGAGGTTTGCTATTATAAACCAACCCTGACGTGACTGAAATCAGAATTACTGTGGAGAGGCAGTGGAGGTTCAGGATGAAGTTATACTCTGCCAGTCTCTTCACTTACCTGTCCACACTCATTACAGTCATGATGGCGCTGCAGGCAAACTGGTTGCAGGTATCCAGGGATGTGATGATGGTGCAGAGGGTCCCCCCAAACACCCACTTTCCTCCCCTGGCCCACTGGTGAATAAGAAAGGGCATTCCAATGATATGAACCAAATCAGCCAGAGCCAGGTTGCAGATATAAATGTCAGGGATTGTTTTCTTCCTGGACCTGAAAGACAGAGAGAAATTAAATATTATAACACTTGAAGAACACATCTTCAACATATATCATATGTTTTAAATTTTTCACTGCCTTAATTTTAAAAGTTAAAAGGAAGTAGACACAGATGCACAAGGAATGCCTAGTCTTGTGCACATTTAAACATTTTGAACTAATAGTTGAATAACTGACATTTTTTAAAGTCCCCCACTAATTCTTTGATATACCTTTCAAGAGGTACAGTTGAATTGCCTCTGAGTGTTAAACTCAGTAAATTACTTCTATTGTTAGAATATGGTAGAAGTGACCATGTGTGTAACATTTTAAAGTGGGACACAAAGGCTCAGTGGGGCTTTCTTTTTTTCTTTTGGAACAATGTCTCTGGTGAAGGCAGCTGCCATATTGTGAGTATACTCAGGTCTGTAGAGATGGTCAGACACAGAGGAGCTATGGTGATCCAATTCAGGTGTCCCCCATAAACTTCTGGGTTCTGGATGCTAGATCCCCAGATGATGGCAATTTGGGAATTGGAGCCTTGTTGGAGGAAGTGTGTTACTAGGGGTGGGATAATGGGTGTTAAAGTCAGCTTCCCCTTGCCAGTGTTTGGCATACTCTTCTGCTGTTGTTGTCTACCTGATGATGGAGGTGATGTTCAGCTTCTGTTTGTGTCATGGTTTCGCCTGCCATTATGGAGTCCCCCCTTGAGTCTTTAAGCCAAAATACACCCCTTTCTCCCATAAGCTGCTTTTGGTTGGGTGCTTTATTTCAGCAATGTGAAGCTAACTGCAACAGGAACCAAAACCTTTTGCTAAACTAGCTAAGCACAAGCATGTCAGGTTCATGAGTGAGCTGCCCTGAACAGATCCTTCCTCAAGCACCTGTCATGCCTTTAGGTGAGTCGAAGCTTGGAAGGAAAACAATTACAGCTTTAAGAGAGACACTGAGCTAGAATCACCCAGCCAAGCTGCCCTTGGATTCCTGATACTTGGAAACTATGTGAGATAATAAATGTTTATTGTTCCACTAGACTTGGGGATAATTTTCCATGCAGTAATAAATTACACAAACTCAAAGCACATTCAGACATATACCTTAGCCTATACTCCTTTCCACTACTTGAAATAATAAACAAATAAATGTTTCAAACAAACAAACAAACAAACAAGCAAATGGTTTCTATTGTGCAATGCAAATTTTCCTACCAGAGCTGAGACTACTATAAAATTTCAACCACTAATTAGAAACATTCTCATAAAGCCTAACCCAAGAATAAAGAGCACCAATGAAGAGCTTGGAATCCAGACAGAAGCCTGAACTATGTAACGTGACACATAGTGCTGAGAATGATCTCATATCTCCTGTGGCCATGAATGCAACACTATCTAGATATAGCATTCTTACCTACTGGTGAAGAGGTTTTTGAACAAAAATTAAAAAATTAAAATTAACTGCTTCACCAGGAGTGGTGGCACATACAACTTTAGTCTCAGAACTCAGAAGGCTAAGTTAAGAGAATAGCTGTGAGTTTGAGGCCACAGTGGTGTTGCCGAATGAGTTCCAGTCAGCCTGGGAAGACTGACACTCTGCTTTGAAAAAGAAAAAGAAAATAACAGCTTTTTAGGAGATGACTCATTCAATAATAAATAGGTGTCTCTGAGATTATGTTCATTAATTCAACAAGCACTTCATTGAGCACAACTATATATACCAAACATATTACAGTGCTCTGGGTCTGCAAAGTTCGGTGATCAATAAATTCTATCATTATGGAGCTATAGTCTAGAAATGTAACAATAAATGATTGGATTACAATTTAATGGTACAAAGAGAAGCTCAGGACGAGGAGGATGACACCTATCTCCATGAGGCCCTGTTGCTGTCAGCTTCTTGTTGCTGGTGAAAGCATCTGACCAAGAGCAGCTTTGGGTGAAAAGGGTTCGTTTTGGCTTCAAGACTCTAAGCGAAGCTCCATGATGGCAGAGGAAAATAATGGCATGTTCAGAAGCTGGACATCACCTCCTGGCCAACATCAGATAGGCAACAGCAACAAGTGGAGTGTGCCAAGCACAGACAGGGGTAAGCTGCTTATAATACTCATAAGCCCGCTCTCCAAAATACATCAACTCTAGGAGTCTCCAATACTCAAATTGCAACAAACTGGGGACCCAGCATTGAGAACACATAAATTTATGGGGGACACCTGAATCAAATCACCACAAGCTCACTACAAGATGGATTTCTTAGCAGAGGTGGAGTCACAGCTGAGAACACCTACTCCTTAAAGTTTCACCTCATTTGATAGTTCACTTCAGATACAGGACAATGGATGTAATATAAATAATAAACTATACTCAATATGCTATCTTGAAATGGCAGAAAATAAATCAAAACTATTTAAAGAGATTATAAACTTTTCTGACAATATGATTCATAGTCTCTTTTTAGTATTTTCTTCAGATTTCTCCTTGTTGGACTTCGTTAGATTTCTGTCTGTTATGACTGAAACATTTTATGAAACAGACTTGTGATGATTTTGTCCAGCATGTTTTCCACACAGTTAACACAGTCATATCTAATGCTCACTAATTTCAGGAATGATAAAATAAATTTTAGTATCCACAATACATACAAGATATTATACAGCTGTTAAAATTTATAGTGTGCAATAATATATAGCCAAATGGGAAAAACTTATAATATGGCTTCAGAAAGAATATTAACTATATGTGTAGCATGATGGCAGATTTATTTAAACATTCATTTTTATTTGTATTTATTTAAACATTGCTTAAATTTGTTTAAAAATAACTGACTGCTGCTCCCACAATGTATAAACCACAACCCCATGGGGAATACCTGCAACCCCACTTTGGAACATCCCCAGCAGAATGGGGGCAGGAAGAAGGGAAAACAACATATGAAATATGTTGTTAATAATAGTAACAATAATAAAAACATAAATAAAATAAAAAGTATGAAGGAATATGTCAAACAATCACTGTGATTATTTAGCATCTAACTAATTTTTACTGATCTCTGTATTTTCTAATCATTTTTTTCAAAATTTCTAGTAAAACAGGTTTAACTTATGAATTCAGAAATAGTATTTGTCATGGCTTATATCAAACTCACAAAACATAACAGCACATATGCAGAGCACTGTTCTGATCATACTTGTTCTTAAACCATTATCCATCATTTCTGAGATTTTTCTTCCCAACTGACTGCTGATGAAATTTGGCCAATAGGAGACAGGTAGGAAAGTAGAAGGTAGGAGGATAAGAGAAGGCAGAATGGTTCTCCTTCTTGTTGCTGGCATCTTTGAGAGTCGTGTCCTTCAATGGCTCAGGTTTCTTCCTGCAAGTCCACAGCCTGCGATTCCACAGTGCTACACCGACTTCCCACCAGACAACATAGACTCCTGTGCTCTACGAAACCACCTATGCTTCTTAGCTTCACCTTCAAGAGGAAGCTGGCAAGTGCAAGAGGCAAACAGGGAGGAGCTTAAACATGGCCAAGCCTGACTATCCGAGTTTTACCCAGTGCTGTGGCCTCCTTTAGGCTTCCTGAAGCTATTTGTTTATTTCTATTTCCTTTCCTAGAATTTATTATTTGAGCCATATTTTTAATTGATTATTTTTAATATATTATGTTGTTTCTTAAATTATTACAAGTGTTCAGATTTTACCTTCCTTACTAACCTATGAAAATTTTAGAGTCAGACATGCTTGAGTTTTCTTTGGTATTTTCACAACCCCCAAGATAGTGCTGGGCATGCACTAACATTTAGTAATACTTACTGACTCAATAGCAATGTTTCAATCACTTTAAAAAATTAATCTAAGGTCATGGATTTAACACAGTGCAAAGCACTTGCATAGCCTGTGAAAGTCCCTGGATTCAATTATATATACACATATATATAATTTATAAAATTTAAAATGTTTGATATTTACAAATGGCATAGCAGGATACAGTAGGAAATTCCTGAAATTATTAAAAGGAAAATCCTAATGTATAATGTAAATCTAATTGTTTACTATGAATAGCATAAAATACCACAATTCACTATCTATACAGAGAGAGAGTGACAACAATAATCTGCACAAGGTTGGCTGATGAGAAGCCCCTTGGGTGGGTGACAGTTGTGGGCTCCTCTGCAATGTTGAGCATCTTCTATGCTGCCAGCCTGAGGGCTGTTCTTTCTTGCTCTTCCTTGGTCCTTTAAGGATTCTTCTATCTACATGGTTAATCCAACAGTGATCTGTATAATTCTGATGATTTCATTTTTTTATGGAGGAGGAGGAAATAGCCTGGAATTTGGAATCATAACATCAGGATCTAATTTTTCATGACCACTACTTATTAGCTATATGATACTGGATGCATTATTTATATGTTTTAAAATGAGCACAGTAAGAGTGCTGCTGTTTTAAATGAATGTACAACTATGCATTTCAGTGTAATATGTTCCCAATAAGTTTATTGCAGTTGTGTTACTATAATGCTTGAAAACACATATTGGTTAGTTTTGCAACATATAAATATAGGGAAACATTTTAAATGTGGAAATTAAAGGTATCATTAGAGATTAGGAAAAAATTTATCATCCTGTATTTATTAAAAGTAGTAAAACTTAGCCATGAAAATAATGGGAGGATATCAAAGTTACTGAGTATCAATGAGACATGTATGTACTAATCCTAAATGCACTCTGTGAAATTTAGAGAAAACATTCCTGTTCTTATTTATCTGCCTAAACTTTTGCTGTACTAAGGACAGAAGAAATTATCTGAATTATCAAAAAGATATTGAACAAAGGCAGGAAGTCCTGGAAAGTGGATATCTCTGTTTGGTCCCTTTGAGGATGGTCTACATGGAGGGAACAGCACACTATGATTCCTACATCTTGAGGTATCGGGTATATGCTCAATTTTGCCCAAGCAAGTGAAAAAGGCCTTTGTGTTTATTGTTTTTTTTCCAGCACAAGTGGATTAGCTTCCTGAGGTTATTCTATTGCTGGAGAATGAAATGGCTAAGGAGTTTTAGCCCTTATGAGGGGGTGAGTTAATTGTCTAAGGAAAAGCCTCCTAAAGGGATTGTTTTTAAAGTTCCACTTTTTAAATTTATTTACTTATTTACTTGGGAAAGAGAAAGAGAGAGAGAGAGAGAAAGAGAGATAGAGAGAGAGAGAGAAGAGAGGATGGTCATGCCAGGTCCTCTAGCCATTGCAAATGAACTCCAGATGCATGTACCACCTTGTGCATCTGTCTTACAGGGGTCCTGGGGAATCAAACCTGGGTGGTTTGGCTTGCAGGCAAGTGCCTTACCTGCTAAACCATCTCTCCATCCCCCTATAGGGACTTTTAAGCATTCCCCAGGTGATTGTAATATATAGCTAATAAGAATCCCTGTACTGCGGGCTAACTCCATAATGCATGACCCATATACCTCAACAAGGAGGGGCCAGGGGGAGCGGGTAGGACTTGGAGGAGGCTAACACTAGTACCAACTTGACTGTATTCACTGAGTTCAAAACTAATTAATAAAAGAGAAAAAGAATCCCTGCATTGGGCTGGAGGGATGGATTAGTGGTTAAGGCACTTGCCTGCAAAGCCAAAGGATCCAGATTTGATTCCCCAGGACCCATGTTAGCCAGATGCACAAGGTGGCATATGCATCTGGACTTCGTTTGCTGTAGCTGGAGGTCCTGGTGCACCCATTTTTTCCTCTCTCTTTCTCCCTCATTATCTCTGTCAGATAAATAAAAAATAAAATATTTAAAAAAGGAACCCCTGTGTTACTGGATATAGCGGTGCACAGCTATATTCCCAGCACTGGGAGGTAGAGGTAGGAAGATCACTGTGAGTTTGAGACCAGTCTAGGATTACAGAGTTAGCTCCAGGTCAACCTGGATTAGTGAGACCTTACCTCATAAAACCAAAAAAAAAAAAAAAAAAAAAGGCTGGAGGGATGGCTTAGATAATAAGGTGTTTACCTGTGAAGCCAGAGGACCCAGGTTTGATTCCCATGACCCACGCTAGCCAGATGCACAAGGGGGCGCATGAATCTGGAGTTCCTTTGCAGTGGTTGGAGGCTCTGTTGCACCTATTCTCCCTCTCTCTCCCCCTTTCTCTGTCAATTAATTAAATTAAATGTTAAAAAAAGAAACAAAAGAAGCAAGAAAGAAAGAATCTCTGCATTGAAAATTTACTGACCCGATTCCCTGAATAACACTAACTAAGGATGCAAAAGTTCTGTATAATAAAAAGAAACAACACCAACAAAAAACCCAAGAGAGAAACACAGGAGGATAGAAAGTCCTCCTATGCTCCTGGATAGGTAGAATTAATACTGTGAAAATAGCAATTCTACCAGAAGCATTATATAAATTCAATGCAATACCAATAAAAATGCCATCATCATTCTTCACACAGATAGAAAAAAATAATGTCAAAATTCATCTAAAATGGCTGAAGATCTTAGATATCCAAAAATATCCTTAGCAAAAGAAGCACCTCTAGAGGTATCACCATACCTGACCTAAACATACACTACAAAGTCACAGTAACCAAAACACTGGCATAAGAATAGGCATAGAGACCAATAGAATGGAAGACCCAACCTTTAGTTCAAGTAACCACAGCTACTTGATCTTTGAAAAGCTCCCAACAAAGTACACTGAATAAAAGAGCATCTTCAACAAATGATGTTGGAAAAATTGGATAACACATTTAAAAAAATGAAACTGTACCCACTCCTCTCATCATGCACAAAAATCATCTAAAAATGGATTAAAGACCTTAATATAAGACCTGAAACTCTCAAACTACTGGATGAAAAAAATAGGCAGAACTTTCCACAATATAGGACTGTGGAAAGACTTCCTAAATAATATCCCAGTAGCCCAGGCAATTAAACAATCACTCAACCAATGGGATCTCATGAAACTAAAATATGTCTGTACAGACAAATACACCATAAGTAGAGCCAACAGACTACCCACAGAATGGGAGAAAATCTTCACCACCTATTCCACTGACAGAGGCTCAATATCTAGAATCTACAAAGAACTATATTAAACTAAGCAATAAAAACTCAAACAATCTACTCAAAAAGTGGGAAGAAACCTGAGTAGGGAATTCTCAAAGGAAGAAATACAACTGGCTAATGTCCACATAAAAACATGTTCAATATCCTGGGCTGGAGAGATGGCTTAGCGGTTAAGTGCTTGCCTGTGAAGCCTAAGGACCCTGGTTCGAGGCTCGGTTCCCCAGGTCCCACGTTAGCCAGATGCACAAGGGGGCGCACGTGTCTGGAGTTCGTTTGCAGAGGCTGGAGGCCCTGGCGCGCCCATTCTCTCTCTCTCCCTCTATCTGTCTTTCTCTCGGTGTCTGTCGCTCTCAAATAAATAATAAAAAAATTTAAAAAAATGTTCAATATCCTTAACCATCAGAGAAATACAAATTAAAATAACTATGAGATTTCACCTTACTCCAGAAAATATGGTAATCTTTAAAAAATATCTAATGATAATAAATTTTGGTGAGGATGCAGAAAGAGGAATGTCCATTCACTACTGGTGGGAGTGAAAACTTGTACAACCACTGTGGAAATCAATATGGAGATGCCTAAAAAAGATGAAAATAGAGCTACCAGATGATGCAGCCATACCTCTACTGGGCTCCACTCTTCACTGCAGAGATATTTACTCAACCATGTTTATAGCTGCTTAATTCACAATAGCTAAGAATTGAAATCATACCAGATTCCCAGTGTTGGATGAATGCATAATGAAGACATGGTACATATACACAATGTGATTTTATTCATCGGTAAGAAAAAAATGATATGAAATTTGCAGAAAAAAAGTGAGCAGACTTGGAACAGACTATACTAAATGAACTTACACAAGCACAGAAAGACAAATGCCACATGTTCTCCCTCATTTAGTTCCTAAACTGGAACACTCTGAGTTGAAGGCATAGCTGACAGACAAAAAGAGGGTTGGAAGAGTTTTGGGGGAGGGAAATAGGAGGAAAGGAGGAGATATACACAAAATCAATTCCAAAATGAATTGAAAATCTTCCTCTTGGATAGCAGACTAAAAGATATTACCCTTCATAGAAGCATGGAGGTATCATCTGGTAAGAAAGATCCAGGAGAGTATGGGATGAAGCCTATCCCTGAAACATTTGGCTCTGTCTTGTAACTCATAGTACCAGACATTGGTTATATAATCTATGTTGACTTGTTGACTGAAGAGACCTATAAGGTCCCCCAAACAAAACAGGGTTCTGTTAAAGCACTTGATTACTGCCTGAAGTAAAAGGTAAGACAGTATTGCTGAAGAATCCACATCCTGTCAGTGCAGAATATCAAGAGATTCAGCTGAACCTGGAAGGAAGCCAGTCCCCAGATGGTTAGCCCATATAATTCTAAAAAGCACTACCTAAGCTGCTGGGTGAAAATGGCCAACAATGTTGTGAGCAAAAAGGGGCCATTGTTATATGAAGCAACCAGCCTGACAAGATGAACACACCTGTGCAACCGTTTCACAGAGTCTAGGTGGGTAACCAATAGCTCTCTGATTGGCAGAGATGTGCTCAGTGGAAGAAACCCATACCTGGAACTAGGAACTAAGTCAGAATCCTATGGAAACCAAGATCATGAACTCAGATGAGAAGCTCCCACCAATCTTTGTCCAAACATGAGGCTACTCCCATCAAAATCTCTCTAAATTACCAATGCCTATCCCCTTTAACCTATTCTGATCTCACTCACTATTGGAGAATAAATTTTCATTTTTTTTGTTCAGAAAGCAGCAAAGAACCAAGGACAATAAAGAAATCTATCAATAGGACAAGGATAGCTGACTCTGTGGCAGGAGAGGAACCACTTCTTGCTCAGCAGCTAGGGCCTAGGTGAAACTACAGAGAACTGCAAAATAAACAAGAGTGGTACTTCCAAGGCTTGACAACCTGGTCCAGGGTGATGCAGACAGACACTGAGGATACTCAAAATGTATCAAAGCAGAAATCCAGAAGCTCCCAAGAACTCAACACTAATATAGAGTTAAAGCACACCCACAAAAGCTCAGGGGGTTTTGTGGAAGAGGGGGTAGAAATAATGTGAGAGCCACATGGTGGGAGGGAATATCCAGAGGTATTGACCCTCCCCTCAACAATGATTGACTGCTGCTCTCACAGCTCATAACCCACAATTCCATGGTAAATACCAGCAACCCCACTAAGGAGGGCCTTCAGTGTAGTGGGGACAGGGAGAAGGGAAATGATGGTACCAACATATGATATATCCATACAAAGTTTATATGTAATTAATAAAAAATAAAACAAAATATAATAATCTTGTTGAGGAGGTAGCATAGTTGGTAAAGTGCTTGTCACACAACCTGAGGACCTAAGTTTGGATATTCAGAACCCATGTAAAAGCCAGACATGACGGTGGTTGACTATAATCTCAGTAGTGGGGAGGTGGAGACAGAAGATCCCTGAGGCTTGCTAGCTAGGTGAATCAGTGAGCTCCAGGTTCAGTGAGAAATCCTGTCTCAAAACTAAGGTTGACACTAATTGAGGAAGGCATATATGTTAGGTTGGGATGGGCTTCCAAGATGGAGTCACCAAAGTCAGCAGAATGGTGACAGAGGCATAGGGAAGTGGACTATCCAACATTCTTCAAGAAACCACCTGGTCATTATTCACTCCTTGCTTAACAATGTCCCAGGTCATGGTTTTCTGCCCCCTTATTTCATAAGTTACATGGTCACTGTTCTAATGTCACACCCTACCTATTTTAAATGGTTAATGTAATGATTTCCCCTAAAGGAACTTTTCTATTCAACTTGGCAAATAAGTTCTTTTTCCTTCCTAATCTTCCCCCAACTGAAAAAGCTCTATAAAACCCACTACCTGAAAACTCAGGGTGGCTGTGCTCCTCTCTTGTGAGTCAGTCCTTCCAGGTCATGCTTGTCCTGAATAAAAGCTTTCCTCTTTGCCTCAGAGTGGTTTGCATTGCCTTGGTCACTCCCAAACATTACAGCTGGTGCCATGACTCGCATAGGAGGCTCCTAGTTGCCTTCTTGAGTGGCTAGTCCTCCTTTCTCCTGATCAGACTACTGAGCTACCATTGACCCTTTGAAGGCCTTGAACCACCTACCAGGAACAAGCTCCTCCACTCCTCATGATTTGCCCACATTCTCCCTTCATCTCCTCCCTCCTCCTGATAAGTGTCCCTCTTGGGTTAGTGTGCTCTTGGGCTTAATCCCTCCTTGTGGAAGCCATGCTAGCATGCCAGGCTACACCCCTCACTCACTTTTGGGCCCCACTCTCAGATCTCAAGAAAGACACACTCTTGACACCTTGGCTCTCTCACTCTCTAGTCTATTGTACCCTAAAGGGTGCCTTTTGGTTTGGTTCCACTGGTCTTGGGACACTTCCTCCCCCTCTATCCTCTCCTCCACTTTCTGAGGTCTCATCTTTAATTTCCAGTTGCTTACTCCATGGGGAGCACTTACCTTGTCCACTAACAGACTAAACAACTGACAGTTCTGACCTGTACAGCCTCTGCTCATGTGGAGGTGTAGACCCCATTCACCCTAATGGTCATATTGTTGTTCTGTGTAAACCCAGCTTAAGTCTTGGTTCCTTTCACTCACCCTTGTTTTACTCTTTCTGTCTCCTCTCACTAGCCCTTTTACTATACTCTCATGCTTTCATGGGCTAAATCAATTTCTATTATGACTTTTGGATGACATCAAACCTTCTCTGATCTTTCTCAGCAACACTTCCTGGACACATATAAGCTGGATAATGGTTCCAAATGGTATTTTTGATTTCCAAATTCTCATTGACTTAGAAAACTTCTGCCAATGGCAGGTGGTCTGAAATATCCTATATTCAGACATTTTTCACTCTGCCTGCACAACCCTCTCTCTGCTCTACCTGCTGTTCTCACCAGGTCCTTCTAGCCAACGTCTCAGGAATGTTCTCTAGTTCAACCGCTCCCCATACTTGTCCTCACCCTCTACTTTTGACCTGGATGTCATAGATGACCTGGCCCCAACAGCTTCATTTGTCTTCATCTGTCTTCTGTTCTGACTCTGTGCCCCTGCCACTACAGTCTCCCTTCTCCATTTCCTTTCCTCATTCTCCTCCTGCACAATGTATTCATTCTTACAGGGACAAAATGTACCCTTTATGTGAGGTCACAGACACTGAAGGAATCATTCACATTCATGTTCCTTTTTCCATGTCTGATTTATCCCAGATTGAGAACTGTCTAAGGTCTTTCTCCACTGATTCAACATGCTATACTAAAGAATTTTACTACCTTACCTAGGCCTATGACATAACCGGATGCTCACTATTGCACTTTCCAAGTGGGGACATTTGCTATCTCCAGAGAGGACCCTGACTGGAAATACCATGCTCCCACTAACTCCCTTGGATGGGTGGCCCGTGATAGGATGGTTCTTTGCCTCCTGGCTGGCCTACAAAAGACATCCCATAAGTTTGTTAATTTTGACAAACTCTGGACACTTAGAGGCCTAATGAAAATCCAGCTGAGTTTGTAGAATGCCTAACTCTGGCTCTCACCCAATACACTCCCCTCGACCCTGCTTCCCAAGAGGACATGATAGTTCTCAACACCCATTTCCTGTCCCAATCTTCCCCTGACATCAGGAAAAACTTAAAGACCTATAAAAGGGCCCTAAAACCTTTCAGGGAAATCTGCCTGACTTGGCATTTAAAGTTTTTAGTAGGAGAAAGGACCAGGAACAGACCGAGAGGGTGCCAGAGACGGACAGCAGTTTTAGTTCCTGGTTATGGCCCTGAGGCTTCCTCCAAAGAAGATTACGGAGCCCAAAGGCTCACCACCACAACCTTGCTTCAAATGTGGCCACACTGGTCACTGGCAAAAACTTGCTGTAACCCGCACCTGCTGGCAGGACCCTGTCCCCACTGCAGATTTGCTGGACACTGAAAGGTCAACTGTACTTCTTTGCCTCAACAAGGTAGGCTAGCCTCTTCTTCTTGTCCCCCACAAGAGCCAATAACTGATCTTCTGAGTCTGGTGGCTGAAGACTGATGGAGCCCTGGAACCTTGGCCCCCACCAACACTCTCCATATCACAATGGAGGAGCCCAGGGTCACAGTTCAGCTGGCAGGAAGGCCTATCTGATTTGTTATGAGGGCCAGTTGGTCAGTCCTACCATCCAATTCTGGTAAGACTTTTTCCTGACAGATCTCTGTGTTGGGTATAGCCTATCCCACTCACCATGCATCACCTCCCTTACCCTGTGTAGACTGGGACACTTCCCTCTCTCATTCATTTCTCATAATACCCTCTTGTCCTGTTCCCCTTCTGGGTGGGGAGATCTTATGCAAAACTCTCTTTATCTCTGACTTACTGCTCACACTTTATCTTCCTCCTCATGCCAGCCCCCTTCCTTACAAAAACAAATCCAAGTTTCCCCCTCCCTGTCTCTGAAGTTGATCCCAGGGATACTTCCTTGCTGGCACTAGCCTCTTACCACATGACTGTCCTCATCAGTCTGAAAGATCCGACATTCTTTCCCTGTCATTCTTAATATCCAACCTCACTTAATTTCTTGCTTGTTCCTAGTCAGCCTCCTTCACCCCTTACAATACTCCAATTTTGCCTATTATCAAACCTGATGTAACCTGCTGCTTATTCCAAGATTTGTGCCTAGTCAATGTCTCAGCTATGCCCATACATCCTGTGGTCCCCAACCCCTATACTCTCTTCTCTCACATCCCTTCCTTCACTACTCATTTTTTAGTTCTTGACTTCAAAGATGCTTTCTTCTCCATTCCCTTCCACCCCAATTCCTATGCTCTCTTTGTTTTCACCTGGGAGGACCCTGATACTCATACTGCCTTTCAACTCACCTGGACTGTCCTCCCCCAGGGTTTTAGAGACAGCCCCCACTTATTTGGTCAAGCTCTCTCCACTGACCTTTTGTCTCTGGATCTGTTGCCTAGAACACTTTTACAATATGTAGATGATCTGTTGCTTTGCTTACCCTCTCTTTACCTAAATTACATGCCAACAAACTTAACTTTCTCAAATCTAAGAGATATTGAGTTCCCCCTTCCCCCAAAAGGTCAACTTTCTTTAACCCAAGTTAGGTACCTGGGTTTTCTCCTTACCCCACTTCACGACAACTGACCCTGGACTACAAACATCTTCACTCCCTGTCCCCACCTACCTCTAAGAAAAAAATCCTCCCTTTTCCTGGCTTTGATGGGTTTCTTATAATGTGGATTCCAAACTTTTCCCTCATGGCAAAGACACTTTTCACTAAAGCTAAGGAAAACCCTCGTGAACCCCTAGATCTAAGTATGAGAGAGATGATGCCTTCTCCCACCTGAATGATGCCCTCTTGGACGCTCCAGCCCTTGCCCTTCCAGACCTTTGGCAGCCTTCTCTTCTTTAGTCCACCAAAAAAATGGGTAATGGCATTGGGAGTTCTGGGCCAAATAAAGGGTCCATCCTTTGCCCCTGTAACTTATCTTTCTAAACAATTAAAAACCTCTGTCTGAGTTTCCAACTGTACCTACATCCTCCTGCTACCGATGCTCTTCTGGCCCAAGAGACACAAAAATTCACTTTTGGACAACTAACCATCCTCTTTCCCCAGAGGCTTAAAGATTTACTCTCCAACTTTTGTCTACACAGGCTTGCTCACTCTGTGCCAAGGCCTCTCTACAAGGTGGAGTTTAACCCCCTCCCTCTTTCAAACCCCACCAACACAGGGGATCACTTCCCAGAGTGGACTGGCAAATAAACTTTATTCACATGCCTCCTCACAAAAATACTAAATACCTTCTCACTATGGTGGATACTTTCTAAGGGTGGGTTAAAGCTTTTCCTACTACAGGAAAAACTATAAGTATAGTTGCCTCTCACATTCTCGAGTCCATTCTGCCACACTTTGGCCTTCCCCATGCCATTCAATCAGACAATGAACCAACCTTCATTTCCAAGGTGACCCAAGAGGTATCCAAAGCCCTGAAAATAGAATGGAAACTTCATATTCCATATAGGTCTCAGTCCTCAGGCAAGGTAGAAAAACAAATGCTATTCTCAAAACTCACTTGTCTGAACTAACTTCTAAACAGTGACTATCCTGGCCCTAGCTCCTTCCACTTGTTTAGCCCTAATCAGAGCTACTCCCAGGGCCTCTCACTCCTTAGCTCTTTTGAGTTCATGTATGGGCGCCGCTTCCTATTAAACAACCTTCCCCCACTACCAGAAACTTCTCTCCATGGGTACTTACCAACTTTCACTTTTATCAGAAAGCTTCTCCCAAAACATACTCACCACCTGCTTCCTGAACCATCAGAGGGAACCACAACTCTGTCACTTAACCCTGGAGACCAAGTCTACCTAAAACAGCTCTGCCCACAGAAACTCAAGCTACTCTGGATCAAACTTCATCTGGTGATCCTAAACATTCCTGTGGCTGCAAAGCTTCAGGACATACCCAGTTAGATCCACCTATCATACCTCTAGAGAGGCAAGTCACCTCCATACTACTCTACTTTATCCAGGGATAAGTACACTGCTACCACAACAGGCCCTCTCAAACTTCAACTCTCTCGTGTTCGATCCCAAAATGTTCTTCTTGAATACACTGATGTCCCTCTGCCTTCCTCTCTCTTGCCTCAAGCTCTCTATGACTTGCCTCTGAGTGCTCATCCCCTCTTGCACCTGGCGTTTTGATGTTGTAGCTATTGACAAGGATAACCAGCTCCTTAATTCTTCCTTCTGTCCTTTTATGGGGTGTGCGGAGCTCATCTACCTTACATTATCTATAACAGATGTCACCAGCTACTGCCCCAAAGCCAGCTCAATACAGGAAGGGTACAAAGAAAGGGTGTTTCACTCAGGAGTAAGTTGTAACAGCATGCTACATTGGCACTGACAGAAGGTTCTCTTTATTGATCTCACCACTTTGCAACCTCTAGCCACCATTAAACTGCTTCCTCATTACCTGTCCTGAAGGGAGACCCATCGGCCTCATTCTCCAGCCTCTCCCATAAAACCTCATTGCCCCTTCAGTCAGCATAAAGACATTACAGAAGAAAAGATGACTGTCTCTTATCATTAACAAAGGGTTGGAATGTTAGGTCTGGATGGGATCCCAAGATGGAGTCACCAAGGTTAGCAGAATGGTGACAGAGGCCTAGGAAAGCGGATTATCCACATTCTTCAAGAAACCACCTGATCATTATCCTCTCCTTGCTTAACAATGTCCCAGGACATGTCTTCCTGCCCCCTTATCTCATAAATAACATGATCACTGTTCTAATGTCACACCCTACCTATTTTAAATGGTTAATGTAATGATCTCTCCTAAAGGAACTTTTCTATTTAACTTAACAAATGAGTTCTTTTTCCTTTCTCACCTTCCCCCAACTGCAAAAGCCCTATAAAGCCCATTACCTGAAAACTCAGGTGGGCTGTGCTCTGCTCTTGAGAGTCAGCCCTGGCTGCTTGTGCTTTTCCAGAATAAAATCTTTGTATGGTCTGGTGACTCCCAAACCTTACAATATGAACATGTACACACACATACATTACAGCCCCCCTGCAAATGCTGCCCAGTAGTAAGAACTGGCCTAAATCTTAGCAGTCTGAGAGTTGCACCTCAGATGTTACTGAATGTGAAATAAAAGGATATGTAGAATAATCTTTAATTGTTTTTCACAAATATTTTCCAATTCTGATGAGTAATATTTAGAGGAGGAAGAATTCATTCATTTATTTAGTTTTGAGTATCCCTTAAATTATGGAAGAAACAAAAAAGGAAGTACTTACCTTATTATAGTGAAAACAATGATGATGTTGCCAAGCAACCCTGTTACACAGATAATCCCTATCATGGAGGGGAGGATGACTGCATCCACGATGCTGGGGGATCGATTATCAAACTCTTTATGGCAGGATTTGTTTAAATGTTCTGTAGAGGCATTCCAATATGATGAGTAAAATGAAGTCATTGCTCTTCAGTTCCAGCCTTAAAAGCTGTGAAGTAATTGGAAATAGTTTATTTAATGAGTTTCCTCAATATGAATTTCATTTGTCTAATTCAAAAACATTTACTTGAGCCATTTTTGTACCAAGATCTCATGCAATTTAGAATTCTAGGGTATATATGATTTAGTCCCTGAACATAATATCACAGATATTAATAAAAGATTGGTTAACAGAAAATCACAGAACAGTATAAGAAATACAATAGTACTCATATCCTATGACAGCTTATTTTATCCATACTTTGAGCAGAGCTGATATCCATTGAGTACACACTGGGACTAGTTGATTACAAATGAGTCTGTTCTTATAATCTGTGGCTAGTATGTTGCAGCACTGAGGTTCTTTGACATGTACCTTTGTCTGTTGCCTAGCACATGGGGTACACTCACCCATGATTGCATAGGAACTGAATAGATAAGACTTCCTGAGATGATTCTTAATCTATCATGAAGGTTAAACAAGAATCATCGCAGAAAATGACAGCTGTAGGACAGGAAGTGTTGTGACCAGAGGAGGAACCATGTGTAAAGAAGTATATAGGGAGAAATGGTCATCAATCATTCTAAAAATAAGCAAGTAAATAAATGAAACCAAGCAATCAAATTATTTCTATAATCGCCATCTTAATATAAGATATTCTTAAGATGGTATTAAACTCTAGTTTCTGGTCAAGACAAATTGGAATTCTTAGTTTAACTTTTCTAGAGAAAACAACAATATATGCTAGTGACATGCTGTGGTCCCACACAGCAGGGTACTAGAAATCTTTTAGAGGCTTGCAAAAAAAAAAAAAAAAAAAAAAAACAACAAACAAACAAAAAACACAAGATAATTTGGCTAATTTGGTGGGGGGCTCTATCTGTCTCAAAGGATCAAAGAGGTCCAGAATCTTACCCACCCATGATTTGTTTCTCAGGCTTACACATATCACAATTAGCTTACATATGCATCATAAATAACAACTTTGACATAATACTATCAAGAGAACTTCCTTGATTTTATGGCATGTAGTTTTTAAGTTCAAAGGATAGAATATGGTTATGGTAAACAGAGTAAGGGGTCCTGTAGCAAGGATTTAACTTATTTTGTCTAATTTGAGGTAGGGGCAGCTTCATTTCTGATTTGCATCTGCACACATGTTTATCTGTCTTTGCCATCATAAATACCCTTGACTCAAGGTGCATTTATATGTTGTGGTGGTTTGATTCATGTGTCCCCCATAAGCTTAGGTGTTCTGAATGCTAGGTTTCCAGATGATGGAGATTTGGGAATTAACACCTCCAGGAGGTGGTGTATTTTGGGGGGCAGGCTTGTGGGTATTATAGCCAGCTCCCCTTGCTAGTGTTTGGCATATCCTCCTCTTGCTATGTTCCACCTTATGTTGGCCAGGGGGTGTAGTCTACCCTCTGCTCATGCCATCATTTTCCCTGACATCATGGAGCTTCCCCCTCAAGCCTGTAAGCCATAATAAGCCTCCTTTTCCCCCAACAAGCTGCTCTTGGTTGCATGATTTCTACCAGCAATGCGAACCTGACTGCAACACAAGTCAAGCATGCCCTCAGCACATTCAGGCATGACAGTGGTCTCTAACAGTGGCACACATACATAATTACATTTATGTGTAGAGTATATATATGTATATATATGGCAACTTCAAAATATTCAAGAGCTGAAAAGTTAGTGGGATGTGCTTTAGGTGAGACCTTGGGTAGGCAGCATATCAGAGCATCAGGGCTATATTTATCCAGAAGACAAGTTTTGGTGCCATTATATTTAAGCTCTGGCCTCATGTCTATAGAATCCAGGAAAGACCCTGCTTGGAGCTGGAAGAAGTTCCATCCTTACATAAGGACGAACCAGATCTAGATCTTATTTCTTCTACCTCCAAGCCACTAGGAACTGCAGAGAACTGCCTTTGTACCTTAAGAATGTAAAGGAAGAGGGAAAAAACAAAAAACAATGGCTTCCCATGAGGTTGTGGCTCCTAGAGATCCTCTCTGGGGGACCCAAAAGAAGCATTTTCTTGATTTATACCCTAAGAAGGCAAGCCTACTTGACCAGGGCCTCTCAAGACTTGAACCTAATCTGAGGTGGTCTAGGACCTAAAGGAAGGAATCTAGAAACTCTTTTTGTACCCTGCAATAAGTTTCAAGGGAAATGGCCTACAAACTGACTGCTAATTATATAAAAAACTAGCCAAGTTGAATTAAGAATACACTGCACTGGACAGCTTTTAGATATTGGGGTTATTGGACAGCTGAGTTTAAAATTTAAGGAACTAGAAAATGAGTTATCAGCAATGAAGATCCAATTATGTAAAACACCATGACAAGGTATGGCATGCAGCCAAATAAAAACATAAAGCAATGAAAAATAAAAAAGAAATGAAAAATAAAAGGAAAAATTCAGTTAGTATCTCAGTTGATGAACAAATCTTAAATCTTACATAAAAATACACTTATGCTAAAAATGCTTAGTGAACTAACTGTAGATGGGAACATTTGCCCTTCAGATTAGGAAAGAATGACACTATCACCACTTCTCTTCAATATCATAGCTCTCTTGTACAATGGAGGAAAGAAAAGAAAAAGAATATGTGAAGATTGTAAAAACATTTCAATATTAGAAGATGACATTATATACCTATAAGAAGATAGTGAGGTTGTTAGATAAATAAACAAGCAAAAATTTAATTGTATTCCCATTTATCCTGTTGAAACCAGTAGAAAAAGAAAATTTAAAAATAATATTAATTGTGATGCATATATTTATGTATAAATGTGCATATATATTATATATGTAATCCTAATTCTTATCCTATGAAAAGATAGGAAAAAACTCTACATGAAAAATTATAAACTTAAATTTTTTTTGAAATATTTTAATTTATTTGAAAGAGAGAGAGAAAGAGAGGGAAAGAGAAAAATGGAGGGAGAAAGAATGGGTATACAAGGGCCTCCAGTCCTGCAAATGAATTCCAGACACATGTGACACCTTGTGCATGTGGTTTACATGGGTACTAGGGAACTGAACCCAGATAATTTGGCTTTGCAGGAAAGTACCATAACTATTGAGCAATCTCTCTACTACCATTAAATAACACTCATATAAATGGAGAAAAATATCAAGTTAGTGCATTTGAATACTCACTATTCTGTAGAAGTCTATCCTCCCCAAATTAAGTTATAGAATCAATGTGAGCCCAAAACACTCCAGCAGTTTTATTGTGCATAAAACATGACTATCTATGTGAGATTATTTTAAAGTGCAAAAGACTAAACATAGTGAATAAAATCTTGAAAAAAGAACTAGATAGGACAAGATTTACCAGCTATTGAGAAAAATGATAAAAGCACTGTAAAACACAGAGAAATATTTTAGAAGAAGTAAGCAAATAGATCAATGGAACCAAAGAGATACCTCACAAATAGGCTCACATATACATAGTAGACCTCATATATGAGAGAGATGTCACATTAGCAAAGTGAGGAAAGGCAATACACTTCTACAGATGGCTCTGGGACAACTGTCTGTATACATGAGGAAACTAATCACATAAACACTTATATATATGTTTATACCTATGAATATATGCATACTGCACACATAAGTTAAAATATATAGTCACTTAGAAGTTACATGAGATAGATCAACTGTGAAAGTATCAGTGTTTGTGCTCACATTACATTTCTTTTATTAATTATGCATGCAAGGGAGTTGATACTAGCAATTTCAGTATGCCAGAGAGACAGACTGTAAAGCACTTGTTAAGAGAAAGGAAAAAGTTCTTGACTTCATAAAAAGCAATATTCTGAAGTTGTTTAGATCTATAGAAAATAAAAACATAATATATAGGGTTCCATACTATCTGTGATTTTAGGCATCCATGGCGGGGGGGGGGGATCACATAAGATTAAGTGCCCCAGCCTGATAACAGAAATATTTGTTTTAAATGTCTTAAACTGGAATTAGTCAAAATTGATATTAACAGGGATGGAGAGATTGCTTAGTGGTTACAGCATTTGCTGCAAAACCTAAGGACCCATGTTAGACTCTACAGATCCCGCATAAGCATGATACACAAAGATGAGGCAAAGGTGAGGCTGTACATGCCCCACTAGGTGGTGCAAGCTTCTGCAGTGCATGGTACCAGAACAGAGTCCAGGTGCAAAGATAAAATGGCTGATCTAAAGTTTAATCATGGTAAAGAAAGCAAAACTTCATATATTATAATACTATCCATAGTGAATTTAAAAATAGGAAAAGCTAATCTATAGTATTAGAGAGATACATATAATATTAAAATTATGAATACAGAAAGAGGCAATAACTGCTAAAGTCATAGACTTCTGGCTACTTCTGAAGTTACAATGAGTTGTGACTAGTGAGAGATTCCAGAGGGATCATAACGAGGCAGCCAGCAGGGGTTGTCTTTGATGATTATCTTTGATGGCCAATGTTTATGTATGGCTCTATAAGTTTTTGTAACAGTGAAAATATTTTTAAAAATCAGTGTACGTGTGATTACCTGACTTCAAGACAATGGTCAAAATCTCTTCTTTTTTTAAAAAAATAATTTTCTTAACTTTTTAACTTAATCTCTAATCACTTTTACCATTTTAATTCAGTTATTTAAAACTGAAACTCAGCTAATATAAATAAATGTTAACTCTGTGTTTCTATTATGCAGAAATTTGTTGCTTCAAAGTTAAATGGCTCAAGAGTTTCATATAGGGAAATATTTATAAGTAATCACTTCATATTGTTTTTAAAACCACAAATATGGCTGCTTGAAAAAAGTGAAGAGGATACTTTATTTCAATCACTAAAATCTGTGTAAAAAAGACTTGTAGTGATATAAAAATTTAATATTTTCTAGCTGTAATAACTTAAGGTACAGGAGAGAACATGACAGGTCATTTTTATTCACATTTATATATGTGTTTGCATAGGCACACGCATATGTATGCCTACATGGGGCCAAAGAACAGCCTGAGATGTTGCTTCTCAGAAATATGTTCATCTTTTTCCTTGAGACAGGGTCTATCGTTGACTGGACCTCACCAATTAAGCTAGACTGGTTGCCAGCAAGACCCAGCCAGGGATCGTCCCATCTCTGACTCCCCAGCACTGGGATTAACATACCCCATATTTTTACATGGATTTTAAGCATCCATCTCCGTTCTCCATGCTATAAGGTAAGCATTTTACCCACTGAGTTATCTCACTTGCTCAGACATCTGCTCTTAAAATATTTCTGTAAGTCTGAAGTGAAAATATGAATTATATGTTCAAATGAATACGTTTGGGGCACCTGCAGTGACATGCACTTTTGAAATCATGATTTCCCTATGTACATATGCAAACTTTTTCCATTGAAGTATGCATATCAATTTTGATTATCTCCCAAGTAATTTATGAATTTTAATATCTCTTTTACAAATATGATCTACATGAATATGGCTCTCCAAGTTTTAGTCAACATACATGCTAATATGTATTTCTAAGACTAATGGTTTCACATTTAAGATTTGGGAGCATAATCTTGCTGCATGTTAATTAGCCTTAATATTTAATTAAAATGTCCATTATGTTTTGAATATTAAATGCCCCCCCCCCCGACATGCTCATGCTTTGAATATTCAGCCCCAGCTTCTACACTGTTTCCCTTTGAAGGTTATGTAGCCTTCAGGATTTGAGGTCTGGCTGGTGAAGTAGATCACTCAGTAGGTTTCACCTACCTGTGTGCTGAGCTGTGCTCTCTGCTTCCTAGTCTGCCATCATGTGACTCCCAGCACCACAGATGAAGCCCCTTCTATGGTGATTCCTTCCCTACTATGATAGGCTGAAATCCCTCTGAAACAGTGAACCAAAATAATTCTTTTCTCCCTGTAGTGGTTTGAATGTGAATGTGTGTCCCCCATAGCCCGAGTTTATTTTCTTTTTTTCTTTCTGTTTTTTTTTTTTTTTTTTTTTTGGTTTCTCAAGGTAGGGTTTCACTGTAGCTCAAGCTGACCTGGAATTCACTATGGAGTCTCAGGCTGGCCTTTAACTAACAGTGATTCTCCTACCTCTGTCTCACGAGTGCACCACCATGCCCGGCAGCCTGAGGTATTTTTGATTAAGGTGAAATTTCCTACTTAAGTCTTGTTGGAGGTGTGTCACTAGAGGCAGATCTTTAGTCCAGTCCTATTAGATGTAGAGAACCAGATTGAGCTCTGGCTATTAGTGCTTGCTGGCTGTTAGTTGTGTCTCTCTTGAACCTTGAAGAGAACATATCACCAATATTGGTACTTCATATAGTCTGACATGCACCATATTCTTCCCTTGATTTTCTTAAGAGACTCTTCATTAAATATACAGAGACAAAATACTAATTCAGTGAGGGCTGTTGCATATGAGCTTTTAAAAATGTTAAACATTTGTACTTAAATTATATTTCAATTTTAATTATTGTTAATATTTACTGAGAAAGCTGAAGCCATTCTCTAGTTATTTTCATTTTATTCCAATAGGACTACCTCAAATTTTATAATGAAAGTCAATCTCTCTGTCTGCCATCATGTGGTACCTCTGGGGTGAACCCACCATATTTTTTCTTTACTAAAGAAAAAAGTACTTCCTGTTTAAAACTTTATGTGCAAACCTTTTTATTATTTCTTAAATTTCAAGTTTTGACACTTATTTGGACTCTGACCCAAGCAAACTGATCTTAAGAAGTTGAGGATGCTTTATTTTTTAATAGCCAAGACATTTTTTAGTTAAAAAAGAAAGAAAGAAAGAAAGAAAGAAAGAAAGAAAGAAAGAAAGAAAGAAAGAAAAAGAAAATTTATGCTTGTGAGGCTGGTATAGAAAGAAGATTGACAGTGTCAGTTTAATGAATTCTGATTCACAGCATTCATCTTCATACATACACAATTTATTCACAATGACTAGGACAAGAAAAATGAGGATGCATTTCAAGGAAATTAGACCATTTTGAAGGAAAAGTGTGTTAAGAAGTCTTAAAAGTGATAAGAAGATATCTGTGGCAAGGAGGAGCACACAGTAGGGAATACATTAAAACTCTAGCAGATGATGTGTTTGTGGACATCACAGTGATCCTTTCACAGTTTTAATTATCTCTAAATATAAAGTCAAAAATAATTGTTCTAATTTTTTTTCAGTAAACATTATCAGGATAAGATTAGGTGAACAAAGAGCCCGTTTATAAGCTGCTTCCCTTCTGACTATTTCCAAGTAAAACTTTTTAAGCTCTTTGAACAATCCTGCTACTGATACCTCAAGAAGTCACTGATGATGTTTCGGTGGCCACAGAGTTCAGAGCTGCACGCACCTGCAGCGCTCCTGCCCACCCACCCCCGGGAGTGTGCGGGCTTCACCCTTCCATCTCTCTCATTCCACCTACTTGAGGAATTTTACTTTAGTGACATCACACCACTCATTTATTCATTCATTCAACAAACATAATCATTTCTCCTTTATCCTTTTTTAAAAAAATGAGATAGGGCATATAGTGCTCAGACTGGCTACAAATTCCCTATGTAGCCAAGGATGACCTTGAACTCCTGATTCTCTTGCTTCTACCAGACAAGTGCTAGATTATAGGTATTTGCCACCAAGCCTGGTTTCCTTTCTTCTGTTTTTATTCATGTATATTAATTGTACAAAATAATAGGCATCAGAATGATATTTTCTTATACACTATAATATACTTTGACCATAAAATATTGGTCAATGAATCCTAGGGTTATATTTTACTACATAATATTTTGTGGTTATATGAGTGTATGGTTATGCCATTTGACACTAGTAACTTTTATTGAGTAATATCTCCATATCTCAGTTTCCCCAAAGGTTACCTAATAAAAGCAACTGAGACAAGCATGGTGTCATATTACTTGCAATGCCAGCACTTGGGAAACTGAGATAAGTTGAAGGTCATCATGTGCTACATAGTGAGTTCAAGGTCAACTTGAGATATATAATGAGAACCTATCTTAAAAAGCCAAGGGCTAGGGATATAATTCAGTGGTACGGAGCCCCTGCCTATCACACACAAGGCCTTGGAATAGATTCCTCAACACCACCAAAAAGTAAGTTTCTAGCTCATAATACAGTTGTAATGATTAATACAATAGTAAAAAGGACAATGTGTCTTAGTAACTGCTCAAACACTTCTAGTCATCATTATGATCTCTCTATGTATTAGAGTTTAGAGTGTTTTTCTGGTATGAGCCATTGGATGGAGTTTGAACTAAAAAAGGTTTGACGTTAAAACTCTCATTTTTTTTTGTTTGTTTGTTTTTGTTTTTGTTTTTCAAGGTAGGGTCTCACTCAATCTCAGGCTGACCTAGAATTCACTATGTAGTCTCAGGGTGGCCTTGAACTCACAGTGATCCTCCTACCTCTGTCTCCTGAGTTCTGGGATTAAAAGCTTGTACCACCATGCCTGGCTCAAGCTCATTTTTAATCCTTTAATTTCCAGGGAATGTGGTTAGAAACACAGGGCCAGCACCTCAGACATCGAAAAAGCCAGAGGAAAGTGGCTCAATATCCCATGACTCCATCTCTACCTCCTGATGGTTTAGATGACAGCTAATGTGATTAGATCAACACATAGGGACACTAGGCTTTGCCACTTGTAATACAAAGAAAATCTGCAGCAGTTAGTCCACCTCCCACTTTTCCAAACAACCTCCCACATTATCTCCAAGTGACAAGGAGAGACGGGCCAGAGAGACTAATAGAGCTTATTCCAATGGTGAATACATTACAAGTTGGTCATAATGATGCAAAAGTGTGGTCAAACTGCATTAGAGTGTCTTTTAAACATACCTGCCACTTCATTTCTATCTCTTACCAATCTCCTAGTTACACTTAGGGGAAAACACTAATTAATGCAGCCTAAAGAGCTGTACTTTATTTTCACCCTAATTGACAGAAGGGCATTTCATTGTATATAAACTTTGGTAGCTTCTTCAATTTAATTTTTTTTCTACATTACTGAAGAAATTCTCCCTACAGGAATTGGGTCTCTCAGTTGGGTGTGAGCAGGCATACAGGATTTGTGGGGCCTTCAGCTTATTCAATTAGGGTCTTTAAGAAAAATATACTTGTCAACAAAAGTATAGGTAAATTTCTTTTTAGAAATGAGAAAAAAAAGATACTATATTATAACTTAAAAAAATTTTTTTTTGTTCATTATTTATTTATATATTTGAGAGCAATAGACACAGTGAGAAAGACAGATAGAGGGAGAGAGAGAGAATGGGCGTGCCAGGGCTTCCAGCCACTGCAAACAAATTCCAGATGCGTCTGCCCCCTTGTGCATCTGGCTAACGTGGGTCCTGGGGAACCGAGCCTTGAACCGGGGTCCTTAGGCTTCACAGGCAAGCGCTTAACTGCTAAGCCATCTCTCCAGCCTATTTTATAACTTTTAAAAAGCTAAAAAGTACCAGAAATACAAAACTGAGGGGAAAAGTAACTTTTTAAAAATTTGCTTAACAAGTGACTACAACACCTTACTCCTATATGTCGGCTGCATAATTGGTAGTTATCTATTTAACTACAATGACCACACATTCTCATCTGTCTCACACTGTTGGGACACCATATGATCTTGTACTCAGCCTTTTTATATTTGAGTATTTTCAGTTTACATAAAAACCAGCTATCAGCTGGTGGGAGCTAACTAACAGGACTTTGGGACATTTGAACTTAGTGTAAGTGCCTGAAATGTGGTGACTGTCAAACAGGGTGGAAGTGCAGTTTATCTTGCATAACTATTCCCATCACTCCATTCCTCAAACCACTGATGACCTGTCCTTTGTCAAGGCAGCTGTCCCACGTGTGGCTGCTGTAAGCTACTCCAGCCTGTCAGCTTTCACAGGTCAGCTTTGGTGGCTCTCTGACAGTGCTCAAGTTTGCCAGCACACCAACCTGGTTTCCAGGGTTAAAAATTCTGTTTTCCACATCAGCACACCTTCCAAAAACCTCTTTCTACTGACCACTTCCAGTTTTTTGCACACAGACTGTCTAACCTTGGCACTGGGTTTACTGGCCAGGGTCTAGAAACTGCTATTCAAAGTCCACTTTTGCCTTTCATTTAAGAGTTGCAGCTAAAATTCTTGTCTCAGCCACTTTCTAGCCTCTTGCCACAGATATTTCTTTGTCAGAAACAACTCACACATTCCATAACAACATAGCAACCTTAGGCTTGACTCAGAGATTTTTTTCTTTCAGCTTTTATTTCACATTTATGATGAAGTTATACTTTACTGAATTTGTCCTCATGCAAGTGCTTAACTTTGATATGCAGTTATGATCTGAGATATAGTGTGACATGTTTTACCACTCATTCATGAATCACTTTCAAAGGTGTGGATAAAAGTTAATTTTATTCTGCTTGAGCAATGTATCACTCTTAATTAACATTCTTAAAAATATCCTTTTGTCCCCGAACTGTTGCTCAAGGGAGGCTTGAAAACAGATTAGAGTCCAGACAAGATCATATTCTATCTCTTCTTTTTGTAAGAAGTCTTACATTTTTAGGAAAATATCAGCTCATCTCTCAGCACCATTATTTTGCTAGGGAAGTTCTTCATTTTGTTTCATTTTGATTTTTGACACAGGATCTTGTTATGTAACCCAGGCTGGACTTGAATTCACAGTTCTCTTTCCTCTTCCTCTCAAGTGCTGGGATAACAAGCATGTACTACCATGTATGTGCAGGAAAGTTTTGATAAGTAGTGATAGAAACTATTTAAAGAAACTGTATTATTGGAGCTTGGGAATTTTTTGTTTTATTATTTTTTGAATTTTGAGACCAAGTCTCACTTATTGGCAAAGCTAGCCTTAACTGATCAATTTGCCTCTACCTCCCAAGTGGGGTACTTCAGGCATACACCACCACACTTAGCTAGGTCAGCAGGTTTGCTCTCCAGGAGGAACATGCTCCACAGCAGGAAGATGCCCTGGCTCTTGTTTGCTAATGCTTCAAATGGCTTAGCAGAATGTAGGTTTTCTTCCCTGTAGCACTTGCAATGCTTACCATGTGAAAACCTCCAGGAAAATACCTTGTATAAATGGAATCAGGACTACCTCTGAGTCCTTTCTGGAAGCAGACTATGATCAGAAGGTATCTCATAGTCTCGCCTAGCTTTTAAGTGTCTCAAAGATGCTACAGAAAGTCAAGACAGTTTATGGAGAGGTCACACACTGGCACTGCAAGAGGGAGGATAATGGCATGTAGAGGTTGAAGGAGAACAGATGAAGAAGGCAAGAATAATACATCTCCATCATTGCTCTGCAGTCAAGGTGGAAGTAGTGGATTTTCAGAAGCAGGGCTCTAAGCTGAAGCTCTTGATCTGATGTTGGCTGCATGTGGCAGGGAAGGAACTAGGAAAAAGAGATGACAGCCATGACCAAGACCAGGCCAAAGGAACCAACAAGGCTCCTGGTACAATTATGCAAGTTTTGTATTGCTCAAAGGTACAGATTTAGGGGGCTTGGCTTTTCAGATGTGGATTTTTATATTTATTGAAATTATTTTTCTTAAGATGGTGGTGGAATGCCTGGTCCTTGTCTGGAAGGTGGGAGCCATGTGACCTGGTAACAGAAAGCATCTCTGTGTATATGCATATAAGCACCACTGAATACCCAAAAGTCCAAAAGGAAGGAATCCCTGCACACAGCTCTTACTGAGGGCGAAGTCATGTTTCTATCACCACCACACTGTGCAGGTGATACTGAACTTCCCATGCGGCCACAGGAGCCATCAGTCACATGTGGCTATTGAGTGCCAGAATGTGGCTTGTCTGAATGTATTCAACTTTGTGTTCCATGTGGAAAAATGAAACAAAAATCTTTAGTAATTAGTTTGTATTGATTACATGTGGGAGTACTATTTGAAAATAATGGATTAAATTAGGTAAATAAATTAAAATTAATTTTATATGTTGCCTTTTTAAAAATATGTGTGTGTATGTAATGTGATATGTGGTGTGTATAGTGTGTGCACATGTATGTGACCTTGAGGTGCCCCATATGCTCACATGTGGTGGCCAGAGTGGAACAGCAGGTGTTTTGCTCTGAACTATCTTCCATCTGGTCTTGCTGGTGAGCCAGAGTCTCCTTTATAGTATTTGGGATTTGGAGGCTCTGAAGATTCTCACGTCTCTCCCACCCTACAGGACTGAAGTTATAGGCAGGTGTGGCCACACCCAGCGATTTTACTTCGGGTCTGGAGATTTGAACTCAGGTAGTCTCAGAGCCCCTCAGGCCCTCATGCTTGCACAGAAAGTACCCTTAGTATCTAAGCAATCTCTCCAGCTTTCCCTTTCCTTTTTAAATGTAGGTACTAGAAAAATTTTAACTTACATATATTTAAATTACATATATTATATTTGTGGCCCATTTTCAGTTAGACAAAGCAGCATGGAAGCGTGACAATAGATGATGCTCTTGATAATTTACTCAATAATGATTTAAACTGCTGTTAATTTAATACCCTTTCATATACCGTGATCAATATCATATGTTTGTAAGAATTAGACTTTAATATTTTTAAGGAAGAAAACATCTGAAATATGTTTCTTCTTGCCTTACTTACAAAGAAAAAATGTTTTTGTAATGCTTAATATTTTGCCCAGCTGATCTACAAGTTTATACTTGCAGAGTTGATTCTTGTTGAAAATTTACCAATATTAAGAAGTCTCATGGGCTGAAGAGATGGTTTAGTGATTAAGGTGCTTGACTGTGAAGTCTTAAAGACCCGGTTTGATTCGCCAGTACTCATGTAAATTGGATGTACAATGTGATATCTACATACGTGTATGGAGTTTGTTTGCAGTGGCTACAGGCCCTGGTTTACCCATTCTCTCTATGTATGTATAAAGTATTAAAAAAGAAGTCTCTTTAAAAATTTTGATTCCTGTTGTTAGAGGTTTGAATTTAATTTGATTATTTCAACTTATAACTAACTGCTCTCTTTTATAGATTATTGATGAATTAATGAGAAGGTGAGATTTCAAAACCTCACCAGAAGACTTTAACAGGCTGGAGTGCTTTGTTGTCATTCATTTTACTGATAGTACTTGGTAGTTCCAGGAATATAAATTTTCTGAGCACCATAGACTCATCTGTGAGGAAAATAAGATGGGTTAAAGGCAGGTCTGCATACTCTGCTGACTCTGAACTACTGTCACCATGAGCTTATTTGGGTGCATCTGGTGGCCAGGTGAGGGCAGACTGGAACTAAACCTGCTACTACTAACACTTTGGTCAGGCTCAGGTGTGAAAGCATCTGAGAGGCTGTAGGAGGTCTTGGCACCTGAACTACAGGTCTCCTGCTGGCCCTGTCAGACAGACAGGGAAGAGCTGACCAGATAGTTTGTGGGATAAATAAACACTTTATATGGAATGGGCATACCATGTGTGCGTGTGTGTGTGTGCATGTGTGTGTGTGTGTGTGTGAGGGGGGGGAACTTTTCTAGATGCAGCCTTTCCAAGGACTCAACATGTTGTGAATATAAAATAGCAACTGTGTTGGAATTTTTAAGGCTGAATCAAACCCTTCATTTCCTAAGACCTAAAAATGAGATATTTAATAGCAATGAGAAAGTAGAAGAATTCTTTATTTTGTTAATATTTCCCACAGACAGGTACTAGTTGCATAAAACTAATTTCAAAAACATCAAAGAAAAGATATATCCATTCTGACAGTATAATCCCAGAAGGATTGCATTAAAAAATTCAGTATTCATTTCTACTGCAAGTTTTATGATAAAAAGTTATTACATATTTGAGTAGATGTCAAAATAGGAGTATGAATTTAACAAAGGAATAACCCTTGGATAATTCAAATAGGTCAAATGCTCATAAACCAAGAATCATTTTTGTTTCATAATCAGAAATCTACTAGAGTAAAAGCAAGTGTTTGGAGTCTTCTGGGCTGCTACTTTTTAGCTTGTTCATCAGCAATATATTTTTTTACTTATTATTTTTTTAAAATTATTTATTTATTTATTTGAGAGCGACAGACACAGAGAGAAAGACAGATAGAGGGAGAGAGAGAGAATGGGCACGCCAGGGCTCCCAGCCTCTGCAAACGAACTCCAGATGCGTGCGCCCCCTTGTGCATCTGGCTAACGTGGGACCTGGGGAACCGAGCCTCGAACCGGGGTCCTTAGGCTTCACAGGCAAGCGCTTAACCGCTAAGCCATCTCTCCAGCCCTTACTTATTGTTTTTTTTTTTTAAATTTTTTTATTTATTTATTTGAGAGCGACAGACACAGAGAGAAAGACAGATAGAGGGAGAGAGAGAGAATGGGCACGCCAGGGCTTCCAGCCTCTGCAAACGAACTCCAGACACGTGTGCCCCCTTGTGCATCTGGCTAACGTGGGACCTGGGGAACCGAGCCTCGAACCGGGGTCCTTAGGCTTCACAGGCAAGCGCTTAACCGCTAAGCCATCTCTCCAGCCCACTTATTGTTTTTAATATTACTTTTTAACTTTAAAATAACAGCCTAAGCTGAGGTCCAAATAAAAATTTAGTAAGTCTTATTTCTATAACTTAATGTTCCACAGTGAAGACAACACTTGTTTAAGAGAGTTGAGATAAATCAGTGAGGACTTCTCTGTTAAACACTTTCCTTCAAGTTTAAGGGTTTTACAAGAATCAAAAGAAGGTGACTATAAGAAAACGCATTCCACTACTGGGAAGCTGCTTGCAGTAAGCTGTTCCCCCAAAACTGAAGCCTTGTCTCTGGTAAACCCTGGTCCTCTATGGGTATTGACCAGTTGTCTGTGTGGCTAAGGTGTGGAAATGTTGGAGTAAGTCCAGGACCAGTATTCTGGGAGTGTGAATGAGGCCAAATCCATAAATTTCCTTCTACTTTACTTTCCTAATCTGTTCAATGAGAATAATGTAATACCCTGCAAAAGGAAATGAATAAGATTAGAAGTTATGCATATGTTTATTACTATTGCTATGGATTTCGAATCTGTGTTTTTGCCTGTTTCCTCTTCAGGAAAGTTCACTTCAATCTTCTCTTGATGTGAGTACTCTTCCCAAAAATGGCTCATAAATAGCTCCTGATTATTTTCAGTGTCATGCATCTCTCTTTCCTGCATAGCCCCAGGTCTTATACATGCCTTATGACTTCTACTTCTGTGTGTATTTCATGCCACATTCTCCAAACTGTGAACTACTATAAACACATAGCATAAGCTTAACACACACAGTCTGTTTCCAGTTTCATTCTCCAGCCTCTCTTCCTGATAACTCCCCATGTTTCTTGCATCTAATTCCACACTTGAGACTGATGTCAAAGCTCCACTAAATCCCTGAATTTCTACCTGCCTTTGGATACCACTTAGATGAATCTGCTCTGGGCTTTCCTCCCCACAGTTCACATCCCCTGTAGTCATGGAAGCCTTTTCTTCATCCTTAGCAAAATTCTCAATGTCAAACCAGGTGTGGTGGCACACGCCTTTAATCCCAGCACTAGGGAGGCAGAGATAGGAGGATTGCTGTGTGTTCGAGGCCACCCTGAGATCATAGTTAATTCCAGGTCAGCCTGGACCAGAGTGACACCCTACCTCAAAACACCAAACCAAACCAAACAAAACAAAACAAAATTCTCAATGTCACAATGCTTTCAAAACTTCCTCCTACTCAAGCTCTCAATTAAAGATACAGATCAGAGACTGGAGAGATGGCTTAGCAGTTAAGGTGCTTGCCTGTAAAGCCTAAGAATCCATGTTCTGCTCTCCAGATCCCATGTAAACCAGACACACAAAGGTGAGGCAAGCACAAGGTTGCACATGCCCACTAGGTGGTTCAAGCATCTGGAGATCAACTGCTGTGGCTGAGGCCCTGGTGCACCAATTTTCTCTCTCTCTCTTTGTCTCTCACTCTCTCTAAAAAAAAACCATTGAAATAAAAGATACACACTAGGTCCAGACAGATGGTGTAGCGGTTAAGGTGCTTGCCTGAGAGACCTAAGAACTCATGCTCAAGTTTCTAGGTCCCATGTAGCCAGATGCATCTGGAGTTTGTTTGCAGCAGGCTGAAGGTCCTAGTGCTCCCATTCTCTCTGTCTTTTCTCTTTCTCAAAAAAAAGGATACACATCAACACATTTCTCTATCTCCACTCAGGGTAGCATGAAAACAATCTCAGAGGGACCTGATTATGTGTTCTGCTTGAGCTCACTGGGTGAGCTCTCAACAGGCTTTGACCATTCCTCCCTAAACTCCAAATGCAGGTTGATCAAAGTGAGTGTTAACACACTCTCAGGGATAGAGCTCACTGGTCAGGTCTAGAGACAAGAAGAAAGTGGCTTTAGGAGCTCATAGTGTCTTTCTCCCCTCAGGATTCAAGGTGGGGCATCCTTGATGAAGGTCATCTTTCTCAAGTTGTACATGAGTTTGTGACTGCTTCCATCTGTGATAGCCTCATATTAAGGTGTATGGTGGATGTCATGAGCAAACTGGGCTACAAATAGCCATCTAAATAGCAGAATAGCTCAAATGATAGAACATTAATAGCATGACAGCTATCTTTCCTGTCAGGAGGTTCCTATACTTTTTTATTTTTTTACATGATTCTACCACTTTCTGACTTTTCAGAATCAAGCTTGATCCTAACTGACCCATTAAGTTGAGATCATTGCATTCTAGCTATTGTCTTATTACTCAAATGAAACTATCCTGATTATACAAGCTCATTGGCTAAATACAGTAATTTTTCCTATGCTTATTTTGGCCCAAGTCCTGACAACATCTAACATTATTGGTTATCTTCTTAAAATATGCCTTTCTCTTGACTTTCCTGATGTGTCACTTGGATTTGTTTCCATCTGATACATCTTTGCCTATATTCCCTATTTTCAACTTTTTTGAACTACATTTTTTAAAGTATGCCTTTTGCCTATAGCATAATTTTCTTATTGCTTTCTAGTCAATTTGAAATTCTTTTCTTGAAATAGAGATGGAATTTAATGCTTTTCATCTGTTATGATGACAGACATGTTTAGTTTTGTGTTTAGTCTTGTGAAGAAAAGAAAGGTTGAGTTCCTTGAAGGGACTTCTACTTAGGTATTCTTTAGCTTGAAGGTTAGTCATTCAGGATACCTTTCATTGCAGGTTCCAAAAATCTCAGCACCAGCACAAATGGGCTACACTTGGAGAGGATTTATTTTCTTGCAACAAGTAAGTCTCTTATATTTTGTCTCCTGTACACACACGTGCGCTCTCTCTCTCTCTCTCTCTCTCTCTCTCTCTCTCTCTCTCTCACACACACACACACACACACACACGACAGACATCTGTTTTTCTAAAGTTCTCACTAATTTTCTTTCAGTGATATCAGATAATACATCAGTAGCACATTTACTCTTTTTCCCTTGTTCCCTCTGGCTTTGAAGTAAATTTGTTCAAGATATTGCAGTTTTAGTTTTTAGCTCTATGTACTTTAATGTCCCTGTATTCTAAATACTTGTCTGCCAACTTGTATAACAAATCTGTTGGTTCCTATTTGTTACACATGAAACCCCAGTTGAATTTACCCTCTCTTACATTTTTCTTCTTTTTCTAATATTTGATATATATACAATTAAAAGTTTTCATAGCACAATTCCCATAGTGGTTTGTGAAATGTGCCCCACAGCCTCATTGTTTGTGGTTAAGCCTCCTGGTCAATTCCCAGCTCATGGCAATTTGGGAGGTGGAGCTTACTGGAGGTGAATCTACAGGGGCAGACCTTGGGGTTTAGTAGCTCAGCTCCAAACCTGGTACTTAGGCTACTTCCACCCAGATGTGTGACTAGCTTTGAGCCAGCTTCTGTTCAGCCATACCATGATGAAACTTCTCAAGACTATAAGCCAAAAATACACTCTTCCTAACAATCCTGTAATTCTGGGTTAATGTTTTTTTCCCAGTAATGAGAAACTAGCTGCTACAGAAAATTGGAACCAACAGTGAGGTTGTTGCTGAAATAAGCCTGACTCTGCTTTTTTGTTGTTGTTTTTGTTTTTCTTTTTTGTTCTTTTGGAAGGATTTGTAACTTTGCATTAAGAGAAGTTTTATAATGCTGTAAGCAGAGTTTAACTGTCGATACTGGTGAAAGTTTGAGTTCAGAAGAACAGTTATCTGGTCCTTTTGGGAAACTGCAGTGTTTCTTATCCTTTCTGGAGTGGGAGATATGAATGACTGTTTTTGCAGAACACATAGGGCCTCTGAGCAGACATTACCTCTGACATTCAGATCTAGTAGATTCCCGAGGTTTCAGTGAGAAAAGAAGCCCACTGCTCCAGGACTAAAATAGCAAGCTGGGAGTTGGGGCTGTGTACTGACAGGGCATTGACTGCCCTTTAGATACATCCTACCCCATGTGTGATGTAGCACAGGCTTGCTTCTCAAGAGATACTGGACTTGTCACTGCCCAGCAGTACCTTTGCCCCTTAGATACATTTCTGGTATTTAAGGGTTCCTACCTGATACTGGCCATCTTCCAGCATCTTGGTTCTCTTCTAGCATCTGGCACCCCCAAGGACTGTTGCTGACTCCTCCATAAAACACCTGGTGGTTTTTCACCTTATACAATCTCTAACAATCTATGTTAATATTTCAGAAACATGAGGAGGCCTGTGCATTGATGGAACTTGATTCCCAAGACAGGAATATTGCAAGGCTCTTCTCTTGGAATAGGATTGCTTTGTGCAGTTTAACAAACTGTGTTGAGCTAAGCATCAAGCAATCTCACCCTCAATTATCTTGTCACAGCCACAAGAGGAAAGATGAGGGCATGACTGTTCTGCAAAAAGCCAATTCAATTTTGACATTAAACAAATGTCATGATACAAGCCAAACACAAATTGCAGGCTACCAACTCACCCAAGTTATAGCCAGCCAATCAGCAACCCCCTAACATCACGACCCAATAAAGTGTACTGACAGGTTATCATTTAGTAGAATTAGAGAGAGAGAAAAAACACTCACTGGAAACTCAGCTGCAGCAAGTATGGTAAGATATGTGCCCCCAAAAGGAAACAATTTCATGTGTAAGTCTCATTCTTTTGCAGTAGCACCAGTTGCATTTTCCTAAGAATATTCCACCTGGATAAAGAGACTCGGCTTTGGGCCAAAGCTAGAAAGCACGGGAAGCACAGTCGAGTTCCTCAAAGGCTCTAAGAAGAGGCTGACTCGTGCGTCTTCCTCCTGACCACTCTGCAGTTCCCTGACAGCCACCAGCGGCGTCAGGCGCCTGAGGAGTCCAGCTGACCCTGCACAGACCTTGTAACAGGGAATAACCCAAAGTTAACCAAGCAGAAGGGGGAGCCGGCACTGAGAAGCCACAAGGGGTAGAACTGTATTTGGCTTTTATAGTTTGGTCAGGGAAATATCAAGCCTCACCAGTACACACCACTTTATTTCAGCACATTTTCCTGCCAGAAAGAGGTGGAACGTAAGAACCCCAGTCCAGCGTTCTGGGCTGTGCGGCTGTTTCCCCTGAAGCCACCCCCTTTTCTTTACCCAGTTGCTTCCATTGTTTTCCTGGAGCGACGCTCAAACCAGCCGCGCCCCCTTTCCCGCGCCCCCAGCCCCGTGCGGTCGCCGAGGCGGGCCTCGTATCCTTCTAGAGCCCGAAGGGCCCAGGCTCCCGCGACCCGTGGGAGCGGCAGCGGTGCAGCGCGGTTGTCGCGCCCGAGCCCGCTGTGCGGCGCTCCCAGCGCTGGGGCTCCGCGCTGCAGCTCCCAGCCAGCCCCCTTGCAAAACTGCTCCCCGTGGCCGCAAGCTGCAACCCAAAAGGGTCTGGATGCGGGACCCGCGAGGCTCAAGCAGCTCGCCCATTCCGCCTCCAGCTTCAAAGGGCCGCACTCCCCAAGCCCAGATACAGGGGTTACCTTTTCTTTCTGGTCAGCACTTGATGATGGAGCGCCTGCTCCTTTCTAGGAGTTGGGATGCCCTCGCCAGGGAAATGGTCGTTGTTATTGTTGTAACTATTATTATTTTCTTCTTTTTCTGCAGTGATTCTTCTCAAGACATACAGGCGTCCGTGACCACTCACAGGTGTTTCAGCTAGGCCATTAAGAAACAGAAATCCGACGTGTATTCTTTTTTTTTTTTCAACGTCAGCAAATGCTTATATTGATTTTCCAAGGTCAAAAGAAAGGGGAGGGAGAAGGAAGAAGAAACCTATAATGCGCCAAGGAACTGGTTTGTTTTAAGCAGCTTTGTTAGCCTGGTTAAATCCATAGTTCTTTCAACATGATTAACTCAGCAAAACCAGGATAATGACCTTGAGCCTCATGCTGGTTCCTTGATCTGGAAGCCTTAATTACTACATAGCAAATAGCATGACACCCGTGAATCTGGAGTTGGGATAGTTTCCTACCCATGAGATGTGCATCCCAATGTCACCTCAGGTGTGCAACTTTGGGCAGATGCTTTAGTATATCTAGTCTTGTGCCTTTTATAAAACCAGATTTGTAAGTTTCCCTCCTAGCGAGGCCAGGAGGTTGAGATAACGTGACCTACACACAAGTATGTAAAGCAGACCTAGCCTGTAGAAAGTGCCCAGTGAGCAGTCTGTCCCTAAAATAATTATTCTCATTGTGGGAACCTTTCAGAACCTTCTTTTTTCTGTAAAAGGTATTGCAAAATCTCATGCATTATACACTAAATTGGATTTTTTCACTTGGTAGATTGAAGAAATTGGGTTCAAAATTCAACAGATCAGAATTTTTTAAAAGCATTTTATTTATTTACTTGGGAGAGAGAAAGGGAGAGAAAGAAACAGAGACAGAGAATGGGCACTCCAGGGCCTCCATCCACTGCAAACGAATTCTAGACGCATGTGCTACCTTGTGCATCTGGCTTACATGGGTACTGGGGAATCCAACCTGGGTCCTTAGGCCTCACAGACAAGTGCTTTAACTACTAAGCCATTGCTCCAGCTTCAGATCAGAATTTTTAATAGCAAATGTGGAGTCATTGTACATTTCTGGAGTGGAAGACACATTTGAGTTAGTATCTATGCTAAATGGCATTTCTAGATGAACACATACATGAAGAAAATTTCAGAACATAAATGCAGTAGATGATCTTTAAAGAAAATCTGGAGTTCAAAGTGGGAGATTTCAAGGCATTTCTGAGGATGAGCACACTTGATTCATTGTAGGCTGATGAACCACTCTTCTCTACAGTACCCATTATCTAAATGTCTGCAGTACCATTGTGGGAAACGTTTTTTCTCTCTCTGAGGATATAAAAGCACAGCCCAAGAAAAATTCTTACAATTTACTTTCCCATTCAACACTCACTAAAATTTGTCATTTTCAAGGCACTCAGGCTAGTTAGCATTGCAGTTCTAACAAGTGAGCATTCTAGCTTAAAACCAAGAAACAAAACAAACAAAAAAACAAAACAAAACAAAAAAAAATGAAATAAAAAGCAATGGAGTGGGGAGGGTGGAGAGATGGGGTAAATCTCTTTTTGTTGTGGATACTGTATTTTAAAAGTGAAAACTAATAGTTTCCTTGAGCCCAACATGTTGTAGTCTGTTTTACTAACACTAATAGCTAAGAAGGCTGCGCCATCTTATGCAATCACTTATATTTGGCTATTTCCATAGATGTGAATGGAGGATATATACTTTGATGTTTTGGTGTCATTATATATGGTTGCTTAAACAGTTTACTCTTTTAGTAACTGGATGGGTGTTATCTCATTTAATAACTAACAAACCACTTCATTGTTACTGGTGATTTATGGGAGGAGCTGTTGCTGACCTAGTTTTGTTCCATTTTGGATGAAGACTTCTGATTATGATTATTAAATAAACATTCTAGTTCAAGGATTCTTTGTGGATCTTTGGACTGGTTTTATAAAGAAAACAGAGTGGACCACTGCTATGGCCAGCTCTACATATGGATGTGAATGAGGTTCATTGTACTCCACACATGCATATATGCACATGCATATAGCATGGGCCCCAGAGGGCACACTAATGTCCTCAGGTCTATTTTTTCTTATTAAGGAACCATTCAAAGCAATTTCTGGTCTGGCATAACAGGCTCTTTTCTGAAGCCCTAGGTTGTTCTTGTACTACTGGCCTGGGCTGGGCTGGGAGATTTTTCCTCTAGGTTGATCTTTAGCCTACACTTCTTGGAACATAGTCTCTGAGAATTAATCTAAATCTCTCATTTTTATAAAAGGATCTGCCTTTCTCCAAAATGCTTTACAGACTTATGGGTGAGGCTTTCCAGAAATACTCTCAAAGCTGAAGAATTTTATCTACTTTAGGTAGGGGTTGAATCCTTGGTGAGCTGTGGCAACAGGAGGAATTTTAATACCTTATTACTGTGTAGACTTCTCTGCTAGGAATTTGGTGGGTGCCCATTTATATCTGATATTTAAAACATTTCTCAGGCTGTAGCATTCTAGGAAGCTACTATTTGGACACATGCTCTGCCCATAACATAAACATTGTCGCAACACCAATATGATCCTACATATTTCACAAAGTATATTAAAGGAACACCAACCCATAGAATGACCTATAATTACAGGGCTTTTTGGTTCTGAGAGAAATATTGGTCCAGATTTTTTTTCTTACTCTTCTTTGGGTCCATTTATTTGCAATGGCTTCATCATGAACAGAGCAGAGTTCATCACTCTTTCACTTTGGCTTCGATGTGAAACTTGCTCTGTCTGGTTGCTTGTTGGCAGGGAGAGCATATGATGATTTTAGAACTGAGACATGAGAGTCACTGCATTTTCATGGAACCTCTTTTGTACTTTTGACATTATCTGGCTAGCCTACTGGAACAGACAGGCAAGAAAAATGATGATGAGCCAGTATGCCAACCAAACCAACTCCAAAGCCAACAAACCAGCCGGCCAAACAACAAGCTGTCTCATTTCATTCAGATTACAATAATATTTTATAAAATACGTACTTTGAAGTGTTAAACTTATTTAAGACCTACTTAAGGTTTTTCTAAACCCCAGACTTGCTATCAGGAAACCTGAGATGAACTCTTAGAACAACTGACAATGATCTATAAGCATGACCAATCAATTAGACTCTATAAAATAATTTTACTATTAATAAGTCCCATTTAACTTCTAAGACTGCTGAAATTTACAATAATGACATATCTCATTTGGCTCCAAATCTCTAAATTATTATGAGTTATTTTCCATTCTTGATGCCAGCCATATTTCAGAATGACTTTATAATTCTGTATAAGAACATTTTATTTTAAATAAATGACCAAGAAATTAAATAGACAAGTTTTAATTAGCTGCATTGGTTTTAACAAAATCTCATTCCTAATATTTACTATTAAAATGTTTTGGAAACCATGATGGTGTTAAAAATGATAATGAATAACCTGAAATATTGCATGATACCTTTGTCTCTTCAGGTTTAAAAAATGTGGAACACATACAGGGAAATATTTTTTTCAGATTTAGTCTCTATGCCAAGGTCTGGGGCTATGTTCCCAAACACCATAGAAAACACTAGGGTTTTAAAAACATTCAGGAAAAGACCTTTTTTTTTTTTTTTTTTGAAGCTTTAAGAGGATAGCTATAAGTCATTGTTGATATGTGCTTGAATTTTCTAAGGGGGTGTGGCATATCATTCATTTCAAACACTTATAGGTGCTTTTGTTTAAAATCTAACACTGACAGTTATATATGTATAATAACTTACACTTTCTTTCCAGCTTTATGAAGAATCATCATAGATTATTGTGTAAAATTTCTCATACTTGGAGTGTCAGAAAACAAGATAAATCAATTTCCCCTTCATATCTCTTCCTTTTCAAGGGCAGACATCTTTGTTATATACGTCACTAGGTGGCTGGTCTATGGAAGTTGTTGGAAAATGTTAATAGCTGATCATCATTGATTTATTTGTGTTTTTGACTAAAGCAAAATTTTATTTATTCATTTGTATGTTAACTTCAGTTTATACACAATATTAAAGTTGTATGTCTCAACAGTATATAATATACATGTATATGTTTTGTAATGTTCAGATCATATTAAATATATCTCATTCCTCAGACATAGGCTCACTCTCCTGATGCTGCTATCCACCTGATATTGGCAAGAAGGTAATGTCCAGCTCATGCCATTCCTTTCCTCTGCCATTGTGAAGCTTCTGCTCAAGACTGTAAACCAGAATAAATCCCTTTCTCCCATATGCTGCTTCTGGCTAGGTGCTTTGTCCCAGCAATAAGTGAGATGAATATAATAGAGATAAATATAATAGCAACAATAAATAACTTTCCAAACAGCACAAATTCCAAAAGGTATCTTTATATCTGATTCTAATTTATCACTAGAGTTGAGCATACAATGGTTTTCTTTACCATGCTTCTGTGCTGAATTTTGATGTTAATTCTTACTAAGTATGTTTAGTAATCTAGAATGTGCCAAATACCTTTTGCCTATCTCTGTTTTTTACTACCGACTAGACATGTTTATTCAGTATGGAAATACACATGTATCTTTGAAATAAGTAGAAGAGATTAGTCATGAATGAAAAACAATAAATCATAAATTCTTCTCAATGACGACTCTTCACTACAACCGGCATAAGTGGGGACTTGAAGTAGTAAAACAATAGAATTCATAAGTGCTGTCTGGCTAGAAAGATAGCAGTGATATCTCATGAGGAGTATCATGTTACCCACATTTCTGCTGTTTCCAGGTTTTGTCTAATCTTAAATACAAGAGGATGGACATGGTAAATGGTCACTCTTACCTTACACAGTACACACCTGGGTGATAACCAATGTTTCCTATATATTTTTTGAACAAATGCATGGCTCTACTCAGCTTCTAGTCTTATTTTTTTCTGTTTTCTTTTTGTGTGTGAAATGCTATAATAAACTCAGAGATTATGGAGGACATACTGGTTTGTCATTTGCTACTGAATACTGATCAATTTCACTCATTCATCTTCCAAATGGACATTTCAAAAAAAATGTTATCCCTACATACTGAGTAAAATTTGCTCTATTTCTATAGGTAAGAGGAAAATGGCATTATCACATGCTTCCCTTATGTTGTTTAGTTACCAAATTGAAAAGGCCACCAACCATGAGAATTTACCAAGGATCTGAAGACTCAGGTATGTCTATAGAGAAGGCCTCATTAAACATCCTCAGTTTTTATGCTTTCAGTATGTTCTCTTTTCATAACTGTTTAATTATTCTGAAAACCTTAAAATACCTTTAAAACTGAAAAACAACATAAGGACTATTGAATTGGAAATTTCAAATATATCAGAGTAGATCATCTATCAAGCAGCACATTTTATGTAATTTCTCACTTTTTAGATTGTGTATTTCTCTTGGAAGTTGTACACAAATAATATGCTAGAGAGTTAGTAAGTGTGTACCTCTTGAGAACTGGATCCTGAAAAGACAAGTGCCTTATTGGCAATGATTCTAGATCCAAATGCAGTTCTCAGGACTGACCACGTGGTGGTAGTGACAACTAATTGGTCAACACAAATGGTCAGAGTGCAAAGCGCAAGTGTACCGCCCCTAAGTTCTCTTTAGCCACTAGAGTTTGATGAAGGAGTTGTTAATTGCATGGGCTGAGTTAAACTTTGAAAACTTACAAAGAGGCTTTATTGCAGTTTTAAGTAAAATCCTTCCTCTAGTCTATAACATTAGAACCACCTATAGTTAGAGATGAGTAATTAAAATTTTTTTTAGTGTCTAATCATCTCTGCCTCCATTTCAAATATCAGTCACATTCTCAAGGCCAAATTAGAGTACTGGTTACTATTCTAATCATCTCTGGCCCTTTTCACCATTACTGCCAGGGTTTAGAGTGTCAGAGGTGACAGTCTCTTCAGCCATTTCTCATTTTACCCCTTGGTTTAGTTTAGGCTCCATGGTCCATTACACAACCCCTCTGTGTTATCAGGATTCTCTTAAGAAAATGAACCAACCATGTGCATGCTTGCGTGTGTGTGTGTGTGTGTGTGTGTGTGAATTTCTTTAATAATTGGCTCATGTTTGTGGAGGCTCCCAAAGCCCACAGTGTGGAGTCTATAAGCTGGAGAGCCAGGAGGACTGGCAGTGTGAATCCCACTCTGATACCTAAAGTCCTCGTACCAGCAATTCTGATGTTTGAAAGCAGAGAAGATGGATGCCAGGGTCAGATTGACAGTGAGAATTTTCCATCCCTATACCTGTGTGTTCTATTTTTATAGACTCAAGTAAATTTATTACAAAATTAGGACATACATGTGACTAATGCTATCCTTGCTTCTGTAACTGGGAATAACCCCTCCCCACCCCCTAGCAAACATGCTGGTGTTCTTTGCTTTCCTGAACTCTATGGCTATTCACCCATTTATGGGAATAAACACTGACTTACCCATATATTTTGCTTTGTGTGGTTATTCTCAGACTCTTACACTCATTTCTAACAGTAGAGAATTTACCCTACCACCCTCTGCTAAGCCTCTAATCAACCAGGAGTTTTTATCTTCTAACTTTTATGAAAGAGAGAAATAAGCTCCTGTTACATGTAAGTCATCACACAACCTCTTTTTATCACAGAAGCAAAGAATGACTCATCTGGACATGCTCCATCTCCAGATCAACCTACCTCCCTATGTTTCTTGATATAAATAATGTGTACTAATTATTTCCAAAGTATACCAATATGGGATTTCTAGCTGGACCTACACTGCACAGTGGGCTTTTGTCAAGTTTGGAGTAGAATATCAATGTAATAGAGTAGAATTCCCAATTTAATAGAGACAAATTAATATCCAATAAATATTTTAAAGCACATAATTGAAATTGTCCCTTTCACTCTCAGACATGCTCCTGGATGGATAATGTATATGATAAATCAATCAACACATGTCACCTTGAGCAGCTTGCTGGCAAACAACAGTCTCTTACTCATTACTGTACCTTCAGCATCCAAAATGGGTCAAATAGAAGAGATACTTGAATAAAGATGTATCCTGGACTGTTATATATTCAATAAGCTGTCCCTGGTAAGAAGTAAACAATAACAAAACTTAACATTGATGCTGACCCTGTTTGCATGATATGGACAGTCAGCACCGGGGTCAGGGTTGGCTCTGTCTGGTCAGAGCTTCTTAGCGAGGTACTGTGTCCTCTGCAGCTACTCCTGCCTCTCTGATTTTTTAAATTGAATCCATAAAGCAGTTGAAAGGACAACACAATTAACATTCATGTTTCTTTCACTTAAGTAAATGAATAATTCCATATTGGCATAAATGACTTAGAATTTCCCAATTGCCCTATAACTGTGTTTTCTTTAAGCCTTTCCAAAAATTCTTAATCTAATGAAGTTTTCATATGTTGCCTTTGTCTGTCTCTTTTCTCTTTTAATTCAGAACAGTCAACTGCTTTTATTCATTTAATTTTTACATCATTGACTTTTTTGTAGAGTCTTTCAGAATGCTGAACATTCTTGAACTATCTACTTTAGTTTCCGAAATGTTATAAAGTGAATTAAGAACATGTGGCCAAGGCCCCTTTTATTAGACAAGGATTTTTTGTGAAACTGAGATTTTTTTGTGAAAATGTCAGTCATAGAGGAAGAAGAGAAATTTCATTTAACATACAAGATAGAGTGATTCATTCCATGTGGTGAAGGGGAAAAGCACCTATCTAAATGAAGAAATAATCATTTTGTATTTGTTGGTAATTTATCCTTTTCAAAGATAATAGGTAAAATTTTCATTAATTAATTCCTGAAGCATGATAAACACATTTGATAGGAAATATGTTACACATTTAAAGGATGATTTCAGAATAGGCTTTTAACAAACATTAGATGTGATCATATTTCAGACAAGATGGTCCATCATTATATACTAACAATTACTTGTGCTAAGAAATTGTCAAATAGGATTATATAGAGACATTTAAAATAAAACGTTATTAAATTTTTCTTCATAATAAAATCTTTTTTAGTTACTTTTCATAGGAAATTAACTATGCCTTTTTTGGCAGTTAATAAAAATAGGTATAGGCACCAGTGCAAATCAATTCTCCTTTCATTGAAATGGACTGATTTGTTCCATTAAATCAGTAAATAGCATTTATCTGGTTTTATTCCATATAAAAGAGAAATGCACTAACTGTATTTTGTTTTATTCTTTCTATTAATTTACCTGTCTACATGGATGCACATATATACTTTGGGGATACTTAATTTTGTTTTAAATGCTTTATTATAAATGCATGTTACCACTTATCTTTTAACATCATCTGCAGAAAGCGGTAGGTGTTTAGTAAATGCTTTTCGTGCAAATGAGCACAAATTTGTTCTATGCATATTGCTATTTTCACATCATCACACGTGGTCTGGGTGGACTTCATCTGCATGGAAATTTAGAGAAAGCTTTTGACAGATGACAGTGGGGACCCTGCAGGGTGAGAAGAGAAGCCCTGCCAGCCTGGTATAGAATGAGGTGACCATAAGGCTGCCCTTGTAATACAGCAGAATGTGTGCACACAGCTCCACAGCACCTCCTCATTGGAGCAGTGGGTCTCAGGGTGTGCATGTGTAGAAAACAATAACTGCATTAGCATTCAGAACCAGCCACATCCAAATGATGCCTCTTCCAAATCTGTCAGCACATGGGAATTCTGGGGATCTTCAGATGGTTTCATGGTAATCACAATGCCACTTATATATCCATTCGTCTCTAAAATACTGCTTGTGAAGTAACTACCTAACACATTGTATGTTTTTCAGAGATACAAAAAAAAATTCAACTCACTAAATTTCTTTGTTTGCATGTAAGTGTTTTCCTATAGCATATATTTGCATGTATTTACATACAATGTATTCCACCTGGCACCAAACAGCATTGGATCCGTTCCTTCACCTTTCTATGAATTAGTTTCCTCAGAAATAAAGGGGAATAAAAATATCCACTATGTCTATTTCTTGCTCTTCTTGAAGCATCAAATAAAAGAATGAATGTTTATTAATGAGCTATACAAAGCATTTCCAATGAAGGATTGCTGCTGTTATCCACCTGATTTTGACAAGGCAGTTGTGTTTGCCCTCTGCTGATGTCATCCTTTCCCATACCATCATGAAGCTCCCCTTGAGACTGTAAGCCAAAATAAATCCTTTCCTCCCATGAGCTGTTTTTGATGGGGTGTTTTGTGCCAGCAATTCTAGAAACCTGACTGTGTGGCTTTTAGCTAAAGAGAGGATTTGATGGTCGACTCAGGTCAAAGTTGTAAGAATTGAATGCAGTAAGAACTATAGACTGTGAGGTTTTGTTTATGAGCTTTTGTTTATGAGCAGAAAAAAGATCTTTGTCCAGACTAGGCTAGCAGAGTTTGTGAGAGGCTTGCTGTTCTGCCATTTTTCTGAGTATTTCTGCAGGATTATATTGAGTAGAAATAGACTGGTGTGAGCAGAAGGATATGGTACCAAAAGGAATGAGTTTCAGGCTGGAGACTGTGTCCATTTAGCTTCAATTGTTTGAGAGGTTACAACCATTGACATTTGGCCAGCTGTTCTACATTGGTACAGCAGAAAGACTGCTAACTCTTGAAAGTAGGGAACCTAAATGCTGAAGGAATGTACTGCTCTTCAAAATCCGATTTAGTCACCCCTGGGTTGAACCTGGTATTATGGGAGTATAATAAATGCAGGAAAGATAGGGTCATTGGATTTGAAACATGGTTTGTTTGTTTGGAAATGGCCACTGGATGATGTGAGGCAGGGTTGTTGGATTCCCTGTATGGAGGGACTCTAGGATTTTACTGAGATGCCAAGAGTATGGAATGGCTTCCAAAGAGAGCTGCCATCTTGGGATGGGTTGTTCCTTGGGCTGTAAGTTCCTTGCAGGGCAGGAGGTGAGGCAGAATGGGAACTCCAGGGACTTCATCCCTGGTTACAGATGTGGAACTTGTAGCTAGAGAATTTGATGTTTGCCCTGTCTGTTTTAGGTCTCACATTGGTTACATCTTTCTTTGCTATGTCCAGTACCATTGAGAGGGAGTCAGGTAGCTTTGTTAGGCAGTTAGGGTGACTGGACCTCTGAAAGTAAGAAGCAGGAATGTCTTTGGGCTATTCTGACAGTCTCCACTTTGCTAGAGATCAAAGTATGATCTGAATTGTTATCGTTTACCTAAAGGAAATCTATTTTTCCACAAACAACCTGAAGCCCTTCTGGGAGGGAGGTCTTTCCTAAGATTTGAATCTAATCCTAACATTGTATTTGGTCAAGTTCAGCCCCCAGAACTTGTTGTCATGGATAGCCTCTTCCTGAGAGGGTCCTTATCCCAGGACAATCAGCTGTCTCTCTGGCTCACCTGAGCCAGAAAATAGGGACCACCACCATAAGGTTATAAATGCATTTATGAGGGAAGGGCAAGTTCTTGAGTTGCTTGACCTCTGGTGATCCTCCAAGTTCTGGTAAGTTTCCCCTCATCTTGGCCTCACTGGACTGAAATGAAGGGTGAGACCCCTGACCCCTACTTCTCACATGGGCTCTTTAACCCCTCCTGCCCTCCACATGGCAGGAGCTCTTTGTACTTTTTCTCTCTAACTCTCATTTTATTGTTTCTGAGGATGCATGAGGTGGGCTGTCAGACTATGTGGGTATATTTCGTTTTCTTCCCTTGGTTTTGTACTTCCCTCAAAAAATATAATAATTTAATAATTATCTTTCTCAGTTTGGTGTACCAAATTCTTTGGTTACATGCAAAAGCAAAACTAGGGCTTAGGGTTCAAGAACTTTCCTGAACCGCTAACACCCTGTTTAATCATCTTTTGCAGTGTGAATGCTTTTAGTTTTAGAATGGTTTTAGTTTTACAGCTCATACTTAAGAGACCTTGAATATGGGAAGGTTTTAATAGTACTGGGTTTGGAAAAAAATCCATAGGGACTTTTAAAGATGGATTGAATTCATTGCATTTTACTTCATGGATGGTCTATGGGGGCCATGGGTGGAATGTGGTGGTTTAGAACAGATGTCCCTCATAAACTCATGTGTTCTGAATGCTTGCACACCAGCTGGTGGAAATTTGGGAGGTAGTGCCTTGCTTCAGGTGTGTTTGTGGGGGTGAACCTTAGGGTTTATTAGCTCTAGCTTACCAATGTTAGTTTGCCTCACTCTCCTGCTACTATCATTCCCTGATGTTGGCAAGGAGGAGATGCCCAGCATCTGATTATGTTATGCTGTCCCCTGTCATTATGGAGCTCCATTGCAATACTATCAGCCAAAATAAACACTTTGTTTCAATCAGTTGTTTTTATTTGGGTGCTTTATCCTAGCAATGAGAAGGTAACTACAATAGATGGTGTGTGGTCTAGTGGCCATTTTGCATAGCCAGTGTGGTAATAAAGCCACCACATTAGGAGGCAAATCCATCAAAACCTCAGAGAAGTGGAACAAACATGAAAGTAAACTGTGCCCAAAGTCTTTCCTTCCTCTGGATATTTCAGTCATATGGGCCATAAGCCATTTTTGGGTGAGTACAATGATTCCTAACAAAGAAAGTGATCTGTTCAAAACAGAAATAAGATCATTTCATGACCTTAAAACACAAATCCCTAACTCAGTTGGACACTACCCCACAGGATGAGATGCTAACCTTCCTGACCTTGTTGGCTGCACTATCTAGTCTCTATGCTTCACCTGCCCTAGAATTCTTCCATTGCTTAAATTCCTCAAGTTTATTCCAGTCTCAGACTTTCGCCTTCTATTCTTCCTTCCCTCAAGAATCTTCCTTCAGATCTTCAAGTTACTAACACTTTTCTTTCAGGTTAATACCAAATGTTGTTTTTTCAGGATTTTCCCTAATCATTCGGTCTCACTTTATCCCAAGAAATGTTATCTTCTATATTACAGGAAATGTAAACTCTAGTTTTGTTAGCAGTACATGTTGACATCATCCCATTTCCCTTTGTTGTGCTTCCCCATAAAAATATAAGCTTCAGATGAACAATGCCACTAACTGTCATTCATGACACTTGAAAGTGTTTAAATTAGACCTAGATACTAAAAAAATCTTGTGGCAATGTCTGAAAAATTGTCAATGAATTTTAAAAAATATTTTTATTTATTTGTTTTGCAAGGAGAGAGAGATAGAGAATGAGAATGGGAGGGAGAGTAAATGGGTGCTATAGAACCTTTTGCTGCTAAAACCAATCCCAGATGAATGTACTATTTTATGCATCTGACTACAGGGGTACTGGGGAATTGAACTTGGGTCAAAAGACTTTGCAAGCCAGCATGTTTCACTACTGAGTCATCTCCCCAGCCCTGTCAATAGGATTTTTAATATTATGGTAACATCATCTGTCATATTTAATTAGTCTCCAGGAAAAGGACATTCCCAGCTTTTTATAATAGATTTTTAAATAGTGATTAAATAATTACCTACTAATAGGTAATTTAAAAATTACCTATTAATTATCTATTTTATAAGAAAGGAGTATTCAACTAAGTGATGAACAAGAAGTTAAAGTATATTCCTGGCAAAATGATGCGCATTGCCTAATTGTATGTAAATTTTATGAAAAACTTTGTTAAATCTTTCACTTTAGTCAGCAGACAAATTTAAAAGTACTGTTTAGCAGAAGGGCCTCTGGATGAAGCTCTAAGTCCAGCCTGCCTTAATGTGATTTTGGCTTTACTTGTGAATTATTTGTAAACTAAGAGGCAAATGAGGCTGGAATGAGATATATGCTACATTCTTGCTGAACCTGAAAGCTAACCCACATGGAAGTTTATGCAACTTTTATGATGCTTAATAAGAAGTGAACAGCTTACATCATCTTCAAATGTCAGGTAGGGTCAATTTAAATTGGGACTATTAACTTGATTGAAAAAAATGGTTTTGTTTTCCTGAGGATAGTTTTATTGTCATTATGTCAGTCTATCCACCTCAACTTTTAAAAATTTACTGTATTAGCATACAAGAATTAGATTTCACTATGCTGTTTTTAAACATTTTTTGATTCCCTTCTTTTCATCTTCACCCTCTGCTCTCACCAAATTTAGCCTCCTGCTTTCACACTGCATTTCATTGTGTGCTTTCTCCCTTTCCCATCACCTCTTTCCCCCTCTTATGGTGTCCTACTCCACTCATAGCTTGTACTCAGTCTCACATCCCCTTACTTACATACATGCAAATGTTAAAAGTTAGGATCCACATATGAAAGAAAACATGTGTTTTTGTCTTTCTGAGTTTGGGTTATATTGCTGAGTATAATTTTCCATTTCTATCAATTTTCTAACCCATTTTATAGCTTCATTTTTCTTCACAACTGAGTGAAACTCCACTGTGTACACATAACATTTTAATAATACAGTCAGGTGATGAGCATTTGATGTGACTCATTTTCTAGATTTTGTGAATAGAACAGCAATGAACATGAATGTGCAAGTGTCTTTATGGTAGGATATAGAATCCTTAGTGTATATGCCCAGAAGTGGTATAACTGGGTCATATGATAGTTCAATTGTTAGCTTTAATTCTTTTCACTTTGAAAATATATTTTATTTGTTTGCATGAGAGAGAGAGAGAGAGAGAGAGAGAGAGAGAGAGAGAGAGAGAGAGAGAGGGAGAGAGAGATGTTAGGGTCTGTTGTCACTTCAAAGGAACTGCAAATGCATGCACTACTTTGTGTATCTGGCTTATGTGGGTACTGGTGAATCAAACCCTGGTCAGCAGTTTTTGCAAGCAAGTATCTTTAACCACTGTGCTATCCTCTTTTCCAATTTTCAGTTTGTTTTGGGAAACCTTCACACTAATTTCCATAGTGGCTGCAACAGTTTACACTTCCACCAACAGAGAATAAGAATTCCTTTTCTCACAGCCTCACCAGATTGTTTGTCATTAGTTTTCTTGACAATAGCCATTCTGATTGAGGTAAGATGGAATCTCAAAGTGATTTGAATTTGTGTTTCTTTGACAGCTAAGGGATGTTGAACATTTTTTTAAAATGTTGCTGGCCATTGGTGTTTTTATTTATTTATTGAAAGCGAGAGAAGACAAGGGAGAAGAGGAGAAGGAGGAGGGATATACTGAGAGAGAATGGGCATGCCAAAGCCCACTGCTACAAACAAACTCCAGATATATACACTACTTATTGCATCTGGATTTACATGGGTACTGGGGAATTGAACATGGACCACCAGGCTTTGCAAGCAAGTGCCTTTAACCACCAAGCCATCTCTTTAGCTTTTTATTTCTTCATTTGAGAACTGTCTGTTCATTTCATTAGCCCATTTATTGACTGGGAGTTTTGCAAAACATTAATTTAAAAAATTTGTTTATTTTTATTTATTTGAGAGTGACACAGAGAAAAAAGGGAGAGAGAGAGAGAGAGAGAGAGAGAGAGAGAGAGAGAGAGAGAGAGAATGGGTGCTCCAGGGCCTCCAGCCACTGCAAACGAACTCCAGATGTGTGCACCCCCGTGTGCATCTGGCTGATGTGGGTCCTGGGGAATCAAGCCTTGAACTGGAATCCTTAGGCTTCACAGCCAAGCTTTTAACTGCTAAGCCATCTCTCCAGCCTGCAAAGCATTAATTTTGATGAGTAAAAAAATACTTCTACAAAAATAACCAAGAATATAAGGTGCCTTACAGAATCTACTATCTGATTGAACCCTTGAAATATACGTGATTAAAATGCTAGCAATAAGTTAGACAACATTAACTTCTTTTGAAAATATGTTCTTTGCCTTACTTGGAAAAATGCCATATTTAGTGACTACAAAGTAATGTTGGCATAATTACGGTCCTAACCATGTACTGTGTTGTTCCAATCATTTCCTACAATGCACAGATGTGTTTGGAGGCTTGAAAACTTGTTAAGCTTTAATTAGCTTATGCTATTTTAGGGACTAGATTTCAACAAGAACTTTACAAAATTTCATTACATCAATTAAATTCAATACCTATGTGACACCAGTATAAAGATAAAACCAGAGCATTATGCTACTGGCAATAACTGCATAACTCAGCAAGAGCTGGCTCCTATTTTTAAGAGTTCGGTGGCTTGCATAAATCAGCATCCTCTATTGTGAATTTTGGCATCTCTTGAACTTCTGTTGAACTTGTTGCAACTGCAGTGGTAGTCTGAGTGAGATACATCTGAAGGGAAAAGTCTGAGTATGAGTGAGTATGAGTCTTGAGTATGACTGAACAGTGAGAGCCATTTTAGAAGGATTAACTGCCAGCAGGTACCAAGTGACTAGTACTGGGCACTTAAAAGAAAAGGAGACACATGGGATATCTGACATTGATATATTCATAAGTTTGCAATTGCTTTGGAGTCTTAAGCCATCCCTTTAGTTGCAGTTATATCTGATAGTTTCTCAACGACTTACAGTTTTATCTGACAGTCTATCAATGGCTGTGGGAGCTCTAACTTATACCCTTAGTAGCTGCAGGCATGCAAAACCCAATGGCAGTTTGTCCTTAAGAGAAATGAAAGTGATGTATTTCATTGAAGTCTGCAGTCAAGAAACAAGTTGCAGAACCATTTGTTCAAAATCTTGACACTATTCTTCAGACCTTTCTTTGGGTTAAGAAACACTACTTGACTGGAACATTTAAAAATATTAGAAATGGAATGAGTCTGATTTTTTTGTATTGAGAAGGATGAAGTTAACGACTTCAGGTAAATGTTTACACAAAACAACTTGAAATCAAATACTAATGGAGCTGGTTGTGCTGCACTCTGGTAGTCCCAGTGCTTGGGAAGTTAAGCCAAAAGGATATCACATGTTCAAGGCCAGATTGGACTATATAGATCTTATCTAAAAATATTGAAAAATAAAATACAAAAAGTAATAATATCAAATTCCTCAATTTGAGTCAAATGGGAAAAGTAATTTATATTACTTAATAATAGGAAACATGGAGGAATGTTGAATTATTAAAGAAAAATATATTTGTGTAATTTTGTTTTTGAAAGAGCGTCTCACTATGTAGCCCAGGCTGGCCTGGAACTCTCTATGTAACCCAAGCTGGGCTAGAACTGACAATCCTGCTGCCTTTACCTCCTGAGTGCTAAGATTACAGGAGTGCATCACCACATCTGGCTAAAAGCAAACTGTTTTAACAAAAGAGGAAGTTTCTTTAAAAGTAGTGATTGACAGTAGCAAGAACCTTCACTTCCAGCTTATGTGAAGTAGAAGGCAGTGCACACTCATACTCCCATACTTAAAATAACCAGGAAACTGGGAAAATCCTCTAGTCGTGGCTTTGAGAATGCTGGACAGCAGACAATGAAGAGTGATCTCAAGGAGAGGAAGTGAGTGAGGCATAATTGCTCCAAGTAACTTGCTATCTTCAGGAGTTTTCAAGCCATAATTTAGGAAGATGGGGCCCATGTAGGACCAACAATGTCATTGTTTTAAGAGGGTGCAGTGTGGGCAGGCTGAGATGGCTAGACTTTGCAGAATGCTGGACAGGAGAGGGTTCACAGCAGAGCTACCTGGGGAGCCACAGAGGGTCCTTTGAGAATCCTCACCTGAGGAATCATGATGTGAGGAAAACATTTATGCTGGGGAAGAACCACCAATAAGAATTATATTTTTAAAGATTTTACATAATCAAGAATAGATCTTTTTCAACCAGCCAGAGTTTAAAACATTGTGAATTTAAGGATATTGTATAGGGTATTCAGAACAGTTACTCAGTGTGATTTAAATTCACACCTAAGTTAAAGGCTCCTATGGACCCACCTAACAAAGGTGAGAAACAAGTATTGAAAGGATAAAACTGTTTCCATGTAATTAATCACATCTTTAAATAAACTCAAGAATATATACAGGAATATAAGAAAAACCAGTGCCCTACAAACTAAAATCTGTAATTCCTTACATTCAGCAAAATGTTACCAGTATTCAACAAAGCTATGATATACAGATTTGAATATTTGACCCATATTGAGAAGCATTGGCTAGTTACAGCTAGTCAGACCAGACACAAATATTACAATGAACCACCAAGAACATTAAGAAGACATAAAAGAGTGAGGGTACTTAATAGGTTGGTATTGTATATATGTAAGTAGAATAGATTAACGGGGGTGAAAAGGCTTAACCTGAGGTCAGAGGAAGAGATTGAGTAAAAGAAAGGTGGAGGAAGGGCTAATCAAAATATAAGAAGATGCAAATAAATCATATGGAATTCTCTGGTTTCAGACAATGGAACACTCACTAGACATAGATCATGGTTAGAAAATTTTCACTGTCAGGGATGGGATACCCCCTGTGAGTTATTGGCCAGGGAGGTCCCTGAAGCCCCCAAAACATTATAGGGCATTGCTGGGGCCCTTGGTTTCCCACCAGGAATCAATGGAAAGACCCTATTGCTGAAGACTCTACATACTTGGGCTGCAAGGCCATTGAAAAATCCTTCTAGAACTGAGCTAATAACCTCCTCCATGTAGACCAGCTGACAGAAAGCTGGAAGAAGCCATTCTACATGTAGTACACTGGGAGAAAGAGATACCACCAATGAAGATACTCAACAGTGTCCACTGCAAGCCTTATAATTGGCCAGCCAGGCCAAATGAGCCAATGGGTGCAATAGTGGCATATCTGTCATGGTGGAAACCAACTGCCCTCCAATTGGACTGAAGGCCCGCTTCATGGGAAGGAATACATCCCTGATACTGAAAACTTTAAAAAGTGGTAGTCATGAGCCCTAGGGGTGTAACATCTGCTGATGCCTGGAAAGATGTATGTACTATTCTTATCAAACTGCCCATTAAGCACTCCTCTTATTATTTATGCCCTTATATTAATGCTACTCTCACTTTGGGTAGAGAATCTTCTCTTTTCAGATGGCCGTGACCTTGGAATGACTCACAAGGTATCATAGTGCTGGAAAGAAGTGACTGGAGTACTGAGTAACATCTCAATCACACCTTCCAAGGCTCAGGGTCTAATACAGAAGAGGTGGCAGACAGAATGTAAGAGACAAAGGAAGTGTAGGACTCCTTACAACGTGCTCCCTCCAGACATAAAATGGCCTCGATATCCATGACCTCATAGTGCCTGACACTACCTGCACAAGACCATCATAAGAGGAGGAAAAGATAATGACATCAAAATAAAAGAGAGACTGATTGAGATGGGGAGGGGATATGATGGAGAATGGGATTTTAAAGGGGTAAGTGGGGGGGGGGTAAGGTATTACCATGGGATTTTTTTTATAATCATGGAAAATGTTAAAAAAAATTTAGGAAAAAACTTCTGGTTAAGATGGCGGCGTAGGTACCATGCCAAAGCAGCCGGGGGTGGGGGGTGGGGAGAAAGACCAAAAACACTCAGCAAAATACACACTTTTAATACAAAGTGAGGTGTATAGGAAATTGAAGCAGCAGCAGAGAAGTAGGAGAGATCCAGAGCATCCAGAGCCCGCACAGGCCATGAAAGCAGCCTGGAAGCTCTGCCAGCCGCGGGGGCGGTGGCGCACCAGAAAGCTGCCGGGCTCGGCTCCAGCCGCAGGAAAAGCCAGGTGCGGGAGCTTCCCCTCACTCCGGCGCTCTCCGCAACTCAGGATACGTGAGGGGAGAGTGGCAGTGAGCAACGGAGGAGCAGACCACGAGGTAGAAGAACACGTGGAACAGCAAGAGAACCAGAGCAGCTGCGGCTCCCTCCCCTCCCCCACTGCCTGAGCCCAGCTCCAGCGAACACAGCAGCAGTCTGGGACCTGGCCATGCCAACTTGAGCCGACAGTGGGACACAAGCAGGAACAGAGTCCAGGAGCAACATCAGCGGCTCCAGCAACAGTAACAGCGGCCCCAGCAGCAGCAGACCCAGGAGCGGCAGCAGTGGCAGACACAGCAACAGCAGACCCGGGAGCGTCAACAACAGCCAACCCAGCAGCAGCAGCTTCAGCAGCAGCAGTGGTTCCAGAAGTGGCAGTTACAGCAGCAGCAGCAGCAGAGGCAACAGCAGCAGTGGGCCTAGCAGCAGCAGCTTCAGCTGCTGACAGACCCAGCAGAGGCAGCTTTCACAGCAGCAGTTCCAGCAGCGGGGGTGCTGATCTGCAGGACCACAGTTGCCAGGCTTGGTTTGCCCTGCAGGAAAAGCCAGTGCCCAGCTCCAGAAATCAGAACAGCAGCCCAATGACCCAGGCAGCAACTTGACTGAGACCAAACTCATACAAAGTAACTGGGTTGGCACCAGGGAAGGGTCTCACTTGGTCACAAACTGATTTGGATCCCTCAACAGACCAGAAATCTTTTTTTTTTTTTAATTTAATTTATTAGTTTTCTTTTCAGTAAATACAGGCAGTTTGGTACCATTATTTAGGCTCATTTGTGATCTACCCCCTCCCATTAGACCCTCCTTGTTAATGAAAATGGGTCGTACATTGTGGAGTTAGCCCCCAGTTATTGGTATGATAAATGTCTCTGCAAATCATGACCCAACATATGACTCTGACATTCTTTCCACCCCCTCTTTCACAAGATTTCCCTGAGCCATGTTGGGTTCATTTTTGGTCTGCTTCAGTGCTGAGGTGTTGGGGGCCTCTGAGGCTCTGGCTCTCTGATTTGGTAGGAGTTGATTTTTCTCTGCGTTGATCTCCTTCCCCTTTGTGCTGGTATCTGGTTCACAGGAAAACATCACCCTTGCTTATTTCGCCAGTTGTCCTTAGTTTCAGTTGGGTCCCATTTGAGGTATGTTGGAGCAGCTCTCTTCTTAGGATCTGCATCAATCTGGAAAAGAGAAGCAGATTCTCCAACGGAGAGTAAGTTAGCATCCGGAAAATTGAGATAACACTTACTTTTTTGATAGACAGTATGATAGATTTAGGCCCTCTTATACCCCGTGATTGATGGTAGCTTGATATTGTAGAGTGGGCTTGTGTTTGGGTATGGTTCTGACTTGTTTCCCAGCTCCAGCTATGGGCCTAATACCACTGAGTGGCTCAGTTAGCCAATTCAAGAGCAATTGATTTCTCACCATGGCTGTGTACCACTATTGCACTTGTGTGGGCATCACATCCGGTTATTTGTTGCTTATTAGGTTAAACAATGTGTTGCTTGGACAGATCTTGGTCATTTTCCCCAGTTGCCTATGTAGCGCCTTCTGGCACTAGACACGCTGACTGTCTGGGGTATGACTCTCTCCTGGCTTCCAGCCATGTCTTTCCATTTTACGTTTCAGCTGCGTATGGAGTCTTCAGCAATAGGGTGTTATCACTGGCCTTTGGTGGGTCATCAAGTACTCTGACAGAAGTCTGTCATTGTTTTGGGAAACCTTGTAGGTTTCTCTGATCAAAAGCTCATTGTGGATGGTAGGCCCAAGCTGGAAGTGGGGGTTACAGGTCAGTGTCCACTGAGAAATTGAGGAAAAAGATAACTAATATACAAGAGTTAGAGAGGAGAGAGATAGAGGGGAGAGGGGGTGAGGGAGGGAGGGAAGATGTAGGAGATTTAGGTCAGTCTTGATCCTACCCTCTCCAGTGTCTTGTGGTTCAGGTGTTTCCTGTAAGGGTCTAGTGAGGGTTCAGCCATTTGGTCTGTCTTTTAGGAAGTAGAATTTTATGGTACCATTGCCGTTTGGGTCCAGATTACAGTTTTCCACCCTTTGATTCCCTCCCTGCCCTCCAATCCATCTTATTGTCTAGTCCATGAGGTGCTTGCTGGGTATGTAAGGCATCTTGGGCAGATTCAGGTTAGGTGTTGCAGATGAGTGAGACTATGTGTCTATTTTTTTTCTGTGATTGGGTAAGTTCGCTGAGAATGATCTGTTCCAGGTTCAACCATTTTTCCTCAAATTTCTTTATGTCGTTTTTTCTTACTGCTGTATAGAATTCCATTGTGTAGATATACCACATCTTTGTTATCCATTCTTCTAATGATGGACATCTGGGTTGATTCCAGCTTTTAGCTATTACGAATTGAGCTGCTACAAACATGGTTGAGCAAATCTCTCTGGCTTTTGGTTTGAAGGTTTTAGGGTAGATGCCCAGTAAGGGTATAACTGGGTCTGTTGGTATCTCTATAGTCAGATTTTTCAGGAGTCTCCATATTGCTTTCCAAAGTGGTTGTACCATCCTGCATTCCCACCAACAGTGAATGAGTGTCCCTTCTTCTCCACATCCTTTCCAGCATTTATTTTCATTTGACCTTTTGATGTTGGCTATCCTTATTGTGGTAAGGTGGAATCTCATAGTTGTTTTAATTTGCATTTCTCTGATGATTAGGGATGATGAACATTTTCTTAGGTGTGTGCTTGCCATTTGTATCTCTTCCTCTGTGAATTGCCTGTTTAACTCTGTGCCCCATTTTGTGAGTGGGGTATTTGTTTTCTTATTGTTTAGACTTTTGAGTTCTTTGTAAATTCTAGAGATAAGGCCTCTATCAGTTGGATAACCTGCAAATATTTTCTCCCATTCTGTGGGTATTCTATTGGCTTTGCTTATTATATGCTTATCTGTAAAGAAACTCTTCAGCTTCATATGATCCCAATGGTCGAGTGACTATTTAAGAACTTGAGCCACTGGGGTTTTATTCAGGAAGTCTTTTTCCATTCCTATATCATGGAAAGTACTTCCTAAATTTTCTTCCAGTAGTTTTCGAGTTTCTGGTCTTATGTTGAGGTCTTTGATCCTTTTGGATTTGAGTGTTGTGCATGGTGAAATGTGTGGATCAACTTTTAGTTTCCTGCATGTGGTTATCCAGTTTGTCCAGCACCATTTGTTGAAGATGCTATCTTTTTTCCAGTCTATATTGTTTGGGCCTTTGTCGAATATCAAGTAGCTATAGTTGCTTGGCCCAAAATCCGGCAGACCAGAAATCTTAACCTCTATGTTGATACAGGATCTGGTTGTTATAATAACTACTCTGGCATACATACTTGAGGCTGTTTTTGACTGAATGGGTACAGTGTTTAGTTAACTTTTAGAATCTATCTGTATTTTATTCCACTCAGCCTACTTGAATACTCCCATAGCAGGGAAACTCAACCCCTAGGTGCACCTTTGTAGATACTCTCAGAGTCTTAAGAGCCACATCTAACACCTTAAGCTCTTACCCCAAAAATATATAACATCAAATCAATTGATACAGCTAAGATATCCAGCTAGCTAGAAAATCCAAGCATTAACTTAATCCACGATGCAAAAATATATACATTATAACACAAGAAACACTAAAAAGCAAGACAATATAAATCCACCTAAAAGTATTAATGAATCAGAAATGACCTCCAGGGAGAACAAGTTAGAGGAAATGCCTGAGAAAGATTTCAAAAGAATGATTGTAAATATGTTCAAAGAAGTCAGAGAACAAATCAAAGGAGTCAAAGAGGAACTTAAAGAGGAAATCAAAGGAATCAAAGAAGATGCAGGACACCAACTTCATGAAATAAAGAAGGCAATACAAGACATAAACAAGGAAATAGAAATAATAAAGAAAAACCAGTCAGAATTACTAGCAATGAAGAACACAGTTAATGAAATAAAAAACTCTGTAGAAAATCTCACCAATAGAATTGATGAAGGAGAGGACAGAATATCTAAGCTAGAAGACCAGGTGGCAGATCTAATACAGGCCAACAAAGAAAAAGACAAACTTATAGAAAAGTATGAGTGGGAATTTCAAGATATTCGGGACACTATGAAAAGAACAAATATTAGAATTCAGGGCATAGTAGAAGGAGAAGAACTCCAATCCAAAGGCATAGTAGGTGTCTTCAACAAAATCATAGAAGAAAATTTCCCCCAAATTGGGAAAGAAGTGCCAATACAGATACAGGAAGCCTTTAGAACCCCAGCCAGATAAAACCTGGAAAGAACCTATCTTAGTCATATTATAATCAAACTCCCAAACACCCAAACACACACACACCAAAGAAAAAATATTGAAAGCAGTTAGAGAGAAAAATCCAGTTACCTACAAAAGTAAGCCCATCAGGATTACAGCAGATTATTCAACACAAACTTTTAAAGCCAGAAGGGCATGGAGTGATATATTCCAAGTTCTGAAAGATAACAACTGTCAGCCAAGGTTACTTTATCCTGCAAAGTTATCCATTTAAATAGATGGAGAAATAAGGACATTCCATGACAAAAGCAGATTAAAGGAGTATTTGAAGACAAAACTAGCTCTACAGAAAATACTTGATAAAATCCTCCATGCTGAAGAAAAGGAAAAGCACACATATAAGCAACCAAGAAAAAACAAGCAATACTCAAATACTAGTTAAGAGAGCACAGGTAGAACCGGGACCACAAAAAATAAATAAATAAATAAATAAATAAATAAATAAATAAATAAATAAATAAAATGGCAAACATAAATACACACCTTTCAATAATATCTCTTAATATCAATGGCCTCAGTGCCCCAACGAAAAGACATAGGTTTGCAGACTGGGTTGAAAAGCAGGATCCTACAATTTGTTGTCTCCAAGAAACCTTTCTACCAAGGATAGACATTATCTTAGGGTGAAAGTTTGGAAGATGGTGTTTCAAACAAATGGGCCTAGAAAACAAGCACGGGTTGCTATCCTAATATCTGACAAGGTAGACTTTAGTCCAACGTTAGTCAAGAAAGATAAGGAAGGTCACTTTATATTGATTAAGGGCACACTCCAACAGGAGGACATTACAATCCTAAACATATATGCACCTAACCTGGGGGCTCCCATATTCATCAAACAAACACTATTAGAACTAAGGTCACAGATAACACCAAACACAGTGGTAGTGGGTGACTTTAACACCCCACTCTCATCAACTGGCAGGTCATCCCAGGAAAAAATAAACAGAGAGGCATCTGGACTAAATGAGGTCATAGAAGGAATGGACCTAACAGATATATACAGGACATTTCATCCAAAGGCTGCAGAATATACATTCTTTTCAGCAGCACATGGAACATTCTCTAAAATAGACCATATATTAGGACACAAAGCAAATCTTAACAAATTCAGGAAAATTGAAATAATTCCTTGCATTCTATCTGACCACAATGGAATTAAACTACAAATCAGTAGCAAGAAAGGCTATAGAGCATACACAAAATCATGGAAACTAAACAATACACTATTAAATGATGAATGTGTCAATGAAGAAATCAAGAAGGAAATCAAAAAATTCATAGAGTCAAATGATAATGAGAACACAACATATCCAAATCTCTGGGACACAATGAAGGCAGTTCTAAGAGGGAAATTTATAGCCTTAAGTGCCTATATTAAGAAATTAGAAAGGTCACAAGTAAACGACCTAAGGCTTCACCTTAAAGCCTTGGAATAAGAAGAACAAGGCAAACCAAAAATCAGTAGGCGGGAAGAAATAATAAAGATTAGGGCAGAAATTAATGAAATAGAAAAAAACAAACAAAAAAAATCCAAAGAATTAATGAAACAAAGAGTTGGTCCTCTGAAAGGATAAACAAGATTGATAAACCCTTAGCAAATCTGACCAAAAGAAAGAGAGAAGAGTCACAAATTAATAAAATCAGAGATAAACAAGGTAACATCACAACAGATTGCAGAGAACTTCAAAAAATCATAGGGACATACTATGAAAGCATATACTCCACAAAGTATGAAAATCTGAAAGAAATGGATGATTTCCTTGATTTATATGACCAACCTAAATTAAATCAAAATGAGATTAATCACTTAAATAGACCTATAACCAACATGGAGATCCGAACAGTTATCAATAATCTCCCAACTAAAAAAAGCCCAGGCCCAGATGGATTCACTGCTGAATTTTACCAGTTCTCCTAGGCATATATCCAAAGGACTCATCACATTTCCTTAGTAGTACGTGCTCAACCATGTTTATTGCCGCTCAATTTATAATAGCTGGGAAATGGAACCAGCCTAAATATCCCTTAACTGATGAGTGTATAATGAAGATGTGGCACATTTATACAATGGAGTTCTACTCAGCGGTAAAGAAAAATGAAGTTATGAAATTTTCAGAAAAATGGATGGACCTGGAAAGGATTATACTAAGTGAGGTAACCCAGGCCCAGAAAGCCAAGCACCACATGTTCTCTCTCATATGTGGATACTAGCTACAGATGATTGGGCTTCTGCGTGAGAATGAAAATATTTAGTAGCAGAGGCCAGTAAGTTAAAAAGGAGACATAAAGGGAAGAGAAAGGAAGGGAGGAGGATACTTAATAGGTTGATATTGTATATATGTAAGTACAATGATTGTGATGGGGAGGTAATATGGTGGAGAATGGAATTTCAAAGGGGAAAGTGTGGGGGGTGGGGATGGAGGGAATTACCATGGGATTTTTTTTTTTATAATCATGGAAAATGCAAATAAAAATTAATAAAATTAAACAAAAAAATTTAGGAAAAAAAATAACCCAGAATTCAAAAGGGTAGGAAAGCCAAGACAACGATTCTCCCTCGAGCCTCCAGAATGTGCCAACCATGTCATTACTTTGATTGTAGCCCAGTAAAACTGTTAGGACCTCCAGCTTCCAGCACGATGAGAGAAATGCATATTATTTTAAGTTTCAAGGTTGTGGCCATTGTGAAGAGCAGCCATAGACAATTCATTCATAGCCTCTGAAATGGCAGGGCTAACATTAGAACCCAGATGTGTCTGCCATGCTGGCTTGTGCAGACAGGTTCTCTGAACTTTTCTCCCAATATTCATCTATGAGCCACAGGAAGAGGGCAAGGAAACAGTGCCCTGTGCCCTTTGAGAGAGGACCACCTTCATGTTAAGACTCCACTGACAAGGAGTTACACAAAGGGATTTATGCATCATTTCAGCCCCAAATCCCAGCAGCAGCTCTGCTTCCTGTCTCTGAGATGAATGTAAATAAAAAGAGCAAAGATGGAGCTGGAGAGTTTGCTTAGTGGTTAAGGTGCTTGCCTGCAAAGCCAAAGGATCCAGGTTCAATTCTCCAGGACCCATGTAAGCCAGATGCAGAAGGTGGCACATGAGCCTGGAGTTTGTGACTAGAGGCCCCAGTACAACCATTTTCTCTCTCTCTCTCAAATAAACAAATAAAAATAAAAATGTTTATTAAAAAAAGAAAAAAAATTACAATGAACCACCAAGAACATTAAGAAGACATAAAAGAGTGAGGACTTCCTATCAAGACGGCATGCGCATAATTGCAGTGGAACTCCCAGGGAAGGAGAAGCAAGGCTAAGGGGTCATTGGATCTTTTAGAGGAGAACAATCTCTAATAGATCAGCAGTCAGAGGGTACAGAGGGGCAAAAAAGGCAAATGGTTGATTCCCACACTCTCAGGTAACCCACCCAATCCCAAACCCCCCAAGCAGCCATCCCAGGCTTAGGCTACTTCCACACTAACTGGAGTCAGGGGACCCAGGCCAGTAGTTCCACCTGTGCCACTGAGCACAGGAGCCCTGCATGCCTGTGATTCCTTAGACCCTCTCTGCTCTGCCCCACTCTGACTTCGGACCCTCTTGGCTTCGGTCCTCCCACTCCCAGAGACTTTGGACCCTCTTGGTTCCACCCTGCCCCTCCCTGCCCACATCGGACCCTTTCTGCTCCACTGTGCCCCACCCCTGCGTGGCTTCCAACCCTCTCTGCTCTGTCCTGCCCCTGGGTGACTTTGGACCCTCTCCACTTCACCCAGCCCTGTCTTTGTGTGACCTACTCCTGTGCAAATTTGGATCCACTCCACCCCATCACCATGAACCAGCACCACTTCCTCCACCCATCAGGATGGCAGTCCCATTCTCCCTGCCCCCACACTGTGATGGGGAAACCACAATGCAAAAGGAATAACATAAGAAATTAAATGCAAGTAAATCCAGCAAGGTTTCCCAGTGCTACTATGGATGTCTCTAATCAAAACATAGCAGAGACATTAGGATAAGATTCCCAAAATGAAGTTATGAGCAACGCAACCATGAACAAACTACTGGTAGAACTTGCAGAAAAGAACAAAGAACTGATAATCATGTGTATGCTGCCATCACTAGACTAGACTTAATAGATAAGAAAATATAAGGGGTCCAAATACAGTTAATGGATATGAAGGAGAATGAAAAAAAGAGGATCTAAAAAATCAGCTGGCTATACTAAATGAAGACATAAAGAAATGCAAGGATGAATTACAAGAAGCATCAAGAAAATAAGAAAATAATGAGAAAAGCGAACTTGACAGAGGGATGGAAAGAATACATAAAAAGTAGTAGAATATGCAAACCTAATTGAACAAGCCCAAAACTCTTTAGAAGCTCTTAAGAATAGAGTCAGCAATGTGGAGGATTGAAACTCAGATCTGGAAGAAAACAAAACAAAATAAAACAGAAGAAACAGTTCAAGAGATCAAAAGTTTCAATAAGTTCAAAATTTTCTGTGAACAGAACATGAGAGAATTGTGGGATACCCTTAAACATCATAGTATTCAGATCATGGGAATACCAGAAGGGGAAGAAATTCAGACTAAAGGCATGGAGAGCTTATTTAACAAAATTATCAAAGAAAACTAACCCACCTTCTCAAAATAAAGGCCAATCAAAATACAGCAAGCTAACAGTACTCCAAACAAATTGGACCAAAGGAGATACTCTCCAAAACATTAAGACTCTAAACATTGACATAAAAGGAAAAACAACACATTACATTTAAAAGTAAGCCCATCACAATTACTTCAGACTTCTTAATGGAAACCCTGAAAGTCAGAAGAGCCTGGAATGGAACACTGCAAATGCTAAGAACCTGTGGCTTCCAACTCAAAATACTCTACCCAGCAAAAGTACCCCTTATAATAGCTGTTGAAAGAATAAATTTTCATGAAAAATACTCAGACTTACAACTATGTGAACACAAAACCCAACCTAAAGAGAGTATTTCAGAAAATTCTCCATATAGAAGGATAAAATAATCAACCTCAAGTACCTACAAGAAGCAGATCACAATAACCAGAGAAGGCACAAAAAACTTCAAAGTCCATGAAAACACCAAACCATATAAACCAACATAAAATGGCAGGGATCAAAACAAACATCACAGGCATTGCCCTAAACATTAATTGCCTTAATTCACCCATCAAGAGACACAAACTAACAGGGTGGATCATTACATGGCTCAATCTGTTGTCTTCAAGAAACCCACCTCACCACAAAAGACAGATGCCTCCTCAAGGTAAAAGGGTGGAAAATGGTAATCTTAGCAAATGGGAATAAGAAACAAGCAGGAGTAGCCATACTAATTTCAGATAAAATAGACTTCAAACCAAGAATAATCAAAAAACATAAAGAAGGCCACTTCCTACTAATCAAAAGGATACCACCATCATCAATCTTTATGCACCAAACACAGGTGCACCACAATTCATAAAACAAAACCTACTCAACAATAAAACAGAAATAATCACCAACACCATCATAGTTGGGACTTCAATAACCATTATCATCAAAAGATAGATCATCCAAACAGAAACTCAACAGGGAAGTTAGAGAGCTCAATAAAATCATAGAACATTTAGACCTAATGGACATCTACAGAATATTCCATCCCAAATCCATGGTCTACACATTCTTCTCAGCAGTCCATGGAACCTTCTCTAAAATAGAACATATGCTGGGTCACAAAGACTGCCTCCATATATTTAGGAAGATTGACATAATCCCCTGCATGATATCAGGTCACAATGCTATATTGCTAGAAATTAACAATGAAACACCCACCAGGAATCCCGTTGGCTCCTGGAAACTGGACAGCACACTTGTAAATAATGAATGGGTAGTGCACGAAATACAAAATGAAATTGCAAAATTTCTATAAATGAATGACAATGAAAATACATCATACCAAAACTTATGGGACACAATGAAGGAGGCCTCAGGGCAATATTCTTAGCATAAATGACTTCATAACAAAGACAGGGAGATCACAAATCAATAACCTAACCAACCACCTAAAGGCATTGGAAAAGTCATGAATAATCCAACCCCAAAAGTTCCAGATGGAAAGAAAGAATTAAGGTCAGACCAGAAATTAATGAATTGGAAACTAAGAAAACAATTAAGAAAATTGATGAAACAAAGAGTTGGTTCTTTGAAAAATAAACAAGATTGACAACCCCTGGCCAATTTGATCAAGTGAAAAAAAGAGTTGCTTCAAATTAACAAAATTAGAAATGAAAATGAAAATGGAGAGATTACAACAGACATAAGTGAAAATGGGGGAAGGCTACGTACAAAGCTCTTAAAGCCCAAATAATACTTAATGGAGACTGAAGGAATTCCCATTGAGATCAGGGACAAGACAGGGGTGTCTGTTATCACCTTTGCTCTGCAATATAGTACTGGAAGTCCTAGCACAAGCAATAAGAGAGGAGAAAGAAATAAAAGTGATACAATTTGGAAAGGAAGAAGTTAAGTTAGCTCTATTTGCAGGCTACATCACTCTATACATAAGAGACCCAATAGCCTCCATCCCAAAACTCTTAAAGTTGATAAACTCCTTCAGCAAAGCAGCAGGATACAAATTCAATGCTCAAAAACCATTAGCCTTTCTATATGCAAATGACAAAAATACAGAGAAAGAAATAAGTGACATTGTCTCATTTTCAATAGCAACAACAACAACAACAAAAACCTTGGGATAACTTTAACAGAAGTGAAAGATCTATACAATGAAAACATAAAAACACTCAGAAAAGAAATTGAGGAGGACTTGAAAAAATGGAAAGCCCTCCCATGTTCCTGAATAGGCAGAATTGACATTGTGAAAATGGCAATCCTACCAAAGGCAATCTACAAATTTAATGCAATTCCAAAATCCCAATATCATTCTTCACAAAGATAGAAAAAAATGATCTCAAAATTCATATGGAAAAGAAGAAGGCCTCATATATCCAAGCATATCCTCAGCAAAATAAATACCTCTGGAGGCATAACCATACCTGATCTGAAGCTATATTACAAAGCTATAATAATAAAAACAACATGGTACTGGCTAAAAACAGGAGTATAGACCAATGGAATAGAATTTAGGACATGGTCTTTGGGTCAAGAAACTGCAGCTACTTGATATTTGACAAAGGCCCTAACAATATAGGGTGGAAAAAAAGACAGCATCCTCAACAATTGGTGCTGGACAAACTGAATAATCATATGCAGGAAATTGAAACTTGATCCACACATCTTGTCATGCACGACACTCAAGTTCAAATGGATCAAAGACCCCAATATAAGACCGGGAACTCAGCTACTACTGAAAGAAAATAAAGGAGGAGCATTCCATTATTTAGGAATGGGAAAAGACTTCCTGAACAAAACTCCAGTAGCACAGGATCTTAAACAATCACTCAACCAATGGGATCACATGAAGCTAAAAAGTTTCTTCTTAGACAAACAGATAATAAGCAGAGCCAATGGATTACCCACAGAATGGGAGAAAATATTTGCTGAATATCCAACTGACAGAGGCCTAATCTCTAGAATCTAAAAAAACTCAAAAACCTAAACAATACAAAGTCAAACAACCCACTCACAAAATGGGGCAAAGAGTTAGACAGGTAGTTCACAGAGGAAGAAATACAAATGACAAACACACATTTAGGAAAATGTTCATCATCCCTAATCATCAGGGAAATGCAAATTAAAACAACTATGAGATTCCACCTTACCCCAGTAAGGATAGCAAAACCTAAAAATCAAATGAAAATAAATGCTGGTGAGGACATGGAGAAATAGGAACCTTCATGCACTGTAGGTGGGAATATAAGATGGTAGAACCACTTTGGAAAGCAATATGGAGACTCCTAAAAAAGCTGAATACAGAGTTCCAAACAGACCCAGTTATTTCCTTACCAGCCATGTACCCTAAATGCTCCATGCCTCAGTTCAGTGAGATTTGCTCAACCATGTTTATAGCTGCTCAATTTGTAATAGCTAAGAGCTGGAATGAACCCAGATGTCCATCATTAGATGAATGGATAACAAAGATGTGGTATATCTACACTATGGAATTCTACATGGCAGTAAGGAAAAATGACACAATATAATTTGAAGAAAAATGGTCAAGTCTGGAACAGATCATTCTTAGTGACCTTGCCGTATAGTCTCACTCATCTGGAGTTCCTAAATTGTTTCTACCCAAGTTGCTGACACACCTAGAAAGCATCTTGAGGACTGGACAATGGGGATGGTGGAGAGGGAGGGAAGAGTAAGGAAGGGAGGGAATGAGGGGCACAAAAGTGGACCCAAATGGCAATGGTACCATAAAACTCTACATCCTAAAAGACAGACCAATGGTTGAACCTTCACCAGGCCCTTAGAGGGAACACCTGATTCACAAGGCCCTGAAGTGGATATGACGAAAACTGATCTTTATCTCCTCCTGTTTTGCCCTCTGTCTCTCTCTCTCCCTCTTCTCTCTCATCTCTCTATCTTTTATATCACTTATTTTTTTCTTCCTTCTCTTTTTGTGTCCTGACCTGTAACTCCCCGTACCAGCAAGTGGATATTATCCACAATGATCAGAGAGGCCTACAAGGTGTCCCAAAAGAGGACAGATTTCTATCAGAGCTCTTGATGACCCACCATCGATTAGTGGTAAGACCCTACTGCTGAAGACACCATATGTTGTTGGCAGGTAACATGGAGTGACATGGCTGGGAGCTGGAAGAGAGTCAGTCCCCAGATAGCATGTCTAGTGCCAGAAGGTTCTACATGAGTGACTTGGGGAAAATGACCAATATATGTCCAAGCATCACATGGTCTAACCTACTTAGCAGCAAACAACTTGATGTAATGCTCACACAAGTGCAATAGTGGTGCACAGCCATGGTGGGGAACCAACTGCTCTCAATTTGGCTAACAGATCTGCTCAGTGGAACAGAACCCATAGCTGGTGCTGGGAAACAAGTCTGAACCATATCCAAAAAATGAGCCTGCTATCCACTATCAAGCTCCCACCAATAGTGGGCTACAAGTGGGCCTATGCCTATTAAACTCTCTCTAAAAAATAATGGTTATCACATTAATTTGGTGCTAACTTTACTCTTCATCAAAGAATTTGCTTCTCTTTTTGAGATATATGCAGATCCTAAGGAGAGAACCACCCCATCCTACCTCGAAAGGGCCCCAGTAGAAACTAAGTATAACTGGGGAAACGTGCAAGAATGCTGTTTTCTTGGCCAACCAGGAACCAGTACAATGGCGAAGGAGTAGACAGAGAGAACAGTCAATCCCTACTAAACTAGATATATTGAGACACAGAGGCTCCCAAGATCTCAACACTGAAGCAGACCTAAAATGAACCCAACATGGCTCAGGGAAATTTGTGGAAGAGGGGACAGAAAGAATGTCAGAGCCACACATTGGGTCATGATACACAGAGACATTTCCTCCTTCTCAAAACTGATGGCTAACCCCACAATGCATGACACATATACCCCAACAAGTAGGGTCCCTTTGGAGAGGGGAGGGCAGGGAGGAGGCTATTAATGGTACAAACTTGACTGTATTCACTGTATACAAAAATAAAAGTAAATAAATAAATATGTCAGTGGGACATTTATGTAAAAAAAAAAAACACATAAGAGACCCTACTCAAATATCTAGAGATAAAAATTATATTTCCTATGATAAAACTACTATATGCAAATAGTTAATATATTTTATTGTTGACTAATCAATCAAAATAGATCATTAATAACAATCAATAAGAGAGGCTCACCTCAAAACTATCAAGACTGGGCTGAAGCAATGCCTCAGTGGTTAAAGTATTTGTAACACAAACATGATAGCCTGAGCTGGGATGCTCAGCACCCATGCAAATGCTCTGTGATCCCAGAATTTAGGAGGTGGAGATGTTTGGATTCCCCTGGGCAAGTTGGCTAGCCCACGTAGCCAAGCTGGAAACTCCACATTCACTGAGAGACTATATCTTAATAAATAAGGTAGAAAACTACTGAGGAAGAAATCCAGCACAACCTTTAACTTCCACATTCTTGCACACACACATGCAGTACACACATTTTGTTATGCATATACACGCATATATTGCATGCGTTCACATACTGACACATGTAGAACAATGAACCTTGGAAGGCTATCCAATTATTTTTACATGAACTGACCAGAAGTGGATGTGAGCAGATGAGCCCCAGCAGGATCATCATTGGCATGCCCTCCACAGGTTGTGGTTTGATATTACTTTTCAGATGTTTACTAGTAAAGGAAAATAGAGCTTACAAAATACAAGTGAACAAAAAAAAAAAAAAAAGAATTGACATCTTTTGTTTAAAATATAAAATTTTTATAGCCATTGAATGTTGAATACATTTATTTATTTCATTTTATTTGTTGACAGTGACTTAGGTATCATTCCTAGAATGCATTTTAACTTAGTTAAAATCTTTCTCCTCAGTAGTACTCACTCAATATTTACAACTTGCTACAGAACTCAGATTAGTTAAGCCAACTCTCCATGGACTCTGACACAGAGAAAAAAATAAACTTTCAGTTGATTATCTCAGGTACTTGTTTTTCACATTGTACTCAGTCTAAAATATATTTTTATGTGAGAAATAATAAAAATTTAGTTTGTATACTAACTCACAACACATTGCATCTGTGCATGTTCAAACACCTGCTTCCTCAAACTAAGAGTATGACAAACTTTAGCAGGAAAGAGATCCACAGGTTGTCAGCTCTGTATGACTAGACACATGAAGAAACCTTTTAGTGACATCATACTTTCAATTTAGGCCAGTGATGTTTTAATTTTTTTTATTAATTAAAAAATTTTTTTTTATCTATTTATTTGAGAGCAACAGACAGACAGAGAAAGAGGCAGATAGAAAGAGAGAATGGGTGTGCCAGGGCCTCCAGTCACTGCAAATGAACTCCAGACGCATGCGCCCCCTTGTGCATCTGGTTAATGTGGGTCTTGGGGAATGGAGCCTCAAACCGGGGTCCTTAGGCTTCACAGGCAAGGGCTTAACTACTAAACCATCTCTCCAGCCCTATCTTTTTTTTTTTTTTTAAGATTGGTCCTTACTCAATACAGCTTGGGCACACATATTACTAAAATAATATTAAGAAAAGTTTAAATCCAGAGGCTACAGAGAACTCAATACTAAATTGGACTACCAATAGGCCTTCCATGGCTCAGGGAACATTGTGAAAGAAGGGATGGAAAGACTGTAAAAGCCACAGAGTAGGAATATCCTGATAATGTCAGTTTCCTCCCTAACCCACAGTGACTGATTGAGGCCTTCATGACTCCACAGTGAATACCATAATCCCACTGAGGACAGTCCCCAGGGTAACAAAAGCAGAAGTAGGGGATAAAAGAGAGATGGTTTAGTGGTTAAGGTGCATGCTTGCAAAGCCTAAGTACCCACGTTCAATTCCCCAATACTCATATAAGCCAGATGCACAAGGTGATATGTATCTGGAGTTTGTTTATAGTGGCTGGATGCCTTGTTGTACCCATTCTCTTTCTCTACCTGCCACTTTCTCTTTCCCTCTCTCTCAAATAAATAAAAGAAGGAAAGAATAGGATAGAATATTTTACTGGGCAGGGTAAGCCATTTTCATAGGTCATCATTCAGAGCATTGGACAATACAGAGAGAAGTGTCTAATAGATGCAGTGATGAACCTAGAGCACTTCAATATCTGAGTGTTTTCCATGTTTCTTAAAATATCAATTATCTCATTGGATAACAAAGGACCATCAAAAGTCCGATCTTAGCCTAAATAATGTCTTTGTGACTTTAAAAGACCATTAATGTGCAATCAATTTGATTAAATCAGAGGATTTTTCATCTAGTCCTTTATTCACTATAATACATATGGTATTTCTAATTATATATGTGATATTGAAAACGATAAAATATAGTTCTATTCAATAAGGCACAATTTTGTGGTATGGGAAAGGAAATGATAGTTGGTGGTGGGGGGGGGGGGGGTGGAGTGCTTTTGTTCACTTTCCTCTTGACAGACACATGCTTTTCTTCAGTAATTGTTCTCCCTAGATGCTGACTCATTTCAGAGCCTTGTTTGACTCTCAGGCTTCTCTAGTTTAGGAAACAGCCTCGCTTATTTTTGGCATTTTCTTGTGACTGCCTTTTTCAGTGAGTGAATTCTATGACATGCTCTTTAAATACTTGAAGTAGAAACTTATTTTTTTGTCTCTATTTTATTAAACAGAAATCTAAAAGTCCACTAACACATTTTATTTATTTTCTTTGAACATATAAATTTGTACACAATATGCTCTCTTTATCTGTGATAGGTGAGCTCCAAGACCCCCAGTGGATGTTCTAAACCATAGACAATAATGAAAATGATATATACTAGGTTTTTATACATATATCTATGACTCAATTTAATGTGTAATTAGGCACAGTAAGGAATTAACTATAATAGCTAGCAATAAAACAGTAATATTAACAACACACACTAACTGAAGTTATGTGAATGTTATCTCTGTCTCAAAATGACTCAGTGTACTCTATTTTGCACCATGATTAAATAAGTATATCTGAAAACACTGAAAGCAAACTGTAGGTTAGGAAGACTATCATATTCAACAACTTCATTTGGTATTGGATTTTGTGAGCTTTTGATTTAGAAAAAAGGAAATGCATTGGCATGAGAGTAAGAGAAAATTCTCCCATTTCCCTATATTCCTTCTTATGGAATATTTATCTGCATTATTTTGTCCCACTCAACTTCTTCTGAAGGTTGTCCTTTCTCAGGCCAAAGGAATTTAAGTCTACATTATACTGCTATGCCAGAATACCAAGAATTGATAATCTTATAAATAAAATATTTTTTGGTTACAAAATCATCCCTATTCTTAAAGGTCCCTGGAACCTGTCACTAACTTACTTTCTCTGGAATCACAAACTACTTTTTTTTTTTTTGCCTTTATGCTCTCATTTCTCTCTTTTCCAGGGTGACTAACATTTTGGCATAGTGACAAACACTGCCATCTAGAAGTTTGTTGCACTGCATGTATAGCTATCCCTAGATGCATGTGGCCCAGGGAACCACAGGTTGGGCACACCTACAACATTCTTTTCCGCATTGCATGCATTTTATCATATCTCTCAAAATGGATAAGAAGCTCAGTTACTATTATTGATCATATTAAACAACTTGACTATGCCCATTATTATGAGCACATCTTTGTATTGACAAGACTCATAAATAGATTTTCATACAGAATGAAAGAACCAGTAAGAATTCCATAAAAGGAAAAAAGATGATTCTCTTTTCCATGCTGTATTCTCTTTGGGTTATCACACCAATTGTTCTGTCTTAAGCAAGAGTTTTACATTCTTCAAAGAAGTTCTATATTCTCTTGTTTAGTGAACCAATCAATCAATAAAAATCCTTGTGCCTAAGAAAGTAACAGTGATGGCTCCACCTTTTGCAAAAGTAATATAGCTAACACACTAGCAGACTTACATGCCCTCCATGCCAATATTTTTCTATCTATAAGACCAAAATAGCTCGAGGACTCCATAACTAATCACAGTGAAAATTCAACTTACCTGATTTTACTTTTTCTTTTCTTTTTGTTTTTACTACTTCTGCACAATCTAATTGTCTTGATGTTTAAATATACCAAACAATTGATCAAAATCCTATTTTAGGGCTGGAGAGATGGCTCAGTGACTAAGATATTTACCTACAAAGCCTAATGACATGGGTTAAATTCCCCAGTGCCCATGTAAATCAGATGCACAAAGTGGTGCATGCATATTGAGTTTGTTTGCAACAGCTACAGCCCTGGCATGCCCATTCTCATTTTCTCTCTACTCTCTCTTTCTCTCTTCTTGCAAGCAAATAATCTTTTTAAAAAAAATACTATTTTGCCAGGCATGGTAGGACATGCCTTAAATCCCAGAACTTGGGAGGTAGAGGTAGGAGGAGCACCATGAGTTTGAGGCCAACCTGAGACTACATAGTGAATTTCATGTCAGCCTGGACCAGAGTGAAACTCTACCTTGAATAACAAACATACAAACAAACAAACAAACAAACAAACAATACTATCATAGAAATGTTGGATTTAAAATATGTAAAACTGATGTTTTATGAAATATAGTTTAATTATCTCTTTATATTTTTAGTATTATGGAACTAATACTTTTAGTTTTTTACATTTTACTATCACATCTTCCAGTATGTTTAATGTTTTTCAGACAAGGTCTTATGTATCTTAGCCTGGCCCTGATTAATATGTATCCAAGTATGAATTTGAACTTCTAACATTCCTGCCTCTAACGTCCCTGTACTGGGATTACAAGGGTGTGACACCATGCCTGTAATAGTTGACTTATCTGGATAGGTCAAATTAGATTTGGAAGTATTCAGTGACTTTCTTGTTCATAAATCTAGGAATAAAAGCAATACAATATTCAATCCCAACTTATGGGATAATATATAAAAAATAACTGAAATGAACTCAATCACAAAGGAGAGCTGGTAGTCATACAGGTCAGCCAGGCCCTTTCCTAATCTTCTGTCAGCCCCTTGTCATATTCATGTTCATTAACACTTATATCAGAGGGCAGAAAGAGCTGACATTTCAATCTGTCAACCTTGCTGCTCATTAGCAACTCATGTGAAGGGCAGTAAGTGGGAAGATCAAAGGCTAAATGGAGGTCACAAGTCTTATGTGGCTCTCACTTATCTCCCCTGTATTATTAGCACAAATAATGGAGAGAGAGCTGCATTAAGGAATTTAAAGACTGATGGAAAGAATGCATGATGAAAATCTGATGAAGAGTTGGGAACCTAGATGTGGGTAATTCTATCTGGGAGTGATGGGAGCTACAGGCACACAAGAGTTCACATGACTAGGCAGTGTTGCACACAGATGAGCATGATTAATGGTCTTTGTGTGGTTGAGGAAAAAGATGTACAAGTATATGACATTTAAAGCCCACATTAAATGGTGAGGTACTAAAAGAGAACAGAGAGAGTGGCTTTAAGATGTGTTTAAGTCATCTGCGAGTAGTGCATGTGTATCTGTAAATGGAATATATTTGAAGAAAGTAAGAATATTTATAGTAGAATTTATAAGAGAATGTTGTTGTATTATTTTTGCTTTTTGCTCAATCTTATAAAGTATAACTCCTAAAGGTCCAGTGCATTGTATGTAAATTTAACTTCAGATTTACTTTTCCCTTGATATATTATACATCTTTCATCAGATATTATTTGATCATTTTGATCTTTTCTAAAACCATAAGGCACTCCAATGATCATTGTAAGTAGGTCCCAAGAAAAGACTGAGTAAACAGTAATAAGATATGTAAAGATGAGAAATTATCCTATTTTAATAAAAGTATCATACGTTGCTACTGTCAGGGTTTATATGTATAACACAGGCAGTTTATTTTCCCCCCTTTCTATATCAAAATTGTAAGACAGCTTACAATTTTGTATTACAATTTCAATTTTTATTACTTGGATACCACTTTTTTATGGTGTGTGTATGTGTGGTGTGTGTATGAATTTTATATGTGTATGTGTTCATGTGTATGTAGATGCACATGTATACATGTGCATTTGGAAAACAGAGGACAACCATAGGTGTTATCCTCAGGAATGATGCCCACCTCTTTTTGAGACAGGGCCTCTCACTGACCTGGCATTTACCAATTAGGCTAGACTGGCTAGCCATTCAGCCCTGGAGATCTTCCTATGTTTATTTCCCCAGCACTGGGATTATGGGAACAAAGTATCACATCTGGCATTTTGTTTGTTCTGTGGACAAAGAAATCCAAAGTTAAATTTAGATACAGTGCACTGGATTGAACTCAGGTTCTCATGTTTGCAAGAAATGCACTTTACCTACTGAGCTCTCACCAGGACCTTGGAGATAATCTTTAAAGAAAAATGCCAATCAATCCATCAATTAATGTTTTCATATTTCCTTTTAACAAATTCCTACTATACTCTATTATACCAGAGAACAATCTTCTAGATATTCAAATATTGCTGTGAACATTTTAATACACATTATAGCTACTTATTTAACTTTATAGCATGACTTTTAGGAAGGTGTCATTCACTGCTCCATTTCCATATTTTATTTTATCCCTAATAATGTTGGAGGCAGATGCAATCTTGTTTTCTGCCCTAGCAGACTCACAGTATAGTTAGGGGAATCATAAAAAGTTATGCAAAGACATTAGAGGAGCTAGGAGCTATGCAGCCTCAGAGGTGGAACAGAATTTCTAGGATAAGTCAGAGAACTTAAGCTTGGTATGGACCTTGAAGTATAGTTGGGACTTGAACTTGGATATAAGTAGTTTTCTCCTAAGCAGCTTGTGTTTGAAGACAGTGTCTCACTACATAGTCAGGCTGGCCATAAAGTCACAGGTCCTCCTTTGCCTGCCTCCCTAGTGCTGAGATTATAGATGTGTGCCACCATGCTTTCTTGAAGATCAAGTTTTTTTAGTTATTTGCATTTGTGTGTGGGTGTGTAAGTGTGCATATGTGGGTGTGTCAATGCATCCTGCCACTGCAAATCAATGTCAGATGCTTGTGCTACTGTTTATGTCGAGCTTCCATAGGTGGCTTGGAAAGTGAACCCAGGCTGGCAGGCTTTGCAAGCAAGCATCTCTAACCAATAAAGAATCTTCCTAGCATTTGATCAATTTTTTAAGGCAGCTTATATTTAGTACTTCTTTAGATTTTTAAAAACATTTTATTAGTAACTTCCATACATATAGACAATATACCATGGTGATAGTCCCCCCTTTCCTCCTCCCAAATATCACCTCCACTAAATCCCTTCTTCTTTCCAACTAGTCTCTCTTTTATTTTTTTCATTATGAATTTTACTGTGTGAACCCATCAGGTGCTGGTCATATTCCCATGAGGTTATACTCTTACATCCTCTTGTCCTTGCCCCCCAGCCATCAGTGGAGTTATTGGTGTTCACTGTAGGGGTAGAGTCATGGAAGCATCAATCAGCTTCTCTGTATATGGGGTTGGGACAATGCCTCAAGATATTTCTTTCTGTGGATAGTTTTTGAACTTAAACCAATCTCCGTGGGTGGCAACAGACATTTGTTTAATAACTCAGCTTCTGGAGTCCATCTGGGAGATAAATGATCTCTATTTTCTCCATCCTGTAAAATCTCCCCTTTATCCTCATGCAGCATTTATTATTACCTATTATTCTAATAGGTTCCTCCTTTTTTTAAAAATAATTGTTCTTTCTTTGTATCCCTTACCAGCACTGAGGCTAGAGTAATGTTTTAAAAATTTTGCCCAAGCCTTTCCAAGATTGGCTATTACTTTCAGAGTCCAAATGAAAAAGGACCAAAATGTTCACTTGATACCTACCCATGACCTTTACTAACTCTACTGCAAGCACATGAGATACCATGCTGCTCCTGAAACATACCAGAACATGTTCCTAGAATATGTATCATCCCTTTCGGGTCTTTTCATAGGATCCTGAACCAGACAGCCACAGGATTAACTCTTTCCCCTCCTTTATTGGCTTTGTTTTAAACATCACCTTCCTGGTGAGGATCACCCAACCACCATATTTAAGATTGTAATGGCTTCTGCTCAAGCTTATCCTGCTCTATTCTTTTTTGTTCATAAAATAGTTGCCTTTTAATAAATTGTATAATTTATTAATTTGTTTTGACCATTGTGTTTTGAGTTTTGAGAGAAATGGAACCTCTTTTTGGCTCTGGGTGGGCTTAGCTTATGGATTAAGTCCTGGATACTTAACTGTCACTAAAACTCTCCAAGCCAGTGGCTCTCAAGTTTTTCTTGAGAACTGTCCTGCAAAGAATGATGAGTGAAGACATAACAGAATGGCAAGTTAAGCAAAAGTTTATTAGAAAAGAAAGTGAAAGTGAAACAGATGACTTATTGAGTTGAGAGGGCTCCCAAACAAGTAGCCTCATAACTTGTGGTTGTAAATTAGGCATCAAGTTAAGGTGAACTGGACTTGGTTACTTTGAATATATGTTTTCTTTGTTTTTGTGTTTTGAGGTGTGGTCTCACTCTGGCTCAGGCTGACCTGGAATTCACTATGTAGTCTCAGGGTGGCCTTGAACTCATGGTGATCCTCCTACCTTCCAAGTTCTGGGACTAAAGATGTGCATAACCAGGCCTGGATTTGAATGAGGAGGGGGTGATCTCCTGATAAGTTGATAGGTCACCTAAAGGATTGGTTAATTTTTATGTGTGCTCCATTTGGGCTCCTGATGAGTTAACATGAGCCAGGGCTCTTTGGAATGAGGAATGTAGAGAAGTAGACAATTGTGTGTCTTAAAAACTTCTTGGAGATTTCAATAATGATTCAATAACTGGGTGAAGCAGGAAAAATATCTCAGTTGAGGAGATAGCTTAATCAGTAAAGTTCTTGCTTTGTAAGCATGAGGACCCGAGTCCAATCCCCAGACTCCATGTTTAGAAAACCAAATGTGGGCTGGAGAGCAGTTAACTTACCATGGTGTGCCCATTCTCTCTCTTTCATAAATAACTAACTAAATAAATGTAAAAAAATTCCACATGTGGTGATATGCAGTTGAAATTATAGAAGTGGAAATGGAGGGATAGGCAGATTCCTGAAGTCTCAGGGTAGCAAGAGACCCTGTCTCAAAAAGTGGTGCACAGGCACCAGTGGCTGCATAGGGCTGTTGGACAAGATGGCAGCCTCCACAGGAGTTCAAGTTCCTAGAAATTTTCACTTGTTGGAAGAACTAGAAGAAGGACACAAAGGAGCTGGGGCCTGGAAGATGAAGAAGCTAGTACCCTTACAAAGTGGACAGGCATGATTATTGGACCACCAAGGACAGACTCTGGAAACAGAATATATATAGCCTGAAAGTAGAATGTGGACCTAAATATCACAAAGCTCCTCCATCAGTTAGATTTGTAACAAAATTAATATGAATAGAATAAATAATTCCAGTGTAATGGTGGGTGCACAGAGCATACCAGTGTTAGCAAAACAGCAAAATTCATATGGCATTAAATTTTTACTTCAAGAGCTAAGATGTCTAATGATGTACAAAGAAAATATGAAGCTTCCACAGCCACCAGAAGAACATACATACAATAATTAATTTTAGTGGATCTCAAACTTGTCTTAAATCAACAACATTCTACTCATGTTAATGTCTTGATTAAATATCACAATGCAAAAATACTCACAAATTAAGTAAAAGAATGCTAGCTAGTAAACACGACCTTGACATTTGTAAGAATGTATTTAATATATGTATACCCATTCTGTTTTCGCATAACAGGAGGGAAAATGCAGCACAATTTTTCTTTCTCTTGTTAAGGCACTGTCATTTAAACATCAACTTGGCATACTCAAAATAGTGAATTCAGGTTTACAAGATGAAAGAAAGCATTGCAAGAGGTGTGAGATAGCAATGGAATCCTGTGTGTTTCTAAAAAGGAAAATATCAAAAAGGAAAAACAAGTGGCAGCCTTATCCATCTTGTTTAGAGAGCTGCAGTTGAAACTGCTTAAGGTAGCAGGCACAATGCATATTGTCACAAGCTGTGCTAATTTTTGAAGCTGTGTGGGTGCTGACTACTAGTAGTATCAAAAATAAGTTCAGGATTGTTTTGATTCCTTTACTTAATAAAAAGATTTTGCAGGGGTGAACTGATGCATTTCTATCAAAAAATTTTCTTGTTTGGTACATGTGACAGACATGATAAATATTTGTTTACAGTCTTTGTTTAATAAACCATACATTTACGTTTTAAGTGAAGTCAATGAAAAGGAACTAGGTGTATGGATATGTGATTTTGAGATTATAGTTCATTTTAAAATGTAAGCAAAATGTGGAATGTGAAAAAAGAATGATGCACAGCATCTAAGGACCAACAAGAAACATTTTCCTCTGACACCTCCCCACACACAATTAATTGTTTTTATTGTTTTGACAGTAACTCACACACAGAAAGTGTCATAAATATGTGCCAAATGAACATGAACATCTAAAGTAACTAACATGCTTAAGGCCATGTGAAGTATAACTACCAATTATTTGATTTGAAATAAGAGGCCTATCTTAAGCTAAAATAAAATTCAATGATCAATTTCAACACATATGATATAGTAGTTTATAATAACTTTTAAAAAGGTGATATATAGAGATAGACATCCAAGTGAAAATATTATATAAAATTTAGTTGTATCTAGATTACCTTAAAACACAAGTGATTTGCATCTTAATTAATTATGTACTATAGTTTGCATGTTTTCTTCTCTTAATATTTGTGTTTTCCACATCAACAGACTATAGTTCTCCAAGTAACAAGGACAATTACTTTTTAGTGAAGTTACATTTTCTCAGAAGTGTATAGTTAGAATTAATTAGAACAATGTGTTGGAGGGATATAATTGCTCAAAAACTTTATTCCTGTGTATAAAGAGCCATTTCTGTACATAGAGTTGACTTGACATCCATATATTACCATTTTATGAACTTATACATTTAGCATAGATTATACAAATTTAAGTATGCATGTCTCAATTTACTGTTGGCAGTAAAATGCCAGTAACTGACTACTATGCAAAAAATTCTGTTGCAGCATAGTAGTCAGTTACTGGTATTTTATTGCCAGAACTATTTTGAGTTTTATGCATGATTAAATGAAGGCATTATTTAAAGCTCTATTCACAGATGTCAAGCACTAGCAGATGACTTAGAGATAGGGGTGATTGACAGGAAACTAAAACAAGTGGGTGACATATAATTATTGAAAGCCCCATGATCATTCTTTATTTAAATTTTTTTATTGACAACTGCCATAATCATAGACAACAAACCATGATAATTCCCTCCCCTCTACCACCATCCCCCTCACAAACTTACTCTCTGCCATATTCCCTGCCCCTCTCAATTAGTCTCTCTCTTTTTATTTTATTTTATTTTATTTTGTTTTTCTGGAGGGGTAAATAAAACTGTCAAGTTTTTAAATTTTATTTTAGTTTTATGTTTATAATGTATTTTAATCATAATAATTCCCTTAGCCTTCTCTTATATCCCACCTCACCATGCCCTACCCTTCCATTTTCTCTTTATTAGTTATGTACATACTCAGTGAACAAACAGCCATGTTGGTACCATCGTTAGCCTCCTCCCTGTCCTCCCCCCACCAAAAAAAGGGACCCTCCTTATTGGGGAATATGGCTCATGCATTCTATAGGTAGCCATCAGTTATGGGGAAGAGGCAATATGTCTGTACATAATGTCCCAACTTGTGTCTCTAACAAGTCTTTCTACCCCTTCTTCAAGGAATTTCCCTGAGCCATGTTGGGTTCATTTTAGGTCTACTTCAGTGATGAGGTCTTGGGAGCCTCTGTTTCTCTGGATATCTGGTTTAGTAGGAGTTGAGTGTTCTCTCTATCTCCTTCACCTTTGTGTTGGTACCAGGTTCATCAAGAAAGCAACACTCATTGCCCTGGTGAGGTACAGTGGGCTGGTTCTCTCCTCAGGTTCTGAGTCTATCTGAAAAAGAGAAGCAGATTCTCTAATGGAGAGTGAAGTCAGCACTGGATAAATGGGATAACCATTATTATTTTAGAGAGAATTTAATAGGTGTAGGTCCTGCTTCCACCAGTAATTTTTTTTCTGTTTGTTTTTTGAGGTACAGTTTCACTCTAGCTCAGGTTGACCTGGAATTCATTATGTAGTCTCAGGGTGGCCTCGAACTCATGGTGATTTGCCTACCTCTGCTTCCCGCATGCTGGGATTAAAGCCATGTGCCACCATGCCCAGCTTTCAATCAGTCTGTCTTTTATTTTGATGTCAGCATTGTTTCTTCCTATTATGAGGGTCTTGTATAGGTAGTACCAGGCATTGTGAGGTCATAGATATCCAGGCCATTCATTTCAAGAAGATTGCCTTGTAAGCAGTCCTACCCTTCCTTTGGTTCTTGCATTCATCCCACCACCCCTTCTGCAATGGACCCTGAGCCTTGGAATATGTGATAGAGGTGTTTCAGTGCTGAGCACTCCTCTGTCACTTCTTCTCAGCACTATGGTGCCTTTTGAGTCATTACAGAGCTCACTGCTATCAGAAAAGAGAAGCTTCTCTAAGCAAAAGAGAGAGTATCATTAATATATGGGTATGGACAGTAAGAGAATTGTTTACCAGGCAGTTTGGTGAGCATAATATATGCATTTAGCCAGACACCAGCAGGCATTACACCCCTAGGCTCATGACCTCTCTCATCATAGGCTTCCCACTAGGTTTTCAGTACCAGACATACATTCTGTCCTGTGGAGTGGGCCTCCAGTCCAATTAGTGAGTGGCTGGATTCCCCTATAACAGACATGCCAATATTGCACCCATTGGTTCATGTGGCCTGATGACCAAACTTAAGGCTTACAGTATCCACTGTTGTTTATCTTCACCAATGACTTCTCTCTCCAACAGGGCTGCATGCAGTGTAGCTTTTTTCCAATTTTCTGTCAGCTGGTCTACAGGGAAGAAGTTTTCAGCTCAGCTGCAGCTTGATTTCTCAGTGACCTGCAGCCCAAGCATATGGAGTGTGGTGGTTTGCTTCAGGTGTCCCCCATAAACTTAGGTGTTCTGAATGCTAGGTTCCCAGCTGATGCATATTTGGGAATTAATGCCTCCTGGAGGGAGTGTATTATTGGAGGCGGGCTTGTGGACTTTATAGCCAGTTTCCCCGTGCCAGTGTTTGGCACACCCTCCTGTTGCTGTGGTCCACCTTATGTTGGCCAGAGGGTGATGTCCACCCTCTGCTCATGACATCGGTTTCTCCTGCCATCATGGAGCTTCCTGTCGAGCCTGTGAGCCAAAATAAATCTCTTTTTCCCAGAAGCTGCTCTTGGTTGGGTGATTTCTACCAGCAATGCGAACTGGACTGCAACATGGAGTCTTCAGCAACAGGGTCTTACCATCTGTTCCTGATGGGAAACCAAGAGTAATGGCAATGGGCTGTAATGTTTGGGAGCCATCAGGAAACTCTCTGGCCAACAACTCACTGGAAGGTATCACATCCCTAGCACTGAAATGTTTTTTAGTAACAATCTTTGGCTTCTGGGTGCACTGTTATCCAAAAAAGTAGGTTTCCATATGGCTTACTCATAACATCTTAAATTTTAATTAACCCTCCCCCACTTTTCTTTACTCATTCTATTCCCTTGACCTTACTTAGGACATTCTACCCCCACTAATCTGTCATCTACTTACATTTCAACAGTACCATCCCTTAAGCTTTCCCCTTGCCTCCCTCTCTTACAGCTCCTTCCTAGCTTCCCACCTTTTGCTACCAAGTTTTACTCCAGTTCCCATACAAGTCTAAGCATTTGCTGTTGGATTCACATGTGGGAGAGAACATGCAGTGTTTGACTTTCTGGGCCTGAGTTACCTCATTTAGTATAATCCTTTCCAAATACATAATTTCCCTTCATGTTAAGGTCTTTGATCCATTTGGACTTAATTCTTGTGCATGGAGAGAGATAAGGATCTATTTTCATTCTTTAGCATATAGATATCCAGTTTTCCCAGTACCATTTGTTGAGGAGGCTACCTCTGGACTTATATATCTGAGTTTTCTTTTTTGTTCCATTGATCTATAGGTCTGTTTTTGTGCCAGCACCATGCTGTTTTTATTACTAAGGCTCTGTAAAATAGGTTAAAATCAGGTATGGTGATACCACCAGCCTTATTTTATAGATTAAAATTGTTTAGGATATTCCAGAATTTTTGTGCTTCAAAATTAATTTTAGGATGGATTTTTTTCTATTTCTGCGAAGAATGCCATTGAATTTTGATGGGATTGGTATTATATACATAGATTGCTTTTGGTGAGATTGACATTTTTACAATATTGATTCTTCCAATCCAAGAACATGGGATGTCTTTCCATTTCCTACTATCTTCTGTAATTTCTATTGAGTGTTTTAAAGTTTTCATTGTAGAGATCCTTCATTTCCTTGGTTATGTTTATTCAAAGGTAGTTTACTTTTTTTTGAGGCAATTGTGAATGGGAGTCATTCCCTGATTTCATCTTCATCATGTTGGTTGTTCATATGTAGGAAGGATACTGATTTGTCTGTGTTTATTTTATATCCTGCTATGTTCTAAAAGTGTTTATCAACAATTTGCTGGTAGAGTCCTTAGGGTCCTTTATTTATAGAATAATATCATCTGCAAATAATGATAATTTTATCTCTTCCTTTCCAATTTGAATCCCTTTTATGTGTGTCTCTTGCCTTATTGCTATAGCTAAGACTTCCAGTACTAAGTGAAATAAAAGTGGGGACAGTGGGCACCCTTATCTTGTTCCTGATTTTAGTGAAAGCTTCAAGTTTTTCCCCATTTAGTATTATGTAGCCTGTAGGTTTGTCATAAATGACCTTTATTATATTGCGGTATGTTCTATTCCCAGTTTCAGTAGGACTTTTGCCATAAAGGGATGTTAGAATTTTTCTAATGCCTTTTTTTGCATCTATTGAGATGATTTTTGTGATTTTTGTCTTTCAGTCCACGTATATGGTGTATTGATTTGCATATATTGAACCGTCTCTCCATTTATGGTATAAATCCTACTTGGTTGGGGTAAATGACTTTTTTCATATAATCTTGTATTATGTTTGCTAGTATTTTGTTGAGAATTGTTGCATCTATGTTCATGAGGGAGATTGGTGTGTATTTTTGTTGTTGCTGTGTCTTTGACTAGTTTGGGTATCAGCATAATGCTGGCTTTGGAGGAGAAATTTGGGAGTATTCCTTCCTTTTCTATTTTATGGAAAAGTTTGAGAAGCATTTGTGTTAGTTATTCCATGAAGGTCTGGTAAAATTCACCTGTGAATCCATCTGGACCTTGACATTTTTAGTTGGGAGTTTGTTTTTTTTTTTATAACTGTTTTAATCTACATGCTTTTTACAGGTGTGTTTAAATGACTTATCTCATCTTGCTTTAATTTTGGTAGGTCATATAAATCAAGGAAACCATCAATTTCTTTCAGATATCAAACTTAGTGGAGTATATATTCTTAAATATGGCCTCATAATTTTCTGAATTTAATTTCTGTCTGTTGTAATGGTGTTTTTTTCATTTCTAATTTTGTAGGTTTGTAACTCTTCTTTCTTACTTTTGGTCAGACTTGCCAAGTGTTTATCAATCTTGTTTATACTTTCAAAGATCCAACTCTGTTTCATTGATTCTTTGTATTTTTTGTTTATTTCATTAATTTTTGCCCTAATCTTTATTATTTCTTCCCATCTACTGATTTTTGGTTTGCCTTGTTCTTCTTTTTCCAGTGCCTTAAGATGAAGCATTGTGTTGTTTACATGAGATCTTTCTAATTTCTTAATAAATACCCTTAAAGCTATAAATTTCCCTCTTAGGACTACCTTCATTATATCCCAAAGGTTTGGTATGTTGTATTATCATTATCATTTGATTCTATGAATTCTGCTGTTATCCTGATGAGATTGCCTTTGTATGTGACTTGATTTTTCTCTCTAATTGCTTTCGATATATTTTCTTTGGCTTTTGTGTTTAGCAGTTTAATTATGATAAAGTAGTGAGAGATTCTTTCCTGATTTTGTGTTTGGCATTCAAAAGGCTTGCTATTTCTGTACTGGTACCTCTGCCCCTATTTGGGGAAAACTTTCTTCTATGATTTTGCTAAAATACCTACTATGCCTTTCGAGTGAAATTCTTCTCTTTCAACTATACCTCTAATTCTGTTTGATCTGTTCATAGTGTTGCAAATGTCTTGAAATTCCCATTCATGCCTCCATATTAGTTTGTCTTTCTCTTTGTTGCACTGTATCTGATCTGTCACGTGGTCTTTTAGTTTAGATATTCTGTCCTCTCCTTAATCCATTCTCCTGCTGAGACTTTTTAGAATTTTTTCTTTGACTTGCTCTGTTTTGCATTTTTAGTATTTCTGGTTGGTATTTTTTCATGGTTTCTATTTCCTTACTCATGTCTTGTATTGACCTCCTTATTTCTCTATGTTGTTTTCCTGTGCTCTCTTGTGATTCCTTCAGGAGTTAGTTTTCTTCTTTGATTCCTTTGAACATAGATATCATCATTTCTTAAAATCCTTTATCAGGCATTTTATCTAAATCAGTCTTACTGGAAGTCATTTCTGGTGGATTTATAATTTTTGGTGAAGTTGTATTGTCTTGATTGTTTTGGCTTTCTTATATTATAATGTAGATATTTTTGAATCTTGAGTTAATTTAATGCTTGGGTTTTCTACTATCTGTAGTATTCTTTTTAAAAAACAAGATTTTATTTACTCATGTATTTATTTGAGAGAAACAGAGAGAGAACAGGTGCACCAGGGCCTCCAGCCACTACAAATAAACTCCAGATGCATGTGCTACCTTGTGCATCTGGCTTACGTGGGTCCTGGGGAAGTGAACCAAGGTCTTTTTGCTTTACAGGCAAGTGTCTTAACTGCTAGGCTATCTCTCTAGCCCTATCTGAAGTATTCTTAAACACACAAATCTAACTATATGTCTTCAGCATAGGAGTTTTAGGTGCCAGGTGTGGCTCTTATATTACTCCAAGTGTAACAGCAGAAGTGACCCTAGTTGTTGAATTTTATTGCTATGTAAGTATTCTAGGAGGTTGGGTAATCAAATTACTGGCAAATTCTGAAATTCAACTGAGCAATATACACATTTAATCAAAACCAGCACAAAGATTTATGCAAAAGTGGGAATTAAAACAAACAGATAATCTGATAAAGTCAAAGTACCTGAGTGTGTGTTCCCCACACCCTTAATTCTGTGAACTGGGGGACTGAGATTTGTGGTCTGAAATGGTTTCCAGGTTACCCTGGGGCTGAGTGAAACCCTGTCCCCAATAATGGTAGAAGAAAAATACAAAGGTTTTATAAATCAGGAATTGTCAAAGGCAATAATAGCCAACACAAAATACAGCTTGTTTGAGAATGGTAAAGCCTACCAAAAAATCAGGAAATGTCAAAGGCAATACTATCCAACACAAAATACAGCTTGTTTGAGAATGGTAAAGCCTACCAGAATACATCAATCAAATTTAACACATAACCTGCCCTGACATGGCAGGTGAGATTAGCAATTCCAGGGCATGTCTCTGTACCTGGCTTTGTGTAAGTAGTCCCTGTTACCTTTGGGATGACTTCTAATTTTACCTATGTGGAGGGTCCACCTCAGTCCCTCTCTGTTGTGCTGTGGACTCAGTTAGGCTGCTTGGGTCCCTGATCTGGTGATCTTCTTGGTTTACTGGATGCTGTGTGGCTGGAAGGTGTATGAGTTCCCTGGTGGTTCATGGCACTGTTGGTTGGGGATAGGAGGCTGTGCAGGATGCCTGGAGTTATACCCTAGCTTCTCATCTGGTCCTGTTTGTGATCTCCTTCAGCAGATGCTCAGCTGATCCCTGCTGTCTTCCCCTTCATGTTTCTTGACTTTGTGAAAAGGCTGATGTGAGTGGAAAATCCCTTCACCTGGCTTCTCCTCTTGAGCTATGTGCTGTGCCTGGCAGGCATGTGTTAACATGGTGATGGTGTGGAGGAGGGTTATGGCTGTTTTCCTTCTTGCTAGAAGCTCTGGGTGTCTCCTGCTTCTGTGCTGCACTTGATAATTCCTTATATACCTTAGCTTTTTGGTAGAACAGTGTACTTTGCTATTTGTCTACTTAGCCTCTGCTTCCAGGCTACTTTTGCATAACTATCATACTGCCATGTTACCCATGAGTCTCACGATCATTCTATATCAAACATGTTAAGCATGTAGAGTTATAATGAGATTCTAGAATATAGAAGTAAGAACAGAGGTCTCTCAAGCTCAGACAAAGCTATTCCAAAGGCCATAGATTTTGAAATAGTTACTAGCTATATGAAGTGTTTTAATGTCAGATTGTTGAACCCAGATGATTCAATATTTTAAATATGTCAGTTATTTACTTGCAATCTACAGGTAACGTAGCAAAAGTACAAAATCTTTGCCAAGCCATCCCTCTGTTTCAGTCAGTCCCATATTCCTCCCCCATGTCTTTCCAGAATAAGAAATGTTTGGGATGTTTTAACATCTCTCAAAAATGGCACCTTAGTGATCTCTGAGAAAGTCCAGGTGCTCTTTGAGTTCCAGAAGACATCTGAAATATCCAGAGGATCCTAGACTTCAGATTCTCCATTAAAACAGTTTCCACCACGAAGCCAAATAGCTAGTCCCACTTCATGGAACAGTAGCTGCCTCCTAAGATACAATTTTCTCCCATTCTGTTTTATGACTGAAATGTGAAGAATGTGTTGTAAAGGCTGTAGATCTCAAAGTTTCTTTCAGCTTCATGTGATCATAGAAGGTCTATGAAATGATAGACACTAGCCTGGAATGTATACATAAAGACTGGGGCTGTAGTAGCTACCTTGGTCCTTGAAGTGACCTTGAAATAAATATGAAACGAAATAAAGGAATGCCCTTCAAGTAAAATGGTGTTGAAATGAATATGAATGTGGAAACCACACATTAGATAGCACTGATAGACTTGGGCCTGGGCTCCTAGTGACATAGCCAAGCTGCAAACCAGTTCTGGACTTTCTATCTCTGAATTTTGTTCAAATGACAGCCAAATTTAACTTCCTCATTGTTTAAGCTACTACTATATTTCCCTTTCAATTGTATGTAACTGAATCTAATTTAAAAAAATTCATTTATTTGAGAGAGAGAGAGAGACAGAGAAAATGATCATGAGAGTGAGCATGGGCACACCAGGACCTCCTGCTACTGCAAAGGAACCCTAGACACATGCACCACTTTCTGCATCTGGCTTTATGTGGGTAGTAGGGAATTTAACCTGGGCCAAGAACTTGCAAGTGCCTTGAACCACTGAGCAATCTCTCTAGCCTCACTAAATCTAATTTTAACTGACATATCATAATGTGGCTTTCTTGTCTATCAACTTTCCTTTATGCCTAAAATTGTTAACATTATAACTGGGTTCTTTGTGGGATGAACTCATTATTTTCAAATACTTCTGGTAAGATACCTATGTTCCTTATAAGATAAACAATGTAGCATGGCATGGTGGCACACACCTTTAATTCTATCACTTGGGAGGCAGAGGTAGGATGATCACAATGAGTTCAAGGACACCCTGAGATTACATAGTCAATTCTAGATCAGCCTCGGCTAGAGTGAAACCCTACCTCCAAAAAACCCAAAAACAAACAAAAAAGAAGATAAACAATGTTTATTTAGTAAAACCTGAATAGTAGATCTCTGAGAGTGGTAGGAATTATGAGCAGGAACAACCATATTTTGGGCAACTGGGACTGTGTCAGGGTTGAGAAAGGAAAGAGACCTGGCACTGCAGACATGCTCTCTTCATCTGCAATGAACCTGACCTCAAAGAAAAGTATTGTATGTTTGGTTTAAAAATCTTAGTAAACAAAGTGCTTGCTTTTGTAAGCATACATACTTAATTCAGATCTCTCAAACCCACATAAAGTTGGACCCTGTACAGTGTTTATTGTCTCAGCACACCTATGGCAAGAAGTGAGTTGGTGGCAAAAAAATTGCTCAAAGCTCATGGGCTAGCTAGTCTGGCAAACGCAGTGGTGAACTGCGGGGCTCCTTCCCGCACAGGTAGTGCCGAGGGAAGGACCAGGCCTGCTGGTTCCTCCCTAGGGGTTGAGGGGATGATGAGCGTCGGACGACCCAGAAACCTCTCCTGGCCACCGGAGACAAACCACACTGAGTCGGGAGTCTTTGCAATGCAGGAACAACTCGCTTTATTACTCTGAGCAGTTGCCTATATCAGGTTGGGGATGAAGGCGGGGATTTTAGGGTGGGAGAAGAGGTAAGGGCCAATAGTAAACTTTAACTATTGAAATGGTAATTACAATTACCACGAGGAAGTAGCAGGCCAGAAGCCCTTAGGCATCCTGCTGAGTCATAGCTGGCCAGAGACAGGTCGCCAAACTTTAGCTAGGCTCAGGAAGTTCCACTAGGCCTCACGCCTAGGCCTTTAAGGGCCCAACATCTCCCCCTTTTGTTTTTGTAAGAGCATTAGTCACCGTGGCCCCTGTCTTAGGTTGTCCCCCTCTGGGGATCTTACCCGTCATTGAGTACCAGGTGTTTAGCTCACTGAGCCACTCCACGGCCTGTCTTAGGTTGTCCCCCCGGGGGATCTTACCCGTCGTTGGTCACATGGAGGGCAGGGGAGGTGGCAGTGGGTCATCTGAGGAACTTAATTTCTGAGTTGTCAGCCTGTGATATCTCGACCTCATGAAGTTTTATTACCTCTAGCCGCTGGTAAATAAATTGTATAATTTTGTTAATTACACAAGGCCCGACAGTGAGGATAAGGAGGAGGGGAAGGAGAAGAAGGAGAAGAAGGAGAAGGAGAAGAAGGGGAAGAAGGAGGAGAAGGATGGGGAGGGGTTCAGGTAGAGGGAGGATGTAAGGTAAGATGTCATGTAAGCCCGTCTGTAGCAGGTTGTCTTGGGGGTCCCGTCGCCTCCTCTCCATGTCTTCCTGGGGCCTCTTAATCTTGTCCTGGACGATTCCCGATTTACTGGCATAAAAACAGCATTTTTCCTGTAAAAACAAACATATGCCTCTCTTTTCGGCTGTTAGTAGGTCTAGTCCTCTCCTGTTTTGTAGGACTACCTTAGCCAAGGAATCTAGCTTCCAGGAATGATATCTACATCTGGGATTAAGGTGGCTGGGGCACAAAGGCCCATCCAATTGCTGGGCAGAAAGTTACAGGCCATTTTGCCTCCGCAAACATAAGCCATTCCAGAAGGCGGGCAGCATTGAGCACTGGGCTCAGTTTTGTTAAAATTACAGAAGGAAATATGAATGTATCTCACATCTATACTGGAATTATTAGGAGAAGGAAGGGCCCAAATGCCCAGAGGGAACATTGGGAAAAGCTGGACGGGGATGGGGAAGGTGGCTGAGCAGCTTTTTAAGGTCGTATGGACAACTGTACTGCAAGCAGCCAGAGAGGCCCAGATTGGAGGCAAAGCCAGCAATCCTCCACAAGGGAGGGAGTTATTTAATTTAGCAGGGTAAAGGACCATTTTAGGAACAGTCCTCAGGGGTGGGACACTCCCTAGAGAAGTGATTGTCAGTGTCCCCTTGTTCAGACAAATATTTTAGGTCCCTCGCTGGTACCCAAATGGGTCTTTTTTCATCTTGAGGGAAGACACATCCAAACCCTCTCCCTGCTGTGAGGAGCGGATCAGGCCTTCTCCAGGCCCCAGTCAATGGGTCTCTCCATCTTACCCAGATAGAACTGTAGGTAACAGATGAGGACCAATGTTTTTGAAAAGGGGATAATTGTTTATTTTCTTTAGAAAAGTTTAAAATGTTTAGGGTAAATAATGTCTTTTTTAGTTGGTCATGTGGGGGTAAGGACTCCCCCTTTTGTTTTTGTAATTGAGACTTGAGAGTTTGATTATATCTTTTAACTATAGCTTGGCCCTGGGGGTTGTATGGGATGCCTGTGGAATGTGAAATTTTCCAGGTCTGGAGAAAATCTATAAAGGCCTTGCTTATGAAGCAGGGGCCATTATCTGTTTTTATTTGATCAGGTAGCCCAAGAGTGGCAAAACATTGAAGCATATGACTAATGGCATGTTTAGATTTTTCCCCGGCATGTGCTGATGCCCAGAAGGCGCAGGAGAAGGTATCAACTGAAAGAAAGATATATTTAAGGTTTCCAAATGGAGAATAGTGTGTGACATCAATTTGCCAAAGATGATTAGGGCGGAGCCCTCGAGGATTGCTTCCTGTATTTTGAAGGGGGGGTACTTGGAGGAAAGGCTGACAGGACTTACAAGTCCGGACAATTTTTTTTAAGGTTTTTGACTGGTACCTGTGGAAACCTGTGCTTGAGACCTCTCCAGTTGACATGGGTCAATAAGTGGAAGCGTGTAGCTTCTGTAATAGTATTACATTGAGGCATAGAAGCCATTTTATTAGCCAAATTGTTTCCTTGAGAGAGAAATCCCGGTAAGTTTTGATGACCCCTGAGATGTTGAAGAAAAATGGGATTGATTCTTTGAGTAGGGAACGAGCTTGAATCATCAAAGGAGATATAGGGTTGGAGTCCAATCTAATATGGGCTTCAACCAGGTTGGGTAATAAATTAACAACATAAAGGCTGTCAGAAAATAAGTTAAATGGCTCTTGAATAGTGTCTAAAGCTAGAACGACAGCAAATAGTTCTTTGAATTGTGCTGACCCCTCAACCTCATGGGAGAGTGACTTTATGGGGATAGGCTCTTTTTCCTGTTTCAAGGGAGGGTAAATGACTAGGGAAGCCCCCAGGTGCCCTCCATCGGTAAACACAGTAAGAAAGTCAGGGTTAGGTTGAGACAGAAAAAGCCTGGGGGGCTTCCATTCTAACCTGGAGAAAGAACTCATCCATTTGTGGGGGCCATAATGGCAATCAATTTTACCTAGAAACCCCTCGAGAGCCATAGCAACTCTGTTATTATTTCTCTGAAGCCAGGTGAAATCAGTTATCTTAAAGGGAGTGACAATAAGGTGAGGTTCTGTGCCAAACAACCGGACAGAGGTGTCTCTGCCCTTGATAATGCAATCAGCAACCTGGTTGGTTATAGAATAAACTCTGGGGATCCCACCGATTGAGAGGTGGATCCATTGGATGGGCTCACCTTCCTGGGCCAACAGGGCAGTACATAATGTTTCCCCAGAGAAAATGTAGAGGGAGATGGGCAAATTAGGATTGAACCTCTTTAAGGTCACAGTATTTATAGCCTGTTGTACCTTATGAAAAATTTGTTGATAAGGGGACAAAATTACCTGAGAGGAGAAGTTAAGATCCTTTAGGAGGTCAAACAAAGGGGACAGCTCTTCAGTAGTTATGGGTATCCAAGGCCTCATCCAGTTAATTTCTCCCAAGAGCTTCTGGAGTTGAGGCAAGGTGTAAGAATCCTGAATATAAAGTTGTGGTTTAACAGGTGAAACTGTATCTAGAGTAAGGGTCGAGCCCAAGATCTTAAAGGGAGGCACAGTTTGAACTTTTTCAGGAGCTACTTTAAAGCCGTGAGTATGAAGGATAGTTAGACATTGATGGGTAAGGTCCTGGAGTGTGGAGGAATCTAGGCACCCAAGAATAATATCATCCATGTAGATATAAAACAGGATATTGGGGAGATTGAAAAGAGGAGAGAAAATGGATGACAGGAAATATTGACAAATGGGCGGGCTATTAGCCATGCCCTGAGGTAAGACAGTCCATTCAAATCTCCTATCTGGGCCACAAAAGTTAATAGCGGGTACAGAGAATGCAAATTTTTCCATGTCTCCTGGATGGAGAGGGATAGAGAAGAAGCAATCTTTAATGTCAATGATAGTAATATGGTATATATTGGGAATAGCTGGAATCCATGGAAGTCCCCTCTGGGGGGTTCCAAAGGGGATCATGTGTTTATTGATCTTTCTTAAATCATGTAAAAATCTCCAGGACCCATTAGGCTTTTTTATGACAAAGACAGGAGAGTTCCAGGGACTAGTGGAGGGACGGATATGTCCGGCCTCCAACTGTTGATCAATAAATATGTGGAGTTGGTGTAACTTAGAAGAAGGGAGAGGCCACTGCTCAACCCATATGGGGTCCCCCAGTCTCCACTGGATTTTAAATGGGGGGGGGCTGTGCAGTGGCCCTTAGAATTGGGGGTATTCATTGGAGTAATTAGGATGACATTCCCTCCCTTCCTTAAACCATTGTTGATATATATATATTTTTTAATTTAACAAATCATTATAAAAGGCCTTATGGTCAGTAGTGATGAAAGCCTCGGCATCTCCAAGGATGTCTTGCCCTAGTAAGTTAGCAGTGAGCCCAGTCACCACGAGAGGGCGGACTTTTTCCCTGTCCCCACCTGGGTCAGTCCAAGGGAGCCACGTGGCAGTCTCCTAGAAGGTGGATTGTCCGCCAACTCCCAGTAGGGGAGGGCCAGGCACAAGCTGCCAGGAGGAGGGCCATCTATTTAAATTACCAAATTTCGCCCCTGGCTACCAGTAGATTTATAACTATCATATATTATAAACTGTACTTAGTTTAATTTTAAAGGTCTCCACAGTCTTGACCAATATAAGACATTGAGATTTGTAAAATTAAACAAGTTAAACACTTAACATATAAAGGCATAGAGTAAACATTTTTATCTGATATAAGGCATAGCAAAAAGAGACTAAAACAATGTAAATTGAACCGTCATAACCTAAAATTTGTCTCAGTGCCTGTAACTTGCTTGAGGTGTTTAAGATTAAAATCTTAAATCTCAGCTGGGCGTGGTGGTGTACGCCTTTAATCCCAGCACTCGGGAGGTAGAGGTAGGAGGATTACCATGAGTTTTAGGCCACCCTGAGGCTTCTTAGGGAATTCCAGGTCAGCCTGGGGTAGAGTGAAATTCTACCTCGAAAAACCAAAACAAAGAAAAAACAAATCTTAAATTTTTTAATCCAATATCTCTAGCAAAGCATATCAGTCTATTACAAATTTAACCTTGATTAAACTCTTTGGGCCTGGGCATTAGGCCGTAGCCAGCCCTCATGCCAGTAGCCCAGTTCCAACAAAGTTCCTTGCAGTCTTTCTTTCCTCTTAGAAAGCTTATAAGCTAAGCCTCGAAGTTTAATGCTGTCTGTACTTATAATTTTTAAACTTTCATCTGAATAGTCCATAAAATTTGGCTTAACACTCCAGAAGACACATTTAGTTGTAAGCATTAAGTTTATGTCTATTTCTTTAAAATAAAGGTTCCAAAAGATTAACATCCACATGGTCAGGTTCATCTCAGCTTATCAGACAGCTTTAGGTTTGTTGAGATAAACTTCCAGACCAGGTACAGTTTTGGAGGAAGGAATATTTACTGAAGCTTACAGATCCAGGGGAAGTTCCATAATGGCAGAAAAAGCTGGCCTGCCTTCACAGGCCCAAGCAGAGAGAAAGAGAGAGAGAGAGAGAGAGAGAGAAGCACAAGCCTTTAGAAATACAAAAGACACCGGCAAACCGAAGGTGAAGGGGAAGAGAAAGGGAACGAAGAGATGTCGACAAGTAAGTACAGGTTGTAGAAGCAAAGTTTAGTGCAGTAAATAGGAAGACTACCTCATAACTTATGAGGGTACGCTCACCCGCATACACCGATTACCTCCTCAACGACTGCCTCTCACGGGGTGCACTAGTCTGTCGGGGTCCCAGAGCCCCACGTTGGGCGCCAGATGCGGGGCTCCTTCCCGCACAGGTAGTGCCGAGGGAAGGACCAGGCCTGCTGGTTCCTCCCTAGGGGTTGAGGGGATGATGAGCGTCGGACGACCCAGAAACCTCTCCTGGCCACCGGAGACAAACCACACTGAGTCGGGAGTCTTTGCAATGCAGGAACAACTCGCTTTATTACTCTGAGCAGTTGCCTATATCAGGTTGGGGATGAAGGCGGGGATTTTAGGGTGGGAGAAGAGGTAAGGGCCAATAGTAAACTTTAACTATTGAAATGGTAATTACAATTACCACGAGGAAGTAGCAGGCCAGAAGCCCTTAGGCATCCTGCTGAGTCATAGCTGGCCAGAGACAGGTCGCCAAACTTTAGCTAGGCTCAGGAAGTTCCACTAGGCCTCACGCCTAGGCCTTTAAGGGCCCAACAGTGAACAACAAGAGATCTGTCTCATACAAGGTGGAGAGTGAAGGCAGATATGCATAGCTGTCCTCTGACCTTCACAAGAGCATTGTGGTTCACATATATTAACACATGCATGTACGCAGAAGCACGCACACACATACATACTCCACCCCCCCCAAAATAAGGAAGTCATCTCCAAAGTCTGTGAAAAACAAAAATTTTTTTTTTTGTTTTTCGAGGTAGGGTCTCACTATAGCCCAGGCTGACCTGGAATTCACTATGTATTCTCTGGGAGGTCTTGAACTCACACAGCCATCCTCCTCCTGCCTCCCAAGTGCTGGGATTAAAGGCATGCACCACACGCCCTGCTGAAAAATATTTTAAACTTAATAATTAATATGGTTAAATTTAACATTCCTTGGTAGTACAAAATTTAAAGTTCAAATTCCCAGTGTTCCTCTGCTACTGATATCATTAATCCTTCTGTCATCTGGAACTTGTCTTGCAACAGGTCTTTTTCATTGTAACCATAAACCATAAAGCTTGTTTCAGGGTCCATGTTTTTCTATCTTCAATTATTAAAGATAACACTGCACATGGACAAGTGGATAGAAAAGGACAGGTTGGGGAGCTCTATAGGCTGAGTTTGTAACCACTTGCTGGTTATGTAATTTGTGAGGGTTGTTTAATCTCAACATACCTCATTTTCCTCTCTTATAAAAAGGGACTAATAGAATTTGTTTCATAGGCTTGTGGTGGGACTTAAGCTGGATTTTAATAAAGCAAATGGGACACTGCCTATGTGTTTGTTAAATAAAGTACAGTTTATGGTGTACATAGACAGAATGTAGGCTTGAATGATGGGTTTTAGATGTGAATGCAGGTTCTGTTACCTCTCATCTGTGTAGTCTTCATCTACTTAAATTCTCTGAGACTCCATTTTCCTCATTTGAAAATGGGGAATGAAAAAAAATGACCACACACAGTTGTTATGAGCAGAGTTTCCAGATAGAACATAGTATGTACAATACAATAGGATTTTTTTCCATATAGCTTGAGACACTATCTTATATTATCTCAAAAATATCCCATGCAATAGTTAGGATGTATTTATTAAAAACCCTTTCATGGTAATTGAGATTTAATCAAGGATCTTGTTTCCACACCTGCCATCTTATAATCTATGGGTAAATGAATAAAACAGAATAGTTTCTTGTGTCATTATTTTTGAGGAAGGAACATCCATTCCAGATATATGCAGAATTTTATGTGGTTGTATCAATCATTACCACTAGCAAATAATTGTGATTTTATGAACTGTATAGTATAATACTCCAGGAAACTCACCAGCATTTAGTTATTTTTAATAGATACCTATATCACTAACAGTAACTTTGTGCTATATACTGCAAGCAAAGTTATTGGTATTTTAAAAGCATCATTTACCTTGTACCCCACAAATAAGAAAGGTAGAAAAAAACAAGAATACTTTCAAAAGTAAAGGTGAAACATCTTAACAATCCAACAACTTCAAATAGTGCCAGGTAATGAGCCATTCTTAATATCATATATTTAAGGGAAAGAATTTTTTACCAAAAGCCACAATTTTTTTTGCCCCTAGTAGTTTCTATCCCAAAACATTTAAGTATCCAAGTGAGGTTGGTGAAATTAGATGGCAGGAATATTTTACTTGTTTTTGCTCAAGAAGTGTATGCTAATAATGTAGCTGAGCCAGGCTCAGAGAGACAAATCTTCATGTTCACACCCATCTGCAGACCACAGCCTCTAAAATATGTGAATTTTGGTGGGAATTAGTGTGAGCATAGGCTAAGAAACTAGAAAGGGGCTTATGAGATGGGAAAAGTCGGCTTCAAATGAAGGGAAGTGGAGTGGACAGTGGATATAGAAGTGGAAGGGGGAATACTGGAGGCAGAGGAGTACAGTATGGCAAAAGGAGGGAGTAAAGAGATGTGGTTGGAGAATCAACTACTAAGTACAGATGAAAATGCTCTAGGAAGACCTGCCGCTTTGTGCTAATTTTAAAAATAATAAAAAGTTTTAAAATGTTTTGGAAATGAAGAATATGAAACAAAAAATATCTATGTAGAATATGTGCAAACATTAAGAATTGTGCTTTCCTTGTAAGGATTTAAGACATTTATCCATAAGTGCCGACAAAACTATTGAAATAAAATCACATGCATGTACTGATCAGCTTGAACATGGACACATATACTAAAAATAATACACCAATACTTTATTTCTGAAAACACTCCTTACCAATTGGCATCTTGGACAAAATTGTGGAAAAATGGCAGAGTGCTTTTTAAAGAATTCACCACTAGAACTTCTGGTAGCACAGAGCACTGTATTTGGTGGAAAACAAGCAAAACTTTGGCTTGAAATAGAAATGTGATACAGAAGCAAGCTTGACCTCAACTCATAGAGAAGGCTACATTCCGGGTCCTGTCCTCAGAGGTCTTCATGCTTATATACACCCAAACACAATGTTCCATTTCCTTTACAGTTCATAAAAGCATTCTTGGAAATATTGGCAATAAGTAAAGGAGTAGTAGTGGTGGCCACATCCTTTTTAGAGGAGGAGAAATCAGGTTCTGCTCTGGGATTACAGAGAAAGCAGATGCTTTGTTTCAAGTCAGCTCATTCATCAGAAAGTAAGGATCTAGATTGAGCAGTGTCCCACAGTAATAGAGTGCCCACACTCCTCTCCAGGTGAGTGCTATGGCTATTTTGCAAACTGCTGAGAAGTAGCCAGAAATGTTTTTAAATATTTATTTATTTATTAGAGAAGCAGACAGATAGGCAGAAAGACTAAGCATGCCAGTGTTTCCTGCCTTTCTAAGCAAACTCCAAACACATGCACCACTTTGTGCATCTGATTTGCCTTTAAGTGTGTACTGGGGAATCGAGCCCAGGATGTCAGGTTTTGCATGCAAGTGCCATTAACTATTGACCTCCCTCTCCAGCCGATAGCTAGAAATTTTGATTCAGGCCAACAAGATTTAAAAATAACTTGTTATTCCTTTCTCTTGGTATGTGTGTATGTGTGTGTGCGTATGCATGCACTCACATGCAGGCACACACACTTGCACATACTATCTGGTTGTGGTCATCACTTATCAGGTTCTGTCCTTCCTTAACTTAGAAAAGGTCCAATTATCTAGAAATATGCCATGTAGTTCTCTATTTCTGCTTTTTCTTAGGCCCTCTCAATTTTACCCAAGCATTTGGTCAAAGAAGTAGAGCTCTGAATAGTAAAACAACAACAACAAAAACCAAAAAAAAAAAAAAACCAAAAAAAAAAAAAACACCAAAAGATATGTGTGTGTGTGTGTGTGTGTATATATATATGTATATATATGTAAATATATATACATATATATATACACACATTCACACACACACACACACACATATATACAGGCTTCAGAAATGGCTTGGTGGTAAAAGCACTTGGTTCACAAGCATGAGGAGTTAAGTGTGATCCCCAGCACTCATGTTAAAAAGCTGCCTTGCTCGTACATATAACACCAGTATTGTGGGGCCAGAGATAGGAGTATCACTGGAGAACCCTGGTCATCTAGTATAGTCAGAAAGTGGCGAGCTCCAGGTTCAGTGAGAGACCTTATCTCAGGGAAATGAGATGGATGTGTGGTAGAAGAGGACACCCTATGTCCTCCTTTGATATCTGCACTTGTGTCTGTAGACATACTCATATGCAAGCACACATAAATATACCATACGCAAACACATGCACACATACACACACACACACACACATACACACACATACACCACAAAAATAGTTAGGAGGCCCTTAACCAACTTATTTTACTTATTTTTCGTTCTTTATATGCCCAAGCATAATGAATGATTACAAATGTATGTGTCTACAGAAGTACATAGTAAATCTTTAAATAAGTATAAATAAAAATTGTCTCAAGAAAGCATTGTGTTATAGTTAAATAAAATATTTTTCTTTTCTGGTAGAACATAAAGTTTTATTGTGTCTTAAAATCAATGGCATTTTGCAGGGATGGGATACCTTCCAATGAATTATTGCCAGGGAGGTCCATAATGCCCTCAAAACATTATAGGCCATTGCCGAGGCTCTTGGTTTCCCACCAGGAATAGATATTAAGACCCTATTGCTGGAAACTCCACACGCTTGGGCTGCAAGGTCACTGAGAAATCTTGTTGGAGCTGAGCTGAAAATGTTCTCCCTGTAGACCAGCTGAAAGAAAGCTGGAAAAAAACTATGCTACATGCAGCTCCATGAGAGAGAGAGGTCACCAATGGAGATAAACAACAGTGGACACTGCAATCCTTAAGTTGGGCCAGCCAGACCAAAGGAGCTAATAGGTGTAATAGTGGCATGTTTGTTATGGGGGGTACTAGCCACTGTCTCTTTAATTGGACTGGAGGTCTGCTCCATGGGTAGAATACATGCCTGATACTAAAAACCTATGATGGGGTGTAACACCTGCCAGTGGTGTCTAGCTGAATACATATATTATACTCACAAACTGCCCAGTAAATACATTTCTTAGTGTTAATACCCATATATTAATGTTACTCTCACTTTTTGTTAGAAAAGCTTCTCTTTTCAGATGGTGGTGACTTCTGGGATGTCTCGAGGAGTCATAGTGCTGAGAAGAAGCATTGAAACACCTCTATTACACCTTCCAAGTCTCAGGGTCCATTGAGGAAGAAGTGGTGGAAATAATGTAAGAGTCAAAGGAAGAGTAGGGCTCCTTACAATTCACTGTTCCAGACACAAAATGACTGGAAGGAAAGTGTAAGAGAAATGCAAAAGAGAACATGGGACTTCATCTCTACAGACAGACTGCTTATTGAGAAGTACAGGGAGAGGCAGCAGCCTTTCTGTGGGATGAAGGCTGAAGCACTGAGCCAGGATGGGCTTCAAATTTATAAGGAGGATCCTAAGAAATAGAATATACCAGGTGCAGCAGATAAGGAACTTGTAGCTATTTGTATCTTTGTTCAGACTAGGCTTCTTCAGCCAGGATTGCCTAAAGAGGATAGCTAAGATGGTTTCTGCACCATCTTGTTCTGCTAAACAATATTCACTTTGAAAGAAGCTGTCAGTTAATTATAAGGGAGAACATTTGCTATCAAGTGTCCATTTTTATGCACCAAATAATTCCCATACATCCCAGTTCATTTATGATTTGCATCACCCTGGTGTTTAGAAAAGGAAATAAGCAGATCACTAGTTCTATAGAAAGGGACACTGGAGTGGGGTGTGGTTGGGTTGGGTGCCATTTGTTCCCTCTTCTCTGAGAGGAAGAGGAAGGTGATAGAACATTTGTCTCTTAACACACATGAGGAGTACAGTAGTAATCTTGGGCATAGGTTCATCATGGAGGTGAGGAAGTGGTTCCTTACTTTGAAAATAGTTTTCTCTGGCATGATTCCAGATTGGCAAATCAGAGTATATTATAGAGGTCTATATAAAGTGCCAGTATAAACTTCCTGATTCCAAAGCAAACCACCCTTCATAAGTCATCCACACACTAATTGGAGAAAGATTAGGTATCATTTATGGGCTTTTTGTGTGAAATATGAGTAAGATTCTACATGACTATTTAAATAGGGACATCCAGCTTTTTAAGATGTTTGGCTGTTCACACACTAGATCTTTCAGAATTGTAATAAGGCTTGTGATTAGATGACTAAATGTTTGAAGCTCTCTAGACCTTAAAAAGTAAAAACTCCTGAATAGATTCCCTTCTGTATTATTTTCATCCCCATTTTTAGGAATAAGTGATGCATTTTAGTAAAGCCAGTATGGATTTTCTTTCTCTGTCACAAATATGTTCATTTAATTGGTTCTTTATAGATATATATTGGTGTGACCCATGCAAAACACAAAAATTCAAATATTGTGTGGAATAATGTATTTTTTTTTTTGCCACTATGGCCAAATACTTGAGAAAAATAAAGAAAGAAGGATTTATTTTGGTTCGGGGTTGTATAGGTTGCAGTCCATGATCACCCAATTGCATTTCTATGGATCTAAGATAAGGCTGAGGCTGACTATCATATCAGAGCAAGTAATGATAGGAATTGGGAGTGGGGTAGCCCCACTTTGCAGGCAGTTAGTGAGGGTTACAAGCCCAAAAAGAATAAACAGATATTTTTTATAGCCTGACAGAACCAACATACACAGGTTATATAATGTGTCCATAAAGTGGAATCTGGAAACTAAGTTCCAAAAAGTCCTGACTTCCAGACTTCTCTGACTTATGCTGACTCCCTGGGATGTCAATTGGCCTATACAAAGTAATCAAGCCTGTCTAATTTCTTAGCCTACCAGAAGGCCCTCATGTTCATAGAGTGTAACTCCAACTCACCCCAACAGATTCCTAATTTACATTCCCAAGGGTATCAAATCATCAGTCTAACAGAAGCCCCACAGGAATTCCATGCACCCTTCCAGTCTCAATTTGCTACTTAATTTACATCCCCAAAGGTATAAAAACCCCTGATCCAAATACCTAGCTGATCACCAGCTCTGGATCCCGTCCAGCTTGGGAGAGCCTCTAGCTTGCTTACTTTCATTTTCATCTTCTGCTTTGCACGTAGTAAACCCCTTTTTTTACCTGCCCTTCTCCCATGTCTGCACTCATCATTCTTCATAGGACAGAAAAGAACTCAAGAACCCTGGCTTAGGGAGTTTTAGGGACTGTTGAGTCTCTGGCACTCTAACCCTAAGCTAAGTCTATCAGGAGCCTAGAAAGAGTAACAGTATCATGTAGTAGAACACAGCAGCCTACCTCATAGACTACAGGAAGTAGAGTCAAGACATTCTTCAAACATATCTCCCAGCGAGTTATTTGCTAAGGAGGGCCTCCATCTCCTAATGTTTCTGTCACTTCCCAAACTAGCACCATCAGCTAAACCAAGCATTTAACATATGAGCTTGTGGGTAATATTTCTTATTCAAAGTGTAACATTCTACCTAGAACCCCCGAAGTCTCATGAACATATTATGATACTAAACACATTTAGTTCATCCTCAGGAGTTCAAACAGTCTAAAACATTTCAGCACTTCTTAAGAGTCCAAGTCTAAACCCTCTTCTGAGGCTGAAGGCAAACTCCTGGCTATGAAACCATATAAAAATGAAAAAAAAAAAAAAAACAACAAAGCTGACTTTCCATGCTACAATGACACAAAGTAAATATTCCCATTCCAAAAGGAAAGAACATAATATTAAGGACAGTTGTGTGATTCTTCCTGGGAGACATGAACACAGGCCTATTCATGCCAGATAGTGTACCAATAACAGATCAAAGAAATAATTTCACCTATGCCTACTTTGGTGACAGTAGTTTATTGCAGCTACTTACAGCAGTATGAGGAAGGGGTAACTTACAGGAACTTGGGTCCCTCCAGATAGCTGTGTCACTAAAAACCTCACCCCAGCACGGGTATCAACTCAAGACAGCTACATTCCTGGCACTCCCTCTAGGACTTGCAGGATGCTCTGCTTGTAGGACTCACTTCTTCCCAGCAACTGTTACTGCTTAATAGCCTTGGGGAGGGGCTTTGTGAATCTTGTAAATATCAGGAGCTTCCTGAGACTTGGGAGTGCCTTACCTTCCTTAACCTTGCCTTCTTCCTGAGTCTTAATGAGCCTCCTTCCAGGAGACCATATATCAATTTTGAGGAAATAGCTATACAACAATGGTTATGTCAAAGCAAGACTAAAATTTGAAAAGACAATCAAACCCCACTGTTCCATATCTAGCATCCAGGGCATGTGGTTGTGTAATGTGAGTTCCAAAGGGCCAAAGTGGTAGTTGGGCCTTCTTGGGTCATGATTTAGTGGCTTTATGCCTAGATGGCTGAACATGAGAAGCACTTCCCTGGGCAGCCCTGTGACTAATGGGAATCCCAGAGGGACTATCTTCTCAAGGATGTCTTTCAGAGACTTTACACTGTTATTCCCTTTAGCTGTGATGGGTGAGGATTTACTGATTTCTAAAATAGCCTTAAGGGAACTTTGTTTTTTTGTCCTGGTACAAAATATTTGGTTTCTTTATAATTTAGAAGCCATATTGCCCTGTGCCCTAACTTTATTTGGAAATTTCTGACCAAACAACAAGGTTTTGAAATCTTTTTGCAGTGCTTTTTGATTCTGATTTTCACTATATACCTGGCTAAATGGAGCTAACAGTAATCATGTCAGGGTCTGAAGGATGGGCTGCCTTGACATTTCCTCATCACTCTGAAACTCAACCTCACATGAACTCTTAGGGAATGGACACAATGTAGCCAGGGTTTGTTGTTTACTTTTGTCAGAATGAAGCACAAAGCCCTAATTCCCAAAAGAATTCTTGTTCCCACATGAACAGAAATTTCCTGAGCAAGGTAAGGTCTTTACTGTTTACACTCCTAGTAGCATTCTGATCTTCTACACTCCCACCAAAATCACCCATTAGGATCTGCTTACAACATCATTACTCTCCTCTAGTTCATACACACAGACTTTAAAAATATCCTTCCCATGATCCAGCTCCACAGGCTTTTGAACCACATTGAAAGGAATAGTCATCACAGTGAACCAGTATTTCTGGTATCAGTCAGGCTTTACACTGCTGTGACCAAAATACAGGAAAAAAAAATAATTTAAAGGAGAGAGGATTTATTATAGCTCCTGGTTTCAGTCCATGGTCAGCTGGTGGCATTGCTGTAGGCCTAAGGCTGAACATGATGGGGAAGATCATGTGCCGTACCATGCAGCAGGTTGAGGGGAAGGCACAATGATTTATTTCCTCTGGCTGGTCTCTACTTCAGAAAGTTTTTACCATCTTCCAAATAGCACTCCCAGCTGAGAATCAAGCTGAGTGGCTCCATGTGGGGAGCAACACATAAAATTGTAGGAAGCCTTTCATTTTCAATCCATAACAGACACAACTATACTAAAAATTAATTGTGATTTGCATATATGAAACTAAAATTTAACTTTGTCCTATTTCTTCTTTGCTTCTAAAGCTGATGATTCAAATTCATATGATTTGTGAGGATGCTCTTACCGAGACATGGTTGTTGGTTCAATTGAGTTGCTCTGAGTTTCTGAGTTTGGATCCTCAGACCACACATAAAAGTCAGAAGGTATGACAGGTTTAAGTAATCCCAGTGTGCCTATGGAAAGAAGGAAAGTGAAGACAGGAGCTTTTCCTCAAAGCCCAGAAATGTAGTGGTGAACATCAAGAGACCCTGCCTCAATTCAAGTGAAAAGTGAAAACCAACCTACAAGTTGTCCTCTAATCTGCATACACACAATGTCCATATATGTGCCCATACTCATACATATCAATAAGCACACAAAAAAATAGAAATGATTTATTGGTTGTTACTAAATCAAAAACTAATAATAATAGAAGGTGATAATGTTGTTACCAGTGTATGTATTTATAGGATGGATTGCTGGTGGTTTGAAGACTTTAGTATTCTGAAGTGGTAGCATGGTAGAAGTAGATCGTTTATTTATTTATTTTTTCTGATGAACAAGAACTATTTATTTGATTGTACAGTCAGTACAGCTGGTGCATTTTTAAGGTAGGAAGCTTCAAAAATTTGAGGAGTTGGGGATTTGTATCAGTTGTAGAGTCTTACCTAGCAAGTGCAAGACCCTAGGTTTGGTTCCCCAAACCAAAGAGGTTTGTAAAAAATTGCTAAGATTTTTGTATTATAATTTTGTCATAAAATTACCAGGAGTCCTTCTTGCTTTGGAAGCCAAAACAAAGAGCTAGTATTTTGAATCCTGTAGGTTTGGTGTACTTTGTTTAAATGAAAATGAGATTATGATGCCATTGTAGACAGCCTAATCCATTAAATATATCATAATATCTTTTGAAGAGAATTTGAGATACCCTGTGAAGGGTTAATAGCCTTCTCTGAAAACTAGAGGGAATTAAAGGGCTAATAACTCTCCTTAGAACTAACAGACAATAAAGAAGTCACAGAGACAAGCAGCCTTGAAAGGCTCTAGGAGCTTCCCACATGTTGTTCCACCAGACACCCCAAGCATTATGAGTTTGGGGACACTCCCCAGTCCTTGGATTTTGTTTGTCCTCTGTGTCAGGGATGGGATACCTATCAGTGAGTTGTTGTCCAGGGAGGTCCCTGCTGCCTCCAAAACTGCCCTGGCCATCAGGGAGTTGAACAAGGACTCGGGGAGAAGCTAACCTGAATGGGGGAGGCAAACAGACACAAGAAGGAGACCAAGCTAGGTATTTGTCAAGGTCTCGAAGTTTATTTTTACACATAGGTTTTTATAAGGTTGTAGGGGGAAGGAGTCATAATCAGGCCAGAGATCACAGGGTTACTGGCTAAATGCAATTTCTTTGTTTCTTCATCAATTACCGGCAGCACCAGGAGAAGCTATCACCCAGGTGTAACGGCTCCTTCATTTCTGGTAATAGATCATTAGATGAGGAAATAGAAACTTAACTTGCTATATGGCGGTTTCTGTCAACATGGCTGAGGTTTGGTTCATAGTTCCCAACACAAAACATTACAGGCTTTTGCCAAGGCCCTTGGTTCCCCATGAGTAACATATGGTAAGAGCCTATTACTGAAGATTTCACATGCATTGGCAGCAAGATTACTGAAAAATCAAGCTGGTGATGAACTGAAAACCTTCTTTCTATAGACCGACTGAAAGCTTGAAAAGGCTGCATTGCATGCAGCCCTATGGGAGACAGAATTCATCAGTGGTAAAAACAGTGGACACTGGAAGCCTCAAGTTTGGCCAGTCAGGCCAAATGATAAGTGCAATAGTGGCATGTCTATTCTGGGGGACACCAACTGCTCTCTAATCAGACTGGAGGCCCACTCTATCTGAGGGAATACATGCTTGATATTAAAAACCTAATCAAAAAATCCCCTATGGCAGGAGAAGTCATGAGCCTTAGGGGTATAAAGTCTGCTCTTTTCTGGCTAAATGCGTATATTATTCTCACCAAACCATCCTTAGAGCACTACACTTAATGTTCATATTCTTATATTAATGCTACCCTCACTTTTTGTTAGAGAAGCTTCTCTTTTCAGGTGGCAGTGACCACTGGGCTGACCCAAACATAAACATAGTGCTAAGAAGAAGTGATGGAGGTCCTCAGCACTGAAACATCTCTATCACACCCTCCAAGGCTCAGGGTCCATTACAGAAGAGGTGGTGGAAAGAATATAAGAGCCAAAATAATGGTACCACTCCTTACAATGCAACTGCCCAGATAGAAATTGGCTTTGATGTCCATGACCTGACAATGCCTAGCAATACCTTCACAAGACCCTCATAATAGGAGAAAAAGATGATGGCATCAAATTAAAAGAGAGACTAATAGGGAGATGGAGGACATATAATGGAGAGCAGTGTTATGAAGGGGAAAATGGGGAAGGGGAGGGAAATATCATTGTTTATTTTCTGTAAGTATAGAAGTTGTCAATAAAAATACTTAAAAAGGATTAAGTCCTCACCAATTTAAAACATAACTAAAATCTTAAAAGGATGTCTCTCCATATTTCATGTTGTCATGTCTAATGTTGGCCAACCATGTCATGTCATGTGCTCTATGTTTCATGTAGTCTGTCCTTATGTGTGATTAAATTTATCATTATAAATTGTTCCAATGATTATGGTCATTAAATATTCTGTTGCTCACATATTTTAAGATGATGTTAAATTATCAAAACTAGGTTTACAATATATTTAAAATAATTAACTACATTTTTGACATTCTTGTTCATGCTTACTAAAATAATAAACATATTTATATACTGAATTCTGATCTTGCATCTACAGAAGGAGATATGTTTTGGGATCATAAAAGACTCTATAAAGTAAAAGATTGTTGTAATGTATGTTATTAAAAGGATATGAAAATGATATGGAAAGTTTTGGTACTTAAGCTGAAGAAGGTTTGGATTGCCTGTAGTAAAATGGATTAACTTGAAAGTTTTCATTGTTCATATTTTTTTCTCACTTTATTTGTTCATATAGTTCGGACTTTACTCTTTGTAATAACTTGATAAATTTATTTATATTGTCATATTTAAAATCAAAGTTAAATTGAGCTATACCTATATTTCCTATTGTTAAGCTCTGACTACTGGAAATAAACTAAATGTTTAATGAAATCAAGATTCATTTTACTGAGTTCGTTTATTTAAACCTCATCTAAATGTAACATAAAAGTCAAAATTATGAAATTAATATAAGTGACCTAAATATTCATAAATGGCAGGGGGAGCCTAGGAAAACTGCTGACCAAGGGAAATGGGAAGACATACAATCATAATCCAGAAAGTTTGTTTATAATTAACCATAAGGACAAAAAAACATAAAAGCAAGTCAAGAAAAAAAGGGTCATATTCAGTAAGGACAATGAAAGATTTTGTTGATAGTTATGAGATGAACTGACTAAAGAAGATAAACTAGAGGAAACTGTAAATGTTGATAAATGTTTGATGAAAAATGATTGTTAGAGAGTGGTTATATAAATTTTAAGGTAAAGAATGTAGTTGAAGGTATGAGTAAGCTTAAACAGAAGGTTATAGACAAAGTTGATCAAGTCTTAAAGTATTTGATCAGATTACAGACTCCTATTAACCTAGGGCTTATGTCAGACTAATAAAGGATGGCCCTAGCTGGTAACAGGTTGCTATGGTATTCAGGTTGTAAACTTGAAAACTTTAGCTCTTGATATTAATCTGGTCATGATAATGGTTGTGAAAGACTGGCTTTAAAGTTCTCCTCTATTTACCAACCTTCTACTGCTTAAAAAGTTATTACATCTTACAAAACAAACAAAGAAAAAAAAAAACTGCAACCTTAAGATGGTTCCTGTCTTGTTAATGCTGTCCTGCTGAGTGATTATCACTGAGATTATTGTCTAAGTTTTATAGAAGGTCATTTAGTCATTGTGACTTCGTTCTTAGGGAAACTGAGGAAACTCCTGTCCTAGGAAAGCATGCAACCTACAAATAACATTAATATAATTTGTCTAGGTTTCATATAGCTTACCAGTCATAAATATTGCTTTATGTTAAACTTAAAAATGGTTCAATCGGGGTTGGGGGTTTAGCTCAGTTGATGAGTGCTTGCCTAGCATATGTAAGGCCCTGGGTTTGGTCCTCAGCACTGAAAAAAAAAAAGTTTAATCATTAAAGGTAATTGATGAAGAAATCACTTTATGTCTATCATAATAACTCTAGTGTATGTTAAAATCAGACTAATTTTGCTCAAGAATGCTTTATTCTTAAGCTATGTATAATCAGTCTCATTTAAGGTTTTACTTAAGCAATTGTCTCATTTCTTGTATCTTATGTTCATTGCTTATAGACATATTGATACTTACAGGTTCCCTGCTCTAGAAAAATGATCTTAAACTCTGCTGTTCTGCTTCCAGTATGTGGGATAATTGGAACCTACACAGGACTCTTAACTAACCAAATACAAATGCCAAAATTTTATGCTGTCTAACTTGACATGTTCTGCCTGTGCTTATAATTATTAGACATTTAAAAAATAAGATGTGCCTACCTTCTAAAAGGCTAATTCTCTGTATTTCTATTGCCTTGTTTACATAGTTCAAACCTAATTTTCTGTAATAAAGTGCTAAATTTATTTTTAATGTCATACCCATATTACAATAAAAAAATTAAAGGCCTCTGGACCAAAGTTATGTCTTGTGCTGTAATAAAATTTTATGCTAATTATTTCCCATACTACATAGTCTTTTGTACTGACACTGTAGTTTTTTGTACTATTTCAAGGCCACAGTTTATATTACAGCTTCTGGCCAATACTAAAATTATCTTGTGTTTCTTCTTAACTCCATAATGCAGCTGCAGATGTCTCTGTACTAATTTGCCAGTTTTTCAGGCTTTGGAAGAGATTTCCCCTGGTCTTATGCTGATGTAAAAATAGACTGATTCTCTACTTCATCTCTTATGCTGCTTCTGTAAGCCTTAATTTCCCATATCAATATCAAGGTTAACAAGATCAAGATCCTTTAACAAGTTTTGCCTTTTTATTTAAACTCTGTCTGTATGTGACATAAAAAAAATCAAAACTAAGTCTTTATTTTGTTACATAGGACACTTTCTTACAACAATAAATTCCTTAAATGTTCTACTCTTATATGTTTTCCTACTGGGTAAAGCTTTTACTTATTTGCTGTAAACTTATTCTAATAAGTAAAACTAGGTCAAATTATATAAAATATATTTCATTGTATTATATAACTGTATAAAACATAATTTCATTATATTTATAAGATAAACAACTGATAATAACTAATTATCAAGACTACTCAAAGTTTTAACCTTTCAAACATACTTTCATTAGTTCTCCTAAAGATAAGACTTTTTAATCTTTGAGCCAAGTAAGTAAAGACCCTGAACTTTCAATATTAAAGACTTCCACAAAAAGAAACTTTTAAGCCTAAATTTCAGAATTAACTTCTTAATCTCTATCATATTTAAATTTAAAATAATTTAAGATATTTCAAATATTGCTTCAGTACTAATCTCTTATACTTACTATCTGACCTAAACCAAACCTTTATATTTCCATAAATTCCAATTAACTTCCAATCCAAGTTAACAACTCCTTCTTCCTTACCTATCTCCTATATTATTATTATTTTTCTACCTTAACATAATGTTCATGTCACCTGTAAATGTTATGTCACATGCAAGAAAATCATACATGGACAATAACCAGATAATAGCGGCTAGGAGATTTGACATGATCTAGGCATTTCTTTCCTAATGGCTCTGATAACTATCACTCTCCTGAAGAGCTGCCTCCCTGCATGTTCATAAGATTGACATGGGAAACTAAAAGCTGAAACTCCTCAAAGCCACACCTGTATGACTAAGACTTCAATGATGGACTACAATAATTGTGGAGTGGTAAATGTGTGTCTTTGAGGAGTTTCAGCTTTTAGTTTTCCATTTGCCAAACTTCATTTTGTAGTTTGTGTAGGCTATTATTTCCCTGATTATGATCATTTCACTCACCCTTTTTGTCCCTGCATACTCAGATGCCTCACTGAATTCCTCCAAGACATAATCTTTGCCTTCACTTCATGACAAGTCATTGAATTCCTCATGACCACTGAATATCAGCCCCTGAGTATCCAGCTTCAACAGGGTTTCATGGGACACCCTGAGAGATCTACTGCCCCCCTCTGCTTGAAGTAGCTGGAAATGAGTTGTTGTCCCCATTCCAGCCCACACAGTCCTCCCCTAAATATTCCACACTTCCCCAATTCTCCCCAATGTTTTTTATCCTTCCAGAGTTCAGACAGAAAATTAGAGTGAATTAAAGATTTAATAACTCTCCCTAAAACTAGCAGTTATTAAAGAAGTCACAAAGACGTAGTGCCTTGACAGACTACTCCCAATTGATAAACTTCCCTTAACTCAGAAAACCCTGAGGAAATAGAAACCGTCTGGTGGGTTATCCTCATTAGACAATTTGGCTTATAAAGTTTATTCTGAGCAAGGACACAAATATAGCTACAGTTCTTATCTACTGCTTGTGGACCTGCAGCTGATACAGTCTGTTTTTAGGATCCTCCTTATGAACTTGCACCGCAGCCTGGCCCAGTGTTTCAGCCTTCATCCCATGGAAAAACTGCAGTCCCTTGCTTTTTCTCTCAATAAACAGTCTGTCTGTAGAGATGAAGTTTGGTGTTCTTTTTTGCTTTTCTCTTATATGTTCCTTACACCCTGTGCTTGTATGGAACATTAGATTTTTCTTAAACTGTATAATCTAAATTCTATTTTTTGCTTTTTATGAATATATATTTATTTTACAAAAGAATGAGTTTCATTATGATCTCATGCATGTATATACTATACTTCAATGGTAGTCACCCTCCTTTATCCTGTCTTACACCCCTTCCCCTTCTTTTTTCATTTTATTTTATTATTTCTTCTTCTTCTCCTCCTCCTTCTTCACGACAACATTTTGTATGGATACATAATGTGTTGGTACCTCCTTTCTCTTGTCCCTGCTCCCATTCCACTGGGGTCCCTCCTCAGAGGGGTTGCAGGCATTTTAAAAGCCTTACTTGGTTCATATCCACATGATGAGTAATATGAGTTAAAATATAAATTAAAATATGGTTAGGAAGTATATGTACACACTGAGGGTTGATGGTACAATACTAATTATAGAGAGAGAGAAAAAATTGCAAATATCTAGTGTTGATTCTCAGAAATACAGATGCAGGGGTAACACGAATAACACAAATAATTCATGAATACCCAACAAATGTGAATGTTTAAGTGATGCTCTGTAGAAGGAAGAATAAATAAAGAGATAGGTAGTTAATATGACACAAAGATTTGCATAAATACATTTCTACATTTGACACTTATACTTACCTTGATGAATAGTAAATGCTTTGTGAATTATCAAGGAAAACAGTTACATTCTTGCAAGTTGGTGGTCAAGTACATTTTATTGTGTGTGTACCATTTTGTTAAGATTGACATTTTTCTTTTAATTAGAATAACTATAATACTTAAGAATACTTTTGGAAAGTAAATCAGAAGACAGAAAAAGTGGTTGCATAAATTTAACATATATTTACTGGTTACCTGCTGTGTGATAGGCTCTGGTCAAACAGTGATGAATAACATTCTGTGTCCTCCAGAAAGTCACAATAATAGGAGAAATGTATGGTTATGGTTATTATAAAAATGAGAGTCCCTAATATATATGCATAAACAATGTTAATCATAGTGTTAAGATGATTAATGTCCCTGGGGAGTCCAGAATTTGTCACTGAAATGGTAACGTTTGAGTTTCACATTGAATAAATAATAAATTTCTCTAGCTAAGTAGAAATTTATACTGTCTTTTTCTCAAAATGAGGTTTCATGAATTTTATTTCTCTTCCCAATTTTCCCCCTCTGTTCATCTCTGAGACTTACAATGCACTCACTGGACAGTACCAGTTGGGTTTGGGGGTGAGATAAGAAGTGCTGCTCTGAATACCCTGAGACTTGTCTTTAATTACCATTTGTATGTAAGAGTAGACATTAGAGTACTGTGAAAATCTATCACTTGAAGTTGAGGAAGACCTCAGCATTAAGGCAATCTAACACAGTGGCTAGGGGCTTATTTCTCTTGTTAAATAATATATTTTCATAGTTTCAAGGTAATCTTACTTTGAATTGTTCCTGGTCTTACTCCTCCTTTACATTTTATTATGGACTGAGCCTTAGTAAAGCAGAACCATCACATGGTGGTTTGAATGCAAATTGTCCCCTATGGACTCAGGTATTTGAACACTATACCCCCAGTTGGTGACTAGTTGGGAAGTTCGTATCACCTATAGGAGGTAGAACCTCACTGGAGGAAGTGTGTCACCAAGGGTGGGTCTTGAGATGTTTCAGCTTATCCCTGTTCATGGTGTCTCTCTACTTCCTCCCTGGGCATGTGGCAGTGTCACATGAGCTTCCTACTCCTGCCATGCTTTCCCCACCTTAATGAAACCATAAGCTGAATTAAGCCTTTATTCTTCCATAAGCTCCTTCTGTTCAGGTATTTTGTACACTGAGAAAGTAAGTGATATAGAAAATTGGTACTGTGAGGTGGGGCCACTGTTGTGATAAGCCTTACCATGTAGTTATTCATCTTTTGGAACTGTTTTGCAGAAGGAATGTGGAAGGATTTGGAACATTGAGCTAGAAAATCCTTACAGTGCTGTATACAGAACAATATGAGCCATTCTGGTGAGAATTCGAGAGAACCAGTAGTGGAGAGAAATGTGGACTGGAAAGGCTTGAATCATAAGGTTCCAGAGGGGGAAAAAGGATTCTATTGAAAACTGGCCTAAAGGCAGTTAATATGGTATCTTGACAAAGAAACTGGCTACATTCTGCCTATGTCCTGGGAACTTGTGAAAAGTTGAACTGAGAAGTAATGGACTATTGTATTTGGCAGAGGAAATTTCAAGGCAGAAAAGCAGTGAGCCTATGGTGTGGCTTCTCTTCTTTTTGCCACTCCAATTCAAATCTACAGTGAAAGAGAACAAAGTGCACAGATGAAAGATAAGAAAAATATAAAGTTTTGTACGGAAAGAAATGCGACCATATTTAAAATCCTGGGCACAGAGACTGCAGCCATTTGTGGCTATACTTGTTAAATAGACTGCCACCATTACAGATAAGCTCATTGCTATGTACTGGGACAAGATGTCCTGATGGCAAGACCAAAACCCATTAATGGCTCCAGCTAGTAAAAAAGAAATTTATTCTAAGAACAAAAGGCCTGAGGAAGAGTGCTAAAAGAGTGCTCTGTTTCTCAAGGCCAGCATGCAGATGCTGCCACACTTGTGTTACATGGGCACCCAGTTTCATCCATACCTGGCAGCATAGCATGGCAGCATTATCTCCGTGGTCCTGCTTTTGGAATAATGAAAAGAAAAAGGTTGAGGATATCATGGAGTATTGCACCACAGTTCCAGAAACTCACTGAGGCTAAGCAAAGCTAAAGTCTCTGTACAGAGGCCCTATGGAGCCACTGTTTGAAGCTTTGAAGGTGGTTTCTAAATTGTCATAGAGACCATACTATGTTAAGGATGCTAGGATCATGGGACATATGCCGAAAAAGCTTCAGGCTTAGGGCAGATCTGACCCCAAGAGAGGCTACAGACAGCACAGCTGGAGGGTTGGAGCTGCCCACTGTATTTGGAGCCCAGAGGATTTCATCATGAATTCCATATACTAGACATAGAACTGCTAGATTTAGAGTTTGCCTTGTGGGTTTTCAGTTTTGCTTTGGCCCAATCCTTCCTGTCTCCACTTTTTGATGGGAAAATTTATTCTGTGCCATTGTAATTGGAAGTATGTAACTTGTGTTTACATTTTGCTGGGCTCACAGTTAAGAGATTGCCTCAAATCTCAGATGAGAATGGTATTTTGCACAGAATTGGAATTGGTGTGATGACTTTTAAAATTGGACTGAATGCATTTCTGCATCGAGATGACATTCAGTCTGTTGAGCCAGTGACAGAATGTGGTAGTTTGAATATGAAATACCCCTTATGCACTTGTGTGTTTGAATACTCACCATTTAAAGGCTGAGGAATTGTACCACTCAGGGCAGGGCTTGAGTTATTACAGCTTGGCCCTGCTAGCTGTTCTCTCTCTCTCTCTTTTTCCCACTGGTCATGTGACAATACGACACTGGCTTCCTTCTTGCATGATATACTCTATGCTTTGGAACTATAAGCCAAATTATATTATTTTCCTTCCATGAGCTGTTTCTGACCAAGTATTTTGTCTCAGCAATGAGAAAGTATTTGATACATACCTTCATCAAGACAAGGGTCAAATTGGACCAAGTTTTATTTACTTCTCCTCTAGCCATTTTCCTTCTTGCTAACTAATAGTTGGTGATTGTCATGCTGGTTTCCTCCTCTTGAGGCTCTGAGGCATTGGTATTTCCCAGTTGTTTTTTGCCCTGGGTAAGGGTGTAGATGCAGAGCATGGGAAAGGTAGGGCAGTCTCTTCAGAAGGTTAATCAAGAGAATCCAGGCCTCACACCGTACTGTGAATCCTCAGATCAAAACTCTACCTGCTATCCCCTTAATGCCTGACTACATAAGTAAAAAGAAAAAAATTAACTGATGGGTTTTATTGATTATTCTTTCCATGTAGGTAAAATTATGAAAAATATACTTGGCTGAGTACATGTGTGTAGATTCTGGTGCTATCTATGCTCTCACTGGCTGTTACTTTAGGCAAATTACTTAACTTTGCTGGGTTTCATTTTCTCTCTAGTATACAGACTAAATAAGGGCTTCTTATTTTTACGTTTTTATTCATGTTATCTTTTGACTTGAGAAATGTTGATGTAATTTTGGCCATATAAATATATGAAAAAGGTATAGAAATCAAACATTTGCTGATATATCACAAAGAAATTTATTTTTAAATAGCTCTTTGGTATACATATACTTTTCCATTTAATAAAGATGTTTACTTTTACTTCAGAATTAAATGTTGATTGAGTATTAATACATCAAGATGTAGAATATCTGTAATTGTTTCAGAATTTACATATGTTTTGATTTTATAATCATTGTTGCAGGGAATATTGGCTTGCATACATATGTAGTAGAAAATGGCAGAAACAGGGGCTGGAGAGATGGCTTAGCGGTTAAGCGCTTGCCTGTGAAGCCTAAGGACCCCAGTTAGAGGCTTGATTCCCCAGGACTCACGTTAGCCAGATGCACAAGGGGGCGCACACATCTGGAGTTTGTTTGCAGTGGCTGGAGGCCCTGGCACGCCCATTCTCTCTCTCTCTCTTTTTCTGTGCCTTTTCTCTCTGTCTGTCACTCTCAAATAAATAAATAAATAAAATTTAAAAAAAGAAAATGGCAGAAACATGTTTAGGATCATTTCAGAAGTTGTTGGAATGTCTGTCCTAATCTCAAGCCAAAATTCATTGAATAATTTTTTAAAAAAGTCTAGCCAGCAATTCAAACATCAATTTCTACAATTAAACACTTTAACAGAATGCAATCTAAGGCTATACTAACTTTATATAATAAGCTGAAAATGATGATAGGAAAATTGTTTAAACTCTTCACTTTAATTAAACCATTATGTTTATTGAATGGCAGAAAAAATTGTATAAACAATCAAATCAGTGCAATTGTATAACATACAATAGTATTGAATCTGAGTCAAGGTTTCTCAGGCAGCTTCAGCATTTGTTTGGTGCTGTATGGTATGATGACATGTGAAGTGAGCACATTGTATGTTCAGAACCAAGGCTATAGTGAAGCCAAAAAATGCAGAAGCACTGAGAATTCACTCCACGTTTAATTTTAAGTCATTTTATAAAAATCATTGTGCATTCAGAAATGTTTTACTTCTGCCAACATGTTCAGGACTCCCCACACAATCCCATTCCCCCATACAGGGTCAGAGTATACAGGTCAACATCAATAGAATCAAATGACTTACATAGTATTGTTACAGTTATAAAGTACTAGGGTTTCTTTTACTTTTGGTGCTAGGAGTTTTTAAGGTACTTTTCTTCAGGTTGAACTATCTATCAATCCTTCTATTTATCTATCTATCATCTAGCTATCTATCTATATCTATCTATCTATCTATCTATCTATCTATCTATCTATCTATCTATCTATCATCTAGCTGTTTAAGCAATTGGTTCATGATATTTATCTTAAAAAGAAAAGATTGTGATTTTTTGTTGAGTAAAGCTATTTTTATTACAAAATTATAAAAGAACTTATTTTTAGACTTATTACCAAAATCTAATGACCTTAAGGATTCTTTGTGCCATATGCTTTTACAGGTCACTTGGTAAATACTTCTAACTTATGCCATTTCCCCACTTAAGCTGTATCAAATGTAAATTTTGGTATATGGTAGTTACTTCCTCATTGCTGCACAAAGCACCCAACCAGAAGCAGCTGATGTTTTATATTGATTGACAAGTTGACTTAGAATCACTTAGGAAATGAGCCTCTTGACATGCCTGTGAGGGATTACCTAGATTTGGTAGTCCTAGTCTGAATAAAAAGGAAAAGACAAGCTGAGCACAGCATTCATCTCTATTTGCTTCATGACTATGGACTGAATATGACCAGTTGCTTCACGTTCCTCCTGTCATGCATTCCTCACTTTAACCTCAAACTGTAACAAATCCTTCCTCAAGTCTTTTCCTTAGGTACTTTCCTTCGGTCACAG